>NC_060122.1:798850653-799475653 GCF_021461395.2 Schistocerca americana
GCAGAACGAGTGCCGGAACGCCCGCCCCGCAGCTCGCAGGCCGGCCCGCCGCGCCACGCCACGCCGTCTGCAGCGAGACCAGTTCGGCGACCGGCAAGCCAGACCCGCGCTGCCGAGTCACGTTGCGTTGCGCGTACTTTGCCTACACGTGTGAACACTCAGCCCTGCCGGGCCATTTCGCCACGCGCCCTTGTTACACTCTCGTCGTGACTCGCCGGCGGTTATACAACTGAGCGGGTCTCGAAGCATAATAATAACGCCCTCTGTTGGACATTATTTGTGCTTTCGAAAGTAGATACGTAGCGCTTCGTATTCGAAATCATTCGTACTTTCGCAAGTTGATATTTATAGAATTCGTACGAAGTTAATTCTCAAGCTTGGAAGAAATTTGAAGTACTGATCTTGTTTTGAGACAAAAAAACCGTCATCGCTTTCTAACAAGGGAACCTCCCCATCGCACCCCCCTCAGATTTAGTTATAAGCTGGCACAGGGATAGGCCATGAAAAACTGAACACAGATCAATCGAGAAAACAGGAAGAAGTTGTATGGAACTATGAAAAAAATAAGCAAAATATACAAACTGAGTAGTCCGTGTGCAAGATAGGACACATCAAGGTACAAGTACACTGAGGACCGCCGTGGTCCCTTGGTTACCGTGAGCAACTACGGACGGAAGGTCCCGGGTTCAATCCTCCCTCGAGTGAAATGTTTTAATTTTTTTTCAGACAATTATCAAAGTTCATGCACTCAGACATGATCAACTTCGCTCTCCAAAATTCCAGGACATGTTCAGGTTTGCTTGGACACATGCAGGATTTGACGGTCTACAGACGGAAAAACTTGAAAACGTTAAAAACGTATGTTTTGACAGAGCACAGGTAAAACTGTGCGACTGTGAAACTGTTGCATTCATTTGTTGCCATTTATGTGACAAACTCTTATGTTTTCATCACTTTTTTGGGAGTGATTATCACATCCACAAGAAAACCTAAATCGGGCAAGGTAGAAGAATCTTTTTACCCATTCGCCAAGTGTGCAAGTTAGGTGGGTCGACAACATATTCCTGTAATGTGACGCACATGCCGTCACGAGTGTCGTATAGAATATTTCAGACGTGTTTTCCTGTGGAGGAATCGGTTGACCTATGACTTTGCGATCAAAAGTTTTCGGTTCCTATTGGAGAGGCACGTCCTTTCGTCTACTAATCGCACGGTTTTGCGGTGCGGTCGCAAAACACAGACACTAAACTTATTACAGTGAACAGAGACGTCAATGAATGAACGGTCAGATCGTAACTTTGCGAAAATAAAGTAAGTAAAATTTTTAATAGAAGGAGGACTCGAACCAAGGCCCTCTCGTTCCGCAATTGATCACTCTAACCACGGGACCACGGCGCTCTTTTGCTTACATAATCCTTCATGTTGCATATCTTACACTTGGACTACTCAGTTTGTATATTTCGCTTATTTTTTCATAGTTCCACACAACTTCTTCCTGTTTTTTCTCGATTGATCTGTGTTCAGTTTTTCAAGGCCTATCCACTGTGTCAATTTATAACTAAATCTAAGGGGGATGCGATCGGGAGGTTCCCTTGTAAGTAAGCAAGATATTTGATAAAATGGCATCTCTTGTGTTCAATGAGACAGCAGTGCCACGCTCCGTGTTAACATTACAGTGGTTACCGTTCCCATAAAAAGAGGTGCTACAGTACCTTCATATCACAAACTCTTTTGCTCAACACATATTTAGAATTTTCTCTGAGGTACGCAAAATGTAGCTACGTAATCATCACACTAACGCCTGTATTATTTTGTGATTTTTGGGATGTTATTTGCAACAAAAAAACTGTTTCATTGTAGAGGCTCTAATGCAGCTACCGCTTTATTGGACAGTCACGCAAGAGACGAGCACTGGATCCAGAAAAACTGGCCAAGACAAAATACAGGGTGATTCAAAAAGAATACCACAACTTTAGGAGTTTAAAACTCTGCAACGACAAAAGGCAGAGCTAAGCACTATCTGTCGGTGAATTAAGGGAGCTATAAAGTTTCATTTAGTTGTACATTTGTTCGCTTGAGGCGCTGTTGATTAGGCGTCAGCGTCAGTTGATGCTAAGATGGCGACCGCTCAACAGAAAGCTTTTTGTGTTATTGAGTATGGCAGAAGTGAATCGACGACAGTTGTTCAGCGTGCATTTCGAACGATGTATGGTGTTAAACCTCCTGATAGGTGGTGTATTAAACGTTGGTATAAACAGTTTACAGAGAATGGGTGTTTGTGCAAAGGGAAAAGTTCTGGACGGCCGAGAACGAGTGATGAAAATGTAGCACGCATCCAGCAAGCATTTGTTAGCAGCCCAGGAAAATCGACTCGCAGAGCTAGCAGAGAGCTGCAAATTCCACAATCAACTGTATGGAGAGTCCTACGAAAAAGGTTAGTTATGATACCTGAACGTCAACTACCCGAGGCGATGGATCGGCCGCCAGGCAGCCCGTGACAGAGCACTTCATCACTGGCCTCCAAGAAGCCCTGATCTTACCCCCTGCGATTTTTTCTTATGGGGGTATGTTAAGGATATGGTGTTTCGGCCACCTCTCCCAGCCACCATTGATGATTTGAAACGAGAAATAACAGCAGCTATCCAAACTGTTACGCCTGATATGCTACAGAAAGTGTGGAACGAGTTGGAGTATCGGGTTGATATTGCTCGAGTGTCTGGAGGGGGCCATATTGAACATCTCTGAACTTGTTTTTGAGTGAAAAAAACCTTTTTAAGTACTCTTTGTAATGATGTATAACAGAAGGTTATATTATGTTTCTTTCATTAAATATACATTTTTAAAGTTGTGGTATTCTTTTTGAATCACCCTGTATATTGCTCGACTCTTTGGTGCCTCCTCCCTCCCCCTTCATCAAAGCTGAAAGGAGTAGTTTTCGTCGGCCCTGACAGTTGGAGACCAATGAAGACAAACATTTGAAGACAAAGACACTGAAAAATCCGTTTGGATATCCTTTACAGAAGTTATCAAAAAGTTTCCCGGCAACTACAAAGACCTTGATTAGGAGAATGTAGTTAGAAACAGGCTATATAACTTCAAAGTAGCCACGCGGGGTAGCCGTGCGGTCTTAGGCGTCTTGTCACGGTCCGCGCGGCTTCCCCCGTCGGAGGTTCGAGTCCTCCCTCGGGCCTGAGTGTGTGTGTCGTTCTTAGCGTAAGTTAGTTTAAGTTAGATTTAGTAGTGCGTGAGCTTAGGGACCGGTGACCTTAGCAGTTTGGTCCCATAAGACCTTACCACAAATTTCCAATTTTTACTTCAAAGTGCCTCAATGAACTTGAAAGTGCATTTCCTGGACTTCCGCACGTCAGCTATTCCCCAGAAAATCTAGATGCTGTGAATGAGAAACTGGGGGGAAAAGGATCCATCAAGAGATAATAGAAACAGACCGAAGATATAAGGGCCAGTCCGATGTTGAACAGAGTTTTTTTCTGAATATCTGTGATTAGTATGAATCATCTGTATCTTTGTCATTATTTCTGAAATTATCATATAAAATAACGTTAGGATCAACTGAAATCATTTTAAAAAGGTTGCAAAGTATAAAATTGCTATCGGTGGCAAAGGAAAAGTCGCTTCTCCTTTCTCTTTTGCATTTATGTGGTTTCTATAAAGGTGCAAACAGTTGCCAGTGGCACCATGGCTTACCGGTATCAACATAAGAGCTGTTCATTGATACATTGCCAGACCGGATACAATGCATCCTCTCCAGGTCAAAGAATTAAACGCGACTCTTACTTATTTCTGCATTTTTGAATGGCTTACAAGCAGTAACGCCTATGTATTTCACACAGAAAGTGGAACCACTACACCACTTGCTGCAATTGCAAAAAGTTGCTATTCGAATTTATTTTCTTCACGCCTCCCGGACGTTTTCATAATGAACACTGCTTTCCACATGTTGTGAAATGAAAAGGCAAAATCACGGTATTGAAAATTACCAACCGAATTTTACCCTGAATCATACATTGGGGTAGTCTAATTGGTTAAAGCGTCGAAATGACTGTGCAAAGGATGAACACTTAAGGGATCTACTCACGGTGATGCGTCCTGAGACACATTGGTTTCTTTTCTCTTTTTACTAATTTTTAATTGCATTACACCAGAAGACCACGCAGCTGCCATTACAAGGAAACGTAAATTTAAAAGTCAGAGTCCCGTTAACAACCAGATCATTAAATACGAATCTGAAGCCCGGAATGCACAACATTTGACGATGAAATCTGCTGTGTCGTTTCCAGAGGAGCCGTCCCGATATTTCCTTTAATCACGATACGAAAAATACGGAAAACCTACAGCCATGTGGCCGGGCTGGAATTTGCACTCTAAGCTTCAAAAATTATATGAAGATGGTATCTGTTCTTTCAGACATGTCCGAAAGAGCAGATACCATTGGTGACCATACGACTCTCTTAGAATGAAATTATAATTAAATTAAGACCCTAAGCTGTCGACAGGCGTTGATGTACATCAACGGGGACAGTTGAAAATGTATGCCCCGACCGGGACTTGAACCCGGGATCTCCTGCTTACATGACAGACGCTCTGTCCATCTGAGTCATGTAAGCAGGAGATCCCGGGTTCGAGTCCCGGTCGCGGCACACATTTTCAACTGTCCCCGTTGATGTACATCAATGGTTGGTTCAAATGGCTCTGAGCACTATGGGACTCAACTGCTGTGGTCATAAGTCCCCTAGAACTTAGAACTACTTAAACCTAACTAACCTAAGGACATCACACACATCCATGCCCGAGGCAGGATTCGAACCTGCGACCGCAGCGGTCGTGCGGTTCCAGACTGTAGCGCCTTTAACCGCTCGGCCACTCCGGCCGGCGATGTACATCAACGCCCGTCGACAGCTTAGGGGCTTGATTAATTATAATTTCACTCAAAAATTATAGACCAACGCCTTCCCCATTCTGGCATCTGTCTCATTAACTTCAGAAACAGTGCCACCCATTTCTCATGAATCTGGCGTGAATGGTTCATTAACCTTTTTTAAAAACCAGTCAAAAAATAACGCACATAGTTCTATAGCTCGTAAATTGTATACATTAAGACTTTACAAGAACAATATTTTGTAGATTTTATAAATGGTCCTTTGTTAGTTACCCTATAAATAATTTTTGTTTTCTTTTGTTTCAGGTAAGGCTTCCCGAGTAATCTACGTGAGACGCTACTACGCCTGCGTTCAGCGGTCGAATTCCTGTACAAAACGAGGAATAACCCAGTAACATCACTCAACAGTAAGTTGTTGACAGTGTGTAGAAGTACCACAACGAATTGAAATAACGTTTTTCTATGGCTTTGGGGTTTGTGGTATCGCAGTATCCGAGACCGGGCACGTTCAGGTACACCGTCAACTGTCAAAATCGGTGAAAACGCGGAAGCTGTTGGCGAACTGATCTAGAACTACGAAACTACGAAACAGGTCTTGGCGCGCACACACATACATGGCATAAGGATGTCTTTCAATGCTAATCGGATGAATGGCATACAGGTAAATTTGTGCTCTGCTTCCAGACTTCTTTACGAGGAAGACAATACAAGCCAAAAATAGTATGTGAAATGATCTTCTGTCAGGTTTCTGTGGGAATTGTCCTAAATGTTTAATTTCGGTCCTGAGGGCAAAAAACCTGTGAGGATAATAGTTTCAATGTGTAAACGAACTCACAGCGTCTATGCAAAAGTGGTGTAATGATTAATTTCGCCAATTCTACACACGTGCCGGAAAATCGGGTGAATAGAAGTAACGAGGTGAATAGAAAGGGAAGTCCTATGCTATCGTCGCGGAAGACAAATGGGAGTTGCATTCAAAGATTTGTTTGCTTACGTTGGTGGTGAACCAGTCTAAGAGGGAAATTGTAAATTTGAAAGTTGGTGACAATGTCAGTTGATGCTTTGTTTACTCTATGACAAGCATCGGACGTGGTGCTGGATTTGCTTACTTCGATCTCTATCTGCAAGTACCAATTTAAATTGTATTTAATTCATGCGCATGGGAAGCAAATTTGCAATTCCGTTTTTTTACCAAAAGTTTAGTTTTATTGTATAATTTAATCTGACTTGTGTTTCGGCTAACTGAAAGCTATGTTTTCGAAATTAGTGGGGTGAATAGAAACAGTAATCGTCTGTATTTCTTCAGCACGAGACCAAGAATTTGACGGAGATGAAGAACAAGCTGGCACTGTTGTCAACACAGAAGATTATGCTGTGATTAAAATATAAGGAAAAACCAAGCAGTCATTCAGATTGTATGGAAGTAAATTTTGTTATTTAGAAGGCAAAGGTTATGTTGGTGTTTTTTTAAACAAAGACAAATTAAACATTTTATAATAAAAAGATGAAGATCAGGAGATAGGTTTTAGTCCAGGAGATGTTGCTGGAAAGCTCTCCGTTACTTCGGGAATAGCTACGACTTGTATACTCAAAGACATGATCGTTTTTATTAACGTTGTTAGTGACTTACTGTATTAATAAACAAATTAGATATTTAGCACTCTTATTCGGAAAACAGGTTCAAAAGTCACAATTCATGTAATATTTTTATTTTTTCATTGATTAAAACGTGTTTTGGACCAGATAAATTTTATTTCTTATTCTCCTAGAACGAAAACAGATTTTGACATGGTCCTATTCACCCAAACGACCAATAAATATGAACGATAAAAGGATTAGAACTAATGTTTCTATTCGCCCGTCTCTGCGGATTGAACAGAAACACCAAAATTTTGTTTTTTGATGTTATAAAATCATGAGCTAGATACCAAAACCAATTAGAAGTTTAAAGGTAGGCACGAGACCCATAATCCTATGCGATTTTGATTTTTCTTTTTAAAATTATAAATTTATTCTTTTAAAGTTGAAAAAAGTTGGTATTCACCCCATTTTACTTTACCTTTGTCTCACGAAAGCGAAAACGCTCGCAGTATTTTGAACCAGATGGATCGCATGTGGAGCGATATTTCCGTGCTACATAATTTCGTTTCACTGGAGGCAGTCATTAACGGGCAAGATTGGATTACGTATAATTTTTTTAAACGACCTTTTCACAAAGCGTCTGTTATTTTTGATCTGCACGTGCAAAACACACAGACACACAGACACAGACACACACACACACACACACACACACACACACACGCAATCATTTACGAGTATTTTATTTTATTCTACGGCTATTGAAGACAGGCGATGTAACAGTACATTCAAAGCCCACACCCGTGCTGTGTGGATGACACATTCTGCATTTGTTTTGCCATCGGTTCATTTTCTTTATGAAATTTCTGCCTCACAGTCTCATATAACTCTTCGTTTCGGCACCACACAGAAAAAAAAAATGGCATGGTACTTGGCGTTTGAGAAGCTAACGAAATACGGAAATGCTTCGACGATTATGATCAGCTGTTGTTTAGTGGGAACACACATCTCGTTGTCGGGGAGGTCTGATTTCCACCATTATGACTGTACCATGTAGAAGCTGAAAGCTGGTTCCGAGCAAACAATCTAATTTTTGACGCTATTGGTTAAGAGAAAGCTCGCTAGCGAAGTGATCAACGTATTGTCGGAAGCGGCCAGTGCAGAGAGAGGCGTTCAGAAAGAAATGTTCCGTCGGCGACGACAGGGAAAGTGGTAGCACGAGCAGGGAGCTGGCCGGCCCTCAGCCAGCTGGCCGACAAACCGGGTCCCGGTCACCTGCTGTGTGGACTCCACTGTACCTGCACTCAGAGCAAGTCTGGAAGGCGGGTCCGGCCACCTGGTGGCCGAGTGGGAAGGGGGGAGGGGGAGGGGGAGGGGGAGGGGGGGAGGCAGGCGGGAGCAACGACGTGCAACCGCGCGGCGTGGGGCTGTGAACCATGAGCACTGTACGAGGTGCATTCAAGTTCTAAGGCCTCCGATTTTTTTTCTAATTAAATACTCACCTGAAATCGATGAAACTGGCGTTACTTCTCGACGTAAACGCCCTGCAGACGTACACATTTTTCACAACGCTGACGCCATGATTCCATGGCAGCTGCGAAGGCTTCTTTAGGAGTCTGTTTTGACCACTGGAAAATCGCTGAGGCAATAGCAGCACGGCTGGTGAATCTGCGGCCACGGAGAGTGTCTTTCATTGTTGGAAAAAGCCAAAAGTCACTAGGAGCCAGGACGAAAAGAAAGTCCCATTCATGCTGTCGTTGCACGTCAACATTGCTTGACAACATGCCACATGGGCAGCCATGTGGTCGTCCATCAGCTTTCGTGGCACCCACCTGGATGACACTTTTCGCATTTTCAGGTCGTCATGCAGGATTGTGTGCACAGAACCCACAGAAATGCCAACTCTGGAGGCGATCTGTTCAACAGTCATTCGGCGATCCCCCAAAACAATTCTCTCCACTTTCTCGATCATGTCGTCAGACCGGCTTGTGGAAGCCCGAGGTTGTTTCGGTTTTTGTCACAGGATGTTCTGCCTTCATTAAACTGTCGCACCCACGAACGCGCTTTCGACACATCCATAACTCCATCACCACATGTCTCCTTCAACTGTCGATGAATTTCAATTGGTTTCACACCACGCAAATTCAGAAAACGAATGATTGCACGCTGTTCAAGTAAGGAAAACGTCGCCATTTTAAGTATTTAAAACAGTTCTCATGCCTAGCGGTTCTGGCGCTGCAGTCCGGAACCGCGGGACTGCTACGATCGCAGGTTCGAATCCTGCCTCGGACATGGGTGTGTGTGATGTCCTTAGATTAGTTAGGTTTAAGTAGTTCTAAGTTCTAGGGGACTTATGACCTAAGATGTTGAGTCCCATAGTGCTCAGAGCCATTTGAACCATTTTGAACAGTTCTCACTCTCGCCGCTGGCGGTAAAATTCCATCTGCCGTATGGTGCTGCCATCTCTGGGACGTATTGACAATGAACGCGGCCTCATTTTAAAACAATGCGCATGTTTCTATCTCTTTCTAGTCCGGAGAAAAAAAATCGGAGGCCTTAGAACTTGAATGCACCTCGTATGGATTTTACATGCCCTTATCTTACGACTTCACCAATTAAATATTCATAACTTTTCCCAAATAATTTTCTTTCTGTATACAGCATGTTTAAAAAAAGTTTTGTAACTGACATGACACATCGGGCATGCAACAACGACCAGAAATAACACAGAAACCAGGGCAACTAAATGGCGTTGCATTTATTCAGCCACGTGCTACAATTGGGCGCCTGCTTCAGGAGGTGTTCTAAGTTTTATCCAGATGCACTGAAACGCTGCGTTGGATGCGCACTGTCTCAAAGATACCAGGTGCATCTCCAGGACATCCTGCTGTCGCAGGGGTCCTGCCCACTAGATCCTCCGACGATGTAACAGGTGTTTGATACAAACGGCCCTTCAGATACCGCCACAGTAAAAAAATCGATTGCGGACCGATCCGGTGATGGTGGTGGCCACACGACTGGCCCACTGCAACCAGTCCCACGGTCAGGACTGGCTCCTTACTTAGCTTGCATTTATCGCGAATCTCTTGCCCAACGTAAAGTCCCGAGCGACTGGAAAAAAGCGCAGGTGACGCCTGTATAAGAGAAGGGTAGAAGGACGGATCCTCAAAATTACAGACCACTATCCTTAGCATCGGTTTGTTGCAGGATTCTCGAACATATTCTCAGTTCGAATATAATGAATTTCCTTGAGACAGAGAAGTTGCTGTCCACGCTTCAGCACGGCTTTAGAAAGCATCGCTCCTGCGAAACGCAACTCGCCCTTTTTTCACATAGATGTAGGGTATCAGACGGATGCCACGTTCCTAGACTTCCGGAAAGCGTTCGACTCGGTGCACCACTGCAGACTCCTAACAAAGGTACGAGCATATGGGATTGGTTCCCAAATATGTGAGTGGCTCGAAGACTTCTTAAGTAATAGAACCCAGTACGTTGTCCTCGATGGTGAGTGTTCATCGGAGGTGAGGGTATCATCTGGAGGGCCCCAGGGAAGTGTGATAGATCCGCTGTTGTTTTCTATCTACATAAATGATCTTTTGGATAGGGTGAATAGCAATGTGCGGCTGTTAGCTGATGATGCTGTGGTGTACGGGAAGGTGTCGTCGTTGAGTGGCTGTAGGAGGATACAAGATGACTTGGACAGGATTTGTGATTGGTGTAAAGAATGGCAGCTATCTCTAAATATAGATAAATGTAAATTAATGCAGATGAATAGAAAGAAGAATCCTGTAATGTTTGAATACTCCAGTAGTAGTGTAGCCTTGACACAGTCACGTCGATTAAATATTTGGGTGTAACATTGCAGAGCGATATGAAGTGGGACAAGCATGTAATGACAGTTGTGGGGAAGGCGGGTAGTCGTTTCGGTTCATTGGTAGAATTTTGGGAAGATGTGGTTCATGTCTAAAGGAGACCGCTTATAAAACACTAATACGACCTATTCTTGAGTACTGTGAAGCGTTTGGGATCCCTATCAGGTCGCCGGCCGAAGTGGCCGCGCGGTTCTGGCGCTGCCGTCTGGAACCGCGAGACCGCTACGGTCGGAGGTTCGAATCCTGCCTCGGGCATGGATGTGTGTGATGTCCTTAGGTTAGTTAGGTTTAACTAGTTCTAAGTTCTAGGGGACTAATGACCTCAGCAGTTGAGTCCCATAGTGCTCAGAACCATTTGAACCCTATCAGGTCGGATTGAGGGAGGGCATAGAAGCAATTCAGAGGCGGGCTGCTAGATTTGTTACTGGTATGTTTGAACATCACGCGAGTGTTACGGAAATGCTTCAGGAACTCGGGTGGGAGTCTCTAGAGGAAAGGAGGCGTTCTTTTCGTGAATCGCTACTGAGGAAATTTAGAGAACCAGCATTTGAGGCTGACTGCAGTACAATTTTACTGCCGCCAACTTACATTTCGCGGAAAGACCACAAACATAAGATAAGAGAGATTAGGGCCCGTACAGAGGCATATAGGCAGTCATTTTTCCCTCGTTCTGTTTGGGAATGGAACAGGGAGAGAGGATGCTAGTTGTGGTACGAGGTACCCTTCGCCACGCACCGTATGGTGGATTGCGGAGGATGTATGTAGATGTAGATTGCCTGTTGGTGTGACCCACTTGTCTGCTGAAATGTGCGGCGGCTTCGTCGTGCCGAAATCTAATGTGGCGGCGAATAGACATCGGAACATCATTCAGCATGTCTGGCAGCACCTCTCGCAAGAATACCCGATACGTGGGACCGGGTAGTCGGTCCTGGAGAACGTACGGCCCAACTACGAGTCTCCCACACGTCCTGTCGTGACGGTAGCGCCCTCTCATGGCGTTTGCTACTCCCAGTTCCTATGTGATTACTTATCCCTGTTGTATGCCCAATGTGCCATGTCAGTTTGTAAACTTGTTTTTGAATCGCCCTGTATATTTCTGTGATAAATGTGAGTTCACATTTCAGACTGACCGTGTATTTCATAACATACGTTAATTCGTGTCAGTCTGGAAATTATTCTAATAATTCAGTCTCACATCATCTCTGTTTCCAGTCAAGCTCGTTTATTCTAAATACGTAAAGGAATAAAAGAAATAATTTCAAAAATAACGTTGCAGGTTTTCTTGTCGCCAACACGAGAAACGAAAGACGTTAAAAGCATAAAAGGGATGAGGACAGTAATTAGTTGTTTCGTTTTAAACTGCCTTCAGTTAATTCAGAACTGATTATAAATGCAGTTCCAAAAGAACAGTAATTAAAATTATTCACTAATGTAAAAATACATCCAGACTCTTCAATAAGCGCAATACCCTGTTTAAAATATCCTATTTATATGAAAAAGATGAGTAAAGTGGCCACCATAAGGTAAATGTTGTTTTTCTTTGACATCGTGTCATAAATACTGTAAGTATATCAAATATATCTGTATAAACTGTATGCAGTCTTTTATTATAAAACAATCCTCTTATTACCCAGATCCTCCTTTTCTAGTAGAAAAATGAGCTGAACTGAGAGTCTATAAAGTGGCCAGAGACAGAGAAAAGGAAGAACAGCACTCAGATGGAGTGGAATCTGTTTTGCAAAGGCTTATATTTGGATGTCTCTCCCTAATTGTGTCATCCAATTCTTGCTTGCCATATTTTTCTCTTTGTTGAACGGATATGGTAGACTATTCCGCTCAATAACCTGAAATGCCAGGTGGATTCTATCAGTTACCGATGTACCTCAGTATCTTCGATACAAGTAAAAAATGTGGTTAAAGAGTTCTTCCTCTTGCTCTTGGCTGACTGCCTCAGTAATCTACTGTTCAGTCTCATCCATATCTTGTTTCTTTTTTTTTTTGTAAGAGCTCTTCTTGTGGGGGTTTTCTTAGACACTGAATGGTTTGGCTGCTGTAACAAGCGGCATCTTCCCTCTTACTGAGTCCACTGCCTGCTGTATAGTTTGGGAACCCCATGATTGTTAAGTGATCTTAAATAATTTGACGAACGCTTCTACCCAGCCACTCGTGTACCAGTCCGGTGAGGCGATATAAGACAGCAAAAGGAAAGCAGCAGTTTTAAATTTCACTTTTAAGAATTCGTTCACGAAGGAGAATGATACAAACATATCATAGTTTGACCATCGCACAGACTGCCGTATGAAGGACAGTAACAGGAAGCACGGAACGCCAATTCGATTTCACAAAGAATTCTCGACGCCAAAGACTTTTTCTTGGCTTGCATTTATCGCGAATCTCTCTCCCAGCACAATGTCCCAAGCGACTGGAAAAAGCGCAGTTAACTCCTGTATATAAGGCGAGTAAAAGAACGGACCCGCCAAATTACGGACCAACGTCCTTAACATCGGTTTAAATTTCCTTGAAACGAGAAAGCTTGATTCTACAACTCAGCACTGTTTTAGAAAGCACCGCTCGTGTAAAACTCAGCTTGCCCTTTTCTCAAATGATATCCTGCGAACTATAGATGAAGGGCCATAGACGGATTCCATATTTCTGGGTTTCCGGAAAGCATTTGACACAATGCGCAACTGGAAACTATTAACGAAGGTACGGGAGTACGTAATAGGTTCTTAGGTATGTCACTGGCTCGAAGACTTCTTAGGTAATAGAACGCAGTACGTTTCCCTCTCCGGCGAGTGTTCATCAGAAGCAAGGATATCGTCAGCAGTGCCCCAGGGAAGTGTGATAGGACCGCTATTGTTCTCTATATCCAGCTGTAGGGTAAGCAGCTGTTTGCAGACGATGCTGTGGTATAAGAGGAGCTGTCATCGTTGAGTGACCGTAGGGGGATACGAGATGACTTAGACGAAATTTATAGTTGGTGTCATAAATGGCAGCTTTCTCTAAATGTAGCAAAATGTAATTTAATGCAGTTGAGTAGGATAAACAATCCCGTAATTTTCGAATACAGTATTACTAGTACACTGCTCGACAGAGTCAAGCCGTTTTTAACGTTCCAAAGCGATATGAAATTTGACTAATATGTAAGGATTGCAGTAGGGAAGACGTGTCGTCGACTTCTCTATATTGGGAGAATTTTAGGAAAGTGTGGGTTCATCTGTAAAGGAGATTGCGTGTAGAACACCATTGCGATTTACTCTTGAGTATTTTCGAGTGTTTGGGATCCGTACCTGGTCGGATTAAAGGAAGACAACAGAGCAATTGAGAGGCAGGCCGCTAGAATTATTACCGGTAGGTTCGAACAACACACAAGTATTATGGAGATGCTTCGGGAACTCAGATGGCAGTCTCTGGAAAGAAAGTGGCTTTCTTTTCAAGGGACTTTATTGGGAAAATTTAGAGAACTGACGTTTGAAACTGACTACAGAAATATGCTGCTGCCGCCAACGTACATTTAGATTAAGGACCACGAAGATAATTTGAGTGAAATTAGGGCTCATACGAAGGCACGTAGATAGCTGTTTCTCTATCGCTCTGTTTTCGAGTGGAACAGAGAAGGAATTGACTAGTATGAAATTTTCACTCTGCAGCGGAGTGTGCGCTATATGAAACTTCCGGCAGATTAAAATTGTGTGCCGGACCGAGACTCGAACTCGGGACCTTTGCCTTTCACGGGAAAGTGCTCCACTAACTGAGCTACCCAAGCACGACTCACGCCGCGTCCTCACAACTTTAATTCCGCCAATACCTCGTCTCCTACCTTCCAAACTTCTCAGAAGTTCTCTTGCATACCTTGCAGAACTGGCACTCCTGGAAGAAAGGATACTGCGGAGACATGGGTTAGCCACAGCCTAGGGAATGTTTCCAGAATGAAATTTTCACTCTGCAGCGGAGTGTGCGCTGATATGAAACTTCCTGGCGGATTAAAACCGTGTGCCGGACCGAGAGTCGAATTCGGGACCTTTGCCTTTCGCGGGCAAGTGCTCTACCAATTGAGCTACCCGGCTGTGGCTAAGCCATGTCTCCGCAATATCCTTTCTTCCAGGAGTGCCAGTTCTGCAAGGTATGCAGGAGAGCTTCTGCGAAGTTTGAAAGGTAGGAGACGAGGTACTGGCGGAATTAAAGCTGTGAGGACGGGGCGTGAGTCGTCCTTGGGTAGCTCAGTTGGTAGATCACTTGCCCGCGAAAGGCAAAGGTCCCGAGTTCGAGTCTCGATTCGGCACACAGTTTTAATCTGCCAGGAAGTTTCGAATTGACTAGTAATGGTACAGGATACCCTCCGCCACGCACCAAATAGTGGCCTGCCCAGTATGTATGAGGATTTGGATGTAAACTTTCATAACCTAATCCAATACAAAGGTCACTGACCTTGTCAGCGAGTCCAATGGTCACATTTCGCGAAATGTATCTATTGGCCCATGTCCAGTCTCATGCACACTATAGTCGTATTTGGCGATGTCGTGTGGTCAGCATTTGACACAGCTTTGCGCAATGTGGCAATCATCTGCAATCACGACATCCTGGAACCGCAGTATAGATTACTCTCATGGTGCCCTAAGCATCTCACGTGAGATGTTGCCTACCTCACTAGCTACTCTCATCTACAACCTCCAACGTCTTTTAGTGTCTCGTTGTGAAACTCCATCATTCTGGTAACCCCACCGCCAAAAATGACACGGTTGCACATCTGGTGATCTTCATGCCCACATAGTTTAGAACAATCAGCCAATGATTCGGTTTTGTCCACATGTGTTACGGAGTGACCGAGTGACGTCACGAGCAGGCGGAGCGCTATGGTGGATCAAAACAGCTGAGTCCAAAGCACCTCTCTCCTGTAGAGAAAGGATCACATGTAAGGGCCAAAGTAACGTGTGACTTTCACGCTGCGTGTCATTGGCTCTTGGGGTCGGAATTCCACGAAGAAACAGGGACCAATTATTAAGCGTGTCGTGAATCAACACCATAAGGCAAGCGTTCACCAGGAAGGGAACTTCATGAATGTTCTTTGGCGGCGACGATCCGCAAATGCATCAGTTGTGTGTGTTTGCAAGAAATGTAAGAGCAAAGACTACTATAACCTTTGCGTCATGTGGCGTAAGTTGATGAGTAATGCGAAGTTTGTGTGCATACCATTTCACAGTTGTTCGCAGCTCTTTTTGAACGGCGAACCACGGTATGTTTAGCTTACGTGACATAGCTCGGACACTACTTGAAGATGGCACATTGCGTCCAGCATTCTGTCATGGCAACAATAAATTCTTCAAGAATTTGCGGCGCAATTGGCCGTCGACCTAGCAAAGAAGGAATACTCAAATCGTGATTTAGTTCGAACTTTCGAATCATGTTCTTCAACCGCGGTGCGGAAAGGGGACTTCTCCATATTCCTTTAATGCAGTGGTTCCCAAGCTGGGGGTACTTACACTCTGCGGTGTAAAATGAAATTTTCTGAGGTGTAAAAACTAAATGATTTGATTCTGTTTCAGTCACGAAACAATCTTCGAAAGACCATTACTATTAATCAAAATTTGTAAGACTCTAATACTGATTATATACGTTATCAATAATTATCTTTATTCAATTAGTAACGTCAATGCGGTGAAGGTTACAGGTTCCTCACATAGTTCACCCATTAGACGTTGTGATTTGTGTTGTATAGCTAGAGAAGGCCGAAATGCACGCGTTAAACTCAAGCAGGCTGGCGTGAGGTCTGAAACAGGATACGGAATGAATTCTATAAAGAAAAGTACGTAGCTGCTGGAATACTTAACTTTAATCCATCATTTGTATACATCGTTCTTGATGAGACATGCTTCATACGATAACTATCAATTGCTATGGCGCCTTGCTAGGTCGTAGCCATTGACTTAGCTGAAGGCTATTCTAACTATCTTCTCTGCAAATAAACGAGGCTTTGTCAGTGTTGCATCGCTAGCTAAGTCGTCCGTACAACTGGGGCGAGTGCTAGTACGTCTCTCGAGACCTGTCGTGTGGTGGCGCTCGGTCTGCTATCACTGACAGTGGCGACACGCGGGTCCGACGTATACTACTGGACCGCGGCCAATTTAAAGCTACCACCTAGCAAGTGTGGTGTCTGGCGGTGACACCACAATTTGTCCTGTACATCGTTGATGATAAAAATGAGACGTATACATAACAAATGCTAAATATCGCAAGCAAATGTCTTCTTCAAGTTGTAGATAGTCGTTGCAGTAATCCAGATATTGATTCATTACTCGCTTCGAAACATATAAATGAATTAACTGACAGGACGTCACTGCAGTAATTACATAAGGGCTACTATTATTGTTTTTATCACTATTACTATTAGTGACGGTGCTCAGATACAAAGGGTTAACAGCCTGAAGTCTTCCAATTTCTGCCAGTTCAGAAGTACGGAGTGCAGCAATCAACTGATTTACGAACAGTAAGTGTAGTGCACACATTTTAACTTGGTTGTTTTTAAATGGGGTTGCAGTGTGCAGGTCAAGCAAGTGCCGCAAATGGAGAGGAATAATGCAGGGGGAAGTATGTTTTGTAACAAGTGTCTACCCTCACTGTGGAGAGCTAGCGTTCTTACCTGAGGGGTTGTGGGTACACCTGTGACGCCGAGCGGACTAGGGCGCTACAGTCATGGACTGTGCAGCTGGTCCGGGCGGAGGTTAGAGTCCTCCCTCATGCATGGGTGTGTGTGTGTTTGTCCTTAGGATAATTTAGGTTAAGTAGTGTGTAAGCTTAGGGACTGGTGACCTTAGCAGTTAAGTCCCATAAGATTTCACACACAGTTGAACAACACCTGCGACGCAACATGAATTCCTTCGTCATTCATTCTCCTTCCCTACACACACACACACACACACACACACACACACACACACACACACAACACATCTTCCATCATTATAAAAATGAAAGTGTTCCAAGAAAAGTCTTCCATTCTACAATGTAGGTAGGTGCTTGCTTAAATGGTGATAATGACGGGCGGGGGAGGGGGGGGGGGCTACTGGCTAATGTCTGATTGCACGCAGGGGGTTGGAAACCACTGCTTTAAGGGGGGACGTTGATGAAAAAAACACACTATTTCAAAAATGCACCAACTCCACAGTTTTGGAGATATTGCAATGAAATTTTGTACCACGCTTTACACGAAAGTAACACATTTACATATAAAATCCTTTGATTATATATATATTCAACTTTTTTAATGAAATTTGAAGTTTTATTTTCAAAAAATAATGTATGTTCCTTTTTCGCAGAAAGTATTCTAGAGATTTCTAGAAAAATTTCTCTGTTTCATCTCTTTATATGTTGTAAGCTTCACATGAGGTTTTTGGAACAGGTCAAATAGGAGAATTTTCATAATTTTTTAATTATAATTCCAGAAGTACAATTTTAAATACATGGAAACTTCCAAGCACTTTGCCCCGTTTCTCAATTTGCAATCAGAATTTCAAAATTTGCTCTTGAGACAACGTTTATTAGGTTTACAGAAATATGTGTACAAAATTTCATAATTCTAGCATTCATAGAATCTGAGGTAAAGGTACACAAACATTAAAAAACAAACTTTTCAAGAAACGCAATTTAAAGGTCAACCTAACTTTTTTCCTTATGTCACTTCTTCAGAAGGCACCACATTTGTACTCACGGTCGTCTTTCCCTTCAAGGCTTCTCTTCTGGTTTCTTGTTGTCAGTCTTCTTTGCTTTACCAGGTCCTCAACTGACTTTTCAGTTGCAGAGACGCGCTGTAAATCTATTTTTCTCAGGCTGTCTTGAGTAAAATTTCCTATCTTGAAGCCCATTCTTTCTAATACCTTCATCCTCCCGACGTTTGGTTGAAAGTAATACACAGAATGGTTGTTCACAGAGCTGGTATTGAAGTGCTGCTTCAAAATGTGGGCGTGGCAGGGAGGCCGCGTCATAATTTTAATTAATTTTAAGGCACTTCGGATGCGATTTCAACATTAAAACTTTGGGAACTTATTGTCCATGAGTAGTACCAACAAATAAATAATAAATCGAAAATTAATGTTTTTGGTCAATTTCATCAACGTCCCCCCTTAATCCGTCGATACACGCGCAGAGTTCTGCCTGCTTTCTCCAGTCTCCAGACTCAAGTTGACTGGAATGAGATTTTCACTCAGCAGCGGAGTATGCGCTGATATGAAACTTCCTGGCAGATTAAAACTGTGTGCCGGACCGAGACTCGAACTCGGGACCTTTGCCTCTCGCGGGCAAGTGCTCTACCAACTGAGCTACCCAAGCACGACTCACGCCCCGTCCTCACAGCTTCACTTCTGCCGTGAGTCGTGCTTGGGTAGCTCAGTTGGTAGAGCACTTGCCCCCGAAAGTCAAAGGTCCCGTCCTCACAGCTTCACTTCTGCCGTGAGTCGTGCTTGGGTAGCTCAGTTGGTAGAGCACTTGCCCCCGAAAGGCAAAGGTCCCGAGTTCGAGTCTCGGTCCGGCACACAGTTTTAATCTGCCAGGAAGCTTCATGTTGACTGTCTGCAACGGTAATGCACGTTGATGCTTGTGTTTCAACCCTACGCCACCATACCAATATCGGCAAGTCAGGACTTTAACACTACTAACAACACAAATCCTGCAACGCACAGTCTGAAAACTTCAAGTGTAACCACGCTGCACACTCCGTACCGCGTCGCGTACCCCCCCCCCCCCCCCCCCCTCCCCAAGACGGCACCGTGACTCGCTGTGGACAGTGAGTGTTAACAGTGCTTCGACCCGCCGGTGTAACAGAAACTTCATACCGCTCCACTGCACGTAAACAATTGAGTTAAGCTTGTACGTTCTCAAGCCGCAGGATGCGTGAACGTCTGACGATGTGGCTTCTCCTTGACAATCCCATGGACACTGCACTCTATGAGTATGTCCGCTTGTAGTTTCTGCTCAACCTCTGTCTCTTAGTTCAGCTACGAGTAACCTGAGTGCACGCAGTAGGAGAGCGTAACCAGGAAATCGACGCAGTAGTGCTAACGACAGCTCCGGCGATCCAGATGTGCAGTGGCCCGAATGTCTGGGCTGTATGTGGCGGAACATGAGCCGACTTCCGGCTCCGCAACTGTGTCTAAGGCAACCGGCAGTCAGCAGGAGCTGCGCTTCGATACAGTCCTTTCCGTAGGTAACTACCGATCGGTTATTGAAACGTTTCCCCTCTAAAAAAATCTTGCTACGCGCAGGGAATACGCTGTTGCTCCAGTAACTGAAGATGACAGTTTTCACACTGATTTCCGGCTGAGTTTTTCGACTACATGTCGCACACGACGCATGTTAAAGATTTCAATTATCCAAAAAACAGTCTTAATCGCATTTATTATTATTATACCGCCAACCGGTTTCAACACGACGTGGGGGTCATCTTCTGGCCGTTTACACTGTGAAATTATAGATATCCGTCAGAAAGACTCCATTATACAACAGCTAAAATTACGTAAATTTAAAATATGTTACCCATTGGTCGGCTGCTGGTGGTGTCGCTCCTGTCTACATAACGGCAGGAAATTATACGAGACTAACCCTTCGTATGGGCTTAAATAGCGTGCTGAGGTCACGTGAATAGACGGCAACACCTGCAGCGCCGAGCAACGGCATTTAATATAGTTTATTATATGTAATTACCAGTCACCTTGGTTTTACATAAATTTCAGTGACAGTAAATAACAGAAAACGGAACCATTCCATTTAAATATAGTTACAATTATAGTGTTAATTATAAAATAATAACAAACTTTCCGTAGTCAACTCGTAAAATTCGTAAAAGTATATTACATTATGTGCCATAATATAAAGTAAAACAATTTGTGACACACAAAAACTGGTGTCGTCTTGTATTATAATATATTTACGTAGAAAACATTTGAGTTTTTTAAACCAAGGTGACTAGTAATTACATATAATAAACTGTATTAAATGCCGTTGATCGCCGCTGGGGGTGTTGCCGTCTATTCACGTGATCTCAGCACGCTATTTAAGCCCATACGAAGGGTTAGTCTCGCATTGTTTCCTACCGTTATGTAGACAGGAGTGACACCACCAGCAGCCGACCAATGGGTAACATATTTTAAATTTACGTAATTTTAGCTGTTGTATAATGGAGTCTTTCTGACGGATATCTATAATTTCACAGTGCAAACGGCCAGAAGATGACCCCCACGTCGTGTTGAAACCGGTTGGCGGTATAATAATAATAATAATAAATGCGATTAAGATTGCTTTTTTAATAATTGATTAATCATACTAATCGCTGCTTCATCTCCACAACCATGTTGTCCAAAAATGCACGTAAAAGAGATTCGACTGGTGGGGAATTTTGCACAATTTGCAAACTGTTCCACACAACAAGGTGCAGTATCGGAAAACAGCAGAATGCTGCTCTTCGCCATGCGTTAGGGAGTTTCGTGCCACTATGGAGGGAACCTAGAATGTAATTGAAGTTACGATATTTGCGAGAGAAGTCTTTGCAAACTACCGAGAAAAACAAAATCGTTCTAGAATGAGATTTTCAGCCTGCAGCGGAGTGCAAAGGACCCGAGTTCGAGTCTCGGCCTGGCACACAGTTTTAATCTGCCAGGGAGTTTCATAATTGTTCTGTTTGAAATTGTGACGACACAATAGCGCGTTCTTCAGAGGTTAGTTGGTTCCGTTAGCTGCAAATAAATTGATGACGGGAATAACACATGTGTTGAATACTTACTTACTTATACCGGCCACACAAACCGCAGCCGGTCCTTGGCCTCCCACAGTCCAGCCTTCCACAGTTCCATGTCACCTGGATCTTCATCTCCCAGACCCAGTATCTGCATGTCCCCCACGGTATTATCCTTCCATCTCATTCTCGGCCGTCCCAGTGGTCTCTTTCCTCTTGCTTCTCCATCCATTACAGCCTTTATTACCGTGTTCTCTCCTCTCCTCCCCACATGTCCGAACATCTTCGTCTGTTAATTTTCACTCTCTCGCCGGCCGGAGTGACCGAGCGGTTCTAGGCTCTACAGTCTGGAACTGCGTGACCGCTACGGTCGCAGGTTCGAATCCTGCCTCGGGCATGGATGTGTGTGATGTCCTTAGATTAGTTAGGTTTAAGTAGTTCTAGGTTCTAGGGGACTGATGACCTCAGCTGTTAAGTCCCATGGTGCTCAGAGCCATTTGAACCATTTTTTTCACACTCGCTACGACATCAGGCATTGTGTATAATTATCTGAGTTCTCTTTTCCTCCTTATTCTCGGCTGTTCATTTCCTTTCACTGGTTCATATACTTTTCTCAGTACTTTATTTTCAAAAGTGATGAGTTTTTCCTCTGTTTTCTTTGTCAGAGTCCATGTCTCTTGCGTAGCACACTTTTGGCTTGATGATGGTCTGATATATTCTTATTTTTGCCTGCCTAGATAGTAACTTCCATCTTATGATATTGTGCATAGCTCCTAGACAGCTTCCCCCAGCTTGAATTCTTGTAACTGTCTCTTGTTCTATAGGGTTCTGCTCGTTGATGTTGACACCGAGGTACTTGAATGTGTCTGTCTTCTGTATTGTTAGATTTCTGATTCTTAGATGGTTTGGTTCTGAATGAGCTCTTCTTCCTACTACCACGAACTTCGTTTTACTTTCATTTATACTTAGACCTACTTTCTTAGCTCCTTCCATTAGCACAGTCCCCATTTTCTCCAGGTGTTCCATGTTCTTCCCTATCAGCTCAATATCATCCGCAAAAGCCAGGACATCCGTACAAGGTCCATATCGTTCAGCAGATGATACCACAGGACGGACAACGACGTGTTGACTTCGCTTTCCTTTTTCTCGCAAGGATTGAAGCTGACGAGGGCTGGCCCTGGACCATCCTATGGACAGACGAAGCTCATTTTTCTCTGACGGTTGAGGTGAATACACAGAATTACCGAGTGTAGGAATCTTCATCTCCAGTCAGTGTACATGAAGTGCCGCGCGGGATTAGCCGAGCGGTCTAGGACGCTGCAGTCGTGGACTGTGTGGCTGGTCCCGGCGGAGGTTCGAGTCCTCCCTCGGGCATGGGTGTGTGTGTTTGTCCTTAGGATAATTTAGGTTAAGTTGTGTCTAAGCTTAGGGACTGATGACCTCAGCAGTTAAGTGCCATAAGAATTCACACACATTTGAACATTTTTTTGTACATGAAGTTCCTCTACATGGTGAACGTGTCACCGATGGCCCTTTTTCTTGAGCAGGTTGGCGCTCAAGGACGAAAGACGTGCAGTGTGACTGGCCAGCATGTCATAACCGCCCTACAGGAGAGAGACGCATTGAACTCAACAATTCTCATATAAGACCGGGCCCCACCGCACGTCGCTCGCGAAGTTCACCAGCTTCTCCGAAACACTTTTGGAAACAATCGAATTATCAGCCGATCGTTCCCAAATGCTTGGCCGGCACCATCACCTGATCTCAACTCCCTGTGATTTCTGGTTGTGGGGCTACCTGAAGGACAAGATTTGCCAGACGAACATTCACACATGTGGCGGTCTGAGGTAGCCAGCCAGCATACCTACGGACATGCTTCGTTCGGCTCTGCAGAATGGAATCCGGCGCTTTCAGACTCTTCTAGACACTGTGGGCAGCCGGCCGGAGTGGCGCTACAGTCTGGAACCGCGTGACCGCTGCAGTCGGAGGTTCGAATCCTGTCTCGGGCATGGATGTGTGTGATGTCCTTAGGTTAGTTAGGTTTAAGTAGTTCTAAGTTCTAGGGGGACTGATGACCTCAGAAGTTAGGTCCCATAGTGCTCAGAGCCATTTGAACCATTTAAATTCTGCACCACGTTGAGACTTTTTTGTAGCAGTAATGGTACCGGTGAATAATGGAATGATGTACGTAGCAGTACATTAAAAGTGTTTCAATTGAATTGATTCTACATTATTTCTCTTCCCCATGTCTTTCACATTAATGCTACCAAGTTTCGTACTCGTGCGGTAATTGGTTTCCGTGTTATAACGCATTAGATAGGAAACGTTTAGTTATAACCACGCGGTACTACAGTGGATAGCACTTGTGTGAGGTAAACTGACGATGATAATGCGCTGGTGTGGGCGCCCGACAAATATGTTACGTAAGGAATCTCCTTTGTGGAGTGACTGAGCATTTTCTCACTGTCCTGTCCAGTTGCGATATAAAACCGTCTGTCAGCGGCTGAGGGTCACGTTCTGCGCAGAGTTCGCCAGAGTCCAGAACGTGCCGCGAGCGCGCCGTTCGCGTGGCCTGTGAGTGGGCGGTGGGAACGTGTGCGCAGGCGCGCCGCGCTGACACACGCCGGAGGTCGCATCCGTCACGGCCGCCGCGCCACAGCACGCTACACCACGCCACGCCGTGGCTGGCTGACACCGGCCCGGCTTTACGGCCGACACCGCCGTCCCCGCTTCCAGCACGTCCCACCAGCAATACGACTTCCGGAACGTGAAAGACTTTGCGCGGTGACGCTAACCTTATTTTGTACCTGCAGGCCAAGAGTCATCTATCCTGCGAGATATGTACTGTTGCGGTCTGCAGTCCGAACACTAATCTAATGCACTTCTCACAAGGGAACCTCCCCATCGCACCCCCCTCAGATTTAGTTATAAGTTGGCACAGTGGATAGGCCTTGAAAAACTGAACACAGATAGATCGAGAAAACAGGAAGAAGTTGTGTGGAACTATGAAAAAATAAGCAAAATATACAAAAAGAGTAGTCCATGTGCAACATAGGCAACATCAAGGAGAGCGTAGGCAAAGTAGCACCGTGATCTTGTGGTTAGAGTGAGTAGCTTCGGAGCCACAGGTCGTTGGTTCAAGTCTTCCCTCCAGTGAAAGGTATATTTTCTTTATTTTCGCAAAGTTATGATCTGTCCGTTCGTTCATTGACGTCTCTGTTCACTGTAATAAGTTTAGTGTCTGTGTTTTGCGATCGCACCGCAAAACCGTGCGATTAGTAGACGAAAGGACGTGCCTCTCCAATGGGAACCGAAAACATTTGATCGCAAGGTCATAGGTCAACCGATTCCTCCACAGAAAAACACGTCTGATATATTGTATACGACACTGGTGACGGCATATGTGTCACATGACAGGAGTTTGTTGTCGACCCACCCAACTTGTACACTTGGCGAATGGGTAAAAAGATTCTTCTACCTTGCCCGATTGAGGTTTTCTTGTGGATGTGATAATCATTCCCAAAACACTGATAAAAACATAAGTTTGTCACATAAACTGAAAATAAAAAATTAAACTTTTCACTCGAGGGAAGACTTGAACCAAGGACCTCTCGTTCCACAGCTACCCACACTAACCACGGGGCCACGACGCTCCTGGGTTAGTGTTATCCTTGATGTTGCTTATCTTGTACATGGACTACTCAGTTTATATATTTTGCTCATTTTTTCATAGTTCCACACAACTTCTTCCTGTTTTCTCGATTGATGTGTGTTCAGTTTTTCAAGGCCTATCCACTGTGCCAACTTACAACTAAATCTGAGGGGGGTGCGATGGGGAGGTTCCCTTGTCAGCGCTATTCTGCTCTACTCAAGACTCTGCGTCCGCAGCTCGTGTTCGCGTTATCGCTTCCCGAGCACTGGGTCCCGTGCTCGATTCTCGGCGGGGTCAGGGATTTTCACCTGCCTCGAGATGACTGGGTGTGTTGTCCTCATCATTTCATCAACATTCATGAAAGTGGCGAGATTGGGCTGAGCAAAGGTTGGGAATTTGTACGGGCGCTGATAACCGCGCAGTTGAGCGCCCCACAAACCAATCATCATCATCATCATCAAGTCTCTGCGCAACTACTACCACCACCGACATCCACTTGAACCTATTTATTGTATTCAGACCTTGGTATGCACCTAGAATTCCTTCCGAATCTCACCCTCCACAAACACACACATTCTCTTCCACTGATTACCGAATTAGTAATGTTCGACACGTATGGATACCCCATCAACTTATTACTTGTGTCAGAAAATTCTTTTCTCGACTATTCGATTCAGATCAAGGTCAGTATTTATCCGATCCATCCAGTCTCCTGTAGCACGACATATAAAACCGCTTTCACTTTCTTCTTAAGCTGCTTATGGTCTGTGTTTCACTTCCGTACAAGACTACACTGTAAGGCTGTTCATAAAACATCGATATACCTATATTTATTCCAAAACAATATATAGATATCAAAGTGCAATATCGGGTGCCGTATTTTTATTTTATATTATATTTTTTCACAATTCTCGGTAAATATTTGAAGTTGTTGTTCTAAAATTGTAGTAGACCATAATTTTACTTTCACTTTGTGGAGGAGTCTTAGTACTTTTAGAGCTTTCATCACGTCCAGTCTTTCAAAAATGTTCAAATGTGTGTGAAATCTTATGGGACTTAACTGCTAAGGTCATCAGTCCCTAAGCTTGCACACTACTTAACCTAAATTAGCCAAAAGACAAACACACACACCCATGCCCGAGGGAGGACTCGAACCTACGCCAGGACCAGCCGCACAGTTTACATCTACATCCATACTCCGCAAGCCACCTGACGGTGTGTGGCGGAGGGTACCTTGAGTACCTCTATTGGTTCTCCCTTCTATTCCAGTCTCGTATTGTTCGTGGAAGCACGTCCCACCAGCAATACGACTTCCGGAACGTGAAAGATTCTGCGCGGTGACGCTAACCTCATTTTGTACCTGCAGGCCAAGAGTCATCTAGCCTGGGAGATACGTACTGTTGCGGTCTGCAGTCCGAATACAAATCTGATGCACTTCTCAGCGCTATTCTGCTCTACTCAGGTCTCTGCGCGACTACTACTACCACCACCAAAATCAGCTTGAACCTGTTTATTGTATTCAGACCTTTGACTACCTCTAAAATTTCTTCCCACTCTCACCCTCCACACACACACACACACACACACACACACACACACACACACACACATATTCTCTTACACTGATTACCGAATTAATAATGTTCGACGCGTAAGTACACTCCTGGAAATTGAAATAAGAACACCGTGAATTCATTGTCCCAGGAAGGGGAAACTTTATTGACACATTCCTGGGGTCAGATACATCACATGATCACACTGACAGAACCACAGGCACATAGACACAGGCAACAGAGGATGCACAATGTCGGCACTAGTACAGTGTATATCCACCTTTCGCAGCAATGCAGGCTGCTATTCTCCCATGGAGACGATCGTAGATATGCTGGATGTAGTCCTGTGGAACGGCTTGCCATGCCATTTCCACCTGGCGCCTCAGTTGGACCAGCGTTCGTGCTGGACGTGCAGACCGCGTGAGACGACGCTTCATCCAGTCCCAAACATGCTCAATGGGGGACAGATCCGGAGATCTTGCTGGCCAGGGTAGTTGACTTACACCTTCTAGAGCACGTTGGGTGGCACGGGATACATGCGGACGTTCATTGTCCTGTTGGAACAGCAAGTTCCCTTGCCGGTCTAGGAATGGTAGAACGATGGGTTCGATGACGGTTTGGATGTACCGTGCACTATTCAGTGTCCCCTCGACGATCACCAGTGGTGTACGGTCAGTGTAGGAGATCGCTCCCCACACCATGATGCCGGGTGTTGGCCCTGTGTGCCTCGGTCGTATGCAGTCCTGATTGTGGCGCTCACCTGCACGGCACCAAACACGCATACACCATCATTGGCACCAAGGCAGAAGCGACTCTCATCGCTGAAGACGACACGTCTCCATTCGTCCCTCCATTCACGCCTGTCGCGACACCACTGGAGGCGGGCTGCACGATGTTGGGGCGTGAGCGGAAGACGGCCTAACGGTGTGCGGGACCGTAGCCCAGCTTCATGGAGACGGTTGCGAATGGTCCTCGCCGATACCCCAGGAGCAACAATGTCCCTCATTTGCTGGGAAGTGGCGGTGTGGTCCCCTACGGCACTGCGTAGGATCCTACGGTCTTGGTGTGCATCCGTGCGTCGCTGCGGTCCGGTCCCAGGTCGACGGGCACGTGCACCTTCCGCCGACCACTGGCGACAACATCGATGTACTGTGGAGACCTCACGCCCCACGTGTTGAGCAATCGGCGGTACGTCCACCCGGCCTCCCGCATGCCCACTATACGCCCTCGCTCAAAGTCCGTCAACTGCACATACGGTTCACGTCCACGCTGTCGCGGCATGCTACCAGTGTTAAAGACTGCGCTGGAGCTCCGTATGCCACGGCAAACTGGCTGACACTGACGGCGGCGGTGCACAAATGCTGCGCAGCTAGCGCCATTCGACGGCCAACACCGCGGTTCCTGGTGTGTCCGCTGTGCCGTGCGTGTGATCATTGCTTGTACAGCCCTCTCGCAGTGTCCGGAGCAAGTATGGTGGGTCTGACACACCGGTGTCAATGTGTTCTTTTTTCCATTTCCAGGAGTGTATGTCCTATCAACTTATTACTTGTGTCAGAAATTCTTTTCTCGAGTATTCGATTCAGATCATGGTCAGTATTTATCCGATCCATCCAGTCTCCCGTAGCACGACATATAAAACCGCTTTTATTTTCTTCTTAAGCTGCTTATCGTCTATGTTTGACTTCCGCGTGTGTGTGTGTGTGTGTGTGTGTGTGTGTGTGTGTGTGTGTGTGTGTGTGTGTGTGTGTGTGTGTGTGTGAAATCTGATATATCGATAATTAAAAAAGTATAATTACTGGCACTCAATTAATCGATTACAAATATCGAAATATCGACGGAAAAACTTTCGACGTACCTGCCTGTAAAAATATGGGCTGCACATGGTAAGTATATAGCTGGCTTAGAGGTGTATATTTAAGTATTCATATATTATTAGATATTCTGTACATCAACAAGCCAGCAGCCTGCGTACCCCCCTTAGAGCAAGAACTGAAAGGAAAACGATGCACGTTCACGTTTGGCGACAACCACTTTGCTAACAGTGGCAAGTGATACAATAAGAGGCGTCGGAAGGGTCAGTCGTTCGATTTCGTCACATATCGGATTTGTACGGAACACTTCATATCGACTTCCCTGGTTGTTCATTTCCGCCAACGCCAGCGACATAGCAGCTGTAGTGTCAAAATTGCGTGGTGAAGCTAAACGTTGCAGTTTCTGTCGGCAACGCTGAGCGCCGATTACGTTAGCATTTCCTCTCACACGTCTCCACCGACCGCAAAAACCAATCTTGTCATTTAGATTTTTGTTCATAATTTTCAGCAACAGTTTTTTAAGAATGCCTATGTGAATAAATAAGACACTAGTTGCTTTAAAAATTGTTTTTTGGCTCAATTGGTATACTATTTATTCACATTGGAAATCTTGTTATTCTATTCACACCGCCACCCCCTCTTTTTTTCCAGTACAGTCGGACTATTATTTTTGGGACCTATATACTTGCTTCACACATACAGAGAGAAAGACTGGACGTGATGAAAGCTCTAAAAGTACTAAGACTCCATCACACAGTGAAAGTAAAATTACGGTAAACTACGATTTTAAAACAACAACTTCAAATATTTACCAAAATTTGTGAAAAAATATAATGTAATATAAAATAAACATATCGGCACCCGATATTGCATTTTGATATCAATATATCGATGTGTTGTGGCATAACGTTTAGTTTACCGCTTTTCCCGCCAGATACCGCCTCCTCTGTAGCCGACTAGCTCGTACCTCCCATAATCGGCAAAAGATGTCACTCCAAACTCAATTAAATATAGAACAGATAACAATACACAGAGTGGTCAGAAACAGTTTGAGAAGCTTGTAAGGATGAAATGGTACGTGTTGCAGAGAAATAATTGTTAAGAAAACAAAATCGATACGTTGAGTCACTTCCGAGTTAATTAGCACTGAAGTTAGCCAGTCAGTCCGTTGAGCACTCAAATTTAAGCGGTCCATCAGGGACGGCGTTGCCAAACGTGTTTGGTTTCCTAAAACCAAAGAAGATAGCGACACAAATAGTAGACATGGGGCGGCAGATCGAACCCAAGCAAATCCTGAACATTCTGGTTCACTATCATCTACGCTACGAAAACGACCAACACTAACTGTATCTGCCGGGCAGCTTGAATTTGCACGTGCAGCCGCCTCATTGGCTAACTTCAGAGTTGATTAAATCGGATACGGCACAACGTGTCGAATTATTTTCTAAACAATTATTTCTTAGCGCGACCTAACCTGCAGTACCCTCACAAGCTTTTCAGATTTTTTCTGGCGCCCTGTACCAGTATATTGCCCACTTATCATTACTATAAACAATAAATTACACACATTAACTTTCCTCCTGAATTAATTTATCTCTTAGTGAGAACCGTATCAAAATCCCTACAGTACTTCCTGACATCAGCCATAATATACATACAGAAAGAGGGACTTTGATTTACAATATGTACACTACTCTACTACTACTCCGTCCGAACAGGCCTCGGAAAGCCCAAAGGTACCGACCGACCGTCATGTTATCCTCAGTCGATAGGCGTCAGTGCCTGTGGATTGGAGGGTCATGTGGTCAGCACGCCGCTCCCCGGCCGTTGTCAGTTTTCGTGACTTCTCAGTCAGGTCACTGATCAACGGAGTCACGAGGGTTGAGTGCACCCGACTGCGAACAGTGCTCGGCATATAGTATGTACAGATGTTAATAAATTTCTCTTTCCGGAGAAACGTTTCCTGCTCTTCCTAATCGGCGTCTTACATCCTATTTCCTTCTCCCCAAATAGATAAAGTACTTGTAGTGTCTTATTTCCTAATGTAATTCAACTACAAACTATTACCGCCGTTTTTTACTTTTGTTGATGCTCCTCTTATACCACTTTCTAAGACACTATCCTTTCCGTTTAACTGATCTTAGCTCCTTTGCCATGTCTGACAAAAAGAGGCCGGCCGCGGTGGCCGAGCGGTTCTAGGCGCTTCAGTCCGGAACCGCGCGACTTCTACGGTCGCAGGTTCGAGTCCTGCATCGGGTATGGACGTGTGTGATGTCCTTAGGTTAGTTGCCGGCCGAAGTGGCCGTGCGGTTAAAGGCGCTGCAGTCTGGAACCGCAAGACCGCTACGGTCGCAGGTTCGAATCCTGCCTCGGGCATGGATGTTTGTGATGTCCTTAGGTTAGTTAGGTTTAACTAGTTCTAAGTTCTAGGGGACTAATGACCTCAGCAGTTGAGTCCCATAGTGCTCAGAGCCATTTGAACCATTTTGAACCTTAGGTTAGTTAGGTTTAAGTAGTTCTAAGTTCTAGGGGACTAATGACCTCAGCAGTTGAGTCCCATAGTGCTCAGAGCCATTTCAACCATTTGAACAGAATAAGAACACTATGGGCCAACTTCAAAGGTTTTTTTCGTTTCCCTGACTTAAATTCGCTGTCCAAAATTCTCCTTTGCTTACGTCACCGCTTGATCCAGATACAGATTGAATAACATGGGGTAAAGTTACAATCCTGTCTCATTCCCTTCTCAGTTAGTGTTTCTCACGTTCTTCGATTCTTGTAACTGCTGTCTGATTTTGGCACAAGTTGTAGGCAACCTTTCGCCTCCTGCATTGTATTTCTTTATACTTGAAACATATCATATATATTTTTTATTGTTCAGCTTGGAACGTTTTGTGTGCTGCAGGAACTATCTCTGAAACAGGCAGTGTTTATGAGCGGTGTAACTGACAGCACTGAGGTTATTGTCCTGTCAGAGAATGAGAAAGTGACTAGTTATGTTTCAGATGAGTCAAGATCAAGACGTACTCTTGAATACGGATGCTCTGTGGAGAGTATGATCTTCAGTTAAAATTTTTTTCTTTTTTTAAGAGGCAATACTCAGTGTTGTATTCCGGCAATGATCATTACAATACGTGTTACTCTGCTGTTGGCTTTATTTTCGTAGGATCTACTCCGATATGCTGCACAAGGCCACAATATTGATTTTTTTTTTTCGATATAAAGAAGAATTAGTCAAGTAGTGGAGATACGAATTTTGAGGTGATCCGTTATCTGAGTATATTACGAACAGAACAGCATATTGAACGCAAGTGCTACAAAACCTGTTGATGGAAAACTGAAAGTTCCCTTGAGTAGCTCTTGCTGTACTGTTTATTGGACTGGAAACGTGCGCCGCAACGTTAATGCGATAGAGGGCGGCACCGGTGGGTGATCATAGAGAGAGGGAACCTAGGCGTGCTCGCCTAGCAAAAAGTGACTCCGATCAGTCCGCTTACTGGCAGCTGAGAGGCACCGGGCGTTTCCACTGTTGGTCGCAGGTGTCAGAGTATAACGCCCCGTCAGCCTTGTTATACGTAATATCTTTATGAGCGTATATATACTTCAAAACTGAGAAGAATGACGACATATACCGCAGGCAGGTGCTTAAAAGGCTATCAGATCAATTCATGATGAACAACAGTTAATACAAATCCGTTTATAACATTAGTTTCTTCAGTCACTCATTGTCTTCTAACACCTTCTTTTTAAGAGGAAGGGTTGAGATGGAAAAAAGAAATGTCAGCTATATATGATAGTTGCAGTTGGATCGACATCTTATTTTTTCTTTCTTCTTCACTTTCTTCGAATGTAAATCAGCCGACAATAATGATAACAGGCAAAATGAAGCTTTTTTAAAATTTTCCCATCTTAGTTTCTCTAGCCTCGGGGACAGTCACTTTCAGCCAAATTCCAGTGAGGTAAGACTGGTACAAAAGGATCCTAAAATGGAATTTTTGGGAGCGGATTTATATTCGATTTACTGTTATTTATAGATGTTATAACAGCATTTAAGGCAACGGCCTTGCCGCAGTAGATACACTGTTTCCCGTGAGATAACAGAAGTTAAGCGCTTTCGGGGGTGGCTGGCACTTGGATGGGTGACCATACAGGCTGCCATGCGCTGTTGCCATTTTTCGGGGTGCACTCAGCCTCGTGATGCCAATCAAGGAGCTACTCTACCGAATAGTAACGGCTCCGGTCAAAGAAAACCATTATAACGACCGGGAGAGCGGTGTGCTGATCACACGCCCCTCCTATCCACATCCTCAACTGAGGATGACACGGCGGTCGGATGGTCCCGATGGGCCACTTGTGGCCTGAAGACGGAGCGCTATATCAGTATTTGAATCACCACAGTTACAGCAGTAGTGAGAAGTCAATATTTTCGCTAAAATCACGCAACAAATAGCAGCTGCTCGCATTTTGTGTGTGTGTGTGTGTGTGTATGTATGTAGTGCCCGTTCTTCTGGAAGTAACACTAGCCTTCATTGTTTTACGGTTAGTAACGTGGCAACTTGTCTGTGCAACTTCTTTCCTTCCAGTTAATTTTCCCTCCAGTGTTACTGGTACAACTGTTACTGGATAATTTACTGGCGGAATCAAATGCGCGACAACTAAATGAACACAAATTATAGTATTAGGATATTGCGCCTTTCGTCTATTAGTGTTGGTACATTTATCAATCCATTACAACACGGACGTTAAAATAAAAATAAAACCTTACTGTAATTGCCAATGATTACAATCGGTTGACTTAATGCTCGCCCCCTTCTTTGTTCTTCATTTTTACCAACAACAGCTATTTCTTCAGATACGACAGTGTAATGAAAAGCGATTTTAGACTGTAGATAAATCATGTAACTAAAAGAGACAAATAATGCATTTGAGAAACTTTGTGTTTTGCCACTTCTGCATAATAGGAGCTCTAGCTACAGATTCAATAAAAGTAAATGAGTTTGAATCTAGTTACTGCTGGCGATAATAATTTCAAAAACAGTTTTTTAAGAAATGTCGCAGGAATTTTATACAAAGAGTAAATAGTTTATATCGATAACGGAGAGGTGCTTGATAGGTTCCCGGGAATTACGCCGGATAATATTGTAAAAACCGCACAATATTTCAGCGAGACAACTGCCCGCTATTTTCAGATGCTACAACCGCCAACAGCTGAAATATTGTGCGATTTTTACAATATTATCCGGCGTAATTCCCGGGAACCTATCAAGCAGATGCAGTGCCGGGAAAGCCTCAAACAGCACAACGGAGAGGTGGTTTGAATCGAGTTACAGATACTTATGTCACTTAAAATACAATAACTATCAGCTCTTCCTGCTCTCTTGTTAACAAAGAAAGACGACTATGAACACAATTCAGGAAAGCGTCAAGATAGCCAGCTTCGTGGGTTTCAAAACGATCCCATTTCTTTTTATACATTTATTGGAATTAGTGTACAATCGACGGTAACTTTTGTCCCAAGCGATCGCTCCAGTTTCTTTACTACGTCCTTCAGAGAATATAGCATAAATCAAGCTCAAATGGCTCTGAGCACTATGGGGCTTAACATCTGAGGTCATCAATCCCCTAGAACCTAGAACTACTTAAGCCTAACTAACCTAAGGACATCACACACATCCATGCCCGAGGCAGGATTTCAACCTGCGACCGTAGCGGTCGCGCGGTTCCAGACTGAAGAGCCTAGAACCGCTCGGCCACGCTTTGCGGCCATAAATCAAGCCTTGAAAGTACATTGAGATGACAAAAATGATGAGATGGCGATATGCACATATACAGATGGCGGTAGTATCGCGTACACAAGGTATAAAAGAGCAGTGTACTGGCGGGGCTGTCATTCGCACTCGGGCGATTCGTCTGGAAAGCATTCTGACGTAATTGTGGGAGCACGACGGGAACTAACAGACTCTGAACGTGGAATGGTAGTTGGAGTTAGACGCGTGGCACATTCCATTTCTAAAAACTGAGGGACTTCAATATTCTGAGATCCACAGTGTCAAGAGTGTGCCGAGAACACCAAATTCCAGGCATTACCTGCCACCACGCACAATGCAGTGGTCGATGCCCTTCACTTACCGACCGAGAGCAGTGATGTTTGAGTAGATTTGTCACTGCTAACAGACAAGCGACACTGCGTAAAATAACCGCAGAAAGCAATGTGGGACGTACGACGAACGTATCCGATAGGACAGTGCGGCGAAATTTGGCATTAATGGGCTATGGCAGCAGACGACTGACGCGAGTGCCTCCGCTAACAGCACGAAATCGCCGGCAACGCCTCTCCTGGGCTCGTGGACCCTAGATTACTGGAAATCGGTGGCCTGGTCAGATGAGCACACAATTTCAGTTGGTAAGAGCTGATGGTAGGGTTCGAGTGTGGTGGGGACCCCACGAAGCCATGGGCCCAATTTGACAACACTATGCTAGCTGCTGGTGAGCCCTTAATGGAGTGGACTGTGTTCATATGGAATGCACTGGGTCATGTGCGCCAATTGAACCAATCACTGACGGGAAAATGGTTATGTTCGGCTACTTGGAGACCGTTTGCAGCCATTCACGGACCTTATGTTCCCAAACAAAGATGGAATTTTTATGGATGACAATGCGCCTTGTCAACGAGCCACAATTGTTGGCGTTTGGTTTCTTCAACATTCTGGCTAATTCCTGTGAATGATTTGGCCACCCAGTTCGCCCGACCTGGATCCCATCAAACATTTACGGAACATAATCTAGAGGTACCAGATGGCAGTTATAAGAGTCGAGGGACATGAAAGGGAAGCAGTGGTTGGGAAGGGAGTAAGACAGGGTTGTAGCCTCTCCTCGATGTTGTTCAATCTGTATATTGAGCAAGCAGTAAAGAAAACAAAAGAAAAATTCGGGGTAGGTATTAAAATTCATGGAGAAGAAATAAAAACTTTGAGGTTCGCCGATGACATTGTAATTCTGTCAGAGACAGCAAAGGACTTGGAAGAGCAGTTGAATGGAATGGACAGTGTCTTGAAAGGAGGATATAAGATGAACATCAACAAAAGCAAAACAAGGATAATGGAATGTAGTCTAAGTCAGGTGATGCTGAGGGAATTAGATTAGGAAATGAGGCACTTAAAGTAGTAAAGGAGTTTTGCTATTTGGGGAGCAAAATAACTGATGATGGTCGAAGTAGAGAGGATATAAAATGTAGGCTGGCAATGGCAAGGAAAGCGTTTCTGAAGAAGAGAAATTTGTTAACATCCAGTATTGATTTAAGTGTCAGGAAGTCATTTCTGAAAGTATTCGTATGGAGTGTAGCCATGTATGGAAGTGAAACATGGACGATAAATAGTTTGGACAAGAAGAGAATAGAAGCTTTCGAAATGTGGTGCTACAGAAGAATGCTGAAGATTAGATGGGTAGATCACATAACTAATGAGGAAGTATTGAATAGGATTGGGGAGAAGAGAAGTTTGTGGCACAACTTGACCAGAAGAAAGGATCGGTTGGTAGGACATGTTCTGAGGCATCAAGGGATCACCAATTTAGTATTGGAGGGCAGCGTGGAGGGTAAAAATCGTAGAGGGAGACCACGAGATGAATACACTAAGCAGATTCAGAAGGATGTAGGTTGCAGTAGGTACTGGGAGATGAAAAAGCTTGCACAGGATAGAGTGGCATGGAGAGCTGCATCAAACCAGTCTCAGGACTGAAGACCACAACAACAACAACAACAACAATCTAGAGGTCAGTTCGTGCAGAAAATCCTGCACTGGTATCGACTATAGACGCAGTATGACTCAATATTTCTTCTGGGTCTTTTCGTTTCTATGCCACGTCGAGCTGCCGCACTACGCCGGACAAAAAGAGATCCGACACGATATTGCGAGTACGCCATGAATGAATTTCGTCACCTCAGTGTACTATTAGCTTGTGTGAAGTGTGCAAAGTATTCCCATGCTACGAATAATCATGTATCAATATTTTAAACATGGCTGAAGCAGCAACTGCTGAAATTCTTCACGGTAAACGATAACAGCCAAACAGTTGCAGGATAAAGATTTATTAAAATCCTTGACCACGGTTTCCGTACATCTAAATATACCTTCATCAGAAGTAAAATACACTAAAATCACATCCTGCAGTGGAGATACATAAAACAATTGTGCCAAAGGCGTCTTCAGTAGTACTTGGTGGTCATTTGTCACCATGCAGACATTATTCACGGACCACTCGGCTGGTTACTTTGCAGCGCATGCGAATGACACTACTATGCCACGACTATGCCGACCAATGGTCTTCTCTTTCATTAGCATCTTCTTAGGCTCTGCTCAGCTGACGACAGAATACTGCAGTGTCTACCAGACACCAGTCATCAGTTATGAGCCACCTGTTCACATTCCCAGTCTCACACAGCTCGCAAGACACACCAGCGTCTTCATGCGATTTTCTTCCTTTTTCTTTGTGTCAGAGCGGACAGAGAACACACCTCGTCGGCCAAGTGCATCTTATAACAGCCGAGAAAATTTACGTACGAATGCACGCTTTCGCGGCGATATCCGTTAATAAAACATTCTCGGGTTTCAAGCGGCATCAAGTGATTTACTGCCCACGAGCTTTCGGCAGAGATCTCTCCCACTGTCAAGTGGATGACTGTCGTGTGGTTGTCATTGCCGTGCTTATATAGCCGCGCCGTCGCTCGTGACGTCACTGGTGCTCGGTCCCGCAACATATATGGTAATGTTTTGGCAGCCCGACCGCCGGGCCCGCTTCAACTCCCTCAACACCAGATCCCAGCTGTACTCAGCTGCAATCCGCCGTCTCTATTGAAGGTGTTGTAAGAAATTCTAATCTCTATGGCTTCATTTATCACGCTATCCCAGAAGCCATTAGTCCGTTTAATAACAGACGTCTCATCGAATGGAATTCGGCGTCCGTTTTCCGGAGCATGTTCTGCTACAACTGACTTTTCGGGATAGCGCAGACGGTAACACCTTTCATGTTCTGTGCGGCGCTGTTCAACGGTGCGAACAGTCTGGCTGACATAGAAGTGCCAACATCCACACGGTATCTTGTAAATTCCTGGTGTTCTGAGACCTACACCGTCTTTCACAGATTTCACTATTTGCCGCATCTTTGTCGGAGGCCTGAAGATTGCGTCTATGTTGTGCCTCTTCAAGAGCCGACAATTTTCCCTGTTGTCGAACCACAAAACGGTAAGAATGCAACCTGCTTGGTGTCTTCTTCAGAGGTCTTCTTCCTTTGAGGCTTGGATGACACTGCTTGTGAGATCTGTTTGTTGTTGTAACCGTTTTCCTTAAAAACTTTGCGTAAATGGCTCAATTCTCTCGGCAAGTTTTCAGCGTCTGAGACGGTTCAGATCGATGTACTAAGGTCCACAGAACTGACTGTTTCTGTGCTGGGTGATGGAAGCTGGTGGCGTGCACATACCGATCCGTGTGGGTGGGCTTGCGGTAAACGTTATGACCTAGAGACCCATTGGGTTTATGGCGGACAAGCACGTCCAAGAACGGCAGGGAACCCTTCTCTAGTTCCATTGTGTTGATGTGGTCGTGGATGCTGTTGAGGTGCTCCAGGAACTCGTATAACTTTTCTAGTCCATGTGGCCAAATGACGAAGGTATCGTCGACGTAGCGATAAAAACAGCTTGGCTTTGCAGGAACCGTGGCCAAGGCGATGTCTTCGAAATGCTCCATAAAGAGGTTGGCTACTACTGGAGCTAATGGACTTCCCATCGCCACGCCGCCAGTTTGGTTGAAATATTTTCCATCATGTAAGAAATATGATGACATCAGAGTGTGATTAAATACATCCACAATGGTGTCGCCAAAGAGCTGGGACAGCAAGTCTGTGATGGGGACACATTTGAATAAAGAAACCACATCGAAGCTAACCATAATATCCCCTTCAGCAAGTCACAGACCTATAATCCGATTGATGAAGTCCGCTGTATTCTTTATATGGTGTCCACAGTGTCCAACGTGCGTAGAGAGGAGGCTGGCCAGATGTTCAGCAAGTTTATAGGTCGGCGATCCGATGGTACTCACTATCGACCTCAATGGTGTGTCCTTCTTATGCACCTTCGGTAGATCATCGAACGTGACGGTCTTGGTGCCTTGGGGAGGAGGTTCTTAATAGTATTCTCTTCCAGCGATGGCCGTTTGAGAAGCTCTGAAGTCTTCGGGACTATTCTGGATGTTGATACTGAAAAAACATCAGCAGAATAGCAGGCATGCTATTGCTGTATTAGTAATGATAATAATATGACTACAATACCGTAAATCGTAAAATAAATTAAAGAAGTGCAAGGTGGATGCACGTCTTTCACTATCTTTTAATGGCTTACACCATCCTGTGCTTTTAACATTCGCCCCGACGTTCTAATGGTCCAGTATCTAGGCCAGCGTTTCTCAACAACTTTGTCACCAATTCATGTCAGGTGTGTCGCGAGATTTATAATGTCTTCTAACCTTCCGCAGGTAAAATACTCGTATCTAGAACATAAAAACATTATTCCTGTTCAAGAGTCTTACGTAATAAGTACGTAAAACTTGTATTCATAGTTGTCCAACACTAAAAACTACTTAAACCTAACTAACCTAAAGACATCACACGCATCCATGCCCGAGGCAGGATTCGAACCTGCGACCGTAGCGGTCGCGCGGTTACAGACTGAAGCGCCTAGAACCGCCCGGCCTCACCGGCCGGCAGCTAGGAAAAAATCAATTTTAAGTTGATAGTGTGTGCATCACGTGATTTCCGGCACCGTGACTGCGTCCTCGAGTGCAGTAGGATTGCTACAGGGGTGATACTAGTGGGATCAGAGTTTTACCAATAAATATTTATTATGATTTTTATTGATAAATCAACTAATTAACTTTACCTCACGGTGTGAAGTACGACTGGCACTTTTCATATCAAAAGGAGAACTGCAGAAGAATTGATCCGGATCGGCCAACTAATGTTTGGAAGCTTGATGACTCAGTGGATAGTTATAAGCGAATGTAGACTTTGTCGGCGAATCTCGATGGTGAAGCCTCCCCGGGTCACCAGCCGAGTCAATCCGTCGCTCTGAGGCAACGTTTCAACAATTTTCCAAATTGTCATCTTCAGGCGAAACAGGTAGAAACTTTGACGCTGAACGAGGCCTTGACACGGTTGATAACCAGAGAAGGCTTCATCATAAGTGGATAGTTGTCAGACTACAAAGCCATACATTGGGGCTCAACCCACAGTTAACATACGATTTTTTCTGTCACCCGCAGCTTCATTCACCTCTAACAATGATCGGAGTCCGCTTTTCTACGAGAGCTGTTCCGAAAGTAAGGTTCGATAAGTCGCGAAATGGAAAGGACAGTGAAAATTCAATGAAGCTTTGCACAGATATGTTGCCTGTCGATCACGTCGCTGTTTTCAGTTCTGAGCACACAGCGAGCGCGTTAAGATACCTAGAACAAGTGTCTCCCGTCAAGTATGGTTGCCTGCTTCTAGGTATCGCCTCATTTCATGCAAATCCACATAACGTAGCTATCGTGCATTTCCTCCTTCATGAAAATTCTCGGCCGCACAATGCAGGGCTAATGAGGATGCCCACGCAGCGATTTCGATGGGAAGTGTTTGATCACGCACCATAAAGCCTGGACTTGCCTCCCTTTGATGTTCATCACTGCTCACATGGACCGCTGACTATGAAGACAACATTTTGGCAAAGACAACGAACTGCAGACCAGCGCAGATAAATGGCCGAAAGCACAGGCGGCTTGCTTCTATAACGAGGATATTGGCGAGTTGGTTCAACGCTATGACAACAGTCCAAGTCGGAGCGGCGACTATGTAGAGAAGTAGCTGGAAGGTGTAGAAAACTGTTGCACATAAAACATTTTTCATTTTCACTGCGATTTCCATTTCACGATCGATCGGACCTTACATTCCCAACGGCTTTATTAGGTCTCCCTGTAGGTGTCAGAAGGAATCAGTTTACAGCTAGGAGGAAGTTAAGGGCATACAGCGTCCAGCACAATACCCAGTGCAGCGCCGATATCTTCATACACTACTGGCCATTAAAATTGCTACACCAAGAAAAAAGGCAGGTGATAAACGGGTATTCATTGGACAAATATATTATACTAGAACTGACATGTGATTACATTTTCACGCAATTTGGGTGCGTAGGTCCTGAGAAATCAGTACCCAGAACAACCACCTCTGGCCGTAATAACGGCCTTGACACGCCTGGACATTGTGTAAAACAGAGCTTGGATGGCGTGTACAGGTACAGCTGCCCATGCAGCTTCAACACGATACCACACTTCATGAAGAGTAGTGACTGGCTTATTGTGACGAGCAAGCTGCTCGGCCACCATTGACCAGATGTTTTCAATTGGTGAGACATCTGAAGAATGTGCTGGTCAGGGCAGCAGTCGAACATTTTCTGTATCCTGAAAGGCCCGTACAGGACCTGCAACATGCGGTCGCGCACTATCCTGCTCAAATGTAGGGTTTCGCAGGGATCGAATAAAGGGTAGAGCCACGGGTCGTAACACACATGAAATGTAACGTCCACTGTTCAAAGTGCCGTCAATGCGAACAAGAGGTGACCGAGACGTGTAACCAGTGGCACCCCATACCATCACGCCGGGTGATACGCCAGTATGGCGATGACGAATACACGCTTCCAATGTGCGTTCACCGCGATGTCGCCAAACACGGATGCGACCATCATGATGCTATAAACAGAACCTGAATTCATCCGAAAAAATGACGTTTTGTCATTCGTGCACCCAGGTTCGTCGTCGAGTACACCATCGAGGCGCTCCTGTCTGTGATGCAGCGTCAAGAGTAACCGCAGCCATGGTCTCCGAGCTGATAGTCCACGCTGCTGCAAACGTTGCCGAACTTTTCGTGGAGATGGTTTTTGTCTTGCAAACGTCCCCATCTGTTGACTCAGGGATCGAGACGTGGCTGCACGATCCGTTACAGCCATGTGGATAAGATGCCTGTCATCTCGACTGCTAGTAATACGAGGTCGTTGGGATCCAGCTCGGCGTTCCGTATTACCCTCCTGAACCCACCGATTCTATATTCTGCTAACAGTCATTGGATCTCGACCAACGCGACCAGCAATGTCACGGTACGATAAACCGCAATCGCGATAGGCTACAATCCGACCTTCATCAAAGTCGGAAACGTGATGGAAGTATTTCTCCTCCTTACACGAGGCATGACAACAACGTTTCAACAGGCAACGCCGGTCAACTGCTGTTTGTGTATGAGAAATCTGTTGGAAACTTTCTTCATGTAAGTACGTTATAGGTGTCGCCACCGGCGCCAACCTTGTGTGAATACTCTGAAAAGCTAATCATTTGCTTATCACAGCATCTTCTTCCTGTCGGTTAAATTTTGCGTCTATAGCACGTCACCTTCGTGGTGTACCAATTTTAATGGTCAGTGGTGTATTAACCCTCGCGTAGTGATTACGTCGCGTAGCGAAATAACGCGAATCGCAAGCAGTGTGGACTGTGCGAACGCCGGCGGCAGAAGTTTTTAAGCTGGAGTTTTTGAGCTACGGTACTTCACAGTGAAAAGAGGAAAGGAAGGTCCCGCGCTATCCGCCTGGCTTTGTTCTCCTCTGGCCGTCGGACAATGGACAGATCCCCGCGTGGCGTGCTATATGGGACGTGTGGCGGCTGGCTCGCGTGTGAGAGGGCGTGGCCGCGGCCTTGCGCACGCGCACTGCGGACGCCGCCCTCGCCATTACCATAGAATGGGCAGGTGACACCACGCCGCCGCTGCTTGCAATCACACATCCTGCTGCAGGCAGGCCCCCTCCCGCTCCTCTGCCGAGACGTAGACGCAGATGCCGCAAGCGAGAGTGCATTATGCTAGCACGCGTCCACAAACACTTCGAAAGCATTTTACGCTATTCCTCGATGGCGTTAAGCATACCGTCCCACCGTGAGAATGTTACTGCATCAGCGGGTAAAATTCGTCACTGTATTCTTGGAGACGATGCTGCTTTAAGTAACAATGCGTTTATGAGAAAATGTATTGCAAGTGTCACATACAAACCTTACAACGTCTTTTCCTCCAAAACGGTACAACGGATCTCTTCGGGAAATACGTTATTCGCATTACCATCTCACAATTATAAAAACGAAAACTGGTGCATACTTTCAAATACAAGCACACTGTCGTGATATGTCAGGTATAGACTCACTGATCCTAAATACATTGTATATACACTGAAGAGCCAAAGAAACTGACACACTTGCCTAATACCGAGTACGGGTCCCGGCGAGCACGCAGAAGCGCCGCAATACGACATGGCATGGACTCGACTAATTTCTGATGTAGTGCTGGAGCGAATTGACACCATGAATCCTGCAGGGCTGTCCATAAATCTGTAAGAGAACGAGGGGGTGGGGATCTCTTCTGAACATCACCTTGCAAGGCATCCCAGGCATGTACAATAGTCAATGTTAAAAAATGTATCGGCTCAACCACTTGTTTATAGTGTAAAACACTAAGACTGACGCGTTTCGGAAGTCAAGCTTCCATCATCAAAATAATAAAAAGTAAAAGAACCTGTTAAAACTCGCTAAAATGGAACATGCACCAGGCACAATAAAATTGATAATAAAATTACCCCTTGTTGCAGCCGTGTCTTCCAAGGTGCATCTCCACATAGTCGTCAAAATAGTTTTTTTATGTTTTGTATGCAGAAAAAGTACGTAAAAACCTCATAACTTCGGCTAATACTTCTATAACACACGTGTAGTTTCGTCATATTACTAGTCTGTGACGTCACCAGTACATCACCCAATAACAGAGCGCTTTCGACCACGTGACCAGAACTTGACATTTAATGATTTTCAAGCTTTAACTGCATACAATTTAACAGATATTTTGTGAAAATATTGACCGTAAATGCTATTTAAATGTTATAATTACTCAGAATAGCACCAATCCGAACCGTAACATAGAAAAATAGCCCATTGGTTGAGGTGGGCCTGCATTTACTGACAGCAGCAATTTCTGTCGGGTTTGAAAACGACTGTCATCGACAAGCCACCACCGTTCTTAAGCCGTGTTACATGAAGGCGTGTGGTACACCACTCCTTGTAGACACGTTGGCAGTCTAACACACCAACACATCTCGATATGGTCGTGGTCACGTCCAAATACGACAGCTCCTTACTGCCATTCTGTCACGTGTCCACGTCGAGCCACCTTACTGTGCTAATTTCATACAACCGACGACACATGCACACCATTTCACTGCCATGGCTTACGTCATGACCTCCTTCTACAAGTTCGACAGGATCCACACCGCCACCAAGCGATCAGTATGCTCTGTTTGAGGGAGCGACTAATATTGTTTCCGGTGAGCATATGCACTGAACTTTTACTGCAAGATGGACCTAGTTGGAGCTGTAGCAGGAGTCAAGAAATTCTGGTGCTGTTCCTCAATCTTCTTAGCGTTCGAACTGAAAGGCGATGGGGATAAGGAGTACTTTCAACCAAATCTGCTGTCTAATTCTGATCCTTCGGCCAAATGGCCTATATCTGATAATACGAGCAGATACCTTAAGTCATGTCGAATCACACTTACTCGTAATTCGACAGGAGTGGTTCAGCGGGTTCTACGAAAAGTTTCGTTGTAACGCGCACAACGCACAACACACACACACATACACAGCCGGACTGCCAGATAAGGGTGACAGTGATTACGCACATGACACACAAGTAATAACCGAGTGTGCACTAGCCATTGGGTAACGTCTTACGTACATCATGACGACGGTAAAGACTATAATTATGCCGAGAAAGGCGACAGTGACGAATGAGTTGCTTGCCGTACACGGTTTCTAACAGGACACGTGTTCCGTCACGAACGAACGAAGCTTTGCAACAAGTTGACGTTGCAGTACTTACTAGGTGATTACTAACTATTCCACAAACCACTGTCAAAGATTAATGAAATGGTGGCAAGAAATCTAAAACTTTGATACTATTTACCAACATATGCGCCATACGATACATATAAATTGGTTTAAGTTTTCCGATCACTACATAGTTACTTTTTGCTCGAAATGATTCACGTTGCTGTACTTGAAGTTCTCTACTTACACATCTGTGGCATTCACTGTCAACTACGTGGTGGAACATAGTTTCTTCTCGTTCCAATCATGTGTAGGGTATTTGTGTTACATTTTTGTGTGACGTGCAGAGCATTCTTTGACCTATTTTTAAAGCGAACCGTCTTACCATCGTTATGCACATGCGGTCGTAATAACTGTAATGCAATCGTGATACGATACGCGCAGGAATAAGTATTCTGAAAGTACGCTTCGAGTTTCGATCGATGTTTTTCACGAGCCTCAGAGAAATGCGACGTTGTCTGTGCAACGATGCGTACCCAAAAGGATTGACGCTTAATTCTGTCTGTCATCGTATGGAACAGATATTTGGATCGTAACGGGGGTTATGTTTGGTCCGTTACGTCCGTAACGTGTGACTGTGAAGCAAGTCATAGGTGCCAAAGAAGAAATCTGATTACACTGGAGGCCGGCGGTGTGAATAGAATAAGATCTCCGATGTGAAGAAATGGCATACCAGTTGCGTTAAAAAAACCTTAACGCAGCTATTCCTTCACATCGGCATTGTTCAAAAACAGTTGCTGAAAATGGTGAATAATCTAAATCACAAGATAGGTATTCTTGGAGGGCGGAGATCTGTGGCGGGAAATGCTGACGCAACCCGCGCTTGGCGATACCAACAGAAACTGCAACGATTAACTTCATCACGCAATTTTGACACTACTAGTGCTAGGTCGCTGGAGTTTGCAGAAATGGAAAAAAAAAAAAACTGGGAAGTCGACTTGAAAAGTTGCGGCCGAATCCGCTATGTGACGAAACCGAACGACGTCCCCATCGGACACTTTTATTGTGCCACTTACATGCAGTTACCATTCTTAGCAAAGTGCAGTAGTTGCAGTAGTTATCACCTTCATTTTCCCTTGAGTTCTTACTCTAAGGGGGATAAACAAGCTGCTACCTGGTTGATGTACAGAATATCCAATAATAAATCAATGCTTCAGTATAGAGCTCTAGAACTGGCAGTATATCTACAATGTGTAGCCAATATTTTTATAGGCTGGTGAGTCGATATCTTGTCGTCGACATATCGTACTTTCTTTCGATATATCGAGGGCCGATAAGGACATTTTTTAATCATCGATACATCGGATTCCCGATATTTTTAAACATATCAATAGTCCTAGTTAAAATACCAAATTGCGCAGCAGACAGTTGTCTACATCTACATCTACATAGTTACTCTGCAACTCACACTTAAGTGCCTGGCAGAGGGTTCATCGAACCATTTTCATACTACTTCTCTACCATTCCACTTTCGAATGGCGCGTGGGAAAAATAAACACCTAAATCTTTCCATTCGAGCTCTGATTTCTCTTATTTTATTATGATGATCATTTCTCCCTACGTAGGTGGGTGACAACAAAATATTTTCGCATTCGGAAGAGAAAGTTAGTGATTGAAATTTCGTAAATAGATCTCGCCGCAAAGAAAACTGCATTTGCTTCAGTGACTGCCACCCCGACTCGCTTATCATGTCAGTAAGGAGGAGGAGGAGATTAGTGTTTAACGTCCCGTCGACAACGAGGTCATTAGAGACGGAGCGGAAGCTCGGGTGAGGGAAGGATGGGGAAGGAAATCGGCCGTGCCCTTTCAAAGGAACCATCCCGGCATTTGCCTGAAGCGATTTAGGGAAATCACGGAAAACCTAAATCAGAATGGCCGGAGACGGGATTGAACCGTCGTCCTCCCGAATGCGAGTCTAGTGTGTAACCACTGCGCCACCACGCTCGGTCCAGGTCAGTAACACTCTCACCCCTATTCGCGATAACACGAAACGAGCTACCCTTCTTTGCACTTTTTCGATGTCCTCCGTCAATCCTACCTTGTAAGGATCCCACACCGCGCAGCAATTTTCCAGCAGAGGACGGACAAGTGTAATGTAGGCTATCTCTTTAGTGGGTTTGTCGCATCTTCTAACAAGGGAACCTCCCCATCGCACCCCCCTCAGATTTAGTTGTAAGTTGGCACAGTGGATTGGCCTTGAAAAACTGAACACAGATCAATCGAGAAAACAAGAAGAAGTTGTATGGAACTATGAAACAAATAAGAAAAATATACAAACTGAGTAGTCCATGCGCAAGATAGGCAACATCAAAGGGAGTGTGATCTCAGGAGTGCCGTGGTCATGTGGTTAGCGCGAGCAGCTGCGGAACGAGAGGTCCTTGGTTCAAGCCTTCCCTCGAGTGAAAAGTTTAATTTTTTATTTTTAGACAATTATCAAAGTTCAGGCACTCACACATAATCAACTTCGCTCTCCAAAATTCCAGGACATGTTCAGATTTGCTTGGACATATGCAGGATTTGACGGTCTACACACGAAAAAATTTGAAAATTTTAAAAACCTATGTTTTGACAGAGCACAGGGAAAACTGTGCGACTGTGAAACTGTTACATTCATTTGTTGCAGTTAATGTGACAAAATCTTATGTTTTCATCACTTTTTTGGGAGTGATTATCATATCCACAAGAAAACCTAAATCGGCCAAGGTAGAAGAATCTTTTTACCCATTCGCCAAGTGTACAAGTTAGGTGGGTCGACAACATATTCCTGTCATGTGACGCACATGCCGTCACCAGTGTCGTATAGAATATATCAGACGTGTTTTCCTGTGGAGGAATTGGTTGACCTATGATCTTGCGATCAAATGTTTTCGGTTTACATTGGAGAGGCACGTCCTTTCGTCTACTAATCGCACGGTTTTGCGGTGCGGTCGCAAAACACAGACACTAAACTTATTACACTGAACAGAGACGTCAATGAACTACCGGATAGATGATAACTTTGCGAAAATAAAGAAAGTAAACTTTTCAGTCAAAAGAAGACTTGAACCAAGGGCCTCTCGTTCCGCAGCCGCTCACGCTAACCACGAGACCACGGCACTGATGAGATCACACTCTCTTTGATGTTGCCTATCTTTTGCATGGACTACTCAGTTTGTATATTTTGCTTATTTTTTTCACAGTTCCACACAACTTCTTCCTATTTTCTCGATTGATCTGTGTTCAGTTTTTCAAGGCCTATCCACTGTGCCAACTTATAACTAAATCTGAGGGGGGTGCGATGGGGAGGTTCCCTCGTAAGTGTTCTGCCAACAAGGCACAGTCTTTGTTTCGCCTTCCCCACAATATTATCTACGTTGTCTTTCCAATTTAAGTTGCTCGTAATTGTAATTCCTAGGTATTTAGTCGAATAGACAGCCCTTAGATTTTTGCGATTTATCGTATACCCAAAATTTGTAGGATTTCTTTTAGTTGGTTCAAATGGCTCTGAGCACTATGGGACTTAACATCTATGGCCATCAGTCCCCTAGAACTTAGAACTACTTAAACCTAACTAACCTAAGGACAGTACACAACACCCAGTCATCACGAGGCAGAGAACATCCCTGACCCCGCCGGGAATCGAACCCGGGAACCCGGGCGTGGAAAGCGAGAACGCTACCGCACGACCACGAGCTGCGGACAAAAATTGAGGTAATTAACCACCCCCCTTAACTGCAGCGCCCCTGGCCTTTTATTCCTGTACTGAATTTCGTCTGTTTGGAGTGGTCATTTTCGTTTACATGTCAGCATCAAAATTGCCCCCTTAGATTGTTTGCAGATGACGCTGTAATTTACTGTCTAGTAAAATCATCCGACAATCAATTCCAATTACAAAATGATCTAGAGAGAATTTCTGTATGGTTCGAAAAGTGGGAATTGCCACTAAAGAAAAAAAAGTGCGAGGTCATCCACATGGGTACTAAAGGAAATCCTATAAATTTTGGATACACGATAAATCGCACAGATCTAAGGGCTGTCAATTCTACTAAATACCTAGGAATTACAATTACGAGCAACTTAAATTGGAAAGTCCACGTAGATAATATTGAGGGGAAGGCGAATAAAACACTGCGCTTTGTTGGCAGAACACTTAGAAGATGCGACAATGGGTGTGAATCCTGAATCCTTTCTGGTGATGCTGATAAAGTTTTATGACTTTTGTTTGTAAAAGTATAGACACTGGAAATTAAAATGTCCTGAGATGCCTCTCCTGCTCCAAGTCGCCCCGTTTGACGTCCTACCCCGCCCCCCCCCCTTAACTCACTTGTCTCGAGTAGTTAACCGAGACGGGAAAGTGTATCGTGTAGAGGGGGCTCGGGTCGGCAATGGAGAGCAACTACCGGCGGCAGACGTCGCAGTGGCGGGACGAGTTAATGAGGAGCAATGAGAGTCGCCGGCCGTGTGACGAGGGCAGCACCGAGGCCGGCTACTGGCGGAGTCTGCTGCTACTGCCTAGAGATGGGCAAACTCGATCATCCTTGGGAACTAGTTCACTGCCGATCGTTCTTTTTTGGGAACCGTTCATTTTTACTCGTTCACCGTTCATTTGTGCTTAGTATATGGTTCTTATGAAAAACTGAAAACTAGTAGTGTAGGTGACTGAAGGATGGAGGGCACCAAGAGGTGGCACTTGCCTCCCCCCTGGACTGTAGAGTTTTCATTCATTACAGAATTCTTACAAACTTTTAGAAGTAATTTCAGTGAGTCTGCAGAACCTCTCGTTTAGCCAACCGTAGCCTTGTGTGGCTGACCGCAGGGAAATAATATAGGGTGGCGGACGGAAAACCGGCCCCGAGTACAGACTGCTCGCCAATTACGGACGATGTGTTGCCCGTTACGAGCAGATACAACAAACAGACAAACATGTAATAATTAGGCAGTGAAGAAATTACAAGCCAATGCAAGCAATAATGGCGAAACAATCGATGACGATGTGTAGAGAGCTGGAGAAGAGAACATGAAAATCTCACGCGACGTTCGTGGGCTATAGCACATGTAGTCTTGTAAACCTGTTGGTGGCTGTTTCCCAACTTAATAGACCACAAGTGTCTTGCATAAAATTCGTTTCGACTTCCACTACATAGCTATGCTACGTTGTAAACAATAGTCGTCTACACCCTATATATACATCACGTTGTCTCTGAGTTCGTAGGTGAAGTAGACTTTATGGAAGCATAAAATAAAATGTGGTTTTCTCATCATACTTGCGACACACGCTTAGTAAAAATTAGGTTTTTATGTTCCATTATTAAAGTTAATGCAGCAATAATAATACTAATTAAGTTCGCAGTAAAGCTCCTTCTGAACAAATGTTTTTGAGATAATAAGTAAATAAGATTTTATGGCAATCTATGTCTTTTCAAATGGAGAGGCACCGCTTTTCCTACTGAGCCAAGAGACCCACAACCCACTTTTTTTTTCTTCATAGAAACCAAACTAGCAGGTAATGCAAATTGGAAACAACCAAACTTAAAAATAATTAGAGCCTTCCTAAATGTAATGCTTTGTATATGAAAGATACACGAAAATCGTTTTATATGAATTTTCTTACACTAAAAATTAAGCAAATTATTGAAACTTAGTTGCTTAATCAAGTCGATGAAACCAAAAAATATACGAATAACAAAAACTTTGCCTTGTTATAAGTATATCTTCTGCTGTTCATCGATATAATGAAGTGACCTGATATGCCCTTTTGTTACCTGAAAAGACGTACTTATTACATACAACGTAATTTTTATGTAATTTACGTAACTATAAAATAGTTTTTGAATACCGGTCGAAACGAACAACTGGATACTGAACTAACTAGGAGCAGTCGGCAGTGGAACTGAGACAGGTGGTCATGAGAAGAACGACGAGTGCGGCCGAGGGAGACCGAGACTGAGACGAGCACGGGACCGAGGCTGGGACGAGAACTGCCGAAGTGACCCCCGCGACCGAAGTGAACTAGTGAACTATGAACCGATCGTTCCTCGTTCCCGGGAACTACACTCCTGGAAATTGAAATAAGAACACCGTGAATTCATTGTCCCAGGAAGGGGAAACTTTATTGACACATTCCTGGAGTCAGATACATCACATGATCACAGTGACAGAACCACAGGCACATAGACACAGGCAACAGAGCATGCACAATGTCGGCGCTAGTACAGTGTATATCCACCTTTCGCAGCAATGCAGGCTGCTATTCTCCTATGGAGACGATCGTAGAGGTGCTGGATGTAGTCCTGTGGAACGGCTTGCCATGCCATTTCCACCTGGCGCCTCAGTTGGACCAGCGTTCGTGCTGGACGTGCAGACCGCGTGAGACGACGCTTCATCCAGTCCCAAACATGCTCAATGGGGGACAGATCCCGAGATCTTGCTGGCCAGGGTAGTTGACTTACACCTTCTAGAGCACGTTGGGTGGCACGGGATACATGCGGACGTGCATTGTCCTGTTGGAACAGCACGTTCCCTTGCCGGTCTAGGAATGGTAGAACGATGGGTTCGATGACGGTTTGGATGTACCGTGCACTATTCAGTGTCCCTCGACGATCACTAGTGGTGTACGGCCAGTGTAGGAGATCGCTCCCCACACCATGATGCTGGGTGCTGGCCATGTGTGCCTCGGTCGTATGCAGTCCTGATTGTGGTGCTCACCTGCACGGCGCCAAACACGCATACGACCATCATTGGCACCAAGGCAGAAGCGACTCTCATCGCTGAAGACGACACGTCTCCATTCGTCCCTCCATTCACGCCTGTCGCGACACCACTGGAGGCGGGCTGCACGATGTTGGGGCGTGAGCGGAAGACGGCCTAACGGTGTGCGGGACCGTAGCCCAGCTTCATGGAGACGGTTGCGTATGGTCCTCGCCGATACCCCAGGAGCAACAGTGTCCCTAATTTGCTGGGAAGTGGCGGTGCGGTCCCCTACGGCACTGCGTAGGATCCTACGGTCTTGGCGTGCATCCGTGCGTCGCTGCGGTCCGGTCCCAGGTGGACGGGCACTTGCACCTTTCGCCGACCATTGGCGACAACATCGATGTACTGTGGAGACCTCACGCCCCACGTGTTGAGCAATTCGGCGGTACGTCCACCCGGCCTCCCGCATGCCCACTATACGCCCTCGCTCAAAGTCCGTCAACTGCACATACGGTTCACGTCCACGCTGTCGCGGCATGCTACCAGTGTTAAAGACTGCGATGGAGCTCCGTATGCCACGGCAAACTGGCTGACACTGACGGCGGCGGTGCACAAATGCTGCGCAGCTAGCGCCATTCGACGGCCAACACCGCGGTTCCTGGTGTGTCTGCTGTGCCGTGCGTGTGATCATTGCTTGTACAGCCCTCTCGCAGTGTCCGGAGCAAGTATGGTGGGTCTGACACACCGGTGTCAATGTGTTCTTTTTTCCATTTCCAGGAGTGTATAAGTAGACCGCCGCGACCGAAGTGAACTATGAACCGATCGTTCATCCTTCCCGGGAACTATAAGTAGACCGCCGCGACCGAAGTGAACTATGAACCGATCGTTCCTTGGAATTCGTTCCTCGGTCCTTTCGTTCATCTTGGTGAACCGTTCCTTTGCACCCGTTCGTTCGCGAACTATCCATCTCTACTACTGCCGCTTGTGCCTCCAGCTCGCTACTCCTGGCTCCCTGAATCCTGGGGGGGACGCGCGGCGCGACCTTCCCGCGGGAACAATGGCAGGAAGCCGGGGGACGCGATAAGCGGCCAAGGTGAGCGGAGAGGAGAGGAGGCGCTGTCTTGTCTCGTCTTGTCGCGGCGCCCGCAGACTCGCGGCGCACGCTGCCCGCAGAGCGCAGCGCCCGCAAAAGGCTGGGTGTGGGCCCACAGCACTGTGCTGCGACTCACAGGCCGCCTTCTGCTGCTCTGTGCCGCCATGGCTGTGGGGGAGGGAGGAGGGGGGGTGGGGCGTTGAACGAACTGCCTCTCTCAGTGATGGCCCGGCCGCTCTGCTACATCTACATCCATACTCCGCAAGCCAACTGACGGTGTGTGGCGGAGGGTACTTTGAGTACCTCTATCGGTTCTCCCTTCTATTCCAGTCTCGTATTGTTTGTGGAAAGAAAGATTGTCGGTATGCCTCTGTGTGGGCTCTAATCTCTCTGATTTTATCCTCATGGTCTCTTCGCGAGATATACGTAGGAGGGAGCAATATACTGCTTGACTCCTCGGTGAAGGTATGTTCTCGAAACTTCAACAAAAGCGCGTACCGAGCTACTGAGCGTCTCTCCTGCAGAGTCTTCCACCGGATTTTATCAATCAGCTCCGTAACGCTTTCGCGATTACTAAATGATCCTGTAACGAAGCGCGCTGCTCTCCGTTGGATATTCTCTATCTCTTCTCTCATCCCTATCTGGTACGGATCCCACACCGGTGAGCAGTATTCAAGCAGTGGGCCAACAAGTTTACTGTAACCTACCTCTGCGGCTGGTCCCGGCGGAGGTTCGAGTCTTCCCTCGGGCATGGGTGTGTGTGTTTGTCCTTAGGATAATTTAGGTTAAGTAGTGTGTAAGCCTAGGGACTGATGACCTTAGCAGTTAAGTCCCATAAGATTTCACACACATTTGAACGTTTTTTTAACCTACTTCCTTTGTTTTCGGACTGCATTTCCTTAGGATTCTTCCAATGAATCTGCTTTACCGACGATTAATTTTATATGGTCAATCCATTTTAAATCACTCCTACCTAATGCCTACTCCCAGATAATTTATGGAATTAACTGCTTCCAGTTGCTGACATGCTATGTTGTAGCTAAATGATAAAGGATCTTTCTATGTATTCGCCGCACATAACACTTGTCTACATTGAGATTCAATTGCCATTCCCTGCACCATGCGTCAATTCGTTGCAGATCCTCGTGCATTTCAGTACAATTTTCCATTGTTACAACCTCTCGATATACTACAGCATCATCCGCAAAAAGCCTCAGTGAACTTCCGATGTTATTTACAACGTCATTTACGTATATTGTGAATAGCAAGGGTCCTACGACACTCCCCTGCGTCACACCCGAAATCACTCTTACTTCGGAAAAGCTCTCTCCATTGAGAATGACATGCTGCGTTCTGTTATCTATGAACTCTTCAATCCAATCACACAATTGGTCTGATAGTCTATATGCTCTTACTTTGTTCATTAAACGACTGTGGGGAACTGTATAAAAACCCCTTGCCGAAGTCAAGAAACACGGCATCTACCTGGGAACCCGTGCCTATGGCCCCTCTGAGTCTCGTGGACGAATAGCGCGTGCTGGGTTTCACACGATCGTCTTTTTCGAAACCCATGCTGATTCCTACAGAGTAGATTTCTAGTTTCCAGAGAAGTCATTATATTCGAATGTAATACGTGTTCCAAAATTCCACAACTGAAATTTGCAGCCACAGAAATTTGCGCCCACAAAAGCGGACTCGGCGCAGGCAGCAGTGCCGTAGCCTTCTGCTGCGCCCGCGAGCTCTGCTTCATTTGCGGGAGGCCACTGAACTCCCTCCGTCGCTGCTGTCGCGTGAACTGCCCCAGAGAAATTTGCGAAAAGGTCGAGGGGAAGGTCCTTTAAGCCGCTTCTCCGGATACCACATCTTCACCGGCAGACAGAAGAGCCGAGGACTCTCACCTGGTGTGTGACTTTATAATAAGCTAGCTGAGTACCCAGCGTTGCCCACGTATGTATTTGTTCCATTCTTCTGTAAGCCCAGCTCCTCCTTCCAATCTTCCACAGCACCTCTAAAAAGTTTCCTAAAAGTTTTGGCTTTGCACTTTTTTAAACGTACAACTCACCTCAGACTCCCGCAACTGTAACTCACTCACTCTCGCTAGTCCATTGCCGTAAGTCGCTCACTCCCTTCCACTGCCAGTTGCCCTTTCTCTCTCACTCAGCCCAACTCACTGTCATTTCCTCTCTCTGTCATCGTCAGTCTGTCACTGTCTCCCTCTTGTTCTCTCTTACTGCTAACATCTCATTCTTTCCTTCCTGATGTTGCTGTCTTTCCTCACTGTCATTCTCTCTCTCTATCTCTTCTTCCTTGTCATCGTCATACACTCTATCTCTCATTGCCACTGGCTCTAATCTACTTCCACCTCCTCTTTATGACCCCTTCCCCCTCCCACCTCGGCACCGCCACCTTCACTCTTTTCCTCGCACTGTTCCGTGTTACTGTCAACTACATTCCACTGCCACTGTGTCCACCTCTTTCTCTCACAGTGCAATTGTCTCCTTCGCTCTTCACCTAACACAATCCCTGTCTAGTATCTTATTCATCGTCTCCCTGCAGCTGCCATTGTCTTCTTCTCTCTCAGCATAAAAAAGCGTGAATATGTAGGCATGCCAAAATTTTTGGCAATATCTTTCAAGGTGCTGAGCATGATAGAATGAGGCAGATGGTACCCCACACAAACATGTTCACATTTTTGTGCTCCGATAGGAACATTTTTCCGCTGTTTCCCTTCTTCTATATGAAAAGAAATGTATTGGTCAGTAAGATTTAGATAGTTTACTTGTGTCAAAAAAAAAAAAAAAAAAAAAAAAAAAAAACACGGCTCTGACCACTATGGGACTTAAGTTCTGAGGTCCTCAGTCCCCTAGAACTTGAACTGCTTAAACGTAACTGACCTAAGGACATCATACACATCCATGCCCGTGGCAGGATTCGAACCTGCGACTGTAGCGGCTGCGCGGTACTTGTGTCAAAATAACGCAAAAGCAGTTTTACATCTCTGACAGCATTTATGTGAAAAAAAAATTATTCCGATGTGCTTCAGCCGGCCGTTGTGGCCGATTGGTTCTAGGCGCTTCAGTCCGGAACAGCGCTGCTGCTACAGTCGCAGGTTCGAGGTTCGAATCCTGCCTTGGGCATGGATGTGTGTAATTTCCTTAGGTTAGTTAGGTTTAAGTAATTCTAAGTCTAGGGGACTAGTGAGCTCAGATGTTAAATCCCATAGTGCTTAGAGCCATTTGATGTGCTTCAGTACTACACCATGGGGTTAACAGACGATACCAGAAACTCACACCACCATACTTGTCCCTGCTAAGTTACTTTACAAACTACATTTTCATCTCACACTGGGTTTTACGTGCCTACTTTGCGCGTGCAAGTAGCGTAAATTTGATCTTCTGTAGCTTGGAAACTCATAAAGAGACGTAGAAAACTTTAGAGTCTGTTGGAGATCGGGAACTTATGAATACATCGTAAAAATTACAGTCTTCTCGGATTCCGCGATTGAGTTTCGGTACCTAAAAACCAAGCTTTTGGAGTGTTTCTCGGTAACAGATAAAAATTTCTGAAAACGGGGAGATAGCTCTTCTAGATAAATGCCTAGAGAATAAACCGTTACAATTTGAACAATTTGCCGCAGTTGTCTGTTATTTACATTTCGCCTCATACAGAATTTTATGTGCAGAAGTAGTGTAATTTTGAACCTTTGTACCTTGGACACGCACAATGATATCAACAAAATTTTCAAGGTTTTTCGAGATCGTAATCTTAGGAATATATCGCAAAATTTGCGGGCTTTTGTTGTGCCATGTTGGAATCCTCGGCTGGGTTTCGGTACGCTGGTGACGGCGAGAATCTGCTAAAATAAAATAAAATAAAAAACCTCTTTGTGGGGTTTTCCGAGAAGTCGCCCATGAGCTAATGATACCTCCATAAATCTCATCAAGCACGCCGTAGACCACATCAAATGCAAAAAGTACCAACCGATTATTTACATTTGCCTAAGCAGGAGGAAGCGGGGAATATTCGTACTTTGAAGCGGTACTGTAGGATAGTGACACTAAGACGATCTTCTGTTGGATGTACAAATGGTCCCTAGCCCTAGCGCAAGGGCTTTTTTTTTATGACCAATAGAACCCGAGGATGAGCCCAAGAAAATCCTGTTGTTATGCGCGGCGTTTTGGGACATAATACATAGGGATGCTGTTGCATGCATACCGTTACATACACAGGGGTACTTCCTGTTTTATAACATTTACGGATTTGCCAGATTCAAACTCTTTTGAAGTCATAGGATACCTCCCAATGTCGTGTTGGACCTCCTTTTGCCAGCGTAGTGCAGTAACTAGACGTGCTAGGTTTGTATCAAGTTTGGGGTCCCCTACTGAAATATTGAGCCATGCTGCCTCTACAGCCGTCCACAATTCCGAAAATGTTGCCGTTGCAGGATTTTGCGCACGAACTGGCGCTTATGTCCCTTCGTGAGATCTGGGTGACCGGATTATTCGGTCGAATTGTCCAGAATGTTCTTCAAACCAGTCGCGAACAACTGTGGCCCCGCCATACGGCTCACTGTCCTCCATAAAAATTCCAAGATTGTCTTAGAACATGATGTCCATGAACGCCTACAAATGGTCTCCACGTAGCCGACCATAACCATTTCGATCATCGGTTCAGCTGGACCAGAGGTCCCAACCCATTCCATGTAAACAAAGCCCACACGATTATGGAGCCACCACCAGCTTACGCAGTGCCTTGTTGACAACCTGGGTTCATGACTTCGTACGGACTGCGCCACACTCGAAGCCTACCATGTTCTCACCAACTGAAATCAGAACTCACCTCACCTCACCCGACCAGGCCACGGTTTTTCAGTCGTCCAGTGTCCAACCGATACGGTCACGAGACCAGAAGAGGCGCTGCAGGCTCTCTGTCCTCATGGATACGTCCGTCGTATGTCCTGCACTGATTTCTGCGGTTATTTCAAGCAGTGTTGTTTGTCTGTTATCACTGACAACTCTACGCAAACGCCACTGCTCTCGGTCGTTAAGAGGACGCCGTCGGCCACTGCGTTTTCCAATGTCTGAAATTTTATACTCTCGGCACACTCTTTTGACATTGTGGAGCTCGAAATATTGAATTCCCTAGGGATTTCCGAAATGGTATGTCCCATCCGTCTAGCTCCATCTACTATTCCACGTTCAAAGTCCGTTAATTCGGGTCGTGCGCCTATAATCACGTCGGAAGCCACTTCACGTGAATCACAAATGGCAGCTCCGTCAAGGCACTGCCCTTTTATACCTTGTGTACGCTACACTACCGCCGCTTTTGTCGCTGCAGTATATAGGCTTCATTACAAAACAAAATACAGTTTCGTAGAGTGTGCAGGACTATCGTCGAGAAGTGACTGTGTGTACCATTCTGGGAAGAAAAGACTTGCTACAAACAAATTTTCCATTTTATCGATTTCCAAGGTATTGCAATGTGACTCGTAACAAAGTAATTGTGTCACACCAGTTATCTTTAATATAGTATCACATCGAAAACAGCGGCTTATCGTGCAAATGCCTGTAGTACGGAACGTGTGTTGTTTTACTTGTTAGTTATTGTTGAATTGTTCCTGTTAATTCATGTTTCTTACCGTTGACAACACAGTAAACACACCCTGGCCTCTGGTTCCAGCCCCTCCCCCTATCTGAATTCTGACTACCAGGAACAGACAACGAAAACTTGCAAAAACAAGATAAATAATAAGGTAACGATCACATTACTGTTTATTACGGTACATAACAACACAGAACTGTTTCGATAGAGGAGCTCTTGAAAATGTTGACCGCTTTGATAACGAATTATTTTGCGCCGTGGAACCTCGGCCTGTTTTATACGCTCATGACAGTCATGGTTACCAGTTACAAGTTCTGGGATGCAAGTACTGCGATCTTCAAGTGAGCATATAAAACGTCTTTCAAAAGCGCCATGTATGGTGACCGAGCTGGTCGTAGCACACCACCAACTTTACCAATCCATCGTTACCTAAACTGTACATCGTAGCGGCTTTTGACACTGAGTGCCCCCGCGCCCTCCCCTTCAGCACCGTCTCGTTACCTTGAACCTACATAAGCTAACGAATTCTCAATGATAAAAAAAAAGCCAAACGAATTATGAAACCCAACCACTTACACAGTAACAAGCCACTGATTACCTTGACTTCGCAGTACTTATGAACTAAGGTGCATTCCCTTCAGTAAATTTACAGAAATATTCCTGCTATCTATCTTACACTTTAACGCAAGACTGATTAGTATGGGAATAAAAACTAGGTACTTATTCCAGTCAGAATATCCGTTTCTCCTACAGTTCTACCACAAATTTATGTTCATGCTTAATCTCTGTACAATTCAACGCTATATAATTTCTTGACTCAAAATTCGATTGCCACAGGCACCAAAAACGTTCGTTTAGAACAGCAGAACACAACGAGGAAATCAGCCAACGTGGTAAATTCAGCTTGCCACAGGTTCCACGAAACAACATAAACAACCACAGCCACCTCCGGCAGCAGCAGGGAGTCATGTGACTGGTTTCCTTACATGGTCCTCCTATTCTCGACCAAAGTCCTTCTGGCATTTGATTGTCGGAACCCGTTTGGTACCTGAAGCTGGGAACACAATGAATAGTCTTGCAATCAGCTTTACATTAACTGAACGAGAAAATAAATTGTGTGATACAGCACTACGGAGAAACTGACATTTTTATTGCAACAGATTAAACAGCAACTCAAAACATATATATGGATGACTTACCCTTATTATGTAAAGAATAAAACATTTCAGACAAATAATGGGCTGATTGCCGATCGAAACTCTAAAGCCATGCAAAACCAAAAAAAAAAAAAACTGACGCATTCCTCACAAATGATTCACTGCAGTTTCATTCTAACTAAATTTTTGTTGAGACTTACAAATGATTAAATAAAGCAGAAAGTAGTAGAAAGCCGAATAAGGCAGAAAATAATAGAAAGTCGAATAAAGCAGGAAATTCACTGAAGAGCCAAAAAAACTGGTACACCTACCTAATACCGTGACGGGCCCCCGCGAGCACGCAGAAGTGCTGCAACACGACGTGGCGTGGACTCGACTAATGTCTGAAGTAGTGCTGGAGGAAACTGACACCATGAATCCTGCAGGGTTGTCCGTAAATCCATAAGAGTACGAGTGGGTGGAGATCTCTTCTGAACAGCACGTTTCAAGGCACCCCAGATATGCTCAATAATGTTAATGTCTGAGGTGTTTGGTGGCCAGCGGAAGTGTTTAAACTCAGAAGAGTGTTCCTGGAGCCACTCCGTAACAATTCTGGAGGTGTGGATTGTCGTATTGTCCTGCTGCAATTGCCAAGTCCATCGGAATGCATAATCGACATGAATGGATGCGAGTGATCAGACAGGACCCTTACGTACGTGTCACGTATCTAGACGTATCAGGGATCGCATATCACTCCAGCTGCACACGCTCCCCGAATCATTAAAGAGCCACCACCAGCTTTAACAGTCCCCTGCTGACATCCAGGGTCCATGGATTCATGAGGTTGTCTCCATACCCGTGCTCGTCCATCCGCTCGATACAATTTAAAACGAGACTCGTCCGACTAGGCAACATGTTTCCAGTCATCAACAGTCCAATGTCGATGTTGACGGGCGCAGGCGAGGCGTAAAGCTTTGTGTCGTGCAGTCATCAAGAGTATACGAGTGGGCCTTCGGCTCCGAAAGCCAATATCGATGATGTTTCGTTGAATGGTTCGCACGTGACACTTGTTGATGGCCCAGCATTGAAACCTGCCGCAGTCTGCGGAAGGGTTGCACTTCTGTCACGTTGAACGATTCTCTTCAGTCGTCGTTGGTCCCGTTCTTGCAGGATCTTTTTCCGGCCACAGCGATGACGGGATCTGATGTTTTACGGGGTTCCTGATATTCACGATACGCTCATGAAACGGTCGAACGGGAATATCGCCACTTCACAGCTACCTCGGATGCTGTGTCCCATCGCTCGTGCACCTACTATAACAACGTTCAAACTCACTTAAATGTTGATAATATGCCATTTTATTTTAATTTAATCGTGTCACCAACACACACTATAGCTTACAAGTTATACAAAATGTTCTAAAACATGGTACTGTAAGCATTACAATCACAATTAAGTGCGGCGTGACCAGTGTGCAGCAACTTCGCATGCCTCTTTGGGGGCATCGATGAATTCTGTGGCGTGCATGACATTGGGCATAGGCTGCAGACAAGAAGATGACTCATTGTCTGTTCTTCACCACATCCACATGCTGTGGAGATGCATGCAAATCCCGACTTTTTCAAGTTGGTCTTCGTTCTTCCAACTCCAGAACGCAGCCTGTTGAGGGTCTTCCATATGAAGTTCTAAGGTGCTTCAGTGACTCCTTCAGTTGAATGGAGAAAGCTTTCCCTTGACTTGAGCCTTGGTACTGCCGGCTGATACCCGTGTAGTGCGTGGGTCTTCAGATTCAGTGCATTAGACTTTTCCAATCTGGATGCACATTCACGACGGATATGTGGAGGTGGGATGCCCACTAGACAATAAACTTTATCAAGTGGTGTAGGTCTCAAACATCCCGTAATGAGTCTGCAGGCTTCATTTAAGGCGATATCCAACTGTTTAGCACGACTAGACCTGCACCAGACAGGGCAAGAATATTCTGTAGCTGAATAACAAAGAGCTACAGCCATTGTAGCAGCAGTAACCGATCTAACCACCACGCCAGACACTTGTTGTCTTGTATAAGGGTTGTCGACCGCAGCGCCGTATTCTACCTGTTTACAGATCTCTTTATTTGACTATGCATGCCTATACCAGTTTCTTTGGCGCTTCAGTGTAATAGCAAATGTTCCAGATACCAAACAGCACATTCATCGGGAAAGGAAGAGGCATGTACGAAAAATTGAAAGATGGAAAGGATTACTCGTTTCGATCACCTTGCACACATATCTACATAATATTGTTACCATTACCATTACTATTATTTGGCTATTGCCGGCCGGTGTGGCCGTGCGGTTCTAGGCACTTCAGTCTGGAACCGAGTGACCGCTACGGTTACAGGTTCGAATCCTGCCTCGGGCATGGATGTGTGTGATGTCCTTAGGCTCTAGTTGTAAGTTCTAGGGGACTGATGACCTCAGATGTTAAGTCCCATAGTGCTCAGAGCCATTTGAACCATTTTATTTGGCTATTACAACCACGGTTTTTTTAAGTAATAATAAAAATAGCAATTAATGCCATGTTTATTTCATACCCTTAGTGCGACTACTTTGTCGGCAAATACATGACTTGGAAACATATAAACGGTATTAATAGAAAATTTAACACAAGCACTTTAGTTCATACTGGTACGTCCGTCTGCAGGTCCTGTCGTTTAAAAGTGTTACATACTCGTACATCCCTATGACGGATGGAAAATACTAGTATTGTTGACACGCATTCTGCCCCTCTCTTTCTTTCTAGGTCGCCCGATGTCTCACTTTGCTTAAGTGCCATTTCAGTGAGGTCAGAGCTAGGCGGTAAGAGGATTTGCCGATGCTGCGGTGGCGAAGCCGTTCAAGCTCCGCCTGGGAATCTGACTGGCGGTGAGTCACGGTGTGGGAGCGGCCCTGATGCAAGCCTCCGCTGACCGACAGCGCGCCACGGAGAGGTCCGGCGTACAGCGAAGCTGCAAATCTCCCACCGGGAGCCAATAAACAATGGACGAAGGACGGCGAAAGAGCGGCACTGAGGTCGCCTTAATTATCTGAGCTGCAGCGAGACCTCAGGCGGGGTACGAATATCGGCGTATCAACTGATAAAAACAACATTTTATTAAGTTTCTTAAACAGGCAATTTCAACAACTTTCCCTCTTCGTACATTTCTAGTTCGAGAAACAAACAAATCGATACATCTTCCATGATTAATGTATCTTGGTACAATTTCCTGATGTAACTCACCACTAGGAGAACGTATTGATGGCACAAAGTGAGCAGTTACAATACATGTATCATCAGCCAGGTGAGTCAGCTATCTTGTGGCCTTTTTGAGTCGGCGTGTAACAAAAGAGACCCAGCAGCTTCTTCCACTTCTGCCGATTTTGAGCTTCCCGTTGCCAATTAGGACCAGCTGTCTTTTTTTAGGTCTCCGTCACATATGTCCAGTGGTCTTCCCCTCGGCCTTTGCTAGTAAGTTGACCTCCAACGTAGTACTTGTTATGACCATGTGCCATCCTTTATTCGAGCGGGTTCGATTCCCGGCGGGGTCAGGGATTTTCACTTCCTCGTGATGACTGGGTGTCGTGTGATGTCCTTAGGTTAGTTAGGTTTAAGTAGTTCTAAGTTCTAGGGGACTGATGACCATAGGTGTTAAGTCCCATAGTGCTCAGAGCCATTTGAACCATTTTTTTTTATTCGAGCGACATGACCAGCCCACTGCCATTTGAAGGTATTTAGCTCTTCCATTATGTCACAGACATTTGCTGAACGTCTTATACCTACTGTTTTCCTTCTGTCTTTCTTTGTTAGCCGATCGCTGACCTTTCCATTCCTCTTTGAGCTAGTATGAGTAGTATGAGTTTTCTAACAATGAACTCGTTTAATGTCCGAGTCCCACAGCATACACTGGTCAAAAACGGTTTTTTTTTTCAGCTCAGCCGACACCTTACATTTGAGATTTAAAGACTATCTTCCGTAAGCTTGCCAGCCCAATTTAACGGCAGAAATATCGATCCTTTGGAATGACGAGCTTACAGTTTACAAAATCGAAGGAAATGACTTGTTAGCGTGACAACGTGCGACGTGCCGGGGTGGAGAAGAGTTTGTACCTCTTTAATTCTGACGAATTTTGCATGAGAACGAGACATCCACTCGACTCCCTCCTTATCTACCACTTAATTAATTATGCGCACAACGGAAACGTAAGGAAATGATGATGACCCCTGCTAGTTGGTAAAATAAGGAGTGCACACTCACAACTCCCGTTCTTAGTGGATCTTTTTCTGGCCCCAGCGATGCCGGGATTTGCTGTTTTACCGCGTTCCTCATATTCACGGTACACTCGTGAAACGGTAGTACGAGAAAATCGCCATTTCATCGCTACCTCGGATGCTGTGTTCCATCGCTCGTGCGCCTACTATAACCACGTTCAAACTCACTTAAATTTTGATAACCTGCCATTGTAGCGGCAGTAACCGATCTAACTGCTACGCCAGACACTTGTCTTGTATAATCGTTGCCGACCGCAGTGCCGTATTCTGACTGTTTACAGATCTCTGTATTTGAATACGCACGCCTATACCATTTTCTTTGGCGCTTCAGTGTACGTTTACATAAATTCAAGATTCATTTGCAATTTATGTAATGGAGCTGACAGAACGGTTAGTAATTTTTATTGCTTCGTCGCAGGTTTCTTTCTTTCAGGTGCGTCATATCTGTTTGACACTGCTGGGAAAAAAATTGCGAAAGATGACGTCTATTCAAATTTCGAGCCAGTCGCATAAGAAATGCGCTAGTATCGCCACTATGAGGTTGCAATCAGGTTTGTTTTAAATACACGCTGTAACGGTCGTGAATGTTAGCTACCTTTGAGCTTGGACGTAGTGAGCTGATTTTAGTCAAGAACGCCTCTAAGGCGACAAAGACGCCATTATCAACACCTCACTGAGTCTGAACGAGGTCGCGTAATAGGGCTACGAGGATGTGGAAGGGTCTGCTCCGATAATACCGAAACACTTGGCAGGAGTGTAGCTACTGTACACGATTGCTGGCAGCGGTGGTCACGACATCGTACGGTCGCAAGAAGACCGGGCTGCGGAAGACCGCGTTGCGCTACGGAGAAGCAAGACCATCGTGTTCGGCGTATGACTCCGCAGCATCGTACCACATCTGCAGCAGTAACTTGATCAGCAGTCGTACAACAAATTATTACAAACCGGTTACTTCCAGAATAGCTGCGAACCAGACGCCCTGCAGCGAGCATTCGACTGAGCGCAAACCACCGCCATCTGCGACTTCGGAGGTGTCAAGCGAGATCTCATAGAGAGACGCGGTGGAGGTCTGTTGTGGTTCTACCTCGGTGCCAGTGTTGGCTAGGAGGACGCCAGCTGAGGGCCTGCAACCAACCTGTCCACGTGCTAGACACTCTGCACCTACACCTGGACCTATCGTCAAGGTTGCGATTTTGTATGACAGCGGGAGAATTCTCGTGCTCATCCCACGCACTCTGACTGCAAATTGGTACATCAGTCTGACTTTATTACTTATCGTGTCAAAAGTACAGAAATATAATATACATGGTGTTACAAAAAGGTACGGCCAAACTTTCAGGAAACGTTCCTCACACACAAAGAAAGAAAATATGTTATGTGGACATGTGTCCGGAAACGCTTACTTTCCATGTTACAGCTCATTTTATTACTTCTCTTCAAATCACATTAATCATGGAATGGAAACACACAGCAACAGAACGTACCAGCGTGACTTCAAACACTTTGTTACAGGAAATGTTCAAAATGTCCTCCGTTAGCGAGGATACATGCATCCACCCTCCGTCGCATGGAATCCCTGATGCGCTGATGCATCACTGGAGAATGGCGTATTGTATCACAGCCGTCCACAATACGAGCACTAAGAGTCTCTACATTTGGTACCGGGGTTGCGTAGACAAGAACTTTCAAATGCCCCCATAAATGAAAGTCAAGAGGGTTGAGGTCAGGAGAGCGTCGAGGCCATGGAATTGGTCCGCCTCTACCAATCCATCGGTCACCGAATCTGTTGTTGAGAAGCGTACGAACACTTCGACTGAAATGTGCAGGAGCTCCACCGTGCATGAACCACATGTTGTGTCGTACTTGTAAAGGCACATGTTCTAGCAGCACAGGTAGAGTATCCCGTATGAAATCATGATAACGTGCTCCATTGAGCGTACGTGGAAGAACATGGGGCCCAATCAAGACATCACCAACAATGCCTGCCCAAACGTTCACAAAAAATCTGTGTTGAATCAGCTGCTGATAGTGCCTGCACACGCTGTACATGGTACGGAAACAACTGGTTCTCCCGTAGCACTCTCCATACAGTGACGTGGTCAACGTTGTACAGCAGCAACTTCTCTGACGCTGACATTTGGGTTATCGTCAACTGCACGAAGCATTGCCTCATCCATTGCAGGTGTCCTCGTCGTTCTAGGTCTTCCCCAGGCGCGAGTCATAGGCTGGAATGTTCCGTGCTCCCTAAGACGCCGATCAATTGCTTCGAACGTCTTCCTGTCGGGACTCCTTCGTTCTGGAAATCTGTCTCGACACAAACGTACCGCGCCACGGCTATTGCCCCGTGCTAATCCATACATCAAATGGGCATCTGCCAACTCCGCATTTGTAAACATTGCACTGACTGCAATACCACGTTCGTGATGAACACTAACCTGTTGATGCTACGTACTGATGCGCTTGATGCTAATACTGTAGACCAATGAGTCGCATGTCAACACAAGCACCGAAGTCAACATTACCTTCCTTCAATTGGGCCAACTGGCGGTGAATCGAGAAAGTACAGTACATACTGACGAAACTAAAATGAGCTCTAACATGGAAATTAAGCGTTTCCGGACACATGTCCACACAACATCTTTTCTTTATTTGTGTGTGAGGAATGTTTCCTGAAAGTTTGGCCATACCTTTTTGTAACACCCTGTATATATATATATATATATATATATATATATATATATATATGTGTGTGTGTGTGTGTGTGTGTGTGTGTGTGTGTGTGTTGACATAATTTTACACAAAAGAAGACCAAAAATTGGACACTTCAAGTGCATTTGGTGTAGTTCTCATTAGGTCTTTCAGGTGGTTGGTGATAAGGATCACTGAAGGAAATGGCTCGGTTCTAGGCGCTACAGTCTGGAGCCGAGCGACCGTCCGGTCGCAGGTTCGAATCCTGTCTCGGGCATGGATGTGTGTGATGTCCTTAGGTTAGTTAGGTTTAATTAGTTCTAAGTTCTAGGCGACTGATGACCTCAGAAGTTAAGTCGCATAGTGCTCAGAGCCAATTGAACCAAGGAAATGGCTGTTAGTCTGCTCAACGTCACACTGGCAAAGAATTGAGTCCACAGAGAAACCCTAAGTCCGCAGATTGGCCTTGCATCTCGTTGTGTTTGATCGTAATCTATTGAGAGACCTCCATATTAACCACTTCTCCGAATGTCCAGGGGGAAGTTCTTCCTTTGGAGCCATCCATTATCTCAAATACCGACATTTCTCCCGCCATCGCGAGATCCTTGCCGTATGTGGATTCTCGATGAGAGCCTCAGTAGTTTTCAAGAAGCTCTTTCTTGATTTCAGCCTATAATGTGCGGGCTGACCGCCATTTAGTGGATGGGCTTCCTTCGTTGTGGCCTTACTTTTCTCATATCTCGCATCTACCTCATGTCTGATTTCAGGAGGAGCTATGCCTACGAGGCAATGGAGTTTGTACACAGTAGTAGGTCTTAAGCAACCCATGATAATCCGGCAACTCATTTAGAGCGGTATCTACGTTCCTGGCATGACTGGACTTGCACCACATCGAATATGCATATTCAGCAGTGGAATAACATAGAGCAAGCGGGCTTGAGCGCACAGTGCATGGATTAGTACCCCATGATGTACCTGTCAATTTTTTCACTATGTTATTTCTGGTTGCCACTATCTGTTTGATGTAATGCTTTTTATATGTTAGCGCGCGATCCAGAGTTACTCCAACTACTGATGATTGTGCCTGTTGTGCTGCCATTCACGAACAGCATTCTAAGGGGTGTTTTCCAACAAGATAACGCTCGCCCACATACTGCTATTGTAATTCAACACGCTCTGCAGAGTGTCGACATGTTGCTTGGGTCTACCCCGTCACCAGATCTGTCTCCAGTTGAGCACATATGGCACATCATCGAACTGCAACTCCAGCGCCATCCATACGCAGCATTAGCCGTGCCTGTACTGATCGACCAAGTGCAACAGGCATAGGGCTCCACGTACAAACTGACAACCGGCACCTGTTTCACATTTGCAATGGCGTATCTCGCGCTTACATTAACCTGTGATCTTGCAATGTCAATCATTTAAATATGTTATCTAGAGAAATATATTCCAGAAATTTCTTTACATTAATCATTTTTTGGTGTTGCGATGTTTATTCCGTCATTGTATTTTTATGACGAAACACAGCTATTTGCTTGTACATTGTGTAGTTACTTGTAAAATAAGCCGCGTGTCATGTTTTGTAGGGATTAGTCTCCTATTGTTTAATTCATTATTTACTGACCGGATAATACCGTTATTACCTCAGTTACCAACGTACAGAAGCCGACGGGGTAGTATTACGCTACAGAGGACATTCACTTGGGAGTCAGAGGGACCTGTGATAGCAATCGAAGGCAATATTACAGCTGTGAAGTACATAAACGTTATTAGGTACCATTCGTTTACCCTCATAATTGATTTCTATCCCTACGGCGATGGCATCTTCCAGTAGGGGGGGATAACTGTCCGTGTCACAAGGCCAGAATTCTGCTGCCATGGTTTGAAGCGGACGATAGTGAAATCAACGTTGCTGTCCTGGCCACAAAATTCATCTGATCCGTACCCATGAAACAAACATACGACACTATGGGGTCCCGCCCTCGAAGCACCGGACCATACCTTACTGGCATTTGTGACCTGTATGTAGACAGCTGGTGCCACGCCTCTCAGGAGACCCACGAAGGACTTGTCGAATCCATATCACGCAGAATCATCGCTGCATTGTCCGCCCCGATAGCTGAGTGGTCAGCGTGACGGATTGCCGTCCTACGTGCCCGGGTTCGATTCCCGGTTGGGTCGGGGATTTCTCCGCTCAGGGACTTGGTGTTGTGTTATCATTTCATCCCCATCCGGCGCGCAGGTAGCCCAATGTGGCGTCGAATGTAATAAGATCTGCACCAAGGCGGCCGTAAGGGGCCTCCCGGCCAATGACGCCAAACGCTCATTTCCATTTATTCCGCTGCATTGCGTTCCAGAAGTGTCACAAGCACGCTATTTAATCAGGTGGTCATAATTTCTGGGCTCACCTATGTATATCCGCTGTTTTTATTCTCTGCAATCTATATTTTTTTGCACTGTCGTGCTTCTCGAACCTCCAAAGAACGATAAAGCTGTTTGTTTTCCAGTGTGTCTGTGTACACCTGTTCGCTCCCTCGCAGATGGCTTACTGTTACCCCGCACTGTTTCTGCCCGTGTTCGAAGAAACCGCTACGTAATTACCAGCGACTTAATGCGGAGCGCTGTGTGCCCTTGTGGAGACGCCTCAGCCGGTGTACCGTGCGGCCTAATGGCGACCGTAATGGCGGGGCCTCGGGCAGGCTCTAGGTGCTCGGGAGCTGCGGTGACGGCATCTTCAGGCAAACACCAGCTCCGTATACGGCACGCCCTTAACTGCTAGTAAGTGCACCTCCAGCGAGGAATTTAAGCAACGCTGCCGTTATGTAACCTGTTGCACGATAGTCTCCTCCCGGGTCTCTCTTCGCACACGACACCTGTTTTCAGAGTCCTCAAATATCTACATTATGGGCTTAAGGACAGGTTCTCACTCAAATGAGCAAAAAAAAATTTTTTTGAGACAGTGAAGAGACATAAAAAGAATCTGTTTGGGGATTACGATTGATCGTAATTTCAAATTTATTTTAGATTTTCAACACAAAAAAATGGCATCCGCAATTATGGTTGAGCCAAGGGCATGAGAGTTTGAAGTACGCAGACTGCTGCAGTGTAGCCCCTCAGGAGTTACCTGAAATCAAAATGGATAACATCAGTCGACGCTACATTAAATTTAGGGAAGCTTATACCTAACCGCAATGAAATAGCCTTAACTTTAACGATATGGTGCTAACTTCAGCTTTGAGTTCGAGTTATCGGGTTTTGTTTTCACTCTTTATGGCTTTACAAATATAGTTAGGCCTATTATTAACAAATTTCTTAAATTATAGGTATAAGCTCCCAAGAAAAGTGAGTCAAAGGCAGAAGTTAATACACTCCTGGAAATTGAAATAAGAACACCGTGAATTCATTGTCCCAGGAAGGGGAAACTTTATTGACACATTCCTGGGGTCAGATACATCACATGATCACACTGACAGAACCACAGGCACATAGACACAGGCAACAGAGCATACACAATGTCGGCACTAGTACAGTGTATATCCACCTTTCGCAGCAATGCAGGCTGCTATTCTCCCATGGAGACGATCGTAGAGATGCTGGATGTAGTCCTGTGGAACGGCTTGCCATGCCATTTCCACCTGGCGCCTCAGTTGGACCAGCGTTCGTGCTGGACGTGCAGACCGCGTGAGACGACGCTTCATCCAGTCCCAAACATGCTCAATGGGGGACAGATCCGGAGATCTTGCTGGCCAGGGTAGTTGACTTACACCTTCTAGAGCACGTTGGGTGGCACGGGATACATGCGGACGTGCATTGTCCTGTTGGAACAGCAAGTTCCCTTGCCGGTCTAGGAATGGTAGAACGATGGGTTCGATGACGGTTTGGATGTACCGTGCACTATTCAGTGTCCCCTCGACGATCACCAGTGGTGTACGGCCAGTGTAGGAGATCGCTCCCCACACCATGATGCCGGGTGTTGGCCCTGTGTGCCTCGGTCGTATGCAGTCCTGATTGTGGCGCTCACCTGCACGGCGCCAAACACGCATACGACCATCATTGGCACCAAGGCAGAAGCGACTCTCATCGCTGAAGACGACACGTCTCCATTCGTCCCTCCATTCACGCCTGTCGCGACACCACTGGAGGCGGGCTGCACGATGTTGGGGCGTGAGCGGAAGACGGCCTAACGGTGTGCGGAACCGTAGCCCAGCTTCATGGAGACGGTTGCGAATGGTCCTCGCCGATACCCCAGGAGCAACAGTGTCCCTAATTTGCTGGGAAGTGGCGGTGCGGTCCCCTACGGCACTGCGTAGGATCCTACGGTCTTGGCGTGCATCCGTGCGTCGCTGCGGTCCGGTCCCAGGTCGACGGGCACGTGCACGTTCCGCCGACCACTGGCGACAACATCGATGTACTGTGGAGACCTCACGCCCCACGTGTTGAGCAATTCGGCGGTACGTCCACCCGGCCTCCCGCATGCCCACTATACGCCCTCGCTCAAAGTCCGTCAACTGCACATACGGTTCACGTCCACGCTGTCGCGGCATGCTACCAGTGTTAAAGACTGCGATGGAGCTCCGTAAGCCACGGCAAACTGGCTGACACTGACGGCGGCGGTGCACAAATGCTGCGCAGCTAGCGCCATTCGACGGCCAACACCGCGGTTCCTGGTGTGTCCGCTGTGCCGTGCGTGTGATCATTGCTTGTACAGCCCTCTCGCAGCGTCCGGAGCAAGTATGGTGGGTCTGACACACCGGTGTCAATGTGTTCTTTTTTCCATTTCCAGGAGTGTATGTTGAACATTTTTTATTTTATGCTGCACGTAACTGTGAAAAAAACCTGTCGAAAGCTTAGTGAAAAATTTTATATGTATTATTACTTTTATTCCAAAAAAACTAAATATTATTATAAATTTTTGATGTCGCTGGAAACGAATATGAAATTATATTTTCCCAATTCAAAATGACCAATCCAATATGGCGGACCAAAAACTAAGTTTTGACCAATTTTGGCAAAATAAAGTGTCTTCGTTATTTACATTTAGTCTGCAATTCCACATCCACTATCTTTATCCGAACTTGCCAATATTTTGCAGGAAGAATGGTTTAAGACTGCATTGAAAGAATTGTAGTTGTCCATTCCAAGACGACTGGAAACGGCTTTCGATGCCAATGGTTGTCCTACGCCGTAGGTGTTGTGTTACCGGTGTTTCCATATTTTGGTTCACCCCTCGTATTTCCTTACAGTGTTTAGAGTGGTTGAATATACTAACGTGTCCAGCCGAATTTAATTCTGTTTGCTCTTTTGTATATGTCTTCAGTTGGACGATAAAGATAAAAAAATTGATAACTGTGTTGATCAGCTTATTAGAATGCGGAATCTACCTTCCCTCTCTTTACAGTTCAGTCTAACGAATATATACATCTGCCCATGTCGTTGCAGGTTTGGGTTGTTAGTGTTCTAGATCCATCTTAAGGGGAGCCGGAGGTGGTCAAATCCAAAAAATTACGATTTTTTTTTGCTACCGAAAATTAATTGGAACATTCCTCTTTAATGTAAACTTTGAATTATTGTTCTACTCGCCCTGGAAGTGGAGTTATTACCATTTTCCCCCACGCCTGCAGAGGAAATGGGCGGGCGCTGAATGCATCTAACACCCTCTCGTGACTTCCTGGCGAACTGCTTGGGATTTTCTCAGCCTGTTACGCATACAGCGCATTATGTTACGCATACAGCGAGTGTGCAAGGGTTGACTACATTGTTTTCTGTGACAAATGAAGCGCTAAGAGCGCGGAACATCGCCTCTTTGCTGTTTACCGTTTCGAATTAGTTAAATGTTGCCCCTGTTGTTGGTAGTATTGGTTCAAATGGCTCTGAGCACTATGGGACTCAACTGCTGAGGTCATTAGTCCCCTAGAACTTAGAACTAGTTAAACCTAACTAACCTAAGGACATCACAAACATCCATGCCCGAGGCAGGATTCGAACCTGCGACCGTATCGGTCTTGCGGTTCCAGACTGCAGCGCCTTTAACCGCACGGCCACTTCGGCCGGCGTTGGTAGTATTATACTTCTTGTGTAAAGCGTTGTTCTGGTTACGATGCCACGTTTTAGTAACCGTGTATATAAGAGGAAGAACGTAGGGAAAAGAAAATTAACACTAATACCAAGTTGCGATACTACAATTACTGAAACAGTGCGTTCTTCTGCTAAGCAACACATGGCCGGCCATAGCCCTGTGACATCTTCTAGCAAGAAGCTGACTGGTGGAAGTGACAGATTTAGTGAATATGTTAGTGACAGTGATGATATTTTTCATGACTTAGCACAGCCAGAATTGTTACACAAATGTCTACACGGAAAGACGCAGAATCCTAATGAGAGCGTAAACAATTTGATTTGGAAAGTGATTCCTAAAAGGGTATAAGCAGACAAACACTGCACTTTGGCATTTATGATGCAATAGCAACCTACAACCAAGGGAACAGTGTGAAGTGTGAAGTTCTGAAGGCATTAGGATTTACAGCTGGGGTGAACACTGTACGAGCACTAAGAAATATTGACAGAGAAAGGATAAGAGTAGCAGAAAGAAGAGAAAGGCATATGAAGTATGATGGAACAACAGGCCAGAAAAGAAGACAGAAGAGGAAGCTTATGGAGGATGAAGAAGAAGACCCTGATAATCCATCCTATAGTGCAGGAATGTATTGAGAAACTTTGATAGCCATTTCCCGTAAATTAGAATTTTTCGAATATAAGGAACATTTACTCAAAATCCATTCAAGCTAGAGAGATGAAATTTTTATACAGCACTCCTAGTGGTCAAACTTACATTGTAACACAGCCATTTGGCAATATGTTCAGTAGTTTCATTTCAGTTTAATTATAAAGCAATTATTTGTAAAAAAAAATTGGGTCATTAATAAAAAAAAATAATTGGAAGGAAACTAGAAAAGATACTCCAAAATCCCTCGGTCATAACTGCAATACTAAACCACTCTATATGTAAAAAAAAATTCAAATTTTTCTATTTGGTAGTTTATTCATAAATGTTCCTCAAACTTAGTGATTTTAACATGGGCAGCATAGGCACCTCCAGCTCCCCTTCAGCTTTTATTTAAGGGCGTACTAAAACTACAGTTAACATTCAAGAAAAGAGCACCTAATGAAAGCGCGCACTCCTGTGTGTGTGTGTGTGTGTGTGTGTGTGTACGATGGGGGTGGCGCCAGCTGGAACCGCAATTAACCCACATAGTACGGCGACGGCTGCAGACCCACTTACCGGAGGGTCGGGCAGCTCACGACTCACGAAGGCAGTCAAGATCGCGGACCCTGCCCACACGGACTTGGATGCTCTCCAGCCGGCGTGTCTCTCTGTCTCTCTGGCGGCGCCACTTGAGTTTCGCAAACCACGGCCTGCTCGCCGTGTGCTCTCGTCCACGTCGACGGCCGCCAGTGAAAGCTGCCCTCCGTACACGCCCCTCCACATCAGAGCTGGCGACGAGCGCTCTGTCGCGGCGATGCCTTCAGTTTTCAGGCGTCAGCACTCCACAGGTTAATTTCCATCCTGGCGATTGCAGACCATGAATACTGGTTTCAGTGAAAGTCGTGCATTGTTATTGTGCGACAATCTACCGTTGAAAGACGTTTGCTGCGGAGTAACAAAACTGTATTGGGGTGGGTTGTTTTGGGGGAGGAGACCAGACAGCGAGGTCATCGGTCTCATCGGATTAGGGAAGGACGGGAAAGGAAGTCGGCCGTGCCCTTTCAGAGGAATCATCACGGCATTTACCAGGAGCGATTTAAGGAAATCACGGAAAACCTAAATCAGGATGGCGGACGCGGGATTGAACCGTCGTCCTCCCGAATGAACTAAACTGTATTACACAGTGGAACCGCTCATCATTGTAAAAATACATAACCTTGATGTTCTAAAAATGAAAACGGATTCAGGTTGTCTTAACGTCACACCACGCGTTGGTAGAGTTTTGGGCTCTGGGAGTGGATCGGGGGAGTCAGTTTCTTTCTTCCTCCTTACAAATGTCCAGGGTTTTAATAATAATAGCAATAAAACGTTTTAATATTATAATATTTTTTTACGTTAATACCTAGTATATCGCTTTTGCTAAACCGCTATTCACAAAAAAAATGTATCATTTTACAGGCAATTGTCGGCAAATTTGAGAAATTAGTACGCCATGCATTTCATTTAACGATCATAATTGCTCCCAACTCTCAAAGCTTTAGCAACGTTATAATTTACACGATATAAGAAGTACATGACATCCCTCCAGATTTACTGCTATCCTTGGGAGATCCAGCCATGATAATACTACACTCCTGGAAATGGAAAAAAGAACACATTGACACCGGTGTGTCAGACCCACCATACTTGCTCCGGACACTGCGAGAGGGCTGTACAAGCAATGATCACACGCACGGCACAGCGGACACACCAGGAACCGCGGTGTTGGCCGTCGAATGGCGCTAGCTGCGCAGCATTTGTGCACCGCCGCCGTCAGTGTCAGCCAGTTTGCCGTGGCATACGGAGCTCCATCGCAGTCTTTAACACTGGTAGCATGCCGCGACAGCGTGGACGTGAACCGTATGTGCAGTTGACGGACTTTGAGCGAGGGCGTATAGTGGGCATGCGGGAGGCCGGGTGGACGTACCGCCGAATTGCTCAACACGTGGGGCGTGAGGTCTCCACAGTACATCGATGTTGTCGCCAGTGGTCGGCGGAAGGTGCACGTGCCCGTCGACCTGGGACCGGACCGCAGCGACGCACGGATGCACGCCAAGACCGTAGGATCCTACGCAGTGCCGTAGGGGACCGCACCGCCACTTCCCAGCAAATTAGGGACACTGTTGCTCCTGGGGTATCGGCGAGGACCATTCGCAACCGTCTCCATGAAGCTGGGCTACGGTCCCGCACACCGTTAGGCCGTCTTCCGCTCACGCCCCAACATCGTGCAGCCCGCCTCCAGTGGTGTCGCGACAGGCGTGAATGGAGGGACGAATGGAGACGTGTCGTCTTCAGCGATGAGAGTCGCTTCTGCCTTGGTGCCAATGATGGTCGTATGCGTGTTTGGCGCCGTGCAGGTGAGCGCCACAATCAGGACTGCATACGACCGAGGCACACAGGGCCAACACCCGGCATCATGGTGTGGGGAGCGATCTCCTACACTGGCCGTACACCACTGGTGATCGTCGAGGGGACACTGAATAGTGCACGGTACATCCAAACCGTCATCGAACCCATCGTTCTACCATTCCTAGACCGGCAAGGGAACGTGCTGTTCCAACAGGACAATGCACGTCCGCATGTATCCCGTGCCACCCAACGTGCTCTAGAAGGTGTAAGTCAACTACCCTGGCCAGCAAGATCTCCGGATCTGTCCCCCATTGAGCATGTTTGGGACTGGATGAAGCGTCGTGTCACGCGGTCTGCACGTCCAGCACGAACGCTGGTCCAACTGAGGCGCCAGGTGGAAATGGCATGGCAAGCCGTTCCACAGGACTACATCCAGCATCTCTACGATCGTCTCCATGGGAGAATAGCAGCCTGCATTGCTGCGAAAGGTGGATATACACTGTACTAGTGCCGACATTGTGCATGCTCTGTTGCCTGTGTCTATGTGCCTGTGGTTCTGTCAGTGTGATCATGTGATGTATCTGACCCCAGGAATGTGTCAATAAAGTTTCCCCTTCCTGGGACAATGAATTCACGGTGTTCTTATTTCAATTTCCAGGAGTGTATTTGACCTGAACTGCAAAAGATACGACAGGCGAAATACCCCCAGATTTCAAGAAGCATGTTATAACTCCAGTTCTAAAGAAAGTATGTGCTCAAGGATGTGAATATTACAGTATCATCAGTTTACTACGTCGTGGTTGCAAAATATTGACATAGATTATTTACGGAAGCGTGGAAAAACTTGTAGCAGTCGACCTCGGGGAAAATCAAATGAGGTTCCGGAGAAATGTAGCAACACATGCGGCAATAATGACCCAGCGTCTTACCTTAAAACATGGATTCAAGAAATGCACTATTCCGTTTATAGCGTTTGTAGAGTTAGAGAAAGCTTTTGACAACGTTGACTGGAATACAATTGTCGCAATTTTGAAGATTCCGGGCATAAAATACAGCGGGCGAAAGGCTATTTGGAACCTGTACAGAAACCAGGTGGCAGTTATAAGAAACGAGTGTCATGAAAGGGAAGCAGCGGTTGAAAAGTTAGTGAGATAGGAATGCAGCCTCTCCCAGATGTTATTCAATCTGTACATTGAGCAACCAGTAAAGGAAATCAAGGAGAAATTTTGGAAAGTTATTAAAAGTTCAGGAAGCAAAAATAAAAACTTTGAAATTTGCCGATGACATTGAAAATCTATGAGATACGGTAAGCCATACAGAAGAATTGTTGTACGGAATGGATCGTGTCGTGAGAAGACATTATAATATGAACATGAAACAAAGTAAAACAAGTGTGATGGAGTGTAGTAGAACTAAATCAAGTGATGCTGAGGGAATTAGATTACGAAGCATATTGAAAGTAGTGGACCAGTTTTGCTATTTGGGCTGCACAATCTCTGATTATGGCCGAAGTAGAGAGGATATAAAATGTAGACTCTCATATCAAGGAAAACATATCTGAAAAAGAGGAAAATGTTAACATCTAATACAAATTTAAGTGTTAGCAAGTCTTTCGCGAAGGTATTTATACTAACTTTGTATGGTAGTGAAACGTGGACGATATGCAGTCCACACAAGAAGAGAAAAGAAGGTTTTGAAAAATGATGCTACAAAAGAATGCTGAATATTAGTTGGATTGATCGCTGAAGCTAATGAGGAGGTACTGAAAAACTAATGAGGAGGTACTGAAGAGAACTGGGGAAAATAAAAATTTATGGCACAACTTGGCTACAAGAGGAGGTCGATTGATAGAACACAATCATCTAGGAACAGTCATGGGCTGTGCGGCTGGTCCCGGCGGAGGTTCGAGTCCTCCCTCGGTCGTGGATGTGTGTGTTTGTCTTTAGGATAATTTAGGTTAAGTAGTGTGTAAGCTTAGGGACTGATGGCCTTAGCAGTTAAGTCCCATAAGATTTCACACACATTTGAACATTTTTTTGAACTTTTTACTAACAACTGGGTACAAAAATCGAAACATCAATTAGCCATAGCAGCAGTGCTAATATTTTTCGTTTCCAAATAAATATTTTTAAAATAAAGGCGTAATTTTTATTCGTAAAATTTGCATTGGTTTGAAGTACTGCATTATTATACAAATTGGAAAAAACGATCAATGCTATTTTAATAATAATACCGCCAGAAACGAGCAACAAACACGTAGTATAAGAATTTGTACAGCATTGCTGGGCAGTAATGTTCCTGTTGCCGTGTGTCGCGGCTTAAGGTACACCTGTACATGCAGTGTGTAGGACTGGCCTCCAGCTGCTCCCTACAGTAGGTGTTCGTTGTTGCCGCCGGACATCCATTGTATTGCAGATCACCAAACCTAGCCTGGAAATACTTTTACGAAGTGACGTAGCAACGAAATGCAATGCTTCATTTGCTCTACAAGATTAAAGATTTGTCTGCGATTTCTGTGAAATAATAAGAGGAAAAAATTATGGTAACAGTAATAAAGTAACAATTTAACAACAATTCATTCACAGAGTACAATAAATATGGAAAGTAGCTGATTTTTTGCCTGTGCCAACTTAATACGGTTTTATTTGCCTGTAGCCCTTGAAAACGGACAAGTTAACACGAAGAACAGAGTTCTTCAACCTCAGTTTTTACCCTTTAGCACTGATTATTCGTAATGCCCAAATAATGGTATGAACCCCGATTACAGTGTGATTTTTGAGCACAGTTTCAAAAAATTAGAATCATAGGAGAAGACTGGCGATTTATTGTAATATTCAACCACTTACCACTATTCGAGAAAACCAGCGAACGGTGAACGAAATAAGTTTCCTTTTACTTATCTGTTTAATTTAATATTTTGAATCTATGTGTGGAAACTGAGAGGGTAGACTTTTTCAATTTTTGTTGGATTTCTACGTATATTACAGGCAGTGATAGGAATGAAAAATTCGAAAATCGGTTATTTCAGAAACCGGTCATTTTGAGCGGCCGTAACAGTCAGTTTAAACTAGCGTGGAGAAAACCTATATAACCTAAAAGCGATTGTTTCAGCGATAACGACATCTCCCTATGCGAGCGTGTAAATAGGAAAAGGGGGAGGAGGTGGCGTTTCTTTCAGTCATTTCCGTTTCCGTTCGGAGAAGACATTCTTCCTGTTTCTTGTTTCATTCTTTCTTTCCATTTCTGTCTTGCTTAACTCATCTTGCTGTTGACTGCTAGTTCTACGTGTGGTCTCACGAAGCGTGACTGATTTGGCGTAGGCAGCATGTGCGGTCAGACTATGGGCTGCCAACCCCCAGGCGGTAAACTGGAGTGTATCCCTTGTTGAGCAAAGCTTATAATTTACTAGCCTTCCTTGTCATATTCACGACTCTTTATTTTTCGAATGCTAGCTGAGAAACTTGGAAACTGACGTAAGCATCGCATCCACTGGTCTACGCCTTGGGGTCTTCTTCACTTACCGAGCGAGGTGGCGCAGTGGCTAGCACACTGGATTCGCATTCGGGAGGACGACGGTTCAATCCCGCGTCCGGCCATCCTGATTTAGGCTTTCCGTGCTTTCCGTAAATCGTTCCACGTAAATGCCGGGATGGTTCCTTTGAAAGGGCACGGCCGACTTCCTTCTCCGTCCTTCCCTAGTCCAGTGAGACTGATGACCTCGCTGTCTGCTCTCCTCCCCCAGCCCCCCCCCCCCCCTTCCTCAGTTATTCAGGTGAGCGTTGCACTGTATGTACTGATCATTTGCTCGGTAGCCTGCCGGTAGCTTTCATTCCTCTCCGAGTTTTATGCTTAACTTTCCTCACTTTCTGAGGCAGAGGTGGTGTTTCCTTGGTGCAAAATGGCTCTGAGCACTATGGGACTTAACTGCTAGGTCATCAGTCCCCTATAACTTAGAACTACTTAAACCTAACTAACCTAAGGACATCACACAGATCCATGCCCGAGGCAGGATTCGAACATGCGACCGTGGCGGTCGCGCGGCTCCAGACTGTAGCGCCTAGAACCGCTCGGCCACTCCGACCGGCCTTTCTTGGTGCACTTCACAAGTTTGGTAGGAAGTGATCCTTCCTGAATTCACACTTACTTGTTGCAGTACGAAGAATTGAGAGAGTCCTAAATCGCGTTGATGATGGGAAGGATTATTCCCGTTTTCCACGCGATTATTGGTGTTCAGCGAATGTGCAGATGTACAATAAACAGAGGTCACAAACTGTGTCGTGGGACCAAGTAGCTGGCTGAACGGTGACGGTGACGGTTAGTGAAGAGCACTGACTTGGCGAGGTTTTCACTGCAGGCAATAAATAGTGCTATGCTACCAGTGTGTAATTTACAGCAATATCTATCTATGAGTGTGATCACGAACGACGCCATGGAAGCACAGAGGCACGAAATATGGAAAGTTCAAGACGAACAGAAACTGAAGACATTGAGTACACAAAGGATACGATGAGAAGCCTATAAAAATTTATTTGTGGAAGAAAAGATAACTCAATTTGCAGAGCACCACATGTCTTCCACTATTTCTTTTGATAAGGCTACCAACCTTAATGTTTCTTCCTTTTTTTACCTGCCGAGATACTGAAGTAATTGCGACTTTTTTAACTGAACAGTCTACTTTTTTAACGGTATTCGAAAGCTCCTAAAAGTAGAAACATAGTCACACGTCGCTTGTTAACGTTTGCGGCAAAAATAGGTTACATATGTGCTAAATGAGCATACTCAGACAGGCAGTGCAGAACCCATCGGAAAACAAAGTGGAAATTCGGCTGTTATGTCTTTTATTATAACGCATACTTTCCCCCTGTCTTGCGAAAATTTTCAATGCAAACAGTAACAAGGGACATACTAGTGCACCCCTATTTTTAAGAATTAAGAAACACCGTTAAAATATAGATGGCTCCATTAAAAATCCGGAACAGCTTCATTGCCTCAGCAGATAAGAAAGGATTCATTATCTTCAACAATTTGTGGAAAATAAGTCGTACTAAGGACTTAACGGGGCAGAAATCTTTGTCTACAGATGGGACGAAGGCGAGCCTAATCTTGATACATTCCGCACTTTCCAAATTGTAAAACCTCGAATTCGGAAGCAATCATAAACACAACGTGTGAATTACTTTGGCACTCGCTTGAACATTATGCGATGATACTACTCGCCAAGCAGGGGCGAAAGACGATCCGCATATTACGACAAATCACTTTCACTTGCAAGAAATTCATGCACACTGATGACCGCGGGAGAACTAGAGCCATTACACATTCTTTCACAACCTACACCCGTTCAACGGGGTTGCGGCGAGGCGTGGAGCAAGCCAGTACGGCCAACGGTTAGCGCGAGATTAATGGCCCGGCAATCATATTTCCCTGCGAGAGCTGGCCGCGGGCCACGAGTGTGCACAGCCTAATTGCGATGTTTAATGAAGCCAGCCCAGGTCGGGCTGCCTGCTCTGCATGTAACCGGAGCAGTCACGGCGATCGGCGATAAAAGCCGCGCTGACTCACAGCCCCTGCGCTGCAGCAGACGCCTACCATCTGATCGCCACGTGTCAACACCGGGCGCATCTTTTCTTCTGCACAGTGCTGACACTGTGTTTCTTCAGCCGTGAGCACGCTTCTATCGAATTACTGAGCCAAGTGCTGCAAAAGGCTACAAAAGCTGAAAGTAAACTTCTCAGCAACCTGAAGGTTAGTTTAAGGAGAAACGACAGGCTGACGGACGTAAATATTGCTCAAATCTTTTTTCTCCGTACTGAAATGTAGTAGACAAATGGGGTTCGCTGCAACGAATAAAGCACACACTGAAGTTTTTGTTGGTATTTTTATATTGAAAGGATTAATATCTTCACTGTGGAATGGGATTTTACCGAGGCAGTTCTGAAAGGAGATAGACCGACGGTCGTCGCTGTAACTCCGATTGTGATTATTTAAAACTGAAATAAACTGGCCGAGCGGTTCTAGGCGCTACAGTCTGGAACCGCGCGACCGCTACGGTCGCAGGTTCGAATCCTGCCTCGAGCATGGGTGTTTGTGATGTCCTTAGGTAAGTTAGGTTTAAGTAGTTGTAAGTTCTAGAGGACTGATGACCTCAGAAGTTAAGTCCCATAGTGCTCAGAGCCATTTGAACCATTTTGAAATGAACATATCACAGTGATCCTTACAGATGTAATTTTAGTTCATCACAGGAAGTCGCAAAAAAAATTTTTTTGGCAAAATTACTCATCTTCTAATAATTTCCGGGTATGCAGCCGGATCCCGTCGACATTCTGCCACGTATTGTGTACTCACCTGATGATGGCCGGACGTCTCTGGGCCGAAATATCGTGGCAGAATGTCGACGGGATCCGGCTGCATACCCGGAAATTATGAGAAGAAGAAATACGCCGGGAAAATTTCAGAAGTCACATCAAAATTACTCATGTTTGATAAAATGGCCATTTTCCGCTCCCCCCCCCCCCCCCCCCCCTCTTTTGGAACTCCCCTTTTTGGCCGAAAAAAAAACGAAACAGCAACATAAAAAAATCGGCTCTGATGAACTGAAGAGAATTCAGTTTACTTCAAGGGAGACAAAAAAATCATTAAAATCGTATGAAAACTGTAGCGTGGGCGACGACAGCCATGGTTTTGAGAAAAACGCGGCTGAAATTTGACAAGTATTTGTCACATTAAATAAAGGACAAAGCATCAAATTTAAGGGATATCATCGATGTCTGGTCCTTAATAACTGGCGCCCCGGCTAGTGGATCGCCGCTTTGATCTGGTAAGTCCTCATTTCCGTCCTCAAAGCCCTTTCTGCCGCTGAGCGCATCACCCCTGACTTCTCTGTCTTCACACAATCGGCGCATTTCATCGCCGATTTTGATTTCAGGGGTATTTGCCACGTGCATTAATGCAGTACGCCCTACACTGAATAGATATACAGTCAAATTTGAAGGTTTTTTTTTTTTTTTTTGAGCTTATCTCCAAATGAGACTATTGAAACTTTCGTTCACATTTTGAGTAAAACCGGCAAAACAAATCAGGTTTGCTCAATTCGGTATAAATAGGGGTGATGGCTTCGATAACTACTTGTGGCAATGGCATTTGTGTTGCGAACTCGGCTTCAAACGCTCACAGAATCGTTACTTTTTGGAGTTCGCGCATAATATTTTGGGGAATAATTCTTCAGAATCTATAGATTCGAATTCCATAATAAAAAATGTCGAACTTTTTCTCGACCATCACGCTGTCGATTCCCCTCGAACCAGGCACTAGGTTACTAGGTGTGCTCCTACTGGAGGTGCTACGCCCTCGTCGTCCTTAGATCTTTGATGATTGCATCAGAGTTTTCATTTTTCTTCTGTATTTCCTTCATTGCATCTCCGTACAGGTGTGGAGGTACGCTTCTCGCCTATCAGAACAATCCTGGGTTGAAAAGTACCGCCACACTGATTACACGTAATAGAGGGTGGAGGGCTGGCAGGTCCTGGTAAAATGTGTACCTACGACATTTCTGAATTTCCATTTTCGACGTCCCTTTTCAAAATGAAATACAGTAGTGCACGAGCAAGAACGATCTTCTGCTGTGGAACAGCTATTACTCGGGTCAATGTTTAGACTCTTAAGTTTCGTGAATGACAATTTCTCCAGCCACTTGTCTTAAAGTCCAGTGGCGGTAAGATAAGACAGTGGTGGCAGGATTGAGCGAGGCTGGAAATGGTCGACTTCCTGAGAACTGTGACTATTCAGCCATCCGGCCCTGTATTTCAGACTGTGCATGCCCACTTATCACAACTGCTGCCCACTTTCCTAGGAAAGGTAGAGTAAACATCGGTAGTCACACTCGGCTCTTGGTGGGAATCTGCACCTAGGTCACTTCTAATCTACGGATGAAAACCAAGATAGAGCAATTTGATTATGACTACTAGCACAGGAAACAGACTTCTCATTCAATTATAAGGGGACATCAGTCTAATGTGAAATCAGAACCACGGTCCATCAGCATTTTCCACATTAGTAACTATTGCCACAGGTGAAAGAAGCGATTTTTTTTTTTTAAACCAGGGTTTTGTGGAATATGGACCACCATGAATTCCTCTCCTGTGCCAACCTTTTCATCTCACAGTAGCACTTGTACCCTACGTCCTCAACTATTTGTTGGATGTTTCGTAATCTCTGACTTCCTCCACAATCTTTACCCTCTTCACCTCCTTCTAGTACGACGGAAATTATTCTCTGCTGTCTTAACAGATGTCCTATCATCCTGTCCCTTCTTCTTGGCAGTGTTATCCAAACGCTCCTTTCTTTGCCAATTCTGAGCAGAACCTCCCCACTCCTCACCTTATTAGTCCACCTAATTTTCAGGATTCTTCCGCAGCACCATATCTCAAACGCTTCGATTCTCTTCTCTTCTGGTTTCAACAATGTCCATGCTTCACTACGACAGAATGCTGTGTTCCGAACGTACATTCTCAGAAATTTCTTTCTCAGATGAAACCTATGTTTGTGCAGGTCTGCTTTTTATGTCCTCCTTGCTCCGTCCGTCATGGGTTATTTTGCTTCCAACGTACCAGAATTCCTAAACTTCGACTACTTTGACATCACCAATTTTGTTGTTAATTTTCTCGCTGTTCTCATTTGTACTACTTATCATTATTTCGTCTTTCTTCGGTATACTCTCAGTTCTTATTCTGTACACATTTGACCGTTCATTCCATTCAACAGATCTTGTGATTCCCCTTCAACTAAAGATGGCAATGTCATCAGCGAATCTTGTCATTGATATCTTTTCACCCTGAATGTTAATCCTACTCTGGATCCTTTCTTTTATTTCCACTACTGCTTCCTCGATGTATAGATTGAATGGTAGGGACGAAGTACTACATCCCTGTCGTACCCTCGTTTTAATCAGTGCACTTCTTATTGTTCCCTGTTGGTGCTTCCACATACTGTATTTACTCGGGTTTTCGTATAGCTTACTAGTATTATTCTTAGAGTTTCGGGTAACTTACACCATTTTAGATTGTCGAACGTTTTCCAGGTCGACAAATTGCACAAATGTGTCTTTATTTTTCTTCAGTCTTGCTTCCACTATAAAGCGCAACGTTAGGATTGTCTCTCTTGTGCCTTTACCTTCCCTAAAAACAAACTGATCGTCATCTAACAGTTCCTCAATTTTCTCTGCCATTCTTCTGTATATGATTCTTGTCAACAACTTAGATGCATGGGCTGTTGACCTGCATGTATGATAGTTTCGGCACTTATCAGCTCTTGCTATCTTCGGAATTGCGTAAATGATATTTCTGCGAAATATCGCCAGTCTCACAGATTCTACACATTACTCTGAACAGTCGTTTGTTTGACGCTTCCCCCAATGATTTTAGAAATTGCGATGGAATGTCATCAGTCCCTTCTGCCTTATTTAATCTCAAGTCTTTCAAAGCTCTTTCAAAATTTGACTCTAATACTGGATCCCTTATCTCTTCCATATCGACTCCAAAACGTGATATGTGACAGAGAAAGTCCGTAAGGCTCAGAATGGATCGATCTCCAGACGCTTGGATCTCCAGTGCACCACACCCGCAAGTGACTCTGTAATTGTTTTGTTTCAGGAGATGGGTGGCGGGGGGGGGGGGGTGCTGCGGCATTCAGATCTCCCCAGCCACCCCCTGATTCAGGTTTTGCTGCCACAAAATTTTAATATCACAGACTGACCAAATAATCGTTATTGTCGAACGATTCAAAGGACTCGATACAGATGATGAGCTTTCTTGACATTAGCGTGTTTAGAATCTTGATTACGAACTGTGTAGTGCTATCGTGCTTTTTTAAGTTAAGTTTGTGATTTCTCAATATTCAGTGAATTTTGCAGTGACTCGTTGCGTGGCGGCAATGTAGTTTTGGCTCGTGTAGTTCTGCAGGAGCCGAGACAAAATAAAACAATTAAGCACATCTTTCTCAGTCGTTGCTGACTAAAACCCAAGCCGTTACATCTCCTGCATCAGTTGTTCTTAATATGGTGAATCGAACCTGGGACCTGCGCATGACATTCAGGCGGGATCTTAATTCATTTACAAAAGGTGGAGATAAGGAAATTATGCATAAGTCAGTCTGCGCTATAGTTTTGTTGACTTGGTGTTTTAGAGTAGTCGTGTTGTTGTTCTTTCGTTGAAATGAATACCCTATCGTCATATAAGTCAATCGTTAATCTCCAACTTAAAAACATCCATAGCATTTGAGATGTGGTGCTACAGACAAATGTTGAAAACTGGGTGGACTGATAAGGTAAGTTATGAGGAGGTTCTGCGTAGAATCAGAGAGGAAGGGAATATGTGGAAAAAACTGACAAAGAGAAGGGACAGGATGATAGGACATCTGTTGAGACATCATGGAATTACTTCCACAGTACTAGAGGGAGCTGTAGAGGGCAAAAATTGTAGAGTAAGGCCGATATTGGAATACAAATGATTGAGGACGTGGGCTGCAGGATGGTGGCACAGGAGTGGAAATCGTGGCGGCCAGCATCAAACCAGTTAGAAGACTAATGACCCCAAAAAAAAAGTAGTAGAAAGAAATAGCAGACAGCGGAGGCATTAGATATCCAGAGTTTATGGTTGTGGCAGCGATGGAACAGTGGTGCGCGTCGGCAGCTGCGAGGGCGAGACAAAAGGAACATATCGCTTGAATGAGGTTCTGAACTGACGTCCTCCAGATTGCGAGAGCAGCGTGTTACTACTGTGCCACGTCGCTCGGTTCGGCATTCCAGCTCCCTCATCCAGGGTATCTGAGGTCAGTCCCAACTGCGGTTGATATCCTGGAAGGGTCGCCACCGTAAACGAGTGCTGCACAGTGCTTCGGGCCAGATGGTGAGGCACGGAATGTGTGGCGCCGGCGCCCCACGGGCGGCCCCTGACACGCCTGCCGCTCCGGCCAGCCTTGACACACACACACACACACACACACACACACAGGGGTCCGCCTCATCCGTTTATTCCGCTTGACATTTGGCCAATCGGCCCGGCTTCGCGAAAGAATGGCGGCGGCCAGAATGATTTACGCGACAGGACAATCGACCCTCGGCGACCCGGCGGTCCGTGTCGCGTGGGCAGGTCGCCCTCCCTGCTGGCGCCAGCTGCCAGCCGCTTCTTTATGGCGCCACTCCTTTTGTCCTCCGCCGACGCCGTGGGCGCCCCGTGGAACACGGCGCTCGCTCTCCAAATGCGGACCGGCAATTGTTTCTCCAAGATTTCCAGCGCAGCTGGTGGTCTCGTAGTCCTGCAGGTGTGTGTGTGTGCGTGTGAGAGAGAGAGAGAGAGAGAGAGAGAGAGAGAGAGAGAGACCGCGACGCATAGCACCGCCATTCCATGACTATAAAAAGAACAGAGTGGTCGATCTGCATTTCAGCCAGATGGTGGGATCCTCGAGAGCGTGAGTGGAACGACTGACGTAAGCTATACTGTCTGATTAACAGCAGGTCCTATAGTGACGACCAGTCAAGTGTGAAAGAACGAAGAATCTGAACAAAGCAAACATCCCACAATAAACTCCCCCTTTGCAACGGAATGTGCGCTAATTTGAAACTTATGGCAAATTAAAACTGTGTGCGCCTGCGAATAGAGCAGTCAGAGAACTGTGCACTCTCTAGCAGCTGCCGTAAACCCTCATCACCACCACGCACTACCCTGCTCACAGCCGGCCGTTGTGACCGTGCGGTTCTAGGCGCTTCAGTCCAGAACCGCGCTGCTGCTACGGTTGCGGATTCGAATCCTGCCTCGGGCATGGATGTGTGTGATGTTCAAATGGTTCAAATGGCTCTGAGCACTATGGGACTTAACATCTATGGTCATCAGTCCCCGAGAACTTAGAACTACTTAAACCTAACTAACCTAAGGACAGCACACAACACCCAGTCATCACGAGGCAGAGAAAATCCCTGACCCCGCCGGGAATCGAACCCGGGAACCCGGGCGTGGGAAGCGAGAACGCTACCGCACGACCACGAGATGCGGGCGTGTGTGTGATGTCCTTAGGTTAGTTAGGTTTAAGTAGTTCTAAGTCTAGGCTACTGATGACCTCAGATGTCAAGTCTCATAGTGCTCAGAGCCATTTGAACCATTTGATCCCTGCTCACCAAGTTGGTTGCTCACTAATACCAGCTACCACACGATATACATGGCGTGTGCTTCGTTCTGGAATACAATAGGAAGTAGCTGGTAGGTAGGAGCAGAACTCCACCAATCCATATATGGAAGCTCGCATTTACGAGGAAAGCTCATCATCCGATGACTACAACTCATATGACTACAACTCGCCATTTCATGCGACTGGGTTAAGCGCTTTAGCCAATGTAAGCGATGAAATTCCTCGTCACGCGTCAAAACAGTGAAAGCAGTTGCTCTACTAGTTGCTTTTGTTTACGTGTGTCATAACATTAACTCGTCCCCCCTTTCTTCTTGTTTCAGGTAAGAAGCCGGTTCACCATCGTTTCGTATTAAGGTGATGGCAGCAAGTCGACGCCGTGGCTCTCGAAGCGTAAGGTAAGAGTTTGCGCACGGAAACGGAGCTATTACTTGGACACCCACATCGACAACGGTAATTGAGAAACGCGTGGCAGAGGGTACTTCTTATTGTTCCATTTATACGAATGAGTGCGAGCTGTAGTTAATTTCATTTTCGCGCTCCGCACAGATCTCGTATGTACGAAAATTAAGAGTGTTGCTAGTGACCTCTGTGAAAACATTTTCTTAATTTTTTTTTTAATTTGATGAAATTTTAGCCCACCTTTGAGTGCCTGTCAAGTTTTCATTATTTCCGTGACACTCTCCGCGCGTCCAACAAACATGTAACCATTCTGTCATTTCATGTGTAAATTCAAAGCCCTTTGTTAGTACAAAATACTCGTAGTGCGATTTCTCGGACATTCTGGCAGTATTCTGGCGTAGCTGCAACAATTATCAGTTTCAGATGCAAGTGCTGTGTTGCTTATTGCGATCTGAATGCGTATATTGTAGCAGGTGCATCGCTGTACGACAACATGAGACATTAATACATCAGTGTTAACACTCGCAATTTATTCTCGTCACATATTATGAGTTCAGGGCTAAGGCATTCGGCATGAAAGAGTTTTTGTTTGTCTTGTAATTTACATCCCGCTGTCTGATTACTATGATTAGAAAACTGTGCGAAAACAAGTTAATTCAGTCCAGACGAGTGTCACCGCTCCGTCCTCTGCCTTTGCCGCCCCTCTAGACGCCTTTCCTTTCACACGGGAAGGGGTGCCTCTGGATGCAGCTGCAGCCGCTCCTCCACGCACACTGCCAAAGTCTCGCTCACTGTAGCTCCTGTGCCACGTGGTTATCTATTTCTTTATTTTATTACTATGTTTACAGTAGTTTTGCTTTACAATTTTATCACTATTTTACAATATTTCCCGCGTCGTAGCAAGCCTCATAAGGGGGCCAGAACCCGTCCCTAACTACGTAGAAGTGAGCGGGGTTTACTATGTAGTACAAATTACTGCCAAACTAATAACACATGTCTTTTAATATCTATTAACAAAACATTAATAATTGTTTATCATTCTACAATGCTCACTTAAGCAAAACCACCAGCAAGAGCACCCCCGAACACTTTTTGACTCTAATTTCGTTAAGTCGGAAGGTCAAGAAGAGGCAAACCCTCAACTAAACCCAGTCCTATAAACTTCACCGTGCCCCTAGATTTCGCTAGGCGGGAAAGTCTTCCATTACTTACATCCCTACCTTATAACCATCGGGCCGGCCGAAGTGGCCGTGCGGTTAAAGGCGCTGCAGTCTGGAACCGCAAGACCGCTACGGTCGCAGGTTCGAATCCTGCCTCGGGCATGGATGTTTGTGATGTCCTTAGGTTAGTTAGGTTTAACTAGTTCTGAGTTCTAGGGGACTAATGACCTCAGCAGTTGAGTCCCATTGTGCTCAGAGCCATTTGAACCATTTTGAATTACGAGGGGCGTTCAGAAACTAAGCTCCGATCGGTCGCGAAATGGAAACGACTATGAAAATCCGATAAAGCTTTGCACAGATGTGTTGGGTAGTGTCTCTAGTATAACCCCAGTTAGCATCACGTCGCTCTTCTCATTTCTGAGCTCGCAGTGAGTGCGTAAAGATGTCTAGAAAATAGTGTCTGCCGCCAAGTACGAGGGCCTGGTGAGAAATTTCGCCTGAAGCTATGCAGCTAACATTACATAACTGTCGTGCTGTTTCGTCTTCACGACAATTCTCAGCCGCATTCTGCAGGGGCAATGAAGATGCTCCTGCATCGTTTTCAAATGGAAATGTTAGATTACCCACAATACAGTCCGCAATTGTCTCCCCCTGAGTTTCATCTCTGGTCACATGAACCGCTGTCTTTGAAGACAACATTTTGACACAGACAACGAGGTGTAGGCCAGCGTGGAGAATTGGCGGAAAGCACTGGCGGCTGCCTTCTATGATGAGGCTATTGAAAAGTTGGTACAACGCTATGACAAAAGTCTAAGTCAGAACGGCGACTACGTAGAGAAGTAGCTGAAAGGTGTAGCTAATTGTTACAAGTAAAACATTTCTGATGTTCACTGTGGTTTCAATTTGGCAATCAATCGGAGCTTACTTTCTGAACAGGCCTCGTATAACCATCCTACTCAATCCTACTTCGGAGTAGGAGCGACCTGGCCAAAGACCGAGCAGCCCTTGTCGGCGAAAAACATTACTTTGCTGTGACGCGCTCCTTAGTTCTGCCACTGTGTGTCTCTCAGCACACACGGATTTTCTCTCCTGTCTTTCGCCACGCTGCACCATTGCCCTCTGATAAATTTGATGAGTGTAGTACCTTACATTTCTCCACATCACGTAAGACGACATAAACGTCTTGTTTCCAAATGATTTGCCTCTCCCTGTAGACAACTTGTGCGCTATTTTTGGCCCCCGAAGATTATATGTACTGTGGTGCCCACCTCTGCTCGACACTCACAAGCTGACCCTGACCTTTTCCCCACCCGGTGCAGATACAACGGATAGGGTCCATGACCTGCTAGAAAGTATACTGTCCCTTTCGTAGGCTGAAACTATTTCATTTTAAGTCTTTCAAGTGGAAGGTAGGAAGTCGTATACTCGCATAGCTGTCTCTTACGAGTCCCACTCCCTTTGTGAATCTGCGGCCTGTCGGAGTGTCGTTTGTAAAACGAGCCAGTTAAACGTGGCCTTTAGTGAAAGTAGTTGCGGCTGCTGCAAGTGTCGCCAGTACGACGAAATGCAAAATACGGAGAAGAAACAGCCGGTGGCGTCCAATAACTAGTTCTCAATTAAGTTTACGAACTATCCATTGCCTTTGTGAGGCTTTTCTAGCAGATACTGAGAATTTGTTTAAAATTTTATAGCACGTTATTTCCGTTGTTTCACAAACGCTTCACAATATTGAAACCATTCTTTCAATTAATGTATCTGAATAGTCCCACAGTCCTAATCGACTCCGCCACATCGAATACAGTCAACGTTTTCCCAATCGTCAGACACGCAAGACAAGTTATACTGTATACAAATAATGAACAGAGGGCGGAAACACTAGAGATACGACTGGACGGCGTGTAGCGAAACTGCGTTCGAAGGGCGATCAGCAGTCGCACACAATCTGAATATGTGTCGATCGACTGTGTGTCTCTCACCGTCCGAGTCCTGTTGGCAAGCGGGCTGCACTCAGCTCTTGTGAGGCCTCTTGAGGAGCTACACTACTGGCCATTAAAATTGCTACACCATGATGATGACGTGCTACAGACGCGAAACTAAACAGACAGGAAGAAGATGCTGTGATATTCAAATGATTAGCTTTTTAGAGCATTCCCACAAGGTTGGCGCCGGTGGCGACACCTACAACGTGCTGACGTGAGGAAAGTTTCCAACCGATTTCTCATACACAAACAGCAGTTGACCGGCGTTGCCTGGTGAAACGTTGTTGTCATGCCTCGTGTAAGGAGGAGAAATGCGTACCATCACGTTTCAGACTTTGATAAAGGTCGGATTGTAGCCTATCGCGATTGCGGTTTATCGTATCGCGACATTGCTGCTCGCGTTGGTCGAGATCCAATGACTGTTAGTAGAATATGGAATCGGTGGGTTCAGGAGGGTAATACGGAACGCCGTGCTGGATCCCAACGATCTCGTATCACTAGCAGCCGAGATGACAGGCATCTTATCCGCATAGCTGTTACGGATCGGGCAGCCACGTGTCGATCCCTGAGTCAACAGATGGGGACGTTTGTAAGACAACAACCATCTGCACCAACAGTTCGACGAAGTTTGCAGCAACATGGACTATCAGCTCGGAGACCATGGCTGCGGTTACCCTTGACGCTGCATCACAGACAGGAGCGCCTGCGATGGTGTACTCAACGACGAATCTGGGGGCACGAATGGCAAAACGTCATTTTTTCGGATGAATCCAGGTTCTGTTTACAGCATCACGATGGTCGCATCCGTGTTTGGCGACATCGCGGTGAGCGCACATTGGAAGCGTGTATTCGTCTTCACCATACTGGCGTATCACCTGGCGTGACGGTATGGGGTGCCATTGGCTACACGTCTCGGTCACCTCTTGTTCGCATTGACGGCACTTTGAACAATGGACGTTACATTTCAGACGTGTCACGACCCGTGGCTGTAACCTTCATTCGATCCCTGCGAAACCCTACATTTCAGGAGGATAATGCACGACCGCATGTTGCAGGTCTGTACGGGCGTTTCTGGATACAGAAAATGTTCGACTGCTGCCCTGGCTAGCAAATTCTCCAGATCTCTCACCAATTGAAAACGTTTGGTGGCCGAGCAACTGGCTCGTCACAATACGCCAGTCAGTACTCCTGATGAACTGTGGTATCGTCTTGAAGGTGCATGGGCAGCTATACCTGTACACGCCATCCAAGCTCTGTTCGACTCAATGCCCAGGCGTAGCAAGGCCGTTATTACGGCCAGAGGTGGTTGTTCTGGGTACTGATTTCTCAGGATCTATGCACCCAAATTGCGTGAAAATGTAATCACATGTCATTTCTAATATAATATATTTGTCCAATGAATACCCGTTTATCATCTTCATTTCTTCTTGGTGTAGCAATTTTAATGGCCAGTAGTGTACTTGACTGAGTAGTAGTGGCATCTGTTGCGAAAACTGACAACGGCAGGGAGAGCGGTGTGCTGAACACATTCCCCTCCGTATTCGCATCCGGAGACACCTACGAGCTCAGGATGACTCGGCGGCCGGCCGGTGCCGTTGGGTGTTCAAGGCCTGCGCGGACTTTGTTTGTTTGTCTGCGTTTATCTAGTGAGAAACGCCGAATTACGATCAATGTAAACTGAATCACTTCAGCTCTTGTACCTGGATATACAGCTTCCCGTGTAAAACGGTCCTTGATCTGCCCCCTCCAACGGCGCTAGCGCGCGTGCGTGCACACACACACACACACAGACACACACACACACACACACACACACACACACACAATCAAAGGAAATGGAGGATCTTAACCGGGGCTATTGAATGATTATGCCAGTATCCCAACCTGCTCTGACCTTCAGGTTGCAGGCGGTACCACAGTGCAAATGAGTGAAAACGGTAGTCACCTGGTCCACTTCAGCAAGCCATTGTCAAGGCATACGCCAGCCTTTGCTGTTGTTAACTATCGAGCGTCACCTGATGCCGCGCATTGTCCGTAGTACAGCCGAGTCATCCAATACTGAACAGAAAGCCTACCTTTCCACTGCTAACGTCATGTCACTTCCTTTCTTGCGCACCACAGCTGCATTCCATTTTAACCATTAGTTTATGCATAGGTATTACACAATGTGATTCCGTGATGATGTTACGAACTTCCAGAGATAATGGGGACCCTGTTTCGGAAACGATCGAATAGAAAGTTATATAAGCGTCAAATCATTGTGATGCATCTGTCAGTTGACCTCTTCTACTGCAAGTTCTTTGCTTTCCGTATTTTGGGAGGAGTCATTGTGGACCAAAACATGAACAAAATGTCCAGTAAACGTGGCCTCTGAAATACATACCTTAAGAGGCATGACCACTTGTTTATTTTGCTACTGCGAAACACATCTCTTCTACTGAACAAGTGCTCATACCCCTTGTTCGTGTAGTGTCAAACTTTCAACAATAAAATTTAATCTTCAAAAGCTATTTATTGAACCTAGCCCACTAAATCGAGTCACAACACGTAAATTTTCAGTGAAAAGATTTCAAACTGAGTCGCTGAGTAGTTTGAAGACGTTTGAAGAAAAAAATCTGTTATCTCAAGCGTTAACCTAAAGATATGTGTCGCCTCAGATGTTAGCTTTTATAAGGAAAATGTACGTTAGGACCATAGCAATAGGGGTCTACACAAAGTTGAGAATTTGACATTTGTAAAAATGGAAAGTAGTAATGTAACAACGCCTGAAAAGTCATATTGTAGAAGGAAGTAGCAAAACCGCTTCGTTGAATGTTGTAAAACTCTGTTGTCATCATATTATTACATTTATTCTTCTTGTTCATCGTCGTCATAACGTTCTGCAAAGGGATGGACTTCCTTTCAATGGCAAACAGGGGTCTGTGAAATGTTCAACTTTGTGTGAAATCTTATGGGACTTAACTGCTAAGGTCATCAGTCCCTAAGCTTACACACCACTTAACCTAAATTATCCTAAGGACAAATACACACACACACCCATGCCCGAGGCAGGACTCGAACTTCCGCCGGGACCAGCCACACAGTCCATGACTGCAGCGCCTGAGACCGCTCGGCTAATCCCGCGCGGCCAAGCACGTATCTGTCTCTGTTACTGCTGCGCGAGACGTGTTGCTTCTTCCTATACAGAAAGCTTATACACCTCTCAGTTACATTACCTGTGACAGTAGAAGCAGAGGAGCTGTTTCAACGTTAATACTGACAGGTGCACATTACGATATTAAATGCGTTGTCCAGCCATCTTAAAGTCCCCTATCACACACACACCTGTGTCTTTATAATATCTCACGTTTATGTTTCTTTACAACAGATAATGCTCAATACCGACCGCAATGTCCATGAGAAGTAAACTGGAGGCCCCACAACACATCTCCTTAGTGATCATCTGTAGCATTCCTTCAGTGGAGCCTGCACGGAGAAACCGTCAGATTTCGCTTCCAGTCGAGGCATAATACGGATCGGTGCAGTGCATACGGAAGAGTGGACAGCTAAAATTCCGAGTTCTGGGAAGCAACGTGGCGTTGATAAAGGCAAAGAAAAAGAATGGAATCCCAACTGGATGGAACAACAACACAAGATTGATAAAAGCGGCACGGGATGAAAAGGCCGCAGGCAGAAAAAGAATGGGCATTGCCGAGAAACGACGGTGTGGACTGCGGAGGGAGAAGAACAGGCGCTTTTTTACATTATTATTTTTATTGTTTTCCGAAAGTGTGTGTATAAGAACAGGAACAAAAACAGGCATAAGCCATTTAGCGTTTGGGTACGCCGTATGTCCACCCTACGATAACATCGCTACATGGCGCAACTTGATTCCGAGATATTTGGGAACTATTCTGTATGATTTACTCCCTCACGACAGATGCAGCCTTCCCTACAAGTGAATCACTTTACATTTCACAATATCTTAACGTATTGTCATCGGTATCGGACCTCAGAAGCTGAGCAGCAAGTTTTTCACTCCTGTATTGCCCACTAAACATGCTTACTTAACCTTGCAAAAAATTCACAAAAAAATGTAAAATGGATAAATACTAAGCACATTCCAGATGTCAGAAACGAAATTACATGGTAAAACGCTATTTTTTTAATAGGAGAACAACTATATTTTTAGTTTCTGTTTTTGCCAAAGACGCTTCCATATAATCACTGCTTCATTTACCTGTTTCATTTTCTTTTCTATCAGATGTACCTGCTTTGTAAAGAACCTAATGTCTGCCATACAACGCCATTTCTAAGCGTTTCCAGCGACTACGTCGCGATGATAACGTTTCTGAGTAAGTCTGTCGCGTCGGAAACGTTTTAAGTATTTCTGTAAAGTGTTTCTTGGAGACAAGGCGATAATTGTCGCATTTTCGTCAAGTCTTTACACGGTTACACCAAACAACGATTATGTAAGTATTCTGAATTAAGCCTGTTTGCTGCAGCAATTTGTATTACATTCGTACTGATTACGCCGTAGTGTCACTCAGTTACGCGGCTGTTAGCGTGATATGCTAAAGAAAACTTCTCTGTCGACGGATGTTACTAAAATTTGAAGAGGAGCCGTTTGCAGTCGGCATTAGTTACAAATGGTTCAAATGGCTCTGAGCACTATGGGACTCAACTGCTGAGGTCATTAGTCCCCTAGAACTTAGAACTAGTTAAACCTAACTAACCTAAGGACATCACAAACATCCATGCCCGAGGCAGGATTCGAACCTGCGACCGTAGCGGTCTTGCGGTTCCAGACTGCAGCGCCTTTAACCGCACGGCCACTTCGGCCGGCCATTAGTTACTGATTTCCTATCACGGAGTTCCGCAAAAATTATACTATACAGCCGCGCGGGTTATCCGTGCGGTCCGTGCCCCCCCCCCCCCCCCTCCCCTGCCGGAGGTTCGAGTCCTCCCTCGGGAATGGGTGGGTGTGTTGTCCTTAGCATAAGATAGTTTTTAAGTTAGATTAAGTAGTGCGTAAGGCTAGGGACCGATGACCTCAGCAGTTTGGTCCCATAGTAACTTAACACAATTCAAACTCTGACACTCTATTGAGCACAGTGGTACAGTAGCTAGACATGAAGTACTTGAATAATGATAATCGAAACCAACTGCTGTATTATAATTCAACGTCGTTTATTCAAAACATGCTACCAGTTTCGACACCAAAAAGCGTCATCTTCAGGTCCCAAGCGCAGCATGCCAGCAACGTACGAACCACACAGACAGAGACCAACGGAGCCTTCAAATGGAAACAGAACAACTTATTAAGCACGTTGCGACAGCATGTGCAACCAACAAAGACGATTGCAGCGGGGCCAAAGTCAACTAGGTTCCGTATGTCCGTAGCAGTAACAGATGATAGGAATCCAGATGATTTTGGCTCCACTGCAGTCGACTTCGTTGCTTGCACATGCTTAATAAGTTGTACTGTTTCCATTTGAGGAGTCCGTTGGTCTTCGTCTTGATGGCAGACTACGCTTGGGACCTGAAGATGATGCTTTTTGGCATCGAAACTGGTAGCATGTTTTGCATAAACGACGTTGGATTACAATACAGCTGCTGGTTTTGATTAGTATTATTTAAGTATAGCAGACAGAAGGTGGCTTGCCAGTGTGGTGTGGTGTCTGGAACTGAGCACCCCGAAGACGATCTCTCGACTCGACGGGGTGACGAGACAGTAGACATCTGCGCCGCCGCCTGCCCCGGCGCATGCGCAGAAGCTGTGTCTCCCGCTTCCGCTGGCTGGGACCAGCCACAGGAAATTGAAACACGGCGCCAGTGAACAGCTACTGTAGCTGCACAGCGCCGTCAGGCGCCGAGGGAGGAGGTCCATTCTTATTGTTTGTCCCTTATCGTCAATGTACTGAGCCAATAAAAAAAATAGTCTATACGTCGCTGTACGCACCTGCTGTCTGATACTCAAAAAATACAAGAACGGCCAAGAGCTCTGCTCGCTCCACCACGCCACGATGTCTGAGCGGGCAAGGGGCAAACTGTGAAATCGCCACGTGCGCCATTCGGCTTTGTTTCACATTTCTCAGCAACACAGATGACAAGCAAAACAAATTTTTAGTACTATTTAATTATTTTTGGCGTGCTGAAGACACAAGGAAATTTATATCGGGTACAAACTGTAGGCATCCGGACAGATGCAGTTATACAGATTTCCGTCACTCAGGCTGGCAGGTAATCTTGACCTGTTTAGTTTCATAACCGAAAATAACCTTCTGTGCATATACGAGAGTAGTCAATTATTATCCGCAATTTAGTTACATTTTTGTTTATTTTGGTAGTACTGTCGTTTCACGTTGATGACGACGCAGCATGCTTTGTTTATTTGTTGTTATATCTTTGCAATTTTCAAGCTGGTAGGTTAGTTTCGTTATCGCTGCTCCGCTGTCTATTTGCTCCAAAGAAGAGCAACGTTCAGTGATCCGTTTTTTGTGGTCGGAAGGTGTATCAGGGTCCGAAATTCATAGAAGACTTTCGGTACAATACGGAAACAGTGTTTTGCCACAACGGAGTGTCTACGAATGGGTTGAAAATTTCCGAAATGGTCGCACAAGTGTTACGCACGATGAAGGTGCCCGACGACCGTTTACCGCCACAAATGAAGAAACCATTGAGCGTTCACGTCAAATTATTTGTTGTTGTTGTTGTTATTGTTGTCTTCATTCCTGAGACTGGTTTGATGCAGCTCTCCATGCTACTCCATCCTGTGCAAGCTTCTTCATCTCCCAGTACTTACTGCAGCCTACATCCTTCTGAATCTGCTTAGTGTATTCATCTCTTGGTCTCCCTCTACGATTTTTACCCTCCACGCTGCCCTCCAATACTAAATTGGTGATCCCTTGATGCCTCAGAACATGTCCTACCAACCGATCCCTTCTTCTAGTCAAGTTGTGCCACAAATTTTTCTTCTCTCCATTTCTATTCAATACCTCCTCATTAGTTACGTGATCTACCCATCTAATCTTCAGCATTCTTCTATAGCACCACATTTCGAAAGCTTCTATTCTCTTCTTGTCTAAACTAGTTATCGTCCAAGTTTCACTTCCATACATGGCTACACTCCATACAAATACTTTCAGAAACGACCTCCTGACACTTAAATCTATACTCGACGTTAACAAATTTCTCTTCTTCAGAAACGCTTTCCTTGCCATTGCCAGTCTACGTTTTATATCCTCTCTACTTCGACCATCACCAGTTATTTTGCTCCCCAAATAGCAAAACTCCCTTACTACTTTGTCTCATTTCGTAATCTAATTCCCTCAGCATCACCCGACTACATTCCATTATCCTCCTTTTGCTTTTGTTGATGTCCATCTTATACCCTCCTTTCACGACACTGTGCATTCCGTTCAACTGCTCTTCCAAGTCCTTTGCTGTCTCTGACAGAATTACAATGTCATCGGCGAACCTCGAAATTTTTATTTCTTCTCCATGGATTTTAACACCTATTCCGAACTTTTCTTTTGTTTCTTTTACTGCTTGCTCAATATACAGATTGAATAAAATCGGAGATAGGCTACAACGCTGCCTCACACAAAATTCGCGTTACTTTTTGAACTCACTTCGTATTATGTCTAATTGTAAGTCGCTCTCCGTTTCCTAACGACTCTGCAACGGCGAGTGGAACAGCCGCACCGTGGCTTGCGGAGCAGCCACGCAGACGGCAGCGCGCCTGTACGCACTCCCCCACGCACACGCGTGTTGGCGGCCAATGCCAAGGTCCCGCCCCCCTCTCGCCCCCTCCCCCAGGCCGCCTCCAGCAAAGAGTCGCGGGCGCCGCTGGAGGCTGGCTGGCGCTTTGCTCAACGCCGGCCGCCGTTGTGTAACGGTGCGTGGTGCCCGCCCCGGTCTGACTCAATCTGCTGGACCGCGCGCAGAGCCGATCGACACTTTCTACTCCGCGCCCGATACCCTCCTTCACAGGCTCTCCGCTGCTGGAGACTCACGCCAGCCCAGCTGAAACTGTATTTTAAAATGCTCCGCGAAGATACCTTAGAACAGTGGGTCCCAACCTGACTTCGACCATTACCTCTGAGTGCAATTACACATTAGTAATACCCCGTGCCTCCCGCCCCCACGGTTTGTTGCTCCCCCGCCCCCCCCCCCCCCCACCCTACATTATTACCAACTTCAGCACCTAACTAAACTCTAGAATGAAAGACTTTTCTTGGCACACTTTTTTCTTTTTAAGACGATGAAAGATCAACGATACTTAATTTCTCTCTCTCTCTCTCTCTCTCTCTCTCTCTCTCTCTCTCGAAACAAGGCCCCGGGAGTAGACAACATTCCATTAGAACTACTGACGGCCTTGGGAGAGCCAGTCCTGACAAAACTCTACCATCTGGTGAGCAAGATGTATGAGAAAGGCGAAATACCCTCAGACTTCAAGAAGACTATAATAATTCCAATCGCAAAGAAAACAGGTGTTTACAGATGTGAAAATTACCGAACTATCAGTTTAATAAGTCACAGCTGCAAAATACTAACACGAATTTTTTACAGACGAATGGAAAAACTGGTAGAAGCCGACCTTGGGGAAGATCAGTTTGGATTCCATAGAAATGTTGAAACACGTGAGCCAATACTGACCTTACTACTTATTTTAGAAGCTAGATTAAGGAAAGGCAAACCTACGTTTCTAGCATTTGTAGACTTAGAGAAAGCTTTTGACAATGTTGACTGGAATACTCTCTTTCAAATTCTAAAGGTGGCAGGAGTAAAACACAGGGAGCGAAAGGCTATTTACAATTTGTACGGAAACCAGATGCCAGTTATAAGAATCGAGGGGCACGAAAGGGAAGCAGTGGTTGGGAAGGGAGTGAGACAGGGTTGTAGCCTCTCCCCCATGTTATTCAATCTGTAAATTGAGCAAGCAGTAAAGGAAACAAAAGAAAAGTTCGGACTAGGTATTAAAATCCATGGAAAAGAAATAAAAACTTTGAGGTTCGCTGATAACGTTGTAATTCTGTCAGAGACAGCAAAGGACTTGGAAGAGCAGTTGAATGGAATTTACAGTGTCTCGAAAGTATATAAGATGAGCACCATCAAAAGCAAAACGAGGATAATGGAATGTAGTCGAATTAAGTCGGGTTATGCTGAGGGAATTAGATTAGGAAATGAGACACTTAAAGTAGTAAAGGAGTTTTGCTATTTGGGGAGCAAAATAACTGATGATGGTCGAAGTAAAGAGGATATAAAGTGTAGACCGGCAATGGCAAGGAAAGCGTTTCTGAAGAAGGGAAATTTGTTAACATCGTGTGTAGATTTAAGTGTCAGGAGGTCGTTTCTGAAAGTATTTGTATGGAGTGTAGCCATGCATGGAAGTGAAACGTGGACGATAAATAGTTTGGACAAGAAGAGAATAGAAGCTTTCGAAATGTGGTGCTACAGAAGAATGCTGAAGATTAGATGGGTAGATCACATAACTAATGATGAAGTATTGAATAGAATTGGGGAGAAGAGGAGTTTGTGGCACAACTTTACAAGAAGAGGGGACCGGTTGGTAGGACTTGTTCTGAGGCATCAGGGGATCACAAATTTAGCACTGGAGGGCAGCGTGGAGGGTAAAAATCGTAGCGGGAGGCCAAGAGATGAATACACTAAGCAGATTCAGAAGGATGTAGGTTGCAGTAAGTACTGGGAGATGAAGAAGTCTCAGGACTGAAGACCACAACAATATTATATATATATATATATATATATATATATATATATATATATATATATATATATGGTGCATCAAAAAATGTATACACACTTTGAAGCGTCACAGAAAATTTATTTCCCGTTCTACAATGTTAAATTTCTGGAAATGGAAAGCTTGAAGTCCATTTGGAAAGATAAATGTACTTTGCAAATGTGATTAATGTTCAAACTGGTGGCCTTCAGCATCAATACATTTCTGAGTACGAGTCACCACTGATTCCGTACATCGTACCAAAGCGTCCAATGACACTTCTGCGCACTCCGCCTGAATCTTATTCCAAAGTGTGTCCAGGTTACGTGGTTTGCGTTGGTACACCTCATCTTTTACTGTGCCCCACAAAAAGAAATCCAGCGGCGTGAGGTCTGGAGAGCGTGCAGGAAACTCGATTGGTCCCCTACGTCCTATCCACTGGCCTGGCACATTGTGATCCAGGTATGCTCGTACGTGCCTATGATAGTGCGGTGGGGCGCCATCTTGATGGAAATAAAACTCGTCATTACCGTATAATGCACGAATGGCAGGGAATATGGAGTCAGCAAGCACTGTTAGGTACGTTTCTCCAGTGACAGTACCTTCAAAGCGGAAAGGCCAAATGAGTCCCCTTGCAGACAAACCACACCACACATTAATAACAGGCAAATTCACAGCCTTTTCAACTGTAATGTGAGGATTATCTTCAGCCCAGTACACACAATTGTGCCTATTGACAGTTCCATTGAGTTTGAATTGGGCTTCATCCGACCAAATTATGCTACCCACAAATCCCGGTTCAAGTCTCACCATCTGAACCCATTCACAAAATTCTAACCTTCGATCTGGATCGTCGTCACTTAGCTGTTGCACCAGCCTTGGAATGTACACACGAAACTTGCCTTTCTTCAGAATTCGTAGCACACTACTAGCACTTACATTACTCTCGCGTGCCTCTTGCCTTGAAGATTTTTGAGGCGAACGCTGAAACAGTTCCAAGACCGCAGTTGTGGAATCATCACTTGTAGTTGTACGAGGTCGCCCTAATCGACCTTTATGCACATCGCACACTGTTCCATGAATTTCGAATTTGTCTCGTAGACGTGTAATTGTTAACCTTGAAGGTGGTTCAGTACCATACTCACTTCTCCACTGTCTTCGAACCGCAGCTACATTCTCAAACTTCCAGTACCACTTAATTATCTGCTTCCGCGCTTCAAAGCTCAAACGCACGTCCGCCATGTTGCGGTTACTTCCTTGCCACTGCTGCCACCTGTTGAAGAAACATAACATTACTTTCTCACAGATATTTAACCTTGTAGAACAGGAAATAAATTGTCTAGGACAGTTCAAAGTGTGTATATATTTTTTTGACGCACCGTATGTATATGTGTGTGTGTGTGTGTGTGTGTGTGTGTGTGTGTGTGTGTGTGTGTGTGCGAGTATATATGGGGGCCCCATTTTATTGCAGAATCAGATTCTGCATAAAAAGCTACGTACATTTTGTCTTAAACATTTGTTTTGATTCTTGGTAATTGGCGCTGTAATTCAAGAAAATCCATGTTCTCATTTTTGCGTGGAAAATGGTAACGGATAAATACGAGAGTAAAAAATACTTATTTACTTCGTAAATTTTAATTCGCTAAGACTAAAACTCTCCCTTTCTCCCCATAGGGAGGGGTTTGAGAGAGAGAAATTAAGAGTTTTACAAATGTTGACTCAAATATTATTTTTTTCCGCAGATTCGAGTCAACGTTTGTAAAACTCTAATTTCTCTCTCTCAAACCCCTCCCTATGGGAAGAGAGGGAGAGTTTCAGTCTTAGCGAATCAAAATTTACGAAGTATATAAGTATTTTTTATTTATCCGTAACCATTTTCTACGCAAAAATGAGAACATGGATGTTCTTGAATTACAGCGTCAACTACCAAGAATCAAAACAAATGCTTAAGACAAAATGTACGTAGTTTTTTTATGTAGAATCTGATTCTGCAATAAAAATGGGGGTTCCTATTTGAAATTTTGAAGTTGCCTCCCGCCCCACACCCTGGGGGCTGGGGTGATGGGCTAATTTTAGCACCAGCTGATGTCCACCTCGAAAATAATCAACTTTGGACTCTACACATTCTTTCATGTGAAGCTTATTTTTCGAGTTATTCTGGTTTGTCAACTTTATGTTCACTGCAGCCCCATTCAAAATCAACCAAGTTAAAATGTGTGCACTATACTTACAGTTTGTAAATCATTTGATTGCTGCACTCCTTACATCTGAATTGGCAGAAATTGAAAGACTTCAGGCCGTTAATGCTTTGTGTCCGTGCACAGCCACTAATAATAATAATAATAATAATAATAATGCTGTATGCAGCACTGTAGTAGGTCTTATGGAGTTACTGCTGTGTCGTGCAGTCAATTAATTCATTTATCTGTTTCGAAGCGGCTAATGAAGCAATTTCTGAGCTTCTGAAAGTACTATATAGAACTTGAAGAACACATTTTCTTGAGATATTTAGTATTTGTTAGGTACATGTCTCATTTTTATCCTCAGCGATGTACGAGACAAAGCACAATGTAAGTGTGTAGTGGGTGAAATATGTGAGGAACCTGTAACCTTCTTCGCATTAATGCTACTAACTGAGAAAACGTAATTACTGATAACTTGTATAATCAGTATTGGTCTACGAAATGTGATAGTAGCGATGATCTTTTGAACATAATTTACTTTCACGACTGAAAGAGAGTTCAATTGTTTAGTTTTTAGCCCTCACAAAATTTCATTTTACCCCTCAGAGGGAATTACCCCCACGCTGGGAACCACTGCCATGGAGTATAGTACTCACAACGAAACAGAAACATCTACAAAATAGCCAGAGCGAGCCGTGGTCCGGAAGGTTTTCTGTTATAAACAGGATTGTAACATTTATCATGCAGATAAGAGTAAACCTGCGTCTTTTGCAACTGAATCATTTATTTTTGTCTACCAAAGGTATTTGCTTGTGGGTGCAAGGCGTCAGCAGTATGCTGACCCTGTAACATGTTGATGTTACCCCAGTCTCCAGCATCACTACCTTCTCTCATTGTGCCTCTTGAGCAAGAATCGGCTGCCATTCCTCCACAGACATTTACACACCTCACTGAAAATGTCTCCAGCAGAGTTCATGCTGGCAAAAAGACGAAGGGCAGATGTAACTCCCTCTCACGTGAAAGGTAAATTGTTATAATTTTATTGAGAGGCAATGATTCATGAGAGGAGTCCCTGTTTCACTCTGAACCCAGTTATTGTACGGATATCTGTGTTGAAAATTTCCTTTCACCTCGATGAACTGCTTTTATTATTATTATTATTATTATTATTACTGATTCAATGAATTAGTTCTTTAGTATTCACACTCTAAGAAGAGAGTTCTCACTAGAGATCTGCTGCAGCACGCTGACCATAAGCTGTACTCGACGTCTCAGTCGGTCGTCGAACTGCGTGCTGAATCTGTAGGAATCATAGTCCACGATAACTGCCGTCCAATTCTCCTTTCTATGGAAGCCTGTCCGTTGAAGTGGATTTGTTTAAAAGACTTTAAATTAATGACTGTATAGAGTTTGCAGATTCGAGCTTCCACACTCACAAAGAAATGTCTCGTATGCATGCACAAATATTTGAAAACGTGAAACCATAAGATCGAGAATAATTTGCGCAGTACACAACTTGTTTAGGTTGCCGAGAACTTGCTTTATTGGCTTATTCTTCTCGCACAAAATCGGAATTCCACTGAAGATGGCGGTCTCGCAACAATGCCTTCTCTCTTAAGCCGTAATGAATTCGTCAATACTCAATACTCATTAACATAACAAACTAGACCGTACCTTTCCACAATAGTTAACATCGAACTAAAGCTATCTTAGTTCAAGGAATAGAGAGAGCGTCAGCGATAATGCTGCTTTCTCACAGTTGCGCGCGAGTACGCTTCAGATAATACACTACTGGCCATTACAATTGCTACACCAAGAATAAATGAAGATGATAAACGGGTATTCATTGGACAAATATATTATACTAGAACTGACATGTGATTACATTTTCACGCAATTTGGGTGCATAGATTCTGAGAAATCAGTACCCAGAACAACCACCTCTGGCCGTAATAACGGCCTTGATACGCTTGGGCATTGAGTCAAACTGAGCTTGGATGGCGTGTACAGGTACAGCTGACCACGCAGCTTCACCAGGATACCACAGTTCATCAAGAGTAGTGATTGGCATATTGTGACGAGTCAGTTGCACGGCCACCATTGACCAGACGTTTTCAATTGGTGAGAGATCTGGAGAATGTGCTGGCCAGGGCAGCAGTCGAACATTTCCTGCATCCAGAAAGGTCCGTACAGAACCTGCGACATGCGGTCGTGCATTATCCTGCTCAAATGTAGGGTTTCACAAGGGTCGAATGAAGGGTAGAGCCACAGGTCGTAACACATCTTAAATGTAACGTCCACTGTTCAAAGTGCCGTCAATGCGAACAAGAGGTGACCGAGACATGTAACCGATGGCACCCCATACCATCACGCCGGGTGATGCGCCAGTATGGCGATGACGAATACACGCTTCCAATGTGCGTTCACCGCGATGTCGCCAGACACGGATGCGACCATCATGATGCTGTAAACAGAACCTAGATTCATCCGAAAAAAGGACGTTTTGCCATTCGTGCACCCAGGTACGTCGTTGAGTTCACCATCGCAGGCGCTCCTGTCTGTGATGCAGCGTCAATGGTAACCCTCGCCATGGTCTCCGAGCTGATAGTCCATGCTACTGCACACGTCGTGGAACTGCTCGTGCAGATGGTTGTTGTCTTGCAAACGTCCCCATCTGTTGACTCAGGGATCGAGGTTTGGCTGCACGATCCGTTACAGCCATGCGGATAAGATGCCTGTCATCTTGACTGCTAGTGATACAAGGCCGTTGGGATCCAGCACGGCGTTCCATATTACCCTCCTGAACTCACCGATTCCATATTCTGGTAACAGTCATTGGATCTCGACCAACGTGAGCAGCGATGTCGCGATACGATAAACCGCAATCGCGATAGGTTACAATCCGACCTTCATCAAAGTCGGAAACGTGATGGTACGCATCACAACAACGTTTCACCAGGCAACGCCGGTCAACTGCTGTTTGTGTATGAGAAATCGGTTGGAAACTTTCATCATGTCAGCACGTTGTAGGTGTCGCCACCGGCGCCAACCTTGTGTGAATGCTCTGAAAAGCTAATCATTTGCATATCATAGCATCTTCTTCAAATGGTTCAAATGGCTCTGAGGACTATGGGACTTAACATCTGTGGTCATCAGTCCCCTAGAACTTAGAACTACTTAAACCTACCTAACCTAAGGACAACACCCACATCCATGCCCGAGGTAGGATTCGAACCTGCGACCGTAGCGGCCACGCGGTTCCAGAATGAAGCGCCTAGAACCGCACGGCCACATCGGCCGGCCATCTTCTTCCTATCGGTTAAATTTCGCTTCTGTAGGACGTCATCTTTGTGGTGTAGCAATTTTAATGGCCAGTAGTGTATCTTGTTCGGTCGCGTACCTTTAGCTCTCGCGTGATACGAACCGCTACACAGACACAATGCATATTAATGTCGAATAATATGTTCCCGGATACTGTTGATAAGATAGTGTACACTGAAGAAAATCACGTGGAAATTATAAACATTGCCTGATCACTTCGTTTTATATATATACAATTGCAATAGTCGGAAAACGTAAAACGCCTCGGGAAAACAATCGCACCTCTGCGATCCGCCCGCTCCGGTGAAGCTGCGGCTACGACCGCGGCACGCCCGCAGCGTCGAGACATTCCCACCCCCGTATCAGAGATGTCCTTCCGACGCTACGTTCGTTCCGGACCGCCTGTCTCGCAAACAGCCGCCTGTCGCCTGCAATTTACTGCATCGCGTGGGAGCCGCGCATAAACCCTCTCCCCGGCGTCCTTCGTGCCGGACCCAGGCTGCGGAACTGCCTTCATAAGCCATTACGGCCAAGAACCGGCCCAAACAATATTCCACCTAGCGGTACTTCCTTAATGCGCGCAGAGATCTATCGATATCGGCTCGACTATAGCTAATGCTAGATTCCGATACAATGCTGTTCTAGAACTACAACGTTTTGCACGACTATATAAAATTTTGAGTTACGCCGTCATTACAGAGTAAGACTTTACAACAGACATCGCCCAGAGAGAACATAATGTGACAAACAAGACAGCTAGAAATACAAATATACAGCGTAACGAGTCACTGAATCTAAAGTTTTTTTTTTTAATTTCCTACGCGTTTCGAAGTGTTTGCATCATCAGGTGGAGTCAATTACCATAAAACTCTCCCCCGATGAAAGCCACTTGCAGCAGTGACCGAAACGTTGGTACAACATTTTACAACATAAAGCTATCTTTATCGGAAAATTACATCAGTGGCCATAAATGACTCTCGACTCTCGATATTGTGTTGCGTCCTGCTTCTCAGGAAAAATTTCGTGCCAGTCGGAACGCTGATTTGACGTGCCATAGGGACGCAGTTTTTCTAGTGCCAAGAAAATACAAACCTGAGGAACTGATATCGATATGTTTCAATATTGAGTGTTGATTTTCGCATAGTTGATGTTCTTGCAACCAGTCACAAACATATGGCTCACAATTTTACACGAACAGTTGGTAACAGGTTGTTCTTGTTGTTGTGGTCTTCAGTCCTGAGACTGGTTTGATGCAGCTCTCCATGTTACTCTACCCTGTGCAAGCTTCTTCATCTCCCAGTACTTACTGCAACCTACATCCTTCTGAATCTGCTTAGTGTATTCATCTCTTGGTCTACGACTTTTTACCCTCCAAGCTGCCCTCCAATGCTAAATTTGTGATGCCTTGATGCCTCAGAACATGCCCTACCAACCGGTACCTTCTTCTTGTCAAGTTGTGCCACAAACTCCTCTTCTCCCCTAGTCTATTCAATACCTCCTCATTAGTTACGTTATCTACCCATCTATTCTTCAGTATTCTTCTGTAGCACCACATTTCGAAAGCTACTATTCTCTTCTTGTCCAAACTATTTATCGTCCATGTTTCACTTCCATACATGGCTACACTCCATACAAATACTTTCAGAAACGACTTGCTGACACTTAAATCTATAATCGATGTTAACAAGTTTGTCTTCTTCAGAAATGCTTTCCTTGCCATTGCCAGTCTACATTTTATATCCTCTCTACTTCGACCATCATCAGTTATTTTGCTCCCCAAATAGCAAATCTCCTTTACTGTTTTAAGTGTCTCATTTCCTAATCTAAACCCCTCAGCATCACCTGACTTAATTCGACTACCTTCCATTATCCTCGTTTTGCTTTTGTTGACGTTCATCTTATATCCTCCTTTCAAGACACTGTCCATCCCGTTCAACTGCTCTTCCAAGTCCTTTGCTGTCTCTGGCAGAACTACAATGTCATCGGCGAACCTCAAAGTTTTTATTTCTTCTCCATGGATTTTAATACCTACTCCGAATTTTTCTTTTGTTTTATTGCTTGCTCAATACACTGATTTAATAACATCGGGGAGAGGCTACAGCCCTGTCTCACTCCCTTCTCCAACACTGCTTCCCTTTCATGCCCCTCAACTCTTATAACTGCCATCTGGTTTCTGTACAAATTGTAAATAGCCTTTCGCTCCCTGTCACAGGTAGGTTTTTTAAATTAAAATACAGAACGTAGGTACGTTTGAACATTTTATTTCGGTTGTTCCAGTGTGATACACGTACCTTTGTGAACTTATCATTTCTGAGAACGCATGCTGCTACAGCGTGATTATCTGTAAATACCACATTAATGCAATAAATGCGCAAAATGATGTCCGTCAGCCTCAGTGCATTTGGAAATACGTATAACGACATTCCTCTCAATAGCGAGTAGTTCGCCTTCCGTAATGTTCGCACATGCATTGACAATGCGCTGACGCATGTTGTCAGGCGTTGTCGGTGGATCACGATAGCAAATATCTTTCAACTTTTCCCACAGAAAGAACTCCGGGGACGTCAGATCCGGTGAACGTGCGGGCCATGGTATGGTGCTTCGACGACCAATCCACCTGTCATGAAATATACTATTCAATACCGCTTCAACCGCACGCGAGCTATGCGCCGGACATCCATCATGTTGGATGTGCATCGCCATTCTGTCATGCAGTGAAACATCTTGTAGCAACATCGGTCGAACATTACGTAGAAAATCAGCATACATTGCACGTTTAGATTGCCATCGATAAAATGGGGGGGCCAATTATCCTTCCTTCCGTAATGGCACCACACATTAACCCGCCAAAGTCGCTGATGTTCCACTTGTCGCAGCCATCGTGGATTTTTCCGTTGCCCAGTAGTGCATATTATGCCGGGTTACGTTACTGCTGTTGGTGAATGACGCTTCGTCGCTAAATAGAACTCGTGCAAAAAATCTGTCATCGTCCCGTAATTTCTCTTGTGCCCAGTGGCAGAACTGTACACGACGTTCAAAGTCGTCGCCATGCAATTCCTGGTGCATAGAAATATGGTACGGGTGCAATCGATGTTGATGTAGCACTCTCAACACCGACGTTTTTGAGATTCCCGATTCTCGGGCAGTTTGTCTGCTACTGATGTGCGGATTAGCCGCGACAGCAGCTAAAACACCTACTTCGGCATCATTATTTGTTGCAGGTCGTGGTTGACGTTTCACATGTGGCTGAAAACTTCCTGTTTCCTTAAATACGAGTAACGTAACTATCCGGCGAACGGTCCGGACACTTGGCTGATGTCGTCCAGGATACCGAGCAGCATACATAGAACTCGCCCGTTGGGCATTTTGATCACAATAGCCATACATCAACACGATATCAACCTTTTCAGCAATTGGTAAACGGTCCATTTTAACACGGGTAATGTATCACGAAGCAAATACCGTCCGCACTGGCGGAATGTTATGTGATACCACGTACTTAGTTTGTGACTATTACAGCGCCATCTATTACAAAGCGAAAAAAGTGGTCCAACTAAAACATTCATATATATTTACGTACTACACGATTATGTAATAAAAATGGGGGTTCCTATTTAAAAGAAACACAGTTGATATCCGTTTGGCCTATGGCAGCGCCATCTAGCGGGCCAACCATAGCGCCATCTGGTTTCCCCTTTCAAGCTAGACAAGTAACGTTCTTTGTAGTTTTTTCGTTTGACGCTTATTTCGTGAGATATTTGGCCCGGTCACGATCAATGGACCACCCTGTAAAAAGAGTGCCGGAGGGACGCGGAAAACAGTGCAGTCGTTGGCGTAACGCGGAAATGGATTGTTTTATCTGACGTCCAAAAGATCATGATCATTGGCTTTCGGACCAAGGATGGAAGCATTTTAGAAATGGCTAAATTTATAGATCATTCGCGTGTCGCCGTGACGTAAGTCCACTGTGCATGGCAAAATGGTCGTATCCAAAACCACGCGCCATTGATGGCAGAGGTGAACGATGGCCTCGGAGATGTTGCGGCCTCGGAGATGTTTACGGGCGAATAGCCGTGCAAAAGTTAAGCAACTGACCGCCCAGATGAAGCAAGGGGTTACCAACAGTGTCTTCACCTGGACTGGCACTGGATGTGGACTGACGGCCTTTTCAGATGAACCACGTTTCACGCTCCCTCGAACAGATGACGGTTGGCGTGTACGGCGTGAAACGTCTGAAAGTACACACCCCGCGTGCGTTGTGGTCCGGGGAACGTTTTCGTGGCGTTCCATAGGTGACTCGTCATTCTGAAAGGCACGATGGATCAACACAAGTGAGCATGTCCACCCCTACACGCAGTTTTTTCGTCGGCACGATGGCATCTTCCAGTAGGACAACGAAACGTGTCATACAGCTCGCAGTGAACGTGGGTGGTTCTACAAGCACGAGCATGAGTTTACCGTACTCCCTGGCCACCAAACTCCGCGGATTGAAATCCAATCGAGAATCTGTGAGACCATCACGACAGGGCTGTTAGCGTCACGGATCCTGAACCAAGGAGCCTAGCGAAGCTGGATTCGGCATGGCTCCACATCCGTGTCGATAGCTTCCAGAAACTCATTGACTCTCTAGGTGCACATCTTGCAGGGGTCCGCGCTGGAGAAGGTAAGTTACTCAGGCTTTTGACACGTGGTCATAGTAATGTGTCCGGACCGTTTAGTGGGTATGTGAGACCTGCGCCCTTTTTCAGTCACGGGGTACACAAGCACAGCGGACAATAATTCGGTCACTCCAGGAGACTTGGTGCTAACTCCGTCCAGCGCCGGCTCCAGCCTTCAGAATCGATTCACTCCGGCGAGGAAGAGAGGTTCCTCAGGTTTGCCATATCCACTTGATGCCAATCACTGATAATTACAATTCCACAGAGCTGCGAAATTGTGGGGATGCTGACTGTTGCGCTACAATCGCTATTCCATATAGTCAGAGACATTTTTAAGGTATTTAGATCGGGTGGTATAGGGTGTCTGAACGATAGGACCAGGAACGTATCCCTGCAGCGCTCTGAACTCTGCTGTTGTAACAATGAAGACCTAGAAGAATAGGCAGCACCCGGTCAATGGGAATATTGACGGTAATCTGAATGAATGGATCCAGACATTCCGAAAACATCGCAGAGCCAACTCCGGCCCTCTGTAGAAGCGCCTCATTTCGTCTCGGTGCTCTTCACGTCTCGCATTATTTGAAGAGAGCGAAACCGCAGTTCGTCGGCTCACACTACACTCTTCCTGTTAGCGGCAGCCCAGTTTCTGTGTCGTTTGGCTCAATGAAGACGTCAACTTTATGCACCGCTGTGAGCAATGCTCTTTTGCGAAGTACCCAATGCACAGTGTCTTATTGTATGCCGTCTCCCTCTGCAATATTCGGCTGGGAACTGGTTGAGATAGGTCTGCCGCGCGGGATTAGCCGAGCGGTCTCAGGCGCTGCAGTCATAGACTGTGCGGCTGGTCCCGGCGAAGGTTCGAGTCCTCCCTCGGGCATGGGTGTGTGTGTTTGTCCTTAGGATAATTTAGGTTAGGTAGTGTGTAAGCTTAGGGACTGATGACCTTAGCAGTTAAGTCCCATAAGATTTCACACACATTTGAAATTTTTTTTGGGATAGGCCTGCATTCGCCGACAGCAGCAATTCCTGTCAGGCTTGGAACTAATTGTCACTGACAAGGCGTGACCCTCGTCTTCAGTGGCCGTTGGTTAGGGTCTTTTAACGACCAATGTTCTTAGGCCGTGTTACGTGGCTGTCAGTGGTACACCATTCCTTGTAGTGACGTTTGAAAGTCTGCGTAAATGTGCCAACAGATCGGTTAACTTCATTCTTGGTGTGGTGACGGACACGTCAAAACATGACAGGTCCTTTCTGCCATTCCACCACAACATCTGCACATCGCCCCATGTTTCTGTGCTGATTCCACACGTCCCACTGACGTACACACACACTACGGCACTATTACGCCACATCACTGGCTGCTACCAGACATACTCAGTTTACAGTGTTCGAGCACGAGCACTGTGCTCTTTCAATGGAACGACTGGTAATGTGTCAGTTGAGATTCCTTCTTGTCAAGTGGTATTCCATAACCTACGGTCGTTAGTGGGGCTTCCTGTAGTACAGCGTTCGGTCGTTTCAAGGTGTTTCACCTCTAACACAACAAAGTGGACGGCGGAGGCTGTGCCGCGGAAAAGCGACAGCACTCTGCCCTGGGCGTGATTCATCGAGGGGCGCAAAAAGCGGGAGAGATCCGCGCGCGCCTCGCTCCCTACCTGCTACTGCTGCCGACTGTGGAGCTCGCGGCTGCGTCACTGCTGTTCGAGCGCGAAGAGAGGAGTTACCTGCGTCAACGCTGAATGCCCATACAAACCACCAGTCATTAAACCAAATCCCACAAAATGATGAAGCGTAATCGTTCGGTGTCAAGCAAAAGATACAGGGTTATTACAAATGACTGAAGCGATTTCACAGCTCTACAATAACTTTATTATTTGAGATATTTTCACAATGCTTTGCACACACATACAAAAACTCAAAAAGTTTTTTTAGGCATTCACAAATGTTCGAAATGTGCCCCTTTAGTGATTCGGCAGACATCAAGCCGATAATCAAGTTCCTCCCACACTCGGCGCAGCACGTCCCCATCAATGAGTTCGAAAGCATCGTTGATGCGAGCTCGCAGTTCTGGCACGTTTCTTGGTAGAGGAGGTTTAAACACTGAATCTTTCACATAACCCCACAGAAAGAAATCGCATAGGGTTAAGTCGGGAGAGCGAGGAGGCCATGACATGAATTGCTGATCATGATCTCCACCACGACCGATCCATCGGTTTTCCAATCTCCTGTTTAAGAAATGCCGAACATCATGATGGAAGTGCGGTGGAGCACCATCCTGTTGAAAGATGAAGTCGGCGCTGTCGGTCTCCAGTTATGGCATGAGCCAATTTTCCAGCATGTCCAGATACACGTGTCCTGTAACGTTTTTTTCGCAGAAGAAAAAGGGGCCGTAAACTTTAAACCGTGAGATTGCACAAAACATGTTAACTTTTGTTGAATTGCGAATTTGTTGCACGAATGCGTGAGGATTCTCTACCGCCCAGATTCGCACATTGTGTCTGTTCAATTCACCATTAAGAAAAAATGTTGCTTCATCACTGAAAACAAGTTTCGCACTGAACGCATCCTCTTCCATGAGCTATTGGCTTTGTCATCGGGTGTCAGGGCTTGTAGCAATTGTAAACGGTAAGGCTTCTGCTTTAGCCTTTTCCGTAAGATTTTCCAAACCGTCGGCTGTGGTACGTTTAGCTCCCTGCTTGCTTTATTGGTCGACTTCCGCGAGCTACACGTGAAACTTGCCCGCACCCGTTCAACCGTTTCTTCGCTCACTGCAGGCCGACCCGTTGATTTCCCCTTACAGAGGCATCCAGAAGCTTTAAACTGCCCATACTATCGCCGAATGGAGTTAGCAGTTGGTGGATCTTTGTTGAACTTGGTCCTGAAGTGTCGTTGCACTGTTATGACTGACTGATGTGAGTGCATTTCAAGCACGACATACGCTTTCTCGGCTCATGTCGCCATTTTGTCTCACTGAGCTCTCGAGCGCTCTGGCGGCAGAAACCTGAAGTTCGGCTTCAGCCGAACAAAACTTTATGAGTTTTTCTACGTATCTGTAGTGTGTCGTGACCATATGTCAATGAATGGAGCTACAGTGAATTTATGAAATCGCTTCAATCATTTGTAATAGCCCTGTACTTTCTCGGGTATACAAACATGTTATGGATTTCGTTGTGACCATTATTTCGGTAGTCCTCATCCCCATCGTCATGAATCACTGTGAGCAATGATAGTCTCGTGCGTCCATTGGTATATCACTATGTCAATGGAAAAAATATCTACGTACTGGCCTATAAAAACATTTGCTGCAGATTGTAAATATACTGCCGGTATTAGACCTGTATATTTGAGTATTGCTTTATTATTAGATATTCTGTACATCAGTTAGCTAGATCCCTGCTTATCCCTCTTAGAGCAAGAAATGAAAGGAAAACGATGCAGGTTCACTCTTGGCTAACAATGATAACTGCGTGTAAGTGGCAGAATAAAAGGTGTGCGATGGGTCTGTCATTTGGTTTCGTCGCATATCGGATTTGTCAGGAACTCTTCGTGTCGACTTCCCTGTTTTTTTTTTTTTTTTTTTTTTTCCAAACGCTAGCAACCTAGTAGCTGTAGTGTCAAAATAACATGGAGTTACACGTTTAAGTTTCTGTTACTAGCGCCGAGCGCCGATTGCGTCAGCATTTCCCTCTCACTCATCTCCGCCCACGGCAAAGACCGATCTCGTGATTTAGATTTTTGTTCATCATTTTCAGCAGTTTCCATATCGATGCACCGATATATCGAAAAAAAAGCACCGTGGATATATATCGAAATTTATGGGAAGAGTATCGATATATCGATATTTTACAACAGCCCAAGTATGTACCACGTGACGCTCCAGGCACTGACGTCAGTCTGCCACGTCTGTCTGTAGAGTGCGCTTTATTAAATTAAGCGATTTTTTAAACAATTTAACAGCTTTTATATAGTTAAAATAATTTAAAAAGGAGTTGTAATGAATGTAGATGACGTTGGTAGCACTGCTGAAAAAAGGTCGACTCTATTTTTGTGTTAACATGTTGTTTTGTTTACTGTCAACCTAACTTCACTTTCCCGCTTCCTGTACATGTGCTCGGTACAATGTCTAATCGTCGTTGTTAAAATTCTGCTGACAGTTTTTGTTATATCTCTGGTGAATTTGTGATTAAAATACACCAAAGAAACATTAAAGACTTTGTGAAAAAGTTCCGTCTGTCACACTTTGGATCTAAACTTAGTGATCAAGATAAATCTTGGGCGCCGCATAAGGTATGTTATTTGTGTTTTGAAGATCTGAGAAAATGGCCAACTGTACAAATGTGTGTGAAGTCCTATGGGACCAAACTGCTGATGTCATCGGTCCTTAGTCTTGCACACTATTTAAACTAACTTATGCTAAGAACAACACATAAACCCATGCCCGAGGGAGGACTCGAACCTCCGGCGAGAGGGGCCGCGCAGTCCGTGACATGGCGCCTCAAACAGCTCGGGCACCCCCGCGCGGCTGAGAAAATGGTCCAAAAAGAAGAAAAGAGCCTTTTGATTTCCATGTTTCTTGTGTGAATGAGACAGTAGGGCTAGGGATCAACAGTGGTGCAGAAATAACTGGCCTGTAAGGGAGTCTTTAAAACCTGGTGAGAAGAACTTTCTACGCAAAAACCTTGTAGATCCAAAAAACGTACTCCTACCACCTCTACATATAAATTTGGGTGTAATGGAGGTGTAATGAAACAGTTTGTAAAGGCTTTGCCTAAAGATGGACCATGTTTTAAGTATCTCTGCCAAAAGGTTCCACACCTTTAAGAAGCTAAACTAAAAGGAGTCTTTGTCGGACCTGACATTTGAAAATTGGTGTTTGATGTTAACTTTGAATGCACAATGAGCTTAAATGAGAAAGAAGTACGGGTGTCATTCAAGAAAGGCCTTACAAAGTTCTTAGGACATGAAAAAGACCCAGAATATGTTTCTATTATAGCTACAATGTTAAAGAAGTTTAAAACGTTATGATGTTTAATGAGCCTGAAAGTTGACTTTTTGAACATTGACCTTGATTACTTCCCAGCCAATATGGGAGAAGTTAGTGAGGAGCAAGGAGAGCGTTTTCATCAGGACATTAAAGTGATGTTGAAACGCTACCAAGGTCGCTGGAACACCAACATGATGGGGGACTACTGTTGGTCACTTCACCGAGAAGTTCAGCAAGCGACTCTTCGTAGAAAAAGCCGCCGGCGGTCCCCCCAGGGAACGTCTCACACCAGACGAGTGTAACCCCTATGTTTGCGTGTTAGAGTAATGGTGGTGTATGCGTACGTGGAGAACTTGTTTGCGCAGCAATCGCCGACATAGTGTAACTGAGGCGGAATAAGGGGAACCAGCCCGCATTCGCCGAGGCAGATGGAGAACCGCCTAAAAACCATCCACAGACTGGCCGGTTCACCGTACCTCGACACAAAAAGGCTATGCATAGTGGCATTTCATACTCATTGGCTCGACTAATTACCTCATGCAGTGTGTTTATATGGTCAATTGTACTGAAACCACTGCGGAATCCAGCTCGTTCTGTGGGCTGCAGTCTCCACTACCATTTTAATGCGACTTATCAGGATTTCAGTGAACACTTTATATATAACAGAAAGTAAGCTAATGCGGCTGTACTTCTTCAGATCGTGAATGCTTCCCTTCTTATGTCGTAAGATTATGTTTGCTTTGTTCCAGCAGGTTGGGATGCTGCCATTCGGTATACACGAAGTAAAGACTTTAAACAGATGTTTTTCTGTTTCCTCCCCTGTAAGCTTCAGTATGGCAATTGTCAGACCATCATGACCCCCTGCTGTAAGGATTTTTATACTATATAATAAAAAGCATAATGGTAGAAAACTATGGGTTATACAAAAAAGCGAAGGCTAGATTTGGATGCAGTTCATAAAAATCTATAAAGATCAGCTATCAAAGTAAAAAAAAGAGGGTAAAAAAAATTTCTTTAGCCTGTGTTATCTGTGTACACCATAATCTGCAGCAGTTACGCGAAAGTGAGCACTCCGGTGGCGCAAGCAATAGTATTTCTCACGGCCGCGAGACTATGGGCTACAGGTCGCTCCTAAATCCGGTAACAGCCGACCGCGTCCCGACTCTCGGACTGCGCGATGCGCTCCTCCAGTGGATGACTGACGACGCGAGCCGCCAGCCGTGGCGAAACGCCGCAGCCGGTGCCGGCGGCGCGTGGCTTTGCGCCCGCCGCCGCCGCCGCCTCCCCCTCTGCGACCCGTTTCACACGAGTCGCTAGCGGCACTCCACCGGTCCACCGCTAATTGCACTTCTTTCTGTAAGAGGAGAGTTGCAGCGCGTCGTGCTCCGGTCGTAAATACACTTGCAATACGATGGCGCAGATTCGTTCGTTGGGCAACAGCGATTGTTCTGGGACTCGACGGCTGCAGGGAGCCTTTGTCGTAAAGGGTCGTGCTAATCGAGAAGTCGCGCAACGCCACTTGTCTGCTCAGTCTTTCTTAGCTCTTACCCATTTGCATCACGTTTCCTCTCGTAAATTCCACAGTTTTCAGTTAAAGTGTCTTTGGATCGCCTAGACATCCTTACCCATACACACCCTAACCCAGTCGGTGGAGGACGTAAGGAAATTCTTGTATCTAAAGCACGAGACCGAGATCATCTTCCACAATCACTTGTCCAGCTCGACTATGACGTCTTTCTTCTTGTAAACGCTTTACACAAATTTAATTCTCACCTGTTCTCAAAAACAAATCTCCGTTTTGTCGTCTACGATTCATTTATTAGGTCTGCAACTATGCTTCCGCCGTTTTGCAATAGATGGCAGTAACTGCAAGTGGGGTTCAGGTGGTTGGTCATAGGTGCAATACAATAAGCTTAGGCATCTGCAAACATAATGCCATAAAAATATTAGTCGATTTGTGATTGCATCGTAAGGCTATTCTCGATTAAGTACGTCAACTTGCGTAGCCATTTCTCGCCATTTACGGGAAGTTTTAATTTTCTGCTTTAACATGAAGAAATCTGCGGCTGTGGCTCTTAAAATGCTGGGTAAGACCAATGGTGAGCGAACTACTAGTGGAAGAACGTGCAGAGAATGTTTTCGACGCCTTAAGAACGGTGATTTTGATGTCGGAAACCGGCATGGCGGTGGAAGACAGAACGTTTTCGTAGCTACTGATACAGACGAAGACAGTCACAGGACATCATTATCGAAGGCAATTGATGCGTTCGAGTCCAGCACTGAAACACCATCGGCCACAATACAGCGACAGACACGTAAAGATACTTTTGCAGCAGGTCAGTGCTCGACCCCACGTCGCGAAACCCATCAAAGTCAAAATATACATGGAAACGTTGAAATGAGAAGTCGTATCCCTCCCGCCGTATTCTCCATATGTTGCTCTCTCTGACTACCAACTTTTTCGATTAGTCTTGCTGTTCCGATCATATGAAGAAGTGCAAAATTGAATCGATTCATGGATCCTCACAAAAGACGCCCAGTTCTTCCGCCACGTGATTCGTATGCTATCCTAAAGATGGGATAATGTAGTGGCCAGCGATGGGAAATAGTATGAATTATATTTTTTGGTAAGTTTTTCACATTAAAGCCCCGAACTTCGAGAAAAAACGGCGGAACCGAAGTTTTAGACCTAATAACTCACTTCAACACTGAGCGGCATGCTTCCTTGAGATTGTTGAATCGTCTAAGCGAATTTCTGTGAATAATCGCGTAAGACTACCTCCAGTTTTCTCTCTTTCCTTATCTGTGGCCGTATTAAGGCCTACGCGCGATTGCTGTCAAAATTCCCTTCCGTGTGCGAATGGTTCACAACGTCTTTCCGAATGTGAAGAAGATCCTGCAAAGACCAACTGTCGACACCACTCGTATTCCAGAAGCATTCGCCACTTCACTTTCATCTCCCGCGACATTTCTCGGTTCCAGCTGTCAACAGCTAAGGAAGGACTGACAATCGATAAACGTGTTGCCTCGTTGCAGGTTTGGACAGGTTTCAACTTAACATTATAATTACACGATACTGAAATATAAATAGCCAAATCTTAATCGCTTCAGGCAAATGCCGGGATAGTTCCTTCTCCATCCTTTCCTATTCCGATGGGACCGATGACCTCGTTGTTGGGTTCCCTTCCCCCAATCAACCAACCAACCAACCAACCAACCATAGGTGAACGTTTCAAATCCGGTAACGCGTTAAAAATACATATATTTAAGTCTACCGGATGACTATCAGGAAAGGAGATGAAGTTCCCTATATGTATTTAATGATACTTAGTTTCTCTCACCTCCATCTTTTATACCGACATTTAAATAGATACAAAAGGTGGTGTCATCACACAGTGACAAAACAAGTGATACTAGGTAACTGGATTTCGATCCAAACTGCACAATGGGTTGTCTCAGCACGAACTTCTTTTGTCACAAGCTGCCTCGTGTTGCGAAGTAACAAAGGAATGTAACAATTTAATACAGTAAACAATTGAACACAAACACACAAGCGCTGTAACAAAAACGCGAGTAGAATTGAGGTTTTGAGGGTCTTGGTGCTTGGTTCCTATTTCAGCTAGGAACACGAGGCAAAAACATTTTTGTTTAGCACGGGCTGGAATAAATATTCAGCTAATGCCACCACTTGTATGTGCAATGTTCGGATTATATGTGCAAAAACAGTCACCATTAAATAACTCTGGACTGGGGCGAAATTGATGATTCAAATTTGCTCCACCGGTGTATCGGATCTTGGTCAAAGACAAGTTTTAACCGTTTAAATAAATCTATCTTGATTTGGAAAATTTTGGAAATTTGTGGTAAGGTTTTATGGGACCAAACTGCTGAGGTCATTGGTCTCTAGGCTTACTCACTACTTAGCCGAACAAGATTTCCTAAAACGCGCGGCTATCCCGCGCGGCAGCTTCACTTGGATTTTACGTGCAAAAAAAACTTTTTTTCTTTTTTCTTGGAGGGTTTTGAAGCACGCTGCTTCTATACTTCTATCTACGAGGTGCATTCAAGTTCTAAGGCCTCCGATTTTTTTTTCTCTGGACTGGAAAGAGAGAGAAACATGCGCATTGTTTATAAAATGAGGCCGCGTTCATTGTCAATACGTCCCAGAGATGGCAGCACCGCACGGCAGATGGAATTTTACCGCCAGCGGCGAGAATCAGAACTGTTTTAAATACTTAAAATGGCGACGTTTTCTTTACTTGAACAGCATGCAATCATTCGTTTTCTGAATTTGCGTGGTGTGAAACCAACTGAAATTCATCGACAGTTGAAGGAGACATGTGGTGATGGAGTTATGGATGGATCGGAAGTGCGTTCGTGGGTGCGACAGTTTAATGAAGGCAGAACATCGTGTGACAACAAACCGGAACAACCTCGGGCTCGCACAAGCCGGTCTGACGACATGATCGAGAAAGTGGAGACAATTGTTTTGGGGGATCGCCGAATGACTGTTGAACAGATCACCTCCAGAGTTGGCATTTCTGTGGGTTCTGTGCACACAATCCTGCATGACGACCTGAAAATGCGAAAAGTGTCATCCAGGTGGGTGCCACGAATGCTGACGGATGACCACACGGCTGCCTGTGTGGCATGTTGCCGAGCAATGTTGACGCGCAACGACAGCACGAATGGGACTTCCTTTTCGTCGGTTGTGACAATGGATGAGACGTGGATGCCATTTTCAATCCAGAAACAAAGCGCCAGTCAGCTCAGTGTAAGCACACAGATTCACCGCCACCAAAAAAATTTCGGGTAACCGCCAGTGCTGAAAAAATGATGGTGTCCATGTTCTGGGACAGCGAGGGCGTAATCCTTACCCATTGCGTTCCAAAGGGCACTACGGTAACAGGTGCATCGTACGAAAATGTTTTGAAGAACAAATTCCTTCCTGCACTGCAACAAAAACGTCCGGGAAGGGCTGCGCGTGTGCTGTTTCACCAAGACAACGCACCTGTACATCGAGCTAACATTACGCAACAGTTTCTTCGTGATAACAACTTTGAAGTGATTCCTCATGCTCCCTACTCACCTGACCTGGCTCCTAGTGACTTTTGGCTTTTTCCAACAATGAAAGACACTCTCCGTGGCCGCACATTCACCAGCCGTGCTGCTATTGCCTCAGCGATTTTCCAGTGGTCAAAACAGACTCCTAAAGAAGCCTTCGCCGCTGCCATGGAATCATGGCGTCAGCGTTGTAAAAAATGTGTACGTCTGCAGGGCGATTACGTCGAGAAGTAACGCCAGTTTCATCGATTTCGGGTGAGTAGTTAATTAGAAAAAAAAATTGGAGGCCTTAGAACTTGAATGCACCTCGTATATGGTTCAGGGGACAATAGTTAACACCTGTACCGGATTAGTCGTCGCTCGGTTCAACAAAAAACTACATCGGTTTCAAAGCAATGGCGGCGGTAAAATGTCAGAATGTTGGTAGAGTAAAAGTTGGGAACCAGAATGAAAAATGCTCCTGTCATAGAACAAAAAAAAAGGCGAATAGGCCCTGGGCAGAGTTAGTGATGTAAAAGATGGGAACTAGCTTTCCAACTTATCCGCAATCTTCGAAGACATGTAAATCAAAATATCTTGACATTATCGCGCTTCTTTACTTGTCAGTATTGGTACTCGTGTAATATAATGCATCGTGTCAAGTAAAGCAACATGATACATGATGCCATTTCGTGTAACTTTACACGTGAAATCACGCCACCCAACATGACATGAGTCATGTCCTGCAGTTTGGCAAAGTGTGCGCCAACACCTTGCAGCTAAGAGAGCTCACTGAGCTCATGCCAAGATGTTTTGATTTAAATGTCTTTGAAGCCGCGAGGCAAGTTGATAAGCTAGTTCCCTTCTTTTACATCCTTAACTCTGCCCAAGACATATTCTCCTTTTTTTGCTACGATAGGAACGGTTTTCATTCTGGTGTATAAATGCATAAAGTCAAAACGAAATTTTTTACCCTCTAATTTTTACCCGTTGTCGAGATACGATTGTTTAAAGTCTAGCTAAATGTAGCACGTGACTTGTCTGCAACCGAGAGTTTAGCTGGTTTTATACATGGTACATTGTTTTCGCGAGCCAAAAATATAAATGGCTGCTGCTATATATATATGTATAGCCAAGTAGCCAAATCCCTCGGTTGCGATCAAACTACCCGGGAGGTTACTCTTCGCTATCAGGCAAATGCTGTAACTGGTAATTCCCACACAAATATTGTCACCTGGAAGGTCGCTTTGCCCCGTTAGAATCAGATGAAAAGAATCAAGAACTCCCGCCTTGTCTGCCTGTGCAGGGGGAAAAATGGCGATGTCAGTAGAGAGGGAGTTCAAACAGTTCAAATGGCTCTGAGCACTATGGGACTAAACATCTGAGGTCATCAGTCCCCTAGAACTTAGAACTACTTAAACCTAACTATTCTAAGGACATCACACACATCCATGCCCGAGGCACGATTCGAACCTGCAACCGTAGCGGTCGCGCGGTTCCAGACTGAAGGAGAGAGAGTATTATTTAGTTCTGGTATGGGTGAAGACCAAAAGAAGGAATCGGTTGATATGGCACTTATGAGACACCAAGGGACCAGCAATATAGAACCGGAGGGAAGCGTGTGGGGCAAAAGTTGTAGAAGGAGACCAAGAGATGAATACAGTTAGCAGATTCAGAAGGATATAGGTTGTAGTAGTTACTCAGAGATGAGGAGGCTTGCACAGGATAGGGTATCATGGAGAGCTACATCAATCCAATCTTCGGACTAAAGACCACAACAACAAGAACAAGGTGAGTCAAGAATGGTAGAGGAAATTGGCCGTGGTTTTGCTCAAGGAGGCGTCTGAACGTATACATTAAATAATTTACGGAAACCACGAAGTACCTAAACCAGGATGAATTAACTAACTCCTCCCGAACAGGCCATGAAGGTCCAACGGCACCGACCGGCCGCCGTGTCATCCTCAACTCATAGACGTCACTGGATGCGGATAGGGAGGGGCATGTGGTCAGCACACCGCTCTCCCGGCCGTATGTCACTTTCCGAGACCGGAGCCGCTATTTCTCAATCAAGTAGCTCCTCAGTTTGCCTCACAAGGGCTGAGTGCACCCCGCTTGCCAAAAGCGCTCGGCAGACCGGATGGGCACCCATCCAAATGCCAGCACAGTGACCTGACGAGAATCGATGTTACTACTGCGGCAAGGCCGTTTAAACCAGGATGAACGGGTAAGGCTTTTCAACTCCACTGTCCCCCAAGTACACAGTTGCGTCTTTGCACCTTATGCCGCGGAAAAGCCACCCCAGCTTCTACTAAACGAGGCAAAGTGTTAGATTTCGGCGGTTATAGGTTATATTTATTAGGACACAGAGAAATCAGCTGAAGTGGATTTTTACAACAATGAGAAAGATGTCCAAGCATTTCAGTTGGAAACCATTCGTAAAACGCAAATTTAATTAGATTTGTGGTAAACACTAGTGATGCAGGCCTCTATTAACTTAGTGGACTATTAACAGGGTAATTTATAATAGAAGTGATTTTCAATCAGTATTTGATACATTCTTCGTTCCTAACATTAAGCCATTTTAAACTCGTGATAATTTCCTAGTTTCTTTAAAGTGAACACGCACAGGACGGGAAGAAAATTCTGGACACGTTCCAGAATGGGACACGGGCATCCACAGCGAAGAGTACATGCTAAGGAGCGCGGGACAATACCGGCTCGCATACGGAATTTGTAAACCCCGCCTCGCTACGCTTCATGTTTATTCCTCAAAATGACGGCTCTTCCATAACACATGACACCTGACGATGTGCATTACCATAATACGTGTCTTTAGCATGAGGCGGAAACAAGCTTGTCGGGGGCGAGTAGAAATTCCGAGGGCGACCTGTACGTGCTACTACTTCCGCCGCCACACGGCAGGAGCGTGTAGAGCCCGCACAGTGCATGCAGCAATGGAGATTCAGAACACTGCCGCCACGGCCAGGCATCCAAGAATGTCGCCGCACATTTTAGTGAATGCTGAGGGTGGTCGATGGCATTCTAATTCTATCAGCAAGGGACTTGAAAGAGCTATTGGACGTAATGGATAACGTTGCAAGATGCCTCTTGTGGGAGGGAGAAAGAGATGTGGATTTTATTTAAATTCTATGAATGAAATCCAAGGAGTGCTGTTCAACATATAAGTGGTTTATTCAGTGAAACTGCATTAAACTGCATATGCAATAATTATTAAAATTTTATCAAATTCATTTAACAATCACTCACAAATTATTCAAATAATGATAAACAAAAATAAAAAATTTGGGTCGCCAGATACTGTAGAAAGTATTAAAAAAAACAAAAACAAAAACAAAACAAATAGAACTGAATTGGTACCAAGAGCTTACAAGTGAATTATATAAGGTGCCGGCCCTGGTATTTGTCTTTTAACATGAGCATTGTATGACTTCATTCTAATTTAACATATAAATAAATTACACGAGAGGGGTTGACCTGGTGTAATAAATGAGGAAGGAATAAAATAAAAAAAGAAACAGCTGAACATATAACTCTCTTAACGGGCAAATAGTGAATATTGTGCCTTGCATCTTTATGAGCATCTAACACATTGCAAAGAAATTGAAGAAAGCGAAAGAAGAACGCGCAGCTAGGAAAGCGGGCGTTTTCTGTATTACCATGTTCATAGCGTGGTCGGCGTGGCGGTGGAGTCGGCTGATGGTGCGGCTGCATCAAGACTCTGCCGGTGGCGTAGTTGATAGCGTCTAACATGCCCTACGCTGAAAATAGTGACCGAAACCTGCTACTGGAAGTTATCATTACTGGACGACGGTATGCGTCCATCAGCAAGTGCAAACCTACGTGAAACTGCATTAAACAAAGCTCAAAACTGTTCTAACAGTACTACCGTCATCGGACATGTAGTAAATCAAAATGTGATGCTGAGTTAAGCTCTTGATAACGCGCACAGTGAGTGAAGCTCGCCTACTTGGATCTAACAAACTTTGCTCTCTACGCTGTTTGCGACGAATGCAAAGTGCATTGTCTCATGACAAGCGGTAAGAGAATCCTTGCGACTTATCGGAAGCAGTCAAGAGTAAACTCCTGCCTCCTCAGAAGCAATATTCGGGACTGCCCAATACTAGTGCGCTCCTCGCACCTGGAGAGAGAGAGAGAGAGAGCCGCTCCCCTCCAGCGTTTTCAGTGATTTTCCTAAAACGGTTCAGGCAAATGCCGGGATGTTTCCTTTGAAAGGGCACGGCCGACTTCCTTCCCCATCCTTCCCTAATCCGATGAGACCGATAACCTCGCTGTTTGGTCTCCTCCACCAATTCAACCCAACCACCCCTCCAGTGTCTTCTTTCCACCCTTTGGCAATTTTTCAAAACGAACTTGCCAATGAAGAGGTTCCTTTCAAAATTTCCTCCCTCCTTGCCGTCACATTCCACGTGAAAAAGAGAGCGATACTCTGTGTGAGACGGAATATACAAATAGACCAAGACTTCTCCCTTTGAGTATTGCCGCTACGTTCCCAGGTGTTCTGCTCGCGGGAAACGGCCAAAATTCCCCGGGACACTTGAGATTCTTCGACACCCAAGTCATGCTGCTGCTATTCAACTAGCGCTCTGTCCGCGTTACCTAGAATCGTGACAAAGCTGTTTTTCGTTCTAAGTTTGTAGTTTCCGCTTCCCAGCTAGGAACGCATCAGAAGAATTCCTTTCATGAACAAAGTGTACCAAGTTTGCAAAGAGAAGAATCAGAGCCCTTTACCTATGCTTCATGACACAATAATTCACCTCCATCATACTTCATACATTGCAATAAACTAATGACTGATTTTAAAAGCAATTATCTCCTTTAAAATGGGATCGGTTGGCAGAACATGTCCTGAGGCATCAAGGGATCACAAATTTAGCATTGGAGGGGAGCGTGGAGGGTAAAAATCGTAGAGGGAGACCAAGAGATGAATACACTAAGCAGATTCAGAAGGATGTATGTTGCAGTAGGTACTGGGGGATGAAGGAGCTTGCACAGGATAGATTAGCATGGAGAGCTGCATCAAACCAGTCTCAGGACTGAAGACCACAACAACAACATCATCTCCTTTAATTATAAACATGAAAAGCTTTGACGCTTTTCAGTATCTTGAAAAGAGATCATTAAGATGAACATCAACAAAAGTAAAACAGAGGTAATGGAATGACATCGAATTGAATCAGACGATGCTGAGGGAAATAGATTGGGAAATGACACAAACCAGAAGGTAAGTTTTGTTATTTGGTCATAAAAATAACTGATTATGAGAGAAGCAGTGATGGTATGAAACACAGACTGGCTACATCAAAGGAGGAATTTCCGAAAGAAAAAGAGGAATTTGTTAACATTTAATATAAATCCAAGTGCTATAGAGTATTTGAGGTTTAGCCTTGTACGGAAGTGGAACCTGGACGGTAAGCAGTTCAGATTGCAAGAGAATATACGTCTTATGGAATTGCTACTCCAGAAGAAAGCTGCAAGATGGGTAGATCGAAAACCTACACAATTTGACTAAAATAAGGTATCGGTTGGTAGGACTGATACCAGGGCATCAAGGAATAGTCAATGTGGTAATAAGGTAAATGCGTCTGTGTGTGTGTGTGTGCGTGTGTGTGTGTGTGTGTAGATGAGAAGGCGGGGCTAAAAAGTGTAGCGGGAGACCAAGGGCTGAATACATTAAGACAGTAGACACGTGTGAAGGGCTACAGGTCTAAGTAGTTATTCGGAGATGGTGAGACTCGTACAGGATAGAGTTGAAATCTCCATCAAACCAGTCTTCGAACTGAATATTGCAACAACTACTACTCATTAGCGAACATATATATATATTCTCGAGAAGCTACCTTATGGTGTGTCGGCCAGGGATCTCCTTATGCTACTAACATTTTCTTCGCTGTGAATGAGGCATTTGCATCCCCCGCGTAGAACGGCGCTCTTTTTGACGAATCATGGTTCTAATACCACATGGTCACTTCGAATTGCGAGAACGCCTCTGAATGTACCTACGGTGAAGAACGTACGCCAGAATGCTCTATCTGAGAATGCCGGCAGTATGCCGAGATAACATGCTCGCCGAGTCGGCATGCAAGAGTTGACATCAGGCGGATACTGCGGAACGAGAAAACACGAGCCAATCCGGATAATATCGCCGATACTATTTCAAAAAGACTGGGGTAGCGTACAGATTCTTATCGAATCCCCGTCCGCTGTATTCGGGGAGGTTGCACGGTAGGATGAAAGGGGAACCCACCATAGGTCGCTTTCTGACACAGTCGAAACTTTGTAGAGTGAAACAAAGGTGAAAATAAAGGGACACCTCTTTTGGCTCAGCTGCCGATGCTCAATAGTTTCCGAGAAAATGACTGTTAAAGTTTCGACACCATTTCATCAGTCTGCTCGCGCAGTGTAAAATCAAGTGATTCAATAGCATAGAGGATAAAATTCGAATTCTTTGGCCCCAAATGGTTCAAATGGCTCTGAGCACTATGAGACTTAACTGCTGTGGTCATCAGTCCCCTAGAACTTAGAACTACTTAAACCTAACTAACCTAAGGACATCACACACATCCATGCCCGAGGCAGGATTTGAACCTGCGATCGTAGCAGTTGCGCGGTTCCAGACTGAAGCGCCTAGAACCGCTCGGCCACCGCAGCCGGCTCTTTGGCCCCACTTCAATTCCAATCGTACGTTTATCTTTCGTTGGCGCAGAAGTACGTGACATCAACAATCTTTTGTGACATCCTGAAATACAACTGAATTATTGGCAAATGAAATATGCCTTTCAAATGTTATTAAAAACAGACTGTCGTATAAAACAGTCCCATACGTCTTGTCACGTCAATTCATGATAAAATGTTGAGCTTTCGACGATTACCTCCATCGTCTTCGTCAGGACCAAGGCGAAGACGATGGAGGTAATCGTCAAAACCTCGAGGTTTTTCCCTGAACTGACGCGGGAAAAGTCCGAGAATGTTTTGTACAACAGTGCCTTCGCGAAAGACTTCGTTTTCATAAAAACTATCAACAGCAATTTGAAATCAAAAACATATAAATTCTAGTATTTTAGTTTCCTTGTACGACGGGTTGTTTGTTGACGATGTCGGAATAACGAAATTTTCTTTAAAAATAATTCCGCCATAGTGTACGCCGTTCTGTCGGTCCTGCGACGTACACTTTTACCTAAGGCTGAAGAATTATATTCGCTGATAACAGAAGTGCCATTTTCTTCGCGGACAGCGAACGATGTAGCCTTCCCTAATGATATTAACACCAAAAAAATGTGATTGTTGCGCAAGTGCCTTCGCAAGTTGCTCGCGCTGCTCGGATCTATTATGTCTTGAATGTTCTTGTGGTAGGTGTTGCTATGGCAAATCCCCTGGTTCCTCCTGGAGTACTTTTACTAAGATTTAAAATGCTTATATCTTTTATCAAACGCTTGCCTTTTCTGTGTGATAAACTACAATAAATTTTAATTTACAATCACCAGCTGTATTCGCGCCCACCATCAGTATTAATCATCATTGACGGTTTTAAACTGCGGAAAAGTTTTTCTTTTGATGCACTATATAAGTTCTTTTAGGCATCTTCTTCCAGAACAGGCCAGTTTCATCTACGCTGAATACGGTGTCACTGCCTTCAGTTTCTCCGGTTGAGTGACACTGTCCCTGTACCACCGCTTGCCGCCATGCGACCACGACTGTCTTAACTAAACAAGTAGCAATATTAATAGATCGTTGTTTTCCAGGAACAATGTTCTAAGAAATTCTCTTTTAATCTCTCAAAAATCATCTTAGTTTGAGAGCACACAGAGTTTTCATCAACAAGACAGTTTTTCAGCTTTGCTTCATTATCACATCACAATTTTTACATTGTTACCATTCTGAGCGATAATAGCATGACGTTTACGAACGATAATTGAATTCAAACACTGAACATCTTTCATTGCTGATTCTGGTAGATCCAACTTTTTTGCCAATACACAAATTCTAATTTTTACGTCGAAGTCTTTGATAATATTCAGTCTACATAACGAAGTCAATGGTTATCTTTTCCTGTCTGGAGGAAATGAATAAGTTACGATTCCGCACGAAACTCGCCCGAACCTGTCGTAAGCCGAACACTGTCTGTGCGGAGGGGGAGAGGGGCTTGGTGGGGGGTGGTGGAGGGGGGGGGGGGGGAGAGAACTAGCTATGCGCGGCGCTCAACAGACAAATCGCCTAACTCCGGGTTTACGTAAAACGGGGTGGTGACGTCGGGGTATCACTGTACTCTTTTTATAATGGACTTTCTAAGAACATCGACAGTTTGCGAGAGAACTAGGGAGAAATTCTGTGCTCCCCCTGACGTTGGCCGTTGGCGTGACAGCTCCATTCACCGCCAGTGGAGCAGACACATCCTGCCACGGCTGCTGTCCCCCGCCACTACAACCTGGAGTGTATTCAAAGCCTCTCCCCCTAAACAATGCGTCAGTCAACAGGCTGATTTCTTTTCTCCGTGTTTGTTTTTAACCGCGTTGAAATCCTGTGGCAGGAATTTCCCCTTCCACAGTTGCAAGCTCTGTCTGAAGAAGTTAGTACTTCTTGCAACGAAAACCTATTGAATGGCTGCAGTATGAATCGGCAGAGCCAGAGAGAAAAAGGATCGCAGAGTTCGTGCAGTCGACGTCGGGAAAACATGCACTAGGCAGAAGAACTCCAAGCGACGCGGAGCAATGCGGCAACCCGAATGACGTCGCAGAAGCAAAGAAACTGACCACATCTCAAAAATTGATGGTGCGTTACCTAGAAGGTGTAATAACCATAGTAACGTTGAATGGTGCTGTATGTTTTTAAATTCAGCGGGAAAAAGTGCTGTGAAAAGCCGCACAGAAAATAATAAAAACAAATATGTAGGGCACTATTAAATTAGCACATCAAAATTTTCGTATTATGAAATAAGAGCCGGTCGGAGTGGCCGAGTGGTTCTAGGCGCTACAGCCTGGAACCGCGCGGCCACTACGGTCGCAGGTTCGAATACTGCCTCGGGCGTGGATGTGTGTGATGTCCTTAGGTTAGTTAGGTTTAAGTAGTTCTAGGTTCTAGGGGACCGATGACCTCAGCAGTTAAGTCCCATAGTGCTCAGAGCCATTTGAACCATTTTTAAAAAAATAAGAAACTAAATTTGTCAGGTGCAACAGAAAACGCATTTCAAGACACTGTGGACGAACTGAAATCTGGCACGCATAGCGGCTAAATGTCAAATACAGAACGACACACACAGTGCAATAGCCTTTACAGGGGAAGTGGGCAAGTATTCCAGTAGTAAGTTTGGCGAAATACAACTTGTACCGCTGAAATATTCGTGAAAACTTGGTGAAACTAGTTAAGAAACGGAATTCTTGCACAGCTTCAATTCTGCCAGCACCCCTCTTCAGCTTTCCAGTCTTCAAACAAGCCCTTGCGCGTACAATTCGTGGATTGTGCCTGACTACCTCAGATCGGTAAGAGCTTCGCCCACGAAAGGCGAGGTGCCAGGTTCGAGTACCGGTTCGGCATGCAATTTATATTGCACATGATCTGGCAAGGAGACGCATATTTATCTCGTTTATTCAGTTTATAACGACGATCGAATAGTAAGTTCTGCTGCGCAGGGCGTTTAATACTAATCATGAAATATATTCGCAACTGCGAATACGTAACGTATTTCATAATGGCTGTAGTCGCCGCAGTGCCTCCATCCATATCAGAAGGACCATTGCATCGTGATTCTGAACAACACAGACGGTGCAAATAGCGTACTCATACAAATAACGTTACGCATCTTTGCAGACTGTTTAGAAATGACCTGCAAACCACATTATCTGTGCACAAGAGAGATGTCGAATGAACGGAAGAATCAGCAGTCGCAGATACCCGTAGACTGCTCAAAATAATTTCCTACCAGTATTCTCCGTCATGAGAGCTGTTCTTTACTCATACAGAAAGGAGATTACACCCATTTTGGAAACTGTCAAGGCGTTCCGAATCAAATAGCAGTGATTATCTATTAGGACGATAAAAAGTTCACAAGTATTTGCACTGTTTCATCAGGTGCAGCTGTTATATGATGCAAATAACGACCTGCGTGTTTCTGTTTATGATCCCACTGATAACATACCAAGGCGCTAAGCTATGTTGTGATCGACTGAAGTACTCAAAACTTATGTCATCTTTATTTTATGAGAATAAAGCAGGTTGTATCTTTGATTGCACAGTATGTAAAAATCACTGTAACCGTAGTGGATTCACTAACCATAACATCGCTGAACATATAAAATGCATTTAAACAAAAGCACAAGTGACCATAAATATGTTACACTCGAAATCAAAATGAAATGAATCTATATACTAAAATGGCTGGTCCTTGAGCGTCTGAACGGGTTGCTGGTTTGTTCTAGTTGAACAGTGACTCGTCATATACGAGGGTAATCCGAAAAGTAAGGTCTCCTGTTTTTTTATAACTACATAGACCTATTTATTTCTAAAAAGGTTTACATCAGTTTACAGCTTGAACATTTAGCTGTTTTTCGACATAATCACCATTTCTGTCGATGCATTTTTGTAGACGCTGAGGCAGTTTTGTATGCCCATGTCATACCAGCTCGCCACCATGCTGTTCAGAAAGTTATGAACCTCTTCCTTCACCTCGTCGTCGGAGCTGAATCGCTTTGCGGCCAAATGTTCTATTAACCTAGGGAACAGGTGATAGTCACTAGACGCCAAGTCAGGACTATAGGGTGGGTGGGTGATTATGTTCCACTGAAACTGCTACAGGAGAACAACGGTTTGCCGAGCGATGTGTGTGCGAGCGTTGTCATGTAGAATGTGTTCGCCCTTGCTCAACATTCCTTTTCTCCGGTTCTGAATTGCTCACAGTACCTGTCAGCGTTAATTGTGGTCCCAGCGATTCAGCTCCGACGACGAGGTGAAAGAAGAGGTTCATAACTTACTGAACAGCATGCGGCGAGCTGGTATGACATGAGAATACAAAAACTGCCACAGCGTCTACAAAAAAGCATCGACAGAAACGGTGATTATGTCGGAAAATAGCTAAATGTTCAAGCTGTAAACTGATGTAAACCATTGAAGAAATAAACAGGACTATGTACTTATAAAAAATAGGAGACCTTACTTTTGGGATTACCCTCGTACAATTTTTTAGTAATGGCGTAGTATCTGACTCCAGAGAAGAGGGGAAAGGATTCATCCGTGATCCTGTAGTGAGAGCCGTCGAGCATTGGCTTGAAGTTCATAAAAGAAGCATAAATGAGAATAGGCTTACATAAACTGGAACCTCCGTTCTTCGTAACACAGGTACAACGCTAGTTCTCCAGGCTGGCTCGACGGCCGCTGGTGGCCGAGCGCTTCTAGACGCTTCAGTCTGGAACCGCGCCACCGCTACGGTCGCAGGTTCGAATCCCGCCTCGGGCATGGATGTGTGTGATGTCCTTAGGTTAGTTAGGTTTAAGTAGTTCTAAGTTCTAGGGGTCTGATGACCTCAGATGTTAAGTCCCATAGTGCTCAGAGCCAGGCTGGCTCCAGATGATCGGAATATATTTCCTTGTTGTGGTCCACTTTCTGAACAGATCCTGTTGACAGTCCAAGTACATGCCGATATTTGTTTGCTATGACCAGCTGAGTGGTAGCAGGCGGAGAACCAGAGAAAGCGGAGTAAAATTTCCTGCTTATCTTTGGGGCAGTGTTGAGGCTAATTTAGGTTCTGCATCGTTGATAACTTCTAGTGGTTTAATTAAGAGTGAACACTGCATTACGTATCTCCTTTTCGAAGCAAAGGTGTAAAAACTTCAAGGACAGTTTGTTCGCTCTTTAAATTCGGTAATTATTTGGGAAATCGTAGAAAAAAATAGAAATTGGCGAACTGTAAGCGCTACCCGGTAGATCACAAACTATAATGTGCATCTGAAAATTTCGGTGATTGGTCTCAGAAAGTGAAGGAAACAGGAACTAACTTCTGACATCGGTTGTAACGCTGTTGGAAACTGTCAGCGAACGCGTCTTGTAAAATCGCTCGAAGCGCCGTGGTCCAGTGTTCTTGGATGTCCGCATCATTACAGGAGATGAGACCTGGAGCTACCAGTACGGTCCAGAGACCAAGCGACAGTAAATGGCGTGGTGTTCATCATCATCCCTGCTTCCCAAAACAAGTCGGCTGACAGAATTCAAGACTGAATGGTTCAAATGGCTCTGAGCACTATGGGACTTAACATCTGTGGTCATTAGTCCCCTAGAACTTAGAACTACTTAAACCTAACTAACCTAAGGACATCACACACATCCATGCCCGAGGCAGGATTCGAACCTGCGACCGTAGCGGTCTCGCGGTTCCAGACTGAAGCGCCTAGAACCGCACGGCCACACAGGCAGGTAATGCAAGACTGAGACGATGATGTTGATGTGATGATGTTTGGTTTGTGGGGCGCTCAACTGCGTGGTCATCAGCGCCCGTACAAAGTCCCAATTTTTACACAGCCCAATTTTTTTTTCGTACTCCAACCTACTCTCTGTCAGAATGATGATGAAATGATGAGAAAAACACAAACACCCAGTCCCCAGAGGAAGAGGAAATCACCAACCCGGCCGGGAATCGAACCCGGAACCAAGAGTGAGATAATGCTGATCGCCTTCTTCAACAGCAAAGGCAGTGGGGAAGACGATGAACACCTTGACATTGACTGTCGCTTGATCTCCGGATCGGACTGGTAGCGCCAGGTCTCATCTCCTCCAGTTGTTGTTGTGGTCTTCAGTCTACAGGCTGGTTTGATGCAGCTCTCCATGCTACCCTATCCAGTGCAAGCCTCTTCACCTCTGAGTAATTATTTCAACCTATATCCTTTGTATCTGCTTATTGTATTCATCTCTTGGTCTGCCTCTATGACTTTTACCCCCACACTTTCCGCCAGAAGTAAATTGGTGATCCTTTGATGTCTCAGAATGTGTCCCACCAACCGAATTATGTGATCTACCCATCTAATAATCTTCAGCATTCTTCTGTAGCACCACATATCAAAAGCTTGTATTCTCTTCCCGTCGAAACTGTTAATCATCTTTGTTTCGCTTCCATACATGACTACACTCCAGAAAAATACTTTCAGAAGACTTGATGACACTTAAATCTATTTTCTATGTTAACAAATGTGTCTTACTCAGAAATGTTTTCTCGGCATTGTCAGTCTGTTTTATATCCTCTCCACTTCACCCATCATCAGTTGTTTTACAACCCAAACAGCAAAACTCATCTACTACTTCAACTGTCTCGTTTCCTACTCTAATTCCCTCAGCATCACCTGATTTAATTCGACTAAATTCCATTATTCTTGTTTTGCGTTTGTTGATGTTCATCTTATATCCTTCTTTAAAGACGCTGTCCATTCCGTTCAACTGCTCTTCCAAATCCTTTGCTGTCTCTGACGCAATGTCGTCGGCAAACCACAAAGTTTTTATTTCTTATCCACGAATTTTAGTTCCTACTCAAAATTTTTCTTTTGTTTCCTTTACTGCTTGCTCAACATACAGATTGAATAACATCGGGAATAGGCTACAAGCCTCTCTCACTCCCTCCTCAACCCCTGCTTCCCTTTCATGCCCCTCGTCTCTTATAACTGCCGTCTGGTATCTGTACCAGTTGTAAACAGCCTTTCGCTCCCTGCTACCTTCAGAATTTCACAGAGAGTATTCCAGTCAACATTGCAAAAGCCCTCTCTAAGTCTACAAATGGTATAATCGTAGGTTTGCCTTTCCTTAACCTATGTTCTAAGAGAAGTCGGAGGATCTGTACTGTGTTGCGTGTTTCTATATTTCTCCAATCCAAACTGATCTTTCCTGGGGTCGGCTTCCACCAGTTTTTTCATTCTTTTGTACAGAATTCGTCTTAGCATTTTACAACCATGACTTATTAAACTGATAGCTCTGTAGTTTCCACAGCTGCAGCTTCTTTCTTTGGAATTGGAATTACTATATTGTTCTTGAAGTGTGAGGGTATTTCGCGTGTCTCATACATCTTGCACACCAGGTGGAAGAGTTCTGTGATGGCTGCCTCTCCCAAGGCTATCAGCAGTCCTGACGAAATGTCTACTCCTGGAGCTTCGTTTCAACTAGGGCTTTCAGTGCTCTGTTAGATTCTTCTCGCAGTACTATATCTCCCATCTCATCTTCATATACGTCCTCTTCCATTTCTTCAAGTTGTTCTCCCTTGTATAGACCCTTTAATGGTGCAGATATCCAAGAATGCGTAACTAGGATGCTTCGGGCGATTCCATTAGACGCGTTTGCTGATGCCAGAACTGTGTCGTAGCTAATGGTGATTACTTTGAAGGCCAGTCAAGGTATTTTGTTCGTAACTCTTGTTTATTTTATTTTCTGAGACCATTCACCTAACGTTTCAGCTGCACCTTGTATTACTCCAGATATATTTTGTTTTGTTTCAATTTTGCTTGATGGTACCATCGCATTTTTTTTAACATCAACTGTTGGAGTAGTATTCTGAATTCGCAGGTGTACGTATTTTGAAGACACAGTTGCTTTCTAGAATGCAGTCAAGGTTTCTTTAGACACACCGCCAGTGACGACGGAGGGCTTTCTTTGTCTGCAATTGCGAGAACTGGTTTTTCGCATGCAAACGGCCGGCTCACGATAGTAGCGGTAGCAGAAGTAAAGCGGTAACGTCAGAGTGCACAGTAAGACAGCTGGACGTCCGTGACGGTCGGCCGGAGAACGGAAATCACGCTGAGAGAGAGAGAGAGAGAGAGAGAGAGAGAGAGAGGCTTTGCGTCGTGAATGGCAGGGGCGCGCCTCATGCATCACGACTGTATCCGCGCAGATGCTGGGAACCTGGCGGGAACTCCGCCATAGGGCTCGCCCGACGACCAGCTGAAAGTCACCGAGCATTTTTACACAAGTGACTGAAGATCGTGACTGAACGCCCCCGGAAAAAAAACGCGTGCGTTCAAAAGTTTGAATCAAGAGGTGAGAGTACATTTCTTGGATAAGATGTTGAAGAAAAGGGTAAGTAATTCGCAAAAGGTTTATGGTACAACAGTTACCATTGCATGTAATTAGGAAAGCTCTGCCGGCCGGGGTGGCCGTGCGGTTAAAGGCGCTTCAGTCTGGAACCGCGTGACCGCTACGGTCGCAGGTTCGAATCCTGCCTCGGGCATGGATGTGTGTGATGTCCTTAGGTTAGTTAGGTTTAATTAGTTCTAAGTTCTAGGCGACTGATGACCTCAGAAGTTAAGTCGCATAGTGCTCAGAACCATTTGAACCATTTTTAGGAAAGCTCTGCAAACGATATACATTAAAAACGATAAATTTAATATATGGAATAAAAAACAGCCGCCAGTTGCTAGGACCACCCATACCTCTGTTCTGTTATCGTGGGAAACATTTACCGCTTTAGAATCTCCTCATTTCTCTACCTCTGTGAGTTAACTGTAATTCTCCGATCGCAAGAAAGATACGATGCTCCATACAACCACCCAACGTGATCCTTCCGCAGGCTCCACCGTCCCTAACTAGTAAGAAATGGAGAGGAGTTCCGCCTTATAGAGACATCATTTTGTTGTTGTAATGGTCTTCAGTCCAAAGACTGGTTTCATGCAGCTCTCTGTGCTACTCTACCCTGTGCAAGCTTCCTCATTTCCGACTACCTACTGCAAGCTACATCCTTTTGAACCTGTTCAGTGTATTCGCCTCTTGGTCTCCCTCTACGATTTTTACCCTCCACGCTTCCCTCCAATACTAAATTGGTCTGGACGGCGCTGCTGCTGCGGTCGCAGGTTCGAGTCCTGCCTCGGGCATGGATGTGTGTGAAGTCCTTAGGTTAGTTAGGTTTAAGTAGTTCTAAGTCTAGGGGACTGATGACCTCAGGTGTTAAGTTCCATAGTGCTTAGAGCCATTTGAACTAAACTGATGATCTCTTGATGGCTCAGAACGAGTCCTTTCAACCGATCCCTTCTTCTAGTCAAGTTATGCCACAAATTCCTCTTCTCCCCAGTTCTACTCAGTACCTCCTCATTAGTTACGTGATCTACCCATCTAATCTTCAGCATTCTTCTGTAGCACCACATTTCGAAAGCTTCTATTCTCTTCTTGTCTAAACTATTTATTTACACGTCAAGTTCCGTAGGACCAAATTCAGGAGCAAATCTCCAAGGTCATGGAACGTGTCAGTACATGTACTTACAACGTAAAAGTAATAACAGATAAAAATAAATGTTCATGAATCTGCAAGAAAATCAGTCCATAAGTTTAAGCAAACGCTATCAGCTATACAATGAGAATCAGCTTAATTTTTCAAGGAACTCCTCGACAGAATAGAAGGAGTGACACATGACGAAACTCTTCAGTTTCGATTTGAAAGCGCGTGGATTACTGTTTAGATTTTTGAATTCGAGTGGCAGCTTATTGAAAATGGATGCAGCAGTATACTGCACACCTTTCTGCACAAGAGTTAAAGAAGTCCGATCCAAATGGAGGTTTGATTTCTGCCGAGTATTAACCGAGTGAAAGCTGCTTATTGTTGGAAATAAACTAATATTGATAACAAGAAACGACAATAAGGAATATACATATTGAGAGGCCAATGTCAAAATACCCAGACTCGTGAACAGAGGTCGACAAGAGGTTCGTGAACGCACACCACGTTCCACTTCCATACATGGCTACACTCCATACAAATACTTTCAGAAAAGACTTCCTGACACTTCAATCTATACTCGCTGTTAACAAATTTCTTTTCTTCAGAAACGCTTTCGTTGCCATTGCCAGTCTACTTTTTATATCCTCTCTACTTCGACCATTATCAGTTATTTTACTTCCCAAATAGCAAAACTCATCTACTACTTTAAGTGTCCCATTTTCTAATCTAATTCCCTCAGCCTCACCTGATTTAATTCGACTACCTTCGATTATCCTCGTTTTGCTTTTGTTGGTGTTCATCTTATATCCTCATTTCAATACACTGTCCATTCCGTTCAACTGCTCTTCCAAGTCCTTTGCTGTCTCGGACACAATGTCGTCGGCAAACCTCAAAGTTTTTATTTCTTATCCATTGATTTTAATTCCTACTCCAAATTTTTCTTTTGTTTCCTTTACAGCTTGCTCAATATACAGGTTGAATAACATCGGGGATAGGCTACAACCCTGTCTCACTCCCTTCTCAACCACGGCTTCCGTTTCGTTCTCCTCGACTCTTATAACTACCATCTGGTTTCTGTACAAATTGTAAATAGCCTTTCGCTCCATATATTTGACCCCTGCCACCTTCAGAATTTGAAACAGAGTATTTCAGTCAACATTGTCAAAAGTTTTCTCCAAGTCTACAAATGCTAGGTTTGCCTTTCCTTACTCTATCTTCTAATATAAGTCGTAGCATCAGTATTGCCTCAAGTGTTCCAACATTTCTACGTAATCCAAACTGATCTTCCCCGAGGTCGGTATCTACCAGTTTTTCCATTCGTCTGTAAAGAATTCGTGTTAGTATTTTGGACATCATTTTATAGTGTTTTTATTACTCGGACATGTTTCAGCACTTCATTTACTGTCTTCGGTGGTATTTTTTTTGTTTATTGTCTGTCTCAAAAATTACTGTTTCTTGATAACTTTCTGTGTCAGTTGTATGAATTATTAGCCCAAAGATATAAATTCTACAAAAGCGCGACTATTAGGTGTGAAATATTTTATATTAGATTACATACAGTAAACAGTTAAGACATATGTCCCTCAATTGAAGCGTTATATGTTGTTCACTTAAGCTATGCTTAAAGATTTAGGTCTAGGACACCAAATTTCGATATAGGTGTACAATTGAATAGTTGTTCACTTAGCTCATTTGACACTACCAGTTATGCAAGTTGGCGCCTTCATAACTACAACACATTCTACAGCTTGTCATTCGCAAAAATTTAAATTTTTCTATCTTCCTGTTTCTCGTTTATTTAATGCTGACTGAGGTATACTCTTATAAATATTGAAAACAACCGGGATAAAATACAGGGAGCGAAAGATTATTTACAACTTGCACCGGAACAGTAACACGATCATAAGAATGGAAATACATGAAAGGGAAGCCATAGTTCAGAAAGTAGTGAGATCGGGTGTAGCCCATACGTAACGTTGTACAAGAGGTTACGATGGCCAAACAGTAATGGAAATTTGGAAAGGGAATTAAATGTCAGGAGCAGAAATTAAAACATTGAAGTCTGCCAATGACATTGCAGTTTTGGTTGAAAGGCTAACGTCTTAGAGGACCACTTGAATGGGATGAATAGTGCCATGAAAAGAATTTATAAGATGAACATGAAAAAAGTAAAACACGGGTAATATAACGTAGTTGAAGTAAATCAGGCAATGGTGAGGGAGTTAGATTAAGAAATTTGACGCTAAAAGTAGATGATGGTTTTTGTTATTTCGGCATCAAAATAACTGTTGATGGCCAAAATGGGGAAGATATAAAATGCAAACTGGCAATAGCAAGAAAAAGAATTTTGAAAAAGAGGAATTTGTCAGCCTCTGATATACATTTCAGTGTTAGGAACAGAAGCTATTGAAACGTGCTGCTACAGAAGAATAATGGATGAGGAGGTACTGAATCGAATTCGGGGAACAAATTTATGACATAACTTGACTAAAAGAAGGGATCAGCTAATAGGAGACGTCCTGACACATCAAGGATTTGTCAGTTTGGTAAGGGAAAGAAATGTGTGTGTGGGGGGGGGGGGTGGAGGGGTGGGGTGGGGGGGTGAATTGTACAGGACGAGTAAGCAGGTTCTAAGAAATATATGAGCGGCAATCAAATGAAAATCGAACACCCGTCAGCACGGGTACATGGAATCGTTCCATTTGAAAGTGATCACACATTTTAAGACATTTGTAGAGATGTGAAAACATACGGTGAGCGATCTGGGTTGTACGGAGGATGTTGCAGTGTTTCCCAACCAAATCGCTGAAACGTAGCTTTCGTCCGATTTGCAGTGTGGGGGCGGGCGTTATCGTGCAACAGAATTATTCCGTCTGACAATTCCTGGGCGTTTTGACTTTATGGCGCGTCACAGTTTCTGCAACGTGCCTTCATAGCGCTGCGCGTTGATTGTGGAACTCGACGAATACAGCGCCCCGGCGGTCTAAGAAGAAGGTCGCCATCACCTTACGTGGGGTCACCAGTTTGTGGTCGAATGAGGACGGCAAAATCGACAGCAGGAACATTCCGCATCTCTCCCGGCAAACGAAATCAAAAGTTGTTTGTAGAATCCTCGTCGCCACTGTAGAGTCTCGTATCGTAAGGAAGAAAGGTATGTTCTTTGTAAGTACGCTGTTTAGGTTTTTATGTTGGTAACACCACGTAGCGCTCTGTATGAAAATCGCTGACTGTGCTGTGTGCAGTCTGTGGCTGGTTTGCATTGTTGGAATATTTGCTATTGTAGTGTTGGGCAGTTGGATGTGAACAGCGCGTAGCGTTGTACAGTTGGAGGTGAGCCGCCAGCAGTGATGGATGTGGGAAGAGAGATGGCAGAGTTTTGAGAGCGGACGATCTGGACGTGTGTCCGTCAGAAAAACTAAATTTGTAAGACTGCATGTCATGAACTGATATAACTTTTGAACACTATTAAGGTAAATACATTGTTTGTTCTCTATCAAAATCTTTCATTTGCTAACTATGACTATCAGTAGTCAGTGCCTTCAGTAGTTACAATCTTTTTATTTAGCTGGCAGTATAGGTGCTCGCTGTATTGCAGTAGTTCGAGTAACGAAGATTTTTGTGAGGTAAGTGATTCATGAAAGGTATTGGTTATTGTTAGTCACGGCCATTCTTTTGTAGGGATTATTTGAAGTCAGACAGCGTTGCGCTAAAAATATTGTGTGTCAGTTTAGTGATGATCAGAAGAAGTAAAGAGAGAAATGTCTGAGTACGTTCAGTTTTACTCAGCTGTTTGAAAATCAAATAACGTAGGAGGTTTACCAGCACAGTAATTCATAAATTTTTCTAAGGGGATGTTTCATCTTAAATGGCTCTGAGCACTATGGGACTCAACTGCTGAGGTCATTAGTCCCCTAGAACTTAGAACTAGTTAAACCTAACTAACCTAAGGACATCACAAACATCCATGCCCGAGGCAGGATTCGAACCTGCGACCGTAGCGGTCTTGCGGTTCCAGACTGCAGCGCCTTTAACCGCACGGCCACTTCGGCCGGCGTTTCATCTTATTTGTGACCGGTATCCTCTTTCTATAACACATATACACACGTGGATTAAGACGGTTCTTTATTTACAAGAAGCTGCTACTTAACTTGAATACACAAAATCGGTAATCTTGCTATTACACTCGGTATGTACTGTCGCACCCTGCAATGTGAATTGACAGACGCGAAATGGAATAGCCAGTGAGTTAGTGAGGCCCTCTAGTCAGCTGCGACGTCCTAAATACACACATCAAAAAAATTTTGCATCATTCCGGTCCCCAGAACTCCTAAAGGTAGACGTTAACTATGGACATTGTGTCACAGACAAAGTTCCTTTGACTGTTCACAGATGTCACTAAACCCGCCCAAAGATGTAAACAACCATGCATGAGCAGCGCCTATAAGACAGAGGGGGCCCGACAGCCGATCAGTTCCAGTCATTCCACCAGGAAGAAGGTACACGACTCGTGTTGTCTGTAGTTCATTCATGCCTAGACGGTCAATAACGCGGTTCGATCGCGTCCGCATTGTTACTTTATGCCAGGAAGGGCTCTCAACAAGGAAAGTGTCCTGGCGTCTCGGAGTGAACCAAAGCGATGTCGTTCGGACATGGAGGAGATACAGAGAGACAGGAACTGTCGATGACATGCCTCTCTCAGGCCGCCCAAGGGCTACTACTGCAGTGAATGACCGCTACCTACGGATATGGCCCGGAGGAACCGTGACAGCAACGCCACCATGCTGAATAATACTTTTCGTGCAGCCACAGGACATCGTGTTACGAATCAAACTGTGCGCAATAGACTGTATGATGCGCAACTTCACTCCCGACGTCCACGGCGATGCCCATATTTGCAACCACGACACCATGCACCGCAGTACAGAAGGGCCCAACAACATGCCGAGTGGACTGCTCAGGATTGGCATCACGTTCTCTTCACCAATGAGTGTCGCATATGCCTCCAACCAGATTCCCTGCTGTTTTGGGTGGCATTATGTGGGACCGACGTAACAGCTGTAAGATACGTGAATGCCATCCTCCGACCGTTAGTGCAACCATATGGGCAGCATATTGGCGAGGCATTCTTCTTCATGGACGACAATTCGGGCCCCCATCGTGCACATCTTGTGAGTGACTTCCTTCAGGATAACGACATCGCTCGACTAGAGTGGCCAGCATGTTCTCCAGACATGAGCCCTATCGAACATGCCTGGGATAGATGGAAAAGGGCTGTTTATGGACGACGTGACGAATCAACCACTCTGAGGGATCTACGCCGAACCGCCGTTGAGGAGTGGGGTAAATTGGATCAACGGTGCCTTGATGAATTTGTGGATAGCACGCCAAGACGAATATAGCCATGCTACTGGGTATTAGACGTACCTGTGCGTACAGCAATCTGGACCACCACATCTGAATGTCTTGCTATATGGTGGTACAACATAACATGTGTGGTTTTCATGAGCAATAAAAAAGGCGGAAATTATGTTTATGTTGATCTCTATTCCGATTTTCTGTAAAGGTTCCGGAAATCTCGGAACCGAGGTGACACAAAACTTCCTTTGATGTGTGTACTTGCTGTCGAGAGGGCGTTGGCGGCTGTTGCTTGTCGGTGTGTCTTCGGCCTGTCTCGTGATAGGTGCGCTTGATCCGGCGCCTACTATCGATCTTCGCGCTACATCTTTGCCGATCGGTGTGCTGGCGACGGTTTACGCCAGCACGATGTTCACACAGGTTCTGGTGAATTCACGATAACCTTATTCTTCGACTGCAGGGACGCTCTAGTCGCAGAGTTCCTCGAGCGTGGAACCACAATCAATGCGTAGTACCACGAAGACACTTTGCAGAAACTGCGACACGCCGTAAAGTCAAAACGCCCAGGAATACTGTGGGATGGTCCCGGCGGAGGTTCGAGTCCTCCCTCGGGCATGGCCGTGTGTGTTTGTCCTTAGGATAATTTAGGTTAAGTAGTGTGTAAGCTTAGGGACTGATGACCTTAGCAGTTAAGTCCCATCAGAGTTCACACACATTTGAACACAATACTGTCGGACAGAATGATCCCTTTGTATTGTAATGCCCGCCGTCCACACTGCCAATCGGACGAAGGCTACACTTCAGCTACGCGGTTGGGAAACACTGTAACACAGTTCGTAGAGTCTGGATTAGTCAGCAGCCGACCGCGTTCTGGTCGCCCAGCGTGATAAACGTCTCGTGTGGCGATTACTTTTGAATGGAACCATACCATGGTCCGGTTGTGGCTGGTTTTCGGTTCCGAGTTGAGTGCTGTTTATAGGTCGGACGGAGAGCTGCGTGAAGTCACTCTTCGGACTAAAGACCGCAATAACAGTTTGTATGTATCAGGAAAAGCATCGGACCCAGAACAGAGCCGTGTGGCACACCCCACTTTAGTCAGTAGTCGGCAGCGGACAGGAAGACGGGCGCCACACCTCCGGCGGCTGGGACTTGGGCGTCTTCATCCTGGGCGTGGCGGTCGCGGGTGGTCCCGGCCTGTGCAGCGTCTCGAGCGCCGCCGGGGCGCTCCGCCTAGAGCCGCCATAAATCCTAGCGGCACCTCTGCTCTGCTGTGCTCTATAAGGGCGCGCTTGTTAAGCCCGGCCGCGCTAGCCAGCCACTGCCACAGCGGGGCCAATGACCACTCACTCCATTTGAGCGTCGGCGGAGCGCTTCGCGGCGCGGCGGCCGGGCGCCGGCGGCTGTTCACGACCGCACGCCAGACGCCGGGACACAGCGCCAGCGCCGCCGCGCGCTCTCCCAGTTTCGTTCCGATCCGTTGCTGTGCGTCGGGCGGGCGCGGCCTTAACGTGTGCTGTGGCTGACCGCAATGGCACCCGGATGTTCTAGTATACCGAACCCTTACTGAACTTGGCTTTATACCTGCTACATAAGCGCTTCTCATAACCACTTCTGCATTGTCTGTTTAGGTTACTCGCTTTCTTCAGGCGTGTGTAGCAGCAATAATCATACTAGAGCCACATCTTGCTTTACATTCTTCGTTCCTATTTTCTCAGCCGTTCAACTACCTCACCTCTACCCGTTCAACTACCTCACCTCTACTTTCATTCACCTATTCTTTTCAATACTGCGCCCCTCTCCCTACTCAGTACTTCAAAATCTCAGTCTCATTCACAATATCCGCTAGCTGTAGTTTCCAGCACCTCAATTCGCGACGTGGAAATCCTGTAGGTTCATTCATCATATTTTCAAACAAGTTTTCCCTTGAATGAGATTTTCACTCTGCAGTGGAGTGTGCGCTGATATGAAACTTCCTGGCACATTAAAACTGTGTGCCGGACCGAGACTCCAGCCGGCCTCGGTAGTCGAGCGGTTCTAGGCGCTCAGTCCGGAACCGCGCGACTGCTACGGTCGCAGGTTCACATCCTGCCTCGGGCATGGATGTGTGTGGTGTCCTTAGGTTAATTAGGTTTAAGTAGTTCTAAGTTATAGGGGACTGATGACCACAGATGTTGTAAAGTCCCATACTGCTCAGAGCCATTTGAACCATTTTGAACCGAGACTCGAACTCGGGACCTTTACCTTTCACGGGCAAGTACTCTACCAATTGAGCTACCCAAGCACGACTCACGCCCCGTCCTCACAGCTTTACTTCTGCCAGTACCTCGTCTCCTACCTTCCAAACTTTACAGACGCTCTCCTGCGGAAGGCAAAGCTCCCGAGTTCGAGTCTCGCTCCGGCACATAGTTTTAATGTGCCAGGAAGTTTCAAGTTTTCTCTTTTTCCCTAATCCATACTTCAACATACAATGACGAAAAAAAAACGCAACACCAAGAAGGAATTGTGCGACATAAACGAAAGTTGATAGGTGTGTTTCTACATATGGAAGATGATGTCTATTCAAACTTGGCGTTTGCATAATAGTGGCGCTAGGAGCGCCCCTACGAGAACGCAAATCAGGTTTGCTTTAAATACACGCTGTAAAGGTCGTGAATGTTAATTACCTTTGAGATTGTACGTGATGAGATGATGTTAGTAAAGAATACCTTTAAGCCGACAGAGACGCCATTATCAACACCTCACTGATTTGGACGACGTCATGTAATAGGGCTACAAGAAGGTGAATGATCCTTCTTCCACACTGCGGAAAGCCTTGGCAGGAATGTGGCCACTGTACACGATTGCTGGCAGGGCTATGGTCGCAGGTTCGAATCCTGCATGTGTGTGATGTCCTTAGGTTAGATAGGTTTAAGTAGTTCTAAGTTCTAGGGGACAGATGACCACAGATGTTAAGTCTCATAGTGCTCAGAACCATTTGAACCTTTTTTTTGCTGGCAGCGGTGGTCACGAGAATGTACGGGCGCAAGAAGACCGGGCTCCGGACAGCCACGTGGCACAACCGAGGGGGGAGGCCATCCTGTTCGGCGTATGGCTCTGCGTCCACTGCATCTGCAGCAGCAATTTGAGCAGCAGTTCGCACGACAGTGAAACAACGAGCTCTTATAGGTTACTTCCTGCACATCTCCGAGTCAGGCGCCCTAATTACATATCGCACACGTAAGTCCATTTTCCGTTGGATATATACTTTTTAATTACTGACAATTTACGAAAAAATTGTTTAAATTAAAAAACCATCACAAGTTACGTTCTTTTTCATCCTTGTGTATTTTACACTTCATCGTAGTGTTCACGGAACCTATGCTTAAAATTGTTGCAGGACTGGTACTCGCACCTGTGCCACACAGCCACACGACCTGTCGAGACAAATTGACCTTGCTTTAGCATATTAAAGACGGTCGGAAACTTCAAAATCGATTTTACAGATTTTTTTTTAGAGTTGCATCGAACTGCTTTTGCTGTATGATATGTGAGTTGCGAACTTCACGTACCATATATCCGATTGCCGTGTGATCACCTTCTTAGACAAACATTGAAGAGAGAAAAAGAGTGAGATATGAACAGCCGGCCGAAGTGGCCGTGCAGTCAAAGGCGCTGCAGTCTAGAACTGCAAGACCGCTACGGTCGCAGGTTCGAATCCTGCCTCGGGCATGGATGTTTGTGATGTCCTTAGGTTAGTTAAGTTTAACTAGTTCTAAGTTCTAGGGGACTAATGACCTCAGCAGTTGAGTCCCATAGTGCTCAGAGCCATTTGAACCATTTTTTGAGATATGAACAAATGACTTTGTTGATACAATTTAGGATTCAGCAGCGGTGATTTAACAAAAAAAAAAAAAAAAAAAAAAAGAATAAACAGCTGAATAAGGATGGAGAGTCGAGGAAAACACACATCTCCCACAGGCCAGCGAGCGAAGTAACGCAATACCACATTCCTCGTACTCGATTATCTACACAAACTGTGCTTTCTTGCTTTCCAGTATGCTTCAAAATGGTTCAAATGGCTCTGAGCACTATGGGACTTAACTGCTGTGGTCATCAGTCCCCTAGAACTTAGAACTACTTAAACCTAACTAACCTAAGGACATCACACACATCCATGCCCGAGGCAGGATTCGAACCTGCGACCGTAGCGGTCACGCGGTTCCAGACTGAAGCGCCTTTAACCGCACGACCACACCGGCCGGCGAGTATGGTTCCTATTCACTGTCTCCTCCGTTGTCATTGAGCAGCACACAAAGCTTTAAACATATGCCTGCTTTCGGAAGAATCTCCTTTGTTTTTCTGATTAAATACCTTTTATGCTCGACTGAAAAATAACCACTTAATTTTTAATAACTGGTTGTAACTCATATTTCCATTGTGCCCGGGACGCAGTAAACCAAATTCGTGTGTAGCATCTTACATCATTCCGTTACAGACAATGCAGTAATAACAAGAAAATCTGAGATAAACATGAAAGTATGAAACCAGATAGGTATAAAAATTATAGCCCACTAAAAAGAGGACGAGGATATAGTTCGAAGACGAAATGAACTGGGAAGCTGCATCTACAAGACACGACATATATGGCGTACTTTTAGACGTATCTAAGCATGCAACATAATGTGCTTTCGATGAATGATTTGCATTACTGAAAGCCGCTAGTTAAAACTAAGTGTGGATTGTATAGATGAATATCTCTGTTCGAGAAAGTAACATAAAATCCTAGAACAGAAAGTGGTAGGGGAAAAATCAGACGTGTTTGCTGCGATCATCTACTTTGTTTTCAGAGAAGATAGGGCAGTGAGTCTCCGATTACGTAAAACACTACTTGGAGAGTTAGTTGTTTTTCTGCTGTAGCCGACATATATATGTGGTATGAAGTTACCTGATATATGGGAAACATACATCCACCAGCATGCATACACTAAACATTTTTTAGTTCACGCACTTTGTGAAATAAGGGAAGGTGGATTAGTACTGTATCGTATTCAGCTAACATTATTTTTTCCCTTCTTGAGAACCACCTAATGTTTTTCTATTTTCATCCAAAGCTGCAGCGTCGGAAACGTTCAACGAGGATCGGCAGTAGGGTTGGTTCAAATGGCTCTGAGCACTATGGGACTTAACATCTGTGGTCATCAGTCCCCTAGAACTTAGAACTACTTAAGCCTAACTAACCTAAGGACATCACACACATCTATGCTCGGCAGTAGCGGAAACCTATTCCCTTTGCACAATTTCACACTTTCCTCTCCTTCCCAACCTAAATCATAGATAAGCTCTTTACTAAAAATATATTTCATTCAGTTATTTATACTATATATTGCTCTCCTGGGCCCCAGAAATTTATGCATTTCCGTAACAAGTGTAAATGATCAAATAATTAGCACACGCAGTGAACCAAATAAAAAAAGAAGACAAAATGTCTTTAAATGAAACAACAAGTTTACTGTTACCAGACACCGTTATATTTATCTCCACGACGCGTTTCAAAGGTTTAAATAGCCAGCATCGGGTGGATTTACATTACTTAGTATGACATTTGTGTTTGTGTTGTGTTATGATTTTTTGGAGGAACGAGTGGCACTGGCTAGTGGAGAAACAAGACACTATTTCACAACATGGTTTTCGGTTTCTTCTGACAAAAAAATTAACTTATATCTAACGGTAAACATAAAATACCTAAAACAGAGCACCCCCAGTGGTCACAGGTTCCTTCCGCTGTCATAATACATCACATGTATACTGTCGTACTTGTAAACAAATATGGCGTCAGGAAACTGCTGGGTGTAAGGTTCGAATAGCATAAGAGAAGACATTATCGCGAAGTACACAGAATATACATAGTAACAACATTATTACAGACTTATTTTCTTTAAATGATTTGGAGGTGTTTGTTTTGAGGTGTCGAATAAATGTGTTGGAATAAATACTTCAGGTGGCATATAAATCCGATTTTGACACGTTAAAACAGCTTAAACTTCATACTCGTTTGTACAATCAGGTGAAATGTTAAAATGGCATAAACTTCATACTGGTTTATAACATTCAGGTGAAATGTTACAGACTTCGAATACAATAATCAAATTGGCTACAGCGGTAAAATTATACACAAATAACAATTTTGATTGGGATTAATAGATAGATATGAAAGGCTGGAGGTAGGAGAGGAAGATGAAGAGGAAGTAAGAGGGAGACAGGGGTTGGAAGGAGTGATTGTATGAGAGCAAACTTTACATGGCAATGGGTCTTAAGTTTATATCTGTTACATATATTAGCTGCCTAAAGGATGGGGTAATACATTGGTTATGACAGCGAAAGGAACCTGTGACCACTGGAGGTACTCTATTTTACTCATTTTATGTTTACCTTTAGATGTAAGTTAATTTTTTGTCAGAAGAAACACAAAACCATCTTCTGGAATAGTGTCTTGTTTCTCCACTAGACAGTGCCACAAGTTCCTCAAAAAATCATAACACAACACACACACAAATGTCATACTAATTAATGTAAATCCGCCTGATGATGGAGGTTTAAACATTTGAAATGCGTCGTGGAGATATATAAAACGGTGACTGGTAACAATAAACTTGTTTCATTTAATGTCAATAACAGTCACGGTAAAGCCTAACCTAAAATGTTTGCATTAAAAAAAAAAAAAAAGTCTTGATAAGTGTCGGAATACGAACCGTTTCTGGGTAACGAACTGTTGACGTAATTTCTTTTGAACTTCGCAACACAGTCAGGGCGTATAATAAAATTATTCAGCAAAGACACATGCAGTATCTACAACGTGTAACTTAAGTATCTCGGATAGTTTGAAAAGTGTACAGAAAAGCAATTTCTCCCTCGCACACTGAACCAAATAATCTCCTTTTCAGTTGTCTACTTTCATAGACAAATTCTTTGCATTCTTTCGTTTCGGTACTATTGCCATTTATTAAAACAACAACTATTATTGCATTTCATTACTAAACATTGTCTATTTGTTTTCATTATTCTGTAAAAGAAGATTCGAATCATTCTTTAAAAGAACGGATTTACAATTAGTTCGTAGGGAGAAAGGAAGAAAATGAGGTTTGCGACGTTCACAGATACTGAGGATGAGACAGGGGTTTAAGCCCTGCTCCACTCACCCTCCCTTTCCCTACCCAACCGTTCGTCAGATACGAGTATAATGTGTAAGTGACCGAGTTGGCTAGTTCGGCAAAGAGAAAGGAGGTGACGAAACGAGAGACTGGTGAACAGCAATCATCGGTATCTCTGAAACTTACACCTGCCCGCGTTTAAAAAATCTGATTGATTCATACGAAGCTTAACATAAATATTATAAAAAGCTGTGCGATGCTTAATTGTCGCTAAAATGAAATTTTTATGTTGGTTTTTTGGACTAGTTCCGTGTTAGTGTTCCAATGTTTGTCACCTCGATGAATTTCCCGCTGTGGGCCCGAGCCTAGGCTGGTGCTACGGAGCTTCTGATAGTTCAAGTGTGTTGGCGCGACAGCGGTGATTCTGCTCTTCACTTGTGTGACGGCCTTGAGCCCACACTGCCCGGTCGGTACACAGGGAGGTGACGGACGCCGGCTGCGCTGAGAGAGACTGTTTGTCGCTGTCGGCAGCTGAGCAGCCGCGGCGTCACCGCCCCCTGTAGATCCCCCTCTTCCTGTGAGAGCCGCACTGACAGACTCGCGGGGAGCCAGACGAAAACACGCCGCTCTTGGAATTCCTCTTAATTTAAACTCCCCGTCTGGGGGAACAAGGCATCCAGCGGATACACACATGTCGACTTGAAGAATCGTCTACGCACTCTTGCGATTGCTTTTGGGGAAATTCAATCCAGAACGTGTTACGCGCAGGAAGTCAATGTCCAGTTCACACACTGTGTCGCCGCCAAGAGTCGTCAGGCGCATTTTCAAATGGTTCAAATGGCTCTGAGCAAAATGGGACTTAACATCCGAGGTCATCAGTCTCCTAGAACTTAGAACTACTTAAACCTAACTGACCTAAGGACATCACACACATCCATGCCCGAGGCGGCGCATTTTCGCTGGTATTTCGGCAGATACAGGGTGATTACAAAAGGCTCATCGGGTTTTGACCCCTTGTAGCTTCAAGTATGTAATGCCCACCAGCTTGTGCTGATAAGCAATGAGAAGGCATATTTTAAAGTTTCGTTGATGCCACTGTACGTTTCTTTGTGATTAACCAGGTGGCAGGGTGAATGTAGGTTGCAAAATAGCGACTAATCAACACAAAGCATTTTTTCTGTTGCAGTATGAGAAGACTGAATCCCGCACTACCGTAGACCGTGCATTCCAAAGATAGTACAGCATATAGCCCACCAAAGCATTCTACGGTGGTACTGGCAGCCCCAGGGCACAGCTTGCCCCTGTAAAGGGAAAATCTACAGACGACTAGTGTTGCAACTGAAGCAGTGGAGAGTGTCTAAGAGGTGTCCTTTCGAAACCCAAACAATATGTATGGCGGATAAGTCGCGAATTGCGCGTGGCGTACACACCACTGTGCGCCACGTTTTATTGGACTGCGTTTTATTTTCGGACCAGCGGGGCGCAGCTGATTCGCCGACTGATCTATTACCTTTTTTAGGTACTCATCAAACGAATGTGGTTCGAATTTTAAAGTTTTTTGAACTGTCCAACATTTTTACTAAGATTTTAGGGAGATGGTTTTAATATGTTCACAGGGTGACTGGCTCGCCCATATTTTACGTAAGTGGTCAGCCAATGACATTTTCCTGTGCCTTCCTTTTAGCTCCTTGTCATTTTACTTGTGTCTTAGTCTCCTTTATAACCTCTTTTATTCTTTCCGTTTGTCATAAAAACTTCAATATTCATGGACATGTTATAAGGTAAAATGAAAAATACCGTGTCCAGTCAATATGGACATCGGCTTACGAAAGTACGAATTACAAATAGTGCGACACAAATTGTCACTTGATCACTGTTCCTGTGCAGCAACAAAATCTTTACAACATGTGAAATAAGAAAATTAAAACAGGGAAGTGCAAAATATCTTACTGCAAGTAGTGCAAGCTGTTTTGCAGATTAAGTCAATCGAAGAAACTCACTGCTCAGAAAGACCGCACTTATATTTACATAAAATTTTACAAATACATTTTTATTAAACAGATAAGAAACCATCTGAATCTATTAGGAAACACGAATGAAAGTAAAAAAAAAAATACGTGGATACAGTGAAACGCAAATCAGTAGCTCATGAACGCTTGCCAGACCATTCAGTGACGCTACTCATTACACTGTACCAACGCTGTCTCTTGAATGATCATATTTTGCATCTTACCGTTTATAGAAATCTTTTAATTATAACAAACTGAATCAAGAACGTTTCATTTCTTATGTATTCTCAGTATGCCATTGCCTTGAAACGGCATGCTTTCGCAATACCCAAGTTACAATAATTCTCTAATCACCAATATGGCGTTTCACCTCATTTTATTACAACAAATCATACAATTAACGACGGGTTTTCAAGCAGATCCTCAATTTTATGATGCTTAGGAATTGTGTATGTACACATGGGCTTCAACTGAAAGCCAATATGGCGTCTCGCGAACCTGTACTGAAGAGAGATGGCGTCAGGGCCAACGAGATATACGGCCCCGCAACGAACTTGTGACGTCACACTAGTAGGCTTGTCCGCCACACTTCTTGAACGCTCAGCCCACTAGAAATCAATGTTTAATTGAAAAGGTGCCCATTAAAGGTCTTAATTTTGCCGTGTACTATCGAGAACTTCCCAGCACTTAAACACGCAGTCAAGTGTTACTAAATTCGCCTGAATTATTATTCGCTCCCCGCCAGAGACGGCTGCTGGCACCCGTAAGACCTACAGTGTTACGTGCTGTGGCGTACGTGCCACAGCCTGTCTTCCTCGTGGGCCTCGTATGGCGTGCATCTGACGTAGGTGGCGTTCTTCCATCTCATTGGTCAACGTTCAAACGCACGTTCTGAATACCTGTCATGCTAGATAATGTTCTGCACGTTCGGAAACACTCCACGTGTTTTTTTCATGCTCACCGTTCGAATGGACGGTCCGTGTGCTGACGGGTTTACCGTTAAAAAGCTGTAGTAATACTACTGCAAGTAAATATGCTACCTCTCACTACAATGTTTTTGTTGATACAGAATATGGAAAGCTTCAGATTTCCTTTTAAACAGCGGTAAAGTCGCTGCTGTGGAGGGTGATATCAAATGTCGCACCATTTGGACGATATCATTCGGCTGGAAACCAGAGAGCTTTGCATTAGTCAGGAAACGCTGTGTTTATCATTTTGAATAAGAGCGTGTGCTCTCACTTCGGAAGTATATGCGCTATCTATATCTTGAATGGCGAGCTGACGACGAGTGGCGTTTCACAGACACGGTCGCGGTAGCCTGAGAAGCTGTGATGGAAAATTCCAGGAGACGGAAGGCGCGGGAATCATGTGCTGACGAAACGGAGCCGACTGACGTCAACTCCCGCTATGGCGCTGCTCGTGAGATACGAGTGGCTGGGTTGTACAAAATGTGTGAGACAGCTATAACATTAAAAGGTGGCATTTAAGAGGCCATGGCAACTTCTCCAGAACTGTGCCTTGATAATTCAGTTCTTCTGGAGTATTAATCAAGGTTGACGGGAGACAAGCACAGCAGTGAATCAAAAGTGGGGAAAAGACAGAAAACCGCTTCTTTGCCCACACATCTTTGTTGTTATCATCACATAGTAAAATGAAACCTTGTGGCAATTTTGGCACTTCCCTGGACAGCAGGCCTACTTACTTGTCTATATCTACATACAGGGTGATAATTATTGAACTATATGAAAAAAACCTAAAGTAGTTACAAACTAGGGCGTGCACACTATTTATTCAACATGTAAACGTCGCTACAGATATTCTGATTTAGGCTATATGTTCGATAAGCCTGCCATCATTGGCGACGTTGTGGTGCAGACGAAAAGCGAAATTCTGCGTAAGCCGCTGAATTGTCGGAACATCGATGCTGTCGATGACCTCCTGAATGGCTTTTTCTTGATCAGCATTGGTTTTCGGGTTATTGCTGTACACTTTGTCTGTAACATAGCTCCACGAAAAGGAGTCGCATGTGTTCAGATCCGGAGAATATTGCGGCCAATCGAGGCCCATCCCACTAGCCTCTGGGTACCCCAGAGCCAGATCGCGGTCTCCAAAGCGCTCCTCCAGTACGTCAGACAATCTTCTGCTCCGACGGGGTCGAGCTCCGTCTCGCGTGAACCACGTCTTGTCGAAATCAGGGTAACTTTGGATCATGGGGATGAAACCATCTTCCAAAATCTTCACGTACCGTTCGGTAGTCACCATGCCATCGAGGAATATCGCACCGATTATTCCGTGGCTGGACACTCCACAACACCCAGTCACCCGTTGAGGGTGAAGAGACTTCTTGATCGCGAAATGCGGATTCTCAGTCCCCAGAAACACGGCATCTACCTGGGAACCCGTGTCTATCGCCCTCTGAGTCTCGTGGACGAATAGCGCGAGCTGGGTTTCACACGATCGTCTTTCTCGAAACTCATGCTGATTCCTACAGAGTAGATTTCTAGTCTCCAGAAAAGTCATTATACTCGAACATAATACGTATTCCAAAATTCTACAACTGATCGACGTTAGAGATATAGGTCTATAGTTCTGCACATCTGTTCGACGTCCCTTTTTGAAAACGGGGATGACCTGTGCCCTTTCCATTCCTTTGGAACGCTACGCTCTTCTAGAGACCTACGGTACACCGCAACAAGAAGGAGGCAAGTTCCTTCGCGTACTAAGGAAAGTTGTCTCCACCCCAGGAATTTCGTTTTGGGTTCCCGAAGCATTTGTGTAAAAGTTGCTTGTCGTTCGAACCTACCGGTAATAAATCTAGCAGTATACGTCTGAATTGCTTCGTTATCTTCCTTTAACCCGACCTGGGGCCGGCCGTTGTGGCAGAGAGGTTCTAGGCGCTGCAGTCCGGCAAAGCGCGACGGCTACGGTCGCAGGTTGGAATCCTGCCTCGGGCATGGATGTGTGTGATGTCCTTAGGTTTAAGTAGTTCTAAGTCTAGGGGCTGATGACCTCAGATGTTAAGTCCCATAGTGCTTAGAGCCATTTAACCCGACCTGCTACGGATCGTAAACACACGAGCTGTGCTCAAGAATAGGTCGCACGAGTGTCGTATATGGGGTCTCCTTTGCAGATGAACCGCACATCCCTAAAATTCTCCCAATAAACCGAAGACGACCGTTCACCTTCCCTAACACTACTAATGCTGTATCCGAACATTACGGTTTTTTCCTTCTGATCCGCATCATCTAACATTTTTCTACATTTAGAGCTCGCTGCCATTCATCACGCCAACTAGAAATCTTCCCCGGGGCTTTCTTGAATATACCCTTGCCACATGTTCATATGACGGGGCGACGTCGAGATACGCGTTATAAAACAGTGATGAGCCGGAATATGTGTCCACCTGCTTAATCCCGTGTTGATCTACCTCTGAAACACAATACATCAGCAATTTTACCTGGCATGGATTCAGTAACCCCTGGGTAGGTTTCTGGGGGTATGTGGCCTCAGATGTGTACGCACAGATTACACAATTCGTATAAATTGCGAGAAGGTGGTTTGTGGGATCGGATCTGGCACCCCATTACCGTCCCAGATGTGTTCCGTCTGGTTCATATCTGGCGCCCGAGACTTGAACGCGACTTCCTTATCAAGCTCCTCCAACCGCAGTAGCACTGTTGTGGTCTTGTGGCACGGACAACTATCCTAGTGGAAGATGCCATCGCCGTAGGGTAAGAGATCAACCATCAAAATTCGCAGGTAACGCCACAGGTCTCGCGAAAATCCAGGTAAACGTTACCCAGGGACTGCGTCCGCGGTGCGATGCACTTCGAGCATCCATTCACTTGCATGTCGGCTTAGCCAGACACGACCATCGATCTAGTGTCAAAAGAAACGTGACTTACCCGAGCGGTAACACGTTTCCATTGACCAACAGTCCAACCTCGATGAGGCCCAGTGCTCAATGCAGTCGTAACTGACGATGTCGCTGGATTAGCATGGAAACAAGTAGCGGTCGTCTGCTGCAGAGCCACATGTTCAGCAGTGTCCGCTGAGCGGTGGGCTCCGAAGCACTTGTTCCTGCACCGGCGTTGTACTCCCTCGTCAGACCTGCCACAGACTGCCGCCTATCCTGCTTTACAGAGCGGCTAATTCTCCGACCTCCACACAGCCGACCCGCTTCGTCGTTTCCGAGAAACTCTTTGCCAGGCTCCGGGCCAAAACAGTCAGCCCTTCGACAAGATCTCTCATGTCGGTGGATTTCCCCCACTTGCGGCCAGCCTCGTCGCTGGAATGATTCACCTTTCGCCTCTGCTCCTTTTATAATTTTTCCATACTGCGTCGCGTTCGCTCATCACCACCAGATGGCATTCAGTTTCGCGGTGGGCAATGGTCACAATGTTCTGGTTCATCAGCGCATTTTTTGTTATTTCTTTAAAGGGGCTGTCGTATGCAGTAACAGAATACGCATTCAACATTACTGTAATGAAAGCGTGTGTGTTTTGCCAGAGGACTGTTGAACTGTTCAGACACTGTCGTGTCCATAAGTTAGCAACCTTAGAGATCCAATAAACATCATTATCACAACGATAAAGTGTCCACCAAAGGTTTCCAAGGTAACAACGTAACACAATGATATGGACATAAAGTATACTACTGGCCATTAAAATCGCTACACCAAGAAGAAATGCAGATGATAAACGGGTATTCATTGGACAAATATATTATACTAGAACTGACATGTGATTACATTTTCACGCAATTTGGGTGCATAGATCCTGAGAAATCAGTACCAAGAACAACCACCTCTGGCCGTAATAACGGCCTTGCTACGCCTGGGCATTGAGTCAAACAGAGCTTGGATCGCGTGTACAGGTACAGCTGCCCGTGCAGCTTCAACACGATACCACAGTTCATCAAGAGTAGTGACTGGCGTATTGTGACGAGCCAGTTGCTCGGCCACCATTGACCAGACATTTTCAATTGGTGAGAGATCTGGAAAATGTGCTGGCCAGGGCCGCAGTCGAACATTTTCTGTATTCAGAAAGGCCCGTAAAGGACCTGCAACATGCGGTCCTGCATTATCCTGCTGAAATGTAGGGTTTCGCAAGGATCGAATGAAGGGTAGAGCCACGGGTCGTGACACATCTGAAATGTAACGTCCACTGTTCTGAAATGTAACGTCCACTGTTCAAAGTGCCGTCAATGCGAACAAGAGGTGACCGAGACGTGTAACCAGTGGCACCCCATACCATCACGCCGGGTGATACGCCAGTATGGCAATGAATAATACACGCTGCCAATGTGCGTTCACCGAGATGACGCCAAACACGGGTGCGACCATTATGATGCTGCAAACAAAACATGGATTCATCCGAAAAAATGACGTTTTTCCATTCGTGTACCCAGGTTCGTCGTTGAGTACACCATCGCAGGCGGTCCTGTCTGTGACGCAGCGTCAAGGGTAACCGCAGCCACGGTCTCCGAGCTGATAGTCCATGCTGCTGCAAACGTCGTCGAACTGTTCGTGCAGATGGTTGTTGTCTTGCAAACGTCCCCATCTGTTCACTCAGGGATCGAGACATGGCTGCACGATCCGTTGCAGCCATGCAGATAAGATGCCTGTCATCTCGACTGCTAGTGATACGTGGCCGTTGGGATCCAGTACGGCGTTCCGTATTACCCTCCTGAACCCACCGATTCCATATTCTGCTAACAGTCACTGGATCTAAACCAACGCAAGCATCAGTGTCGCGATACGATAAACCGCAATTGCGATAGGCTACAATCCGACCTTTATCAAAGTCGGAAACGTGATGGTACGCATTTCTCCTCCTTACACGAGGCATCACAACTTTTCACCAGGCAACGCCGGTCAACTGCTGTTTGTGTGTGAGAAATCGGCTGGAAACTTTCCTCATGTTAGCACGTTGTAGGTGTCGCCACCGGCGCCAACCTTGTGTGAATGCTCTGAAAAGCTAATCATTTGCATATCACAGCATGTTCTTCCTGTCGGTTAAATTTCGCGTCTGTAGCACGTCATCTTCATGGTGTAGCAATTTTAATGGCCAGTAGTGTATACCAGAAACCCAAACGTTGGCCGCGAGTGACACCCTATCATCTTTGACAAGCTAGCCCATCCAAGTGCAGTCAACCACGTGACCTTGTACCAAACTGTAATCCACAAATTAGGCAGAAAACACGTATTGTGTCCGACAGCCAGGGGAAATGCAAACAGTATACGAAAATGGGATGCTAAGCTCTAGCCGGCCGCTGTGGCCGAGCGGCTCTAGGTGCTTCAGTCCGGAACCGCGCTGCTGCTATGGTCTCACGAATCCTGCCTCGGGCATGGATGTGTGTGTTGTCCTTAGGTTAGTTACGTTTTAATAGTTCTAAGTCTAGGCGACTAATGACCTCAGTCCCATAGTGCTCAGAGCCATTTGAGCCATTTTGCTACGCTCTTACACGTCTGTAAAGGATGCAGAAAGCATCCTTTTAGTGTAGGTCAGCATAGCTTGCGGTAACGCCTCCCGTTGCTGGACACTTGCCTGCCAGAGGTCAGCAGTGCCCCGTAGTGGCGGTGTTGAAGCTGTACTACTTGCAACTTCGGCGTCCAATGCATGATGAACAGGCTACCAAGATGGTTCCTGTAAAAGGACGACAGGCCAGTGTCATCGAGGATTATCATTCATCAGGAGGAACCCATATCCCTAGATTTGTTGCAGGCACATAAGAACTCCAGTACTCGTGTTGCATGCTCATCGCGCCTTTCTGTGTCGTGACAGCCATGTGAGGGACTAGCACTCCCTATTGACTTTCTGTCTTGTACCGGTGACCGGACACCGCACTCGTTGTTTGTTTAATTTATGGCTTTCAGCCCGGTGCAGATATTTCTGGCTGAAGCCATTTGGATGACTAGCGTGTGAAACCACACCTGGTGTCACCGTGATTCAGTGTTCTACGTAAGTCTCGAAGAGCTCGAGACTAATCGATATAAGTGTAGTTCCTTTTCTAAATTTTTTTCTGTGTTTTTAGGATTACATTTGCCCAGATGTAAGTAGAGGGTGACCGGGAAGAAGGGATGATATTAAAGTGCCACAGAAACATACAAAATTTACTGAAAATTTAATTTTTTTGTTTACAAACATATTAATTAACTTCTCGCATTTATGTATGAAAAATTATATCCTTCGTATGAACATCCAAAGCCGCGCGGCAACGAGCAATGCATTCACTGAAGTTCTCGATGACGGGTTCACAAACATCTGCTGGGATGCCGTTAATAACCCTTTTAATTTCGTCCTTCAATAGGTGTATTGTTTGTGGTTTGTTCACGCACACTTTTGATTTCACAAATCCCCACAGAAAGAAGGTCAAGGCGCAAGATCGCGTGACCTGACAAATGGCTCTGAGCACTATGGGACTTAACATCTGAGGTCATCAGTCCCCTTGAACTTAGAACTACTTAAACCTAACTAACCTAAGGACATCACACACATCCATGCCCGAGGCAGGATTCGAACCTGCGACCGTAGCAGCCGCGTGGTTCCGCACTGAAGTGCCTAGAACCGCTCGGCCACAGCGGCGGGCGACAGGTGATTCCTAGTTGACACGCAAAGAGATAATTTTTTCAGGAAACGTTTCATTTATCAAAACTATTATTTCACAGGATGTGTGACATGCGCACCATCTTGTGGAAACCAAAGTTCGTAGTTTTCACCAATAGGAGGGAAAAACCAATCAGAAACCGTGTTTCGGTAACGGCCGCCGTTCAGTGTCAGCAGCTCCCTCATCATTTTCAAAAAAGTACAGACCAATCACTCCTCCGGCCCAAAACCCACACCACACTGTCGTGCGCTATGGATGCATCTCATCTTCCACAGTCACTCGTGGATTTTCGTTACCGCAAATTCTGCAGCTCTGGTTACCGACGTACCCACTAAGGCGGAAGTACGCCTCATCTGAGTAAATTCATTCTTTTCGTGAAATTCTCGTTCTCCGCTTGTCAAACCAAGACCCACGGAGCAAATCGATGTCTCCTTCCATGATCTGTAAGGTTAAACTCTTGTATAAGTTGAATCTTGTACTCATGCAGTTTCAGATCTTTTGAAAGGATAAGTTGCCTTTAATTTACGTCTATGGTCACAAACTTTTTGTGAACAGATTACCGGTTTCGGTCTTTAATGAAGATCATCAGATCTGTTTCATAAAAACAAAGTCCTAATGTACTGCAGCCATGATGATGGTCATTAAAGACCGAAACCGGTAATCTGTTAACAAAAAGTTTGTGACCATAGACGTAAATTAAAGGAAACTTATTACATATACGGGTCACTGTTTTTTCGCGACGATGTCGCAGCTTTTGAAAGGATTTCACGCAGTGAACTTGGTGATAAATTCACTTGTTAAGCTCGTAAACGAACCGATTTGCTGGAGCTAAAGTCACATTGTCACGCACGAAAGCAATGTTTTCTTGTGTTCGAACAGTACGCGGTCGTCCTGTTTTCTTAGCGGTCGTCCTGTTTTCTTAACTTTTGAAACAGAATTCGTGGTTTCAAATTTCCGTATCAACTTCCGAACTGATTATTCAGTTCGAGCAGCATTACGCCCAATTATCACACGCAATTCAGAAATGGTTGCCGTCGGACTTCCACTGTTTTTGTAATAACATTTAACACTTGGATACGCTGCTCAGTTGTCATCTGCTCCGTGACGAAAATAAACATCAAAGAACAATGCTCACCACACAAAAGCTATCAGGCTACTCCATTAAATTTCGGGCATGCAGCCGCGCAAATAAAATTTCCTCGACTGATATTTCGGTCGCGTATCGTCCGGCCATCCTCAGAGTGAGTCACAAGACTGACGACAAGATGCCAAGCGCGTCCTTATATGCTCCAACGCGGCGGTACTGCGCATGCGGGCCACAGATGCTGGTCGGCGGCAGAGAAATACTCTTACATATGCGCCGCCTGTGGCGAAGGCGTACAGACATTCGACTCGCTTATCGATGTATGATCGGCGGCGGTGACACCATGACGACTTCTCTGCAGTTTAATTACCCCAAGTGCAGGATTCCATGCTTTGTCCAAATTAAAACCATTACCTCTATTTAGTAAGCGTATATCTGTGCCGCCGACCAGCATCTGTGAGCCGCATGCGCAGTACCGCCGCGGTGGAGCATATAAGGCCACGGTTGGCATCTTGTCAGTCTTATGACTCTCTCTGAGGATGACCGGACGATACGCGGCTGAAATATCAGTGGAGGAAGTTTTATTTGCGCGACTGCATGCCCGAAATTCAATGGACTATTCATTACACCGCGAGAACTTGAAAATGCATGTGAGGCTACTGATGGTAAAGATCGCAAGTAACAAACATGAAAAAACCACGGCTGCCAACAGTTATATGACAAAAGAAACCGTCATATGACAAAATGGCGCACCTGGTAGCAGCTCATTATCCTTTCCAAATCCATCTGTTAAGGTCCCCGAGTGCCTAGTTATTGCGCAATTAGACAATGAGGACAACGGATTCCTTACGTTAAACCAATCAGCAATTTTTGTCGACATACTGTGGTTTCACAGGGATAAGCCGCGCAGGTTTAACCGAGTGGTCTTAGGCACTGCAGTCTTGGACTGTGCGGCTGTAGCGTTTCAAATCCCCGTCGAGCCATCCAGATTTGTTTTTTCCATGGCTCCCCTAAATCACTTCAGGTGAATGCCAGGATGATTCCTTTGAAAAGACACGCCCGATTCCCTTCCTCATCCGTCCCCAGTCCTCTATGTTAAATCCTAGTCTTCCTTCCTCCCCTTCCGGGCACTGAAAAAGATCGCCGGCGGAGTTCGCATCAGCCCCGCATACAAAAATGTGTGTCTGTATGGGTCCGCCGACCCCTGCGCCGTGTTCCCCGGCGCGCGTGACTATGCGTGAGGCGTGACGGGCGCGCGTCCTCCGCTGCATGCAGATACGGGCGGCTGCATTCCGCGGGTAGGTGGGTGGTAGCGCACGCCGCGCGCCGCACTCTGCTGAAGGCGGCTCCCGCATCCCGCGGCCGACGTCCCGTTGTTCCTGCAATCACCGCCTCGGATCTAGGCCCCCTCGCAATTAACGTTCTGCTCGCTAATGAGCTTCGGCGCTAATAACAGTATTAATGCGGGCCTTACGGCGTGATGAAAGCAGCGTCCATTCCTCTCTTCCGCTGATATCGACTAGCTGTTTCGAGAAACTGATACAAATCGCAAGGAAACGGAGGTGGTGGTGGTGGCGAATCCTTCGATAATTTTACTGCGTCAGTTATCTTCGATTTCGGGATGTTTCCCACTCCGCAACAGAGAAACATGAAAAACGCTAAGAGATAAAAAACATGACGTCGCCAGGATTCGAAACCGTATCTTTACTTTTCGCTCAAGTTAGTGGGCAAAGTGCAAGAGTGGCATTCAGAAGGAACAGAGTTCAAATCCTGATCCAAGTTTTCCGCATTTCCCGTAAATAATTTCAGGCGAAGGGCTGAATAGTCGGTTCAGTTTGTAATGGTTCTTTATTTACGTGACCATTACGGCACTCCAACCCCAGTTCTCGATACCAGTAATATCGTACCACTTTTCTGCGAAGTAACAGACATATTTTTGAGACAATATTTACATTTGGTTTTATTAATGTATAGGTACTCCCATGTATCGATATATTACAGTGATATGGTTCTTGTGTGTATTCATTTCTGTGAGACTGTCATAATCTTTGACTTACTTGTAACCGTTTTGGCGCGAATGCGCACAGAGCAATCTTTGTTTCACTGTGCAGAAGTTAAGTTGTTATTTCGCTTTGTAAAAGAACAGTCAAGTCATGTGTTTGGTTAAAGTGGAAATTAAATATATGAAGACCGATACAAAACTGTTTTCTTGATGATGTGACAATTAAGAAGAAGTATATGTGAATTTACAAGAAGTTTAATAAAAATGTGGATCGTGAACACCAAGTCAAAAATTATTTATACCATACCATTTTTCTGATCTGGGATTGTTTGATCATTAAGAATTACCTGAAAAACGCATTTGTTAGGTCTTCAAATATTGCTAAAATACAGATCTGGACCTTATATCAGTCAAAGTGGAATCACCCTAGAATCAACAAGATTAGCCATAACAACTTCGACGAAATCTACGTGGGAATCCATTCAACATAAGTGCCAAAATTAATGACTTTTTTACAGTGACTTCATTATTTCCATTCTGACGATACCATCCACAGTCAATAACTTTGTTGTCGCCCGATAAAGCGAACTTACGCTGCGTGAGCAACATTATTAATCTGATTTCTAACCTACTTTGCAAGTGGTGGTATTGTTAGAAGTTCCACTTACTAGTCCCGACAGCCATGCACGTTAACGCGCCGCTTCCGGAGCACGGAGAGGCAAACCTGCCTGGAATCAGTTAAAGACGAGGGTTGGTGAGACGGCCAGACTGGGTGTGGTTTCCAGCTGGTTCCAGCCACCCACGTCCCCTCTCACACATACGCTATGCAAACACACAGAAAACGTTCTTGCACTTGAGCATGAGATGTGCTCTAGACGCAGACACATAGGGTGCACAGATTCCGTTTTGCGGGGGCGGAAAGTGGGAGAGTGAATACGACACCGATGGCTATAGAAGTTTTAGTCTCTTTAAGCACACAATTATCATTATAACTAATCCGTTTCTTCTTCAGTCCTAGCTTTTTATGCATATCTAACGATCTAGTCGAGGGAAGGGACTTAAATGATAATTTTCCTTCCTTCAGTAAACTGCTCTGTTAAACTAGCCATCAGAACATGTAGGTCGAGTAGAATATGGTCGAGCCAGTTTGCTCTATAATCTTTTCTCTGATTAATGTTAACTACAGAGTTACTGTGGAGTCTGTAACATTGAGAACCTGTGCAAACTGATTCCTCCCTGTGCGCCGCATGCTCAAAAACGCCACCTGGGCGATCAACGATGTCGAAAGGATGAGACGCGGCGAGGAGGGGCAGTGCTCGAAGCCTCGTATTCGGAAAGACTGGGGTTCGATACCCGTCTGGCCTTACGGATTTATATTTCCGTCGTTCCCTTACTTAAAACAAATGTCGGAATAATTCCTTCGCAAGATGCACGGCCGGACTGCTAATTACTCTAGTACAACGGAACCGCTGCTAGGCCTCTTTCGACCTACAAGTGGATGGGGTGTAGAAACCCTAACGTTCTCGCCTCTAGAAATGTGGCGACCCTACGTTGGGTCTCCGTTTCACACGGAAGAATCTAATTATGAAACTCATATCCGCTGTTTGCGACCTTGCAACACTGGTTAGAAATCGAAGGTAGCGTGAATAAAATACAGTGAGCGACAGGTTGCCCTCGACTTGTACAGAAACTAGGCTGAAGTTGTAAGAATAGGACAATGTGAAACGCACGCAGTGGTTCAGATGGGAAAGAGACAAGGTTGTAGGCTGCCTCCCGTGCTGTGCAGTCTATACACTCAGCAAGCAGAGAATATAACCAAAGAGAACTTTAGAAGTGGAGATCTAATTCAGGGAGAAGAAATAAAAGCTTCATGATTAGCACACGCCACTGTAATTCCCTCAAAGATAAAGGACTTGAAAGATCAATTAAACGGAATGGATATGGTCGAAAAAGAGGTTACAAGATGAATACTAACGAAAGTAGAAGAAGGATAATGGAAAGCGGTCGAATTAAATCAGGCAATGGAGATGAAATTATGTTACGAAAAGAGTAAAACCTGTAGATGAGTCTCGCTTTTTGAGCATCCTGGCGATCTTAGAAGTAGAGAGAATGCAATTTGCAGACTGACGAACAGCAACAAAAGCGCCTCGAAAAAAAATCTATTTCAACTTGCAGTATAAATTAAAATATAAGAAATTCTTCTTCCTCTACTGTGTAACGTTGTAGGGGAGTGAAACATGAACGATGAACAGAAGAGAAAAAAAGAAAATATAAACTTTTGAACTGTGGTTCTACAGAAGAATGCTGAAGTTTAGATAGGTATGCTGGATAACTAATGAAGGTAGTGAATCGAGCTGGGAAGTAAATAGATCTATTGCACAACCTGAATAAAAGAAGGGATCAGTTGATAGGACGCATCCTGAGCAATGAAGCAGTTGTCAGATTGGTAATGGAGGCAAGTGTAGGCGAGTAAAAATTATAGAGGAAGACCAAGTGACCAGGTTCCAGTAAATGTACAATTACACTACTGGCCATTAAAATTGCTACACCACGAAGATGACGTGCTACAGACGCGAAATTTAACCGACAGGAAGAACATGCTGTGAAATGCAAATTATAGCTTTTCAGAGCATTCACACAAGATTGGCGCCGGTGGCGACACCTACAACGTGCTGACGTGAGGAAAGTTTCCAACCGATTTCTTGTACACAAACAGCAGTTGACCGGCGTTGCCTGGTGAAAAGTTGTTGTGATGCCTCGTGTAAGGAGGAGAAATGCGTACCATCACGTTTTCGACTTTGATAAAAGTCGGATTGTAGCCTATCGCGATTGCGGTTTATCGTATCGCGACACTGCTTCTCGCGTTGGTCGAGATCCAATTACTGTTAGCAGAATATGGAAGCGGTGGGTTCAGGAGGGTAATGCGAAACGCCGTGCTGGATCCCAACGGCCTCGTATCGCTAGCAGTCTAGATGACAGGCAGCTTATCCGCATGGCTGTAACGGATCGTGCAGCCACGTCTCGATCCCTGAGTCAACAGATGGGGACGTTTGCAAGACAACAACCATCTGCAAGAACAGTTCGACGACGTTTGCAGCAGCATGGACTATCAGCTCGGAGACCATGGCTGCGGTTACCCTTGACGCTGCATCACAGGCAGGAGCACCTGCAATGGTGTACTCGACGACGATCCTGGGTGCACGAATGTCAAAACGTCATTTTTTAGGATGAATCCAGGTTCTGTTTACAGCATCATGATGGTCGCATCCGTGTTTAGCGACATCGCGGTGAACGCACATTGGAAGCGTGTATTCGTCACCGCCATACTGGCGTATCACCCAGCATGATGGTATGGGGTGCCATTGGTTACACGTCTCGGTCACCTCTTGTTCGCATTGACGGCACTTTGAACAGTGGACGTTACATTTCAGATGTGTTACGACTCGTGGCTCTACCCTTCATTCGATCCCTGCGAAACCCTACATTTCAGCAGGATAATGCACGACCGCATGTTGCAGGTCCTGTACAGGCCTTTCTGGATACAGAAAATGTTCGACTGCTGTCCTGGCCAGCACATTCTCCAGATTTCTCACCAATTTGGTCAATGGCGGCCGAGCAACTGGCTCGTCACAATACGCCAGTCACTACTCTTGATGAACTGTGATATCGTGTTGAAGCTGTATGAGCAGCTGTACCTGTACACGCCATCCAAGCTCTCTTTGACTCAATGCCCAGGCGTATCAAGGCGGTTATTACGGCCAGAGGTGGTTGCTCTGGGTACTGATTTCTCAGTATCTATGCACCCAATTTGCGTGAAAATGTAATCACATTTCAGTTCTAGTATAATATATTTGTCCAATCAATACCCTTTATCATCTGCATTTCTTCTTAGTGTAGCAATTTTAATGGCCAGTAGTGTATGCAGAGATGAAGAGGCTTGGAGAGGGTAGACTAGCGCGAAGACCTGCAGCAAACCAGTCTTCGGACTGAAGACAATAACAAGAATAGCTATGACTGTGCGATAAACATAACATGGCATTCTGAAAGCGGTGTCTAATAGTGTGCGATGAGGGAGAAGCATAAATGTAACATGTTACCCACTGTTGATGCAGCCCAGTTTACAAAACAGATTTTAAATGCCTTGCATATATTTCAGATAAATATCGATGATTATTTTGTCAATTTTGTTCATTAAGGGAACAGTTCAATGGGCAGAAAGCACTTCAGAATTAGCTCATTACCCGCCACACAAACTAGAGAGCGACCAAATGCTACCTGGAAGATGGTTGTTCTCGGGGTCTGGCAGCAACAAATCTGATAGAAGCAAACAAAAGTCGTGTTGTAGCCTTTGGTCAACAGATGGAACAAAACCCCGCAAATGTTCATCCACAGAACACATAAAGTTTGTAGAGCTATTCTCGGATAATACTGTGGTGCTAATGGCCAATATAGATAGTTCGTACGACAGCGATTTCAAACGAAATACGACCATTTTATCTTACGATGTTGTATCTGTTTTCTGGCCGCGAACAATGCTGACTTCACTAGTTCTTTAGTTTGCCTGTAACGAAACGCCGTAAGCTTGTTTCGTATTACGAATGCGAATGACCTCACTACAGTAGGGTACGAAAATACAATTCCTTGTTCGACAGCCACTGTCGTTTCCTAGCCCCATTCCCGAAGGATTTCTCCTAGCTTCCTTCACCCACTTCATACGATACACTCTAGATCCCGGCCAACCGAGGACAGCGGATGGGAAGATCTCTGTAAGAAAGTAGCCCCGCTGGCCATCTCACGGCTGTTAAGCAGTAATTGCGGCGACGACCTCCTCTATGCAGCGGAATACACTTGTTATCGTGAACTGTAGACCGACGCGATCTTCTACAACACTGGGAAGAAGTTTAAAGTGCGCGTTTCAGTCTTTCCGAAGACTGACAGCACTGCGTACTTGCTCGAAGTCTTTGGGGTGAAAATTACGCAAGGACTTTTGAAACTATGTTATAAGTATCTTCCTACGCAAAGACTATTGCGCAAAAAAAGTGGCACATTGTCAGAAGAGGGCACACGTTCCAGATTTGCTGCAGACACATTGCTGGTGCGTCACGGATGACAGTTGCGAAAGAAATGGCACGGAAACTGGGTATGCATTCCAAAGTTGTTGTGCACGGTACAGTGCGATTGTTGTGGGCAAAACGTCTAAGTGCACACAGATTCGCGGTGAAATTGTGGCGTTGTATGAAACAAATGCAGTGTCGCGACCAGCTGCAGTGAAATGGCGCCAACAATTTGACCAAGGCAGCACAGGCGTGGGTGGCGCTGATTCGCCTGTAAGCTCATCGACGTTGATCTGAGACGACAATCTTCAGACAGTCGGAGAGGAACAAATCGGAGAAAGAGAATCTCCAAAGATGAAGAAGACGTTCACACAGTGGTTCTCGAATGCCTCCGTTACCAACGAGCGGCTTTCTGTCTATAGCTACGTACGTATTCCACAAGCCACCGTGCGGTTTGCTTCTGGACCTGTGTTTATTGGGATTATTTGCTTGTTTCGCCTTCCTCTTGTCGCCCCTATAACAATGAAAAAAACCATCGCCTAATTATCAACTGAATACGAAAACAAAACTGAAAAGAAGGGTATGAGAAGAAAGAAAAATGATGGTGCATCTAACATGGCGTTATTGTTAGATGTCGCTGCTTTGAACTGTTACACCGCAAATGGTTCGACAGCTGCTAAATTTTTGAAACAAATTGTCCTGAAATTCTTAACAAGTGCCGAGACAATGGAACACTTTCGATTAAAAAGAGTTACGTACCTCAACAGGCAAAAACGGAAGCCTTATAGATTTCCAAGAACACTGGTGCTCCGCGGTAAACTGTTAATAAAATGGCTTTTCGCCTCGATATTTTGATGGTGCTAATTACTTTTTTATTAATTTGATTATGATTTCTGTGTTACTAGTTATGATTAAAAATTGAAGTAATCACCGAATGAAACAAGTTCTTCTCATTTGTAAAACAATTATTAACCTTTAAAATAAACAACATGTTCCCAACATTCTCAAAGTGTCCCGTCGGAGGAAAAATTTGGGAACCCCTGCACTTACAGGATGACTTCGCTGCCTGTCCGTCTTCCTGTCCGACTACTGTGGAAAACATAATCTTGTAAGTCAGTAGATAGGGCCATGTATGTCACATATTTAGATACTCGCAATGTCACTCATCAAAAGCTATCCTGTACTTGCCGTTGACCTAGAATTATGAAATTTGACAAGAAGCAATGTTTCACAGTACAAGTAAAAAATCCGAAAGTTTTTAATTTGTAACTGTATCACATAAAAATACTTTTTTGCCATTTTTTGTCCGTCAGTAAGGAATCCTTTTTGCTTGATGGTCTAGTGGTAAAACGCGTGCCTGTAAACCGAGTGACCGGGGGATCGAGTCTTGGTCAGATCAGGGATTTTTCCGTCTTCGTTTTAACCTAGTCTTCAGCTGTCAACGATGTGAGGAGTTGCCAGAAACAATACCTGCAGGTACCCTTTCCCAGTTTCATAACTAGGGTACGTTGTAGATAAGCAAGTCACTGAAGTGGCGTCCAGTAGAAAGACATGCTTGATGCCATTGCACCACGCGTAATTGTTAATTATTACCAACACCCATAGTTAAGTTTGTACGGAACTGTCAGAGTGCGAGCCCTTCTCGCAGATGTCGAGTTCTTTAACCTGCTTACCTTCTCTGTGTGGCATAACATATCGACACCACCCCTCAGCCGTCACAGTTGGCAACAGAGTTTCAAGTTTCCTTCTGACGCCAATAGCGGTCGCGCGGTATCCGGCAGACGCAATGGAGCACACCCGCCGAGCCACCCCTGCAGTGCCTCCGTACCATTACCGCCCTCTGCCACAGCGATATAGGAGGGCCGGCGGCAGCCACTCAACCTATGTCCACTTGGAGCCCCATCACTACAACACCGTCGTTTGTGCTTACAAGGGAACCTCCCCATCGCACCCCCCTCAGATTTAGTTATAAGTTGGCACAGTGGATAGGCCTTGAAAAACTGAACACAGATCAATTGAGAAAACAGAAATAAGTTGTGTGGAACTGTGAAAAAATAAGCAAAATATACAAACTGAGTAGTTCAAGGGAAGATAAGCAACATTAAGGACAATGAGAACGCAGGAGCGCCGTAGTCTCGTGGTAACGTGAGCAGCTGCGGAACGAAAGGTCGTTGGTTCGAATCTTCCTTCGAGTAAAAAGTTTAATTTGTTATTTTCAGTTTATGTGACAAACTCTTATGTTTTCATCACTTTTTTGAGAGTGATTATCACATCCACAAGAAAACCTAAATCGGGCAAGGTAGAAGAATCTTTTTACCCATTCGCCAAGTGCACAAGTTAGGTGGGTCGACAACATATTCCTGTCATGTGATGCACATGCCGTCACCAGTGTCGTATAGAATATATCAGATGTGTTTTCCTGTGGAGGAATCGGTTGACCTATGACCTTGCGATCAAATGTTTTCTGTTCCCATTGGAGGGGCACGTCCTTTCGTCTACTAATCGCACGGTTTTGCGATGCGGTCGCAAAACACAGACACTAAACTTATTACAGTGAACAGAGATGTCAATGAACGAACGGACAGATAATAACTATCCAAAAATAAAGAAAGTAAAATTTTCAGTCGAGGGAAGACTTGAACCCAGGACCTCTTGTTCTGCAGCTGCTCACACTACCACGGGACCACGGCGCTCCTAAGTTCACATTGTCCATTATGATGCTTATGTGGTCCATGGACTACTCAGTTTGTATATTTTGCTTATTTTTTCACAGTTCCACACAACGTCTTCCTGTTTTCTCAATTGATCTGTGTTCAGTTTATCAAGACCTATCCACTGTGCCAACTTATAACTAAATCTGAGGGGGGTGCGATGGGGAGGTTCCCTTGTTAGTACAGCAAGCCTCTTCTTGTTGGAATTGTGACAGTTGGACACTAATTCCTGCACGTGGAGAAGTACAAGTGAAGTACATATTCTGTTCACTATGTTAACTTCTTTGCTAACCATTTCTGCTCCTGTCCAGCTTGCGCACGACGGCAGTTGCGGCACCACTCTGTAGCCCACCTCTCCTTGTCACTGTGTATGAAGTCGTACAAAACACTCTAAACTACTGGAAAGTGTCTCACTCTCTTACAACAATCCCAACAAGCACTCAAAATATTTGTACAGGCGACTGAAGTTTGAAGGCAGGGTGACGACACTCCGTACAGAGCGCCATAAGATGGCCCGCGTGTGGTCTCGCCCCCCCCCCCCCCCCCCAACCTCCCACTGTAATTACAACTAATAGAGTGGAGCCGGCGACCTGCGCCGTGCGCCGGCAGGGTCACACGGAGGCATGAATAACAATCAGGCCTGGGATCGCGTCACTGCCCCGAACGTCGACTGCTCTCTTTCGCTAATGGCATACGATGACGACCTGCGCAAATGCTATTACTGTACCGTTACCTCCGGTCACTGAACCATCCTTCAGACAGGCTGTTCTTCGTAGTCCACATATATGGAAGTTTTATTTAACGACGCAAACGGGAGCTCTTGCTGCCATATACGTCCGGTGAGAGAGAGTAAGTATAAGAGTTCTTGGGGTTCGAAACGGACATCGTGTTAAATTGAATCTTGTGGCAGATTAAAACAGTGTTCCGAACCGGGACTCGAACCCGGAATCTTGCTTTCTGGGCCAATGCTCTTACCACTGAGCTATCCAGGCACGTAGAGAGTTGCTGGAGGAAGCGAAGCTGAGAGGACGCGTCGCGGGTCTTGCCTGGGAGGTGTGACGGTTTCTAAACTCGAGGTCACTAAATAATTAAACATCGAGACCCCAATCAACTGACGCCACAAATTTAATTTTTAGATTTCATCAATAACGTGATGAATTTAACTGGTTTCAGCCCTTTCCAGAAGTTTGGTCGCGAAGTTCACTATATTAAAAAGTCACAACTATGTACTCATAGTACGATGTTTATGAACTAAGCACATATCACAACGACAGTTTCCAATAACGACAGCCAACTGTCATGTTTTTTCACTGTTGCCAACCTAGTTTTGGAAGGCATTCGTAAAAATACAGAAAAATGGTTCAAATGGCTCTGAGCACTGTGAGACTTAACATCTGAGGTCATCAGTCCCCTAGAACTACACTCCTGGAAATTGAAATAAGAACACCGTGAATTCATTGTCCCAGGAAGGGGAAACTTTATTGACACATTCCTGGGGTCAGATACATCACATGATCACACTGACAGAACCACAGGCACATAGACACAGGCAACAGAGCATGCACAATGTTGGCACTAGTACAGTGTATATCCACCTTTCGCAGCAATGCAGGCTGCTATTCTCCCATGGAGACGATCGTAGAGATGCTGGATGTAGTCCTGTGGAACGGCTTGCCACGCCATTTCCACCTGGCGCCTCAGTTGGACCAGCGTTCGTGCTGGACGTGCAGACCGCGTGAGACGACGCTTCATCCAGTCCCAAACATGCTCAATGGGGGACAGATCCGGAGATCTTGCTGGCCAGGGTAGTTGACTTACACCTTCTAGAGCACGTTGGGTGGCACGGGATACATGCGGACGTGCATTGTCCTGTTGGAACAGCAAGTTCCCTTGCCGGTCTAGGAATGGTAGAACGATGGGTTCGATGACGGTTTGGATGTACCGTGCACTATTCAGTGTCCCCTCGACGATCACCAGTGGTGTACGGCCAGTGTAGGAGATCGGTCCCCACACCATGATGCCGGGTGTTGGCCCTGTGTGCCTCGGTCGTATGCAGTCCTGATTGTGGCGCTCACCTGCACGGCGCCAAACACGCATACGACCATCATTGGCACCAAGGCAGAAGCGACTCTCATCGCTGAAGACGACACGTCTCCATTCGTCCCTCCATTCACGCCTGTCGCGACACCACTGGAGGCGGGCTGCACGATGTTGGGGCGTGAGCGGAAGACGGCCTAACGGTGTGCGGGACCGTAGCCCAGCTTCATGGAGACGGTTGCGAATGGTCCTCGCCGATACCCCAGGAGCAACAGTGTCCCTAATTTGCTGGGAAGTGGCGGTGCGGTCCCCTACGGCACTGCGTAGGATCCTACGGTCTTGGCGTGCATCCGTGCGTCGCTGCGGTCCGGTCCCAGGTCGACGGGCACGTGCACCTTCCGCCGACCACTGGCGACAACATCGATGTACTGTGGAGACCTCACGCCCCACGTGTTGAGCAATTGGGCGGTACGTCGACCTCGCCTCCCGCATGCCCACTATACGCCCTCGCTCAAAGTCCGTCAACTGCACATACGGTTCACGTCCACGCTGTCGCGGCATGCTACCAGTGTTAAAGACTGCGATGGAGCTCCGTATGCCACGGCAAACTGGCTGTCACTGACGGCGGCGGTGCACAAATGCTGCGCAGCTAGCGCCATTCGACGGCCAACACCGCGGTTCCTGGTGTGTCCGCTGTGCCGTGCGTGTGATCATTGCTTGTACAGCCCTCTCACAGTGTCCGGAGCAAGTATGGTGGATCTGACACACCGGTGTCAATGTGTTCTTTTTTCCATTTCCAGTAGTGTACTTAAACCTAACTGACCTAAGGACATCACACACATCCATGCCCGAGGCAGGATTCGAACCTGCGACCGTAGCGGTCGCGCGGTTCCAGACTGAAGCGCCTAGAACCGCTCGTCCACACCGGCCGGCTAAAAATACAGGTGTTGTCGATACCACCGGTCTACCTCAACATCAGCTCAGACGGAGCTGCCTTCTGCACCTTTCAGCAATGTCTACATAGACGTGCTTCTCCCCATCAGTCTAAAAGGGATGTGCGGCAACAAAAATGAGTATAGATATGTACATCACAATAGAATTAAGCTGCGTGACGGCTTGAACTATTTTAATTTATATTAGTCTTAACTCAAGAGTTTTCCCTTTGTACATTAAAGTGATCGTAATGTGAAAAAATGTGGTAGCATCCACATCTGAGTCAACTATTCCTTCCACAAGCCATTCTCTCGTGTTAAGAATACAAAATAAATGTAAAGTTTACGAAACTTGAAATTACGCGTAAAATGTCTCATCTTAAGCGAATTTTTGCTATGATTCCAAAGCTGGTCTTAGATTTTGCAAGTTTGTAATATTTCCGAAATCATGAAGAATTCACATTATGATTAATATTTTATTAATACTGATTCATCTGACGCATTTTGATTACAGTTGTATGTGTAAAACGGCATCTTTTCTTCTCTAGCATCAGTCGAATGAACATTACTTTTGAAAACAGTCGTCTAATTGAATTACAGTATTGCAACGTAACTGCTTTCGTTAACATATGACACAATTTTGGAATTAACCAAATGAGTAGGTCCCATATGAAACCTATTATCCTATGATGATCTGAAGTTTTATAGATCCTCAATTCACAGTATTAAAATATTGGGTGATGAATTTAACTGCTTTCAACGTTCGAAATACGGATTTCCTACACAAATCCTAAAACGTAATTTCAGAAGGATTGTATGCAATGTATGAAATCAGCAAGCAGAGAGCAATGTCGTGCTGTTGCAAAAAACATGTCTTACGCTTATGAAAAACCAGAATTTATGTAGTATCAGTTTAGGTTACTGCCAAAGACTGCTGCTAGCCGGGAGTCTGTCGCTAGCCGTCGCGAATGATTTTGTATCAATAAACGATAATCGATTAGGAAATTTTATCGCGACAGCTCAGTGGAGAAGAGCATTGCCCGCGGGAGGCAAGGTTCTGGGTTCGGATCTATGTCTGGCACACATTTTTAATAATGTGAATGACTCAACCAACCACAAATATTTTTAAACTGCCACAGGGTTTCAAAACAGCGCGCACGCCGCCTTGCAGAGGGATAATTCATTATGATGTTGTGCATTATTACAAAATAACTGTCTACCGTATGGCGCTGCCGCACTGTATGACAACGACGTCGACTAAAAACGCGCAAATAAGCACAGGCAAGTAATTTACAACTCAGTAACTATACTGTTAAGTTTGCAAGAGCGACTGTTATAGCTATACTGTTAAGGTTGTAGGAGACCCATTTATAAAAGTGGAGCCATGGAGAGGAAATTTTCTTGCCAACAATTTCAGACAATATAGGAAGTAGTTTTATTTTAAGCCGACATATGTCATTACACCGGTTAAAATGTCATAAACATAACTTCTGAAATGCTACGCATCTTATTTTATGTTGATAAGCGGGCTGGATCGCTGTTATGTATTGAAAAAATGAAATAAAATCATCGCATGGCATTTATTGGCCGGGATATCCCCTTCGGTGTTCGGCCGCCGTGTTGCAAGTCTTTTTTGTTGACAGCACTTCGGAGACAGCAGAATGGCTCAAATGGCTCTGAGCACTATGGGACTTAACATCTATGGTCATCAGTCCCCTAGAACTTAGAACTACTTAAACCTAACTAACCTAAGGACATCACACACATCCATGCCCGAGGCAGGATTCGAACCTGCGACCGTAGCAGTCGCGGGGCTCCGGACTGAGCGCCTAGAACCGTTAGACCACCGCGGCCGGCCTCGGAGACAGCACTTCGGAGACTTGCGTGTCAATGATGATGAAAGACACACGAACCCAGTCCCCTACCGAGAATCGAACCCGGGCCCCCTTGTGTTGTAGGCGGTAACGCTACCGCTGCGCTACGGAGGCGACCCTGTTACGTATTCAAAACGCCACACAAATAAAGCTGAAAAATGTGACGTTGCCTGAGCCACTGTTTACGGGCAAATGTCAAGGCACGTACCATATCGACTCGTGACTGAAATGCCGCAGCAGCTTCGAAGAAGTATTGACCAGTGAGATTTCGCGCACTTTCTTCTGTTTCTATTCTGTCCCAGGTTATGAAGACAGTTGGTCCACCCTGGGACAGTGAGTTTGGTGTTCGACACTTGTTTTATCCAAGAGAAGAGGCCTATGTTTCTACAGCGTGTTTCACCATCTTTCTTTCTTTTATTTCCATAATCATTCGTAACCAGGACAAATGCAATACAGCGCTGCACAAGCAATCGCCGCAGTTATCCGCACGATACAGCTGCAAACTCAGACCTCATCCAAAGGTTGAAGAACGATAATGGTAAAGCCCAGTCAATGCTGGACAGCGTGGGAAGTCTCACGTAGCCCTCACATATTGAAGTTAGTATAAAGGTTCACTCACTCGTGCAAAAATGTACCATAAATGCTAAATTTGTTGTGTTGTAATGCCTATTTTATGCAGCAGATATGACGTTGTGCTCTTTCTAAGCGATTACAAGAAGCGATCCCACGAAAGTAATATTAGGTCATAAAAGAGAGTGTCTAGGCCTCATGCTACTTTATTACTTTGCAGTCATCATCAGATCTCAAAATTACAGCAGTAGTATGTAGATGCGCAGTCAGTGCACTTTACACAGCGCTCGAATTGGAAGACGATGCGAAACGGATATTAACTCTCACCTCCTTCGAGGAAAATTGATACGTTGTCGGTGTGATGAGGATGTGCAGTACTGCTAAAATACATTTCAAATATAATTACGTCAATACGTGAAAGCGACAGAATTGCTCAACAAATGACTTTACAAAAAGCAAAGTCGCATTTCCGTTCTCCAGCATGATTGGTCGTCTTCTGTTAAAATGCAAGAGAGAAAAGATAAACAAACGGTAATCGCTAAATAAAAGACGGAAAGCATAACGGAGAACTTAAATACTGAAGTTTCGAGCCGCACGGTCAGAGGCGCCATATCACTGACTGCGCGGCTTCCCCCCCCCCCCGCCCCCCCCTCCCCCCCCCCCCCCCCCTCACCGCCCCGTCGGAGGTTCGAGTCCTCCCTCGGGCATGGGTGTGTGTGTTGTTCTTAGCGTAAATTAGTTTAAGTTAGATTAACTAGTGCGTAAGCTTAGGGACCGATGACCTCAGCAGTTTGGTCCCTTAGAAATTCACACACATTTGAACATTTTGAAGTTTCGAGAGCCTAGGTTGCAGGAAAAGCTGAGGAATCATTACATACTCCAACAATAGCAGATCGGATTCGTCCCGCATCTGTACCTTTACATAGCACTAAATCTTCCTCCTTCTCCTCCTCCATTCCATCCATACGGCTATGGAACAAGTTATGTTGTAACCCGTGTCCTATGCAAAACCACTCTGGATTCAAGTGGAGCTTAAAGCCGTTATCATCGACGTTGCTACTCTCTCGTCATAATGCAGCTGTTTTCCTTCTGTCCAACATGGAACCATTGTTTCTGTCACATTGTAAACCACCCGTACCTTCGTCATTCCTTTCAATTTCTGTTTCCTTCCTTCTGTCCCATCTGTCAATCTTACACTATTATTTCTAGCTCTTTCTTTGACTAGTCAACTTCTCCACATTGGTTCCTTCCGTACTGTTGTCATACGTTCCTGTTTGATGTAACTACCCACATTCGACACGAACATAATGAGGAAACTGCTCACTGTTAATAACACTGATACTTCAGAATGGATGCAAACCGACTAACGAAGCAATTAATTATCTACTGAGCAACATAACTGAAATCTCTGATAACAGGTCCAAAGGATTAGGGAAGGACCCCAAGAACATTGGACTCAGACGACATCGCTAACCGATCAAAGTAAAGATCACTGATCGGCAACTTCAAGGGTTTTCGAAATGAGCGGAAACGGAACAGCAGCTGGATAATGAAGGCAGGCGGGCAAAGCAGGAATGCAACGCTTTTGAACTGCAGAAAAAGCTTCCAGAAATGCTTCACAGTTACCTGACGTTCTTTGTATTGCTCAGGTACTACGCCAATTGTACCGTTGACTCGCTAAAGATGTCTGGTTTTATGTGACAGACGGCTTTCAGGCTCTAATCTTTCCAGGTGAAATAAATAAACAAATAACTATATAAATATTCTGGTACGATACGCATCCATCTCCACAAGCCCTTCCGTGCTCTTAGGAGCGCAGATGTTTATGTTAACGAATGTGGAAATGATCTAGATCTTGAACAATTTTTCATATTCATTTCATGAAGTAACAGGAACTCTGTGGCCGCAATAGTGATGTAGTACTAAATGTAATATATTTACTCTAAAATGCTACTGACTGAAAGAAGTATAGTGCTTTGTTTTTCGAGCGCCTTTCATTGTTGTCAAGGTTGAAAGGCACGGCGTCAGTCGTTGCCCCCCCCCCCCCCTCCCACACATCTGTATGCAGGGTCTGCAGAGCCCATTCAGAGGGTGAACCGACCAGCAAGCAAATGACGCTTCTTACAGGCGCAGTTCTTGGCGAGCCGTATTCGTGGGCTCGAGCAGTGCTGCGCCCTAGCGGTGGGCCACACAACTATTTGCTTCAGGTGCAGCATTCGTACCAATACATAACACAGCAAGAGCCATTTCGTAGCACTGTTTGACTGTGGGTCACACGTACTGAATCACTGGAGTCGGAATATGTTGCTACCGTAACGTCTATGCCTCCTTGTTACATGCCTCTTCAGAAACACCATTAAAAACAGAAAATTACGTATAGCTATTTATGATTTTGCAAAAGTAGCTCAACTCAGAAAAAGGATACATTATACACGACGAGGTACGGATTCTATTAAGCGCTAGCTGCTGCAAGTGCAGACAGATATGTGATATAAAACAGATCACCCTATGTTTAGATCTGCGGACACTATAACAGAAACAACTACTAAAAGGCATAAGAAGAAGTTCGACAAATTACAAACAATATCATCGTGTCTGATATGGTAATAAATTTCGGATGATTGTGTCGTCTACCGACTGGTGAAGTTGTCAGAAGATCAAAACCATGGTGAAGTTGTCAGAAGATCAAAACCAATTGCAAATGATTTAGGCAAGACACCTGTCTGGTTTTAAAAGTGACATTTGACCCCAAACAATTAAAAATATGAGGCACTCTAACTGAGTATTAAAAAAAAAGTTATATTTCGGTTGCACGATAACTCATACAAATTTAAAGGTTGTTGAATCAGTTTAAATGCCTAGGGTTTACAGTTACGAGAAGCTTAAATTGGAACGATCGAAAAGAACATATTGTAGGAAAGGCCAACCACAGACTTCGTTTTATTGCCAGAACACTTAGAAGAAGCAACAAAGCTTCTAAAGAGACTGTCCATACTACACTTGTCCGCCCACAGCTCGCATTTTGTACTATCGAGAAATTGGGGTTAGAGTGTCACGGGTCTGATACGCAATTTGAGGTGGCAGCCATTAGGCGCTTTTCGTCGCTGCGAAGCCGGCCGAAGTGGCCGTGCGGTTAAAGGCGCTGCAGTCTGGAACCGCAAGACCGCTACGGTCGCAGGTTCGAATCCTGCCTCGGGCATGGATGTTTGTGCTGTCCTTAGGTTAGTTAGGTTTAACTATTTCTAAGTTCTAGGGGACTAATGACCTTAGCAGTTGAGTCCCATAGTGCTCAGAGCCATTTGAACCCATTTTCGTCGCTGCGAGACTTCACGAAATTTCAATCAACGAAATTTTAGTCACCAGCTTTCTCCTCCAAATGTGAAAATATTTTGTTGACTCCCACCTACATAGGAAGAAACCAGCATCATCGTAAAGTGCATCTACATTTACATGATTACTCTGCAATTTGCAATTAAGTGCCTGGCAGAAGGTTCATCGAACCATCTTAAAGCTATTTCCTTACCGTTCCTCTCTTGAACAGCCAGCAGCGAAAACGAAAACTTTAAATCTTTCTGTGCGAGCTCTGATTTCTCTTATTTTATTATGATGATTATTCCTCGCTGTGTAGGTGGATGCCAGCAAAATATTTTGACACTTTGAGGACAAAGTTCGTGATGTATCATATCCGTGGCGCTCTCTCTCCTATCCCGCGATAGTACCAAACGAGTCGCCCTTCTTCGAACTTTTCCGACGTCCTGCGTCCTACCTGATGCGCGTCCCACACCGCACAGCGATACTCCAGAAGATGACGTACAAGCGTAATGCAGGCAGTTTCTTTAGTAGACGTGTTGCATTTTCTTAGTGTTGTGTCAATAAATCGTAGTCTTTGGTTTACTAATTCCACAACATTATCTATATGACCGTTCCAATTCAAGTTATTCGTAATTATAATCCCTAAGTATTTACTTGAATTTACAGCCTTCAGAATTGTGTTTTTCTATCGTGTATTCGGAATTTTGCGGATTCTTTTTGATATTCATATGAATGACTTCGCACTTTTCATAATTTAGAGTCAATTTCACTTTTCACAGCACACGGATAGCTCGTCTAAATCGTTTTGCAATTTGTTTTGATCATCTGATGACTTTATAAGACGGTAAATGACATCTTCGAACAGTCTAAGAGCACTACTCAGATTGTCTCTTAAATCGTTTATGTAATCAGGAACAGCAGAGAGCCTATAACACTTCCTTGGGGAAAACCAGATATTACTTCTGTTTTACCCGATGAATTGCTACGAACTGTGACCTTTCTGAGAAGAAATCAGGAAATGAGACGATACTCCACAGATACGCAATTTGATTAGAAGTCGCTTGTGAGGTACGGAAAGTCTTCTGAAAATCGAAAAGTATCGAATGAATTTGGCATCCCCCATCAATAGCACTCACTACTTTCGTTGAGAATAACGAACTAGTTGCGTTTAACAAGAACGATATTTTCTGAGTCGATGTTTATTGTTTGTCAATAGCCGGCCGGTGTGGCCGAGCGGTTCTAGGCGCTTCAGTCTGGAACAGCGCGACTGCTACGGTCGCAGGTTCGAATCCTGCCTCGGGCATGGATGTGTGTGATGTCCCTAGGTTAGTTAGGTTTAAGTAGTTCTAGTTCTAGGGGACTGATGACCTCAGATGTTAAGTCCCATAGTGCTCAGAGCCATTTGAACAATTTTTTTAGTTTGTCAGTCAAGTGTTTTCTTCGAGATAACTCATAATGATCGGACCCAATATATGTCCCAAAATTCTAGTGTAAATCGACGTTGGCGGTACGGGCCTGTAATTCTGCGAGTTACTCCTATTTCCCTTCTCGGGTATTCGTGTGACTTGTGCAACTTTGCAGTCTTTAGTTACGAACCTTTCAATGAGAGAGCGGATGTATATGATTCCTAAGTATGGAGCTATTGCATCAGTATACTCTGAAAGGAGAAAGACTGGTATACAGTCTGGACCGCAGTGTCATCAGGAACATCACCATTATTATGGCGCATTGAAGGTATTGTTTGTGCGTTACCTTTGATGTACTTAACATACGACCAAAATCTGTTTGGATTTTCTGCCAGATTGCGAGACAGAGTTTCGTTGTGGAAAGTACTAAAGGCACCTCGCATTTAGGTTCGCACTATATTTCGAGCTTCTGTAAAACTTAAAAAATAAAAGAACTCGGAGCTCTCACGGAAAGATTTTGATGTTCATTTTTTTTCCACCTGCTATTCGAGAGTGGAGCCGTAGTGAAAGAACCTGTAAGTGGTTTTATGAACCCTCTGCCAAGCAATTAAGTGTGAACAGCATAGTCATGTACATATGTACATGGTAGGTGATTCCGCCGCCTCCCCCCCCCCCCTCTCCCCCCTCCCAAAGCCGAATCTCAAGTCCTGGGTATGCCTTTTGTATCACAGATATCCGAAAAACATGGTGAACGGTTTGAAACTCAAGGACGTGTAGTTCTGGCAACGTGGTGCGTTGCAGGTGGCTTGTACCTGGTTATCCTGGCGTAGCAGCGGGTCGGCCGCTCGTAAAGGAGGCGGGGGGAGGCCTTATCTTCGACCAGATAGCAGTCGCTCGCCCACAAGTCGTCCGATAAACCCTTCTGCGAGGAGCAGAGCGCTGGTGCTCACTCCCATACGCGTCGGACCGGGGAAAGTGGCAGAGTGTTAAGATACTTGGAGGACAGCGGTTCAAATAGCCCGCCCAGCCACCCAGAACTAGGTTTTCCGTGGTTCTCCTAAGTTACTTAAGCCAAACGCTTGAAATGTTTCCTTTCACACGGACACGACCGCTTATACAATAGGCGACGGGACGCTGTACTAATTTTCCATTACGCGTCCGCCGGCTAGTGTGGCCGAGTGGTTCTAGGCGCTTCAATCTGGAACCGCGAGACCGCTACAGTCGCAGGTTCGAATCCTGCCTCGGGCATGGATGTGTGTGATGTCCTTAGGTTAGTTAGGTTTAAGTAGTCCTAAGTTTTAGGGTACTGATGACCTCAGATGTTAAGTCCCATACTGCTCAGTGCCATTTGAACCATTTGAACTTTACGCGTCCTAAAGCGAAAGCACATGACAATTTACTGAGCTGCCAGTGGCACTCAGCGCTTGTACGGTGAGTAAACGCCCGGTTCCTGGATTACGAAAAAGTGTTTAGTGCCCAGTATTACGTGCTGAATCGAAGTGAGCCTGCAGTAGCTCGGTAAAGTGAGTTTAAAACTGGACAAACATGGATGGCTCGAAGAGTAAGTTGTATTCCTGAAATCGTATGGCTGGCTGCTTCTACGTGTACATCCGTACTCTGCAAACCACCGTGGCGTGCATGGCAAGGGGTACTTTCCATTGTTCAAATTTAGGGCTTTTTCCCGTTCCGTTCACGTACGGAGCACGGAGAGGATGGCTGCTTTAAACGCCTCTCCGTGTGCTGCAATTAGTCCAATCTTGTCTTCGCGATCCATAAATGAGCGATACGTAGGGGTTATAGTAAATTCCTAGATTCACTACTTAAGGTTGGTTCTAGAAGTTGACTAAGTAATACAGTTCTTTCAGCGTCTTCGTGAAATTCTCTCACGATTTAAACAAGCCTGCTGTTCTTCTTTGTACCCGTTAAATAACCCCTGTTAGTGCTGTTTGGTACAAAACGCACATACATGAGCAGTATTATAGGTTTGGTCGCATGAGTGTGCCGGCCGAGCGGTTCTAGGCGATTCAGTCCGGAACCGCGCTGCTGTTACGGTCACAGGTTCGAATCCTGCCTCGGGCATGGATGTGTGTGATGTCCTTAGGTTAGTTAAGTTTAAGTAGTTCTAAGTCTAGGGGACTAATGACCTCAGTTGTCAAGTCCCACAGTGCTTAGAGCCATTTCGTAGGCCATTATAAAGGCGGCGCGTTTAAAGGACACTGAGATTGCTGTCAAGATAGGTGATGTATGGCAGATGCTTTGAGTACACTTGAAGGTTATCGATTGGATCAAAAGGTTTTAGAACTCCTCTATGATGGGGTCGTTAGAGACGAAGCATAAATTTCGACTGTAGAAAATAGGGCAGGAAATGGGTCGCTGTAACGTCCTCAGTTCTTATGTAGCGCATACGCTATTTGCTAATTTTATTTTTATTTATTTATTTTTTTCTCGCTCAAGGGATTAATCAAACTCGTTATGATTGATTTAACACGTACTTTATCCACCACGCGCTCTCAGCGCACCAAGTGTTTTCGTTTCTACCTGTTTCCAGCAGATGGCAGCATACGCTTAAGAGCTGTTCACTGCAGTGTCAGCATGTCTGCGAGAAATAAAGGAAGTTTCTGTTTATTTTTAGCAATTTTGGATTACAACGCTTTTAGAACATGCTGTAATATAGTAATGTATCCTACACTACCGAATAAGTGATAGTTCACTTCAACACAACACTGCAGCAAATATATCTCTTCAATGAAGCACTGACACTCAATTCGGCAAAGATATCCACTTTCACGTTCCATCAGCATTGTTTCCATAATTTTTAGGTGTTTAGTATTGAGCTTTCAGACTGTTGCACGTTTTTAATTATAATGTAACATAAAAAGTACTGACACTGAACGTGCCCTGAAAATTTTGGTGAATCTCAGCATTTTTTAACAATCAGTATTTTAATCTTTTTCGTTCCAGAACATCGCAACGAACACCAATTTACACTAATCAATCGTGACATCTAACCTGACCATTCGGGAGGCACCCACCACCTGTAACTGTTCAGGGAAACAACAAAAAATCTAAATGTAGATGGCGGGACAGGGAACTGATCCCGTGACTCCAGCTCTTTCTGAATACTAGCGAACGCTTTAATGACTACTGACAGCCCCCCCTCCCCCCACCCCCGCCCCAAACCCACCACGGTGTTCGTCTTGGCATTCGAGGCAGCGCCCCGATACCGCATGGTACGCACCAAAGGTCGCGCAAACATATACTCTCAACACATCCGTGGCGTATCTCCGATAAAAATTCGCACAAATGGATTGCGCTTGCAAACTGCCTCTGCATTAACAACGATTCGCACGTGTTCCGCAGTGGAAACGTCTTGCTTGGTCCAACGAGCATGCCAGTTTGAATTACTGACGGCTTAAAAAAATATTGTTCGATAGAAGTGTTGGTTATCCTATCTATACGCGATCTGCGTGTTTCGAGTCAACGGAAACATCGTGTGCGCTGTACGGAGTCCACGAAAGAAGGCAAATGAGAGCAGGAGCGGATTTCTTTGTGTGCTGTGGGCGTCAGAACAAATTGCATTTTCTCGCAGATGGTGACGGCATCTATCAAAATCACAATGTTCCTAGTCATCGTACGCAGACTGTGGGGGAGCGGTTCGAAGAAGTTGCAACTGACTTTCACGAACTAAGAGTAACAGCTATCCGTAACGGGGTTGAGTGGAACTAGATACTTGGGCTTCATAGAAACGCACACAGCATCCACGGTGCATCCTAATATAAATATCATCCTTGAAGATTAGATCGCATGGAGCATGGCTTGACACACAACAAGATTATTCGCGACGTCTCATGACAACACAGTAATGCTGTATAGAAGGCCAAAGGACGACCTACAAGGCATCAGTAATTAGTCACGACTAATTGATCACACTGTGAATTTTCTTCCTTCTGGAGACTGAGAGATCATGCACGTTTTGTTTCCTTCTGTCCCTACCGGGGGTCGTACGTGCACTTCACAAAGTCTGCACAGAGCCCTTCTTCGTTTTCTGTGTACGCAGATGGATGGAGTGTTTCGCACGCCTTGAGCTACTTCCGAAGTAAAGCCTTGTGAAAATACGTGTTTCCCACCGCGTCATTTTACCTCCTTATCCAGTTCTTAGAACTCGTAATTACGAACCATGCTTTCGCACCCAACAGCCAATTCACAGCGTATATCATTGCATAGATGTAATTTACGACAAATATAACGATACAAAAGAAAATACCATAGCGTCTTTCGCTGTGAAGTGTCGTTAAGAATACTGACGGGGGAAAATGATTCCTTTGGTGGAATGGATTTCCTGAGGATTACACCTACGAATTTCTGTTGACACCTAGTTTTCCTACACCTACATAGTCCTAAGTCATTCTTCCGCTGTACGTCGCTCTGCATGAAGAATTTTACGACTTTAAGTGGTGGCGGTCAATCACTTAATTCAGCAATAATGGGTATTTTCGCTTCTTTTTTGACAATACGTTACATTCTTTCATGTTGAAGGTCAACCGGCCACGCACCCCACTAAGCGTCGATTCTCTACAGCTTGAAAAACTGAACGATACCCGCTCTTTAAGACAATTTCGCCCTCTATCAGCTAGAATATCTATAACTCAGTTACGAAGCTGGCCCACAATTCCGCAGTTTTTCACCAGGCGACAGTGCAGAACTTTATCGGATATCTGTAAGACATTAACTTGGACACCGATGTACTCGTTTACTGCATTCTGGTGTTGATGAACGAATGCAGCGAGCTGAATTTCATAAGATCATTGTTTCTGAAACCAATGTTGACCCGTACAGAAGGAATTGTCGTTCTCCAAAATGGTGATAACATGCGGTCATGAAACGTATTCCGTACGGTAACGGGCCCCAGTATCGTCCCCGCAGGAATTTTCGGTTTCAATAGTTGGTAACAAATGTTTAGCTCCGTGTACATGTGAAGCCTCTGTCCACAGTATCGAGGACAGAGTTGGTGGTGTCGAGGTCGTGTAGCTTGGATGTACCAAGGAATCCCTTTTTTTTCGGTGAGGTAAAGTAGCAGTCAAATTAACAACCTGCAGTCCCTGGTGTGAGCGCTAATTCAAATATTGGGCTGAATTTCAGTCGTGGGTTGCAGTTTCAGGTGTGTAATCGTTATGATAAAGCGTCTAGCCTGTGTTGATGCAGCGACCATTATAATAGATCCGGAGATGTTCGTAATTTCGTCCCCCGTGCTGTTCCTATTTCTGGCCCGGGAAGAAATTTGGAGCGTTAATTAAACACTGATTTTAGTTTGCTATTTATGAAGATTACTTTACTTTTTGATATGGCAAAATGCACAGGGAGAGAAAGGGATTGGTTGCACGAAATGCTTAGTTTCTTATCACGAAACACGCTGTTTATCTACGCAGACATACAAATTAACATGGTACACATCTTTAGAAGGCTGAAAAACCCTAAATTGTTCATTCGGGACATTAAAGTGACTCATACTAGTTAAACTGCGAACGTTTATCTCAAATATTGACTTTATTACTTTATAACAATTTAACTGTAACTTACCTTCCAGTGGAGCATAAACTCAGAAACACAGGAGTGTATAACAATCTGTAGCCTTTTCCGTAACCTTTCAGGACTTTTACACGTCTGTTCGTTGCTCTAGCTACCTGTGACAAACTGCTGCTAAACGTTGCTAAAGTCAGATAAAGAAGTCTAGTCATAATAAGCAAATGAAACTTCTTGCAAAACTGATCTAAATTTACAGGACGCCAGTACTTCTGGAGTAATCTGTTCATAATAAGGCTGGTTGTGCTACCATCTTACATTGTTCGATGAATCTCTGAAATTATTTCCTCACCTTCCGTGGAACAATATTAGTGAAAGCTAATTCACAATGTTTTAAAGTAGCAGTGCAGTTTTTTTTCCCCATTGCGCAGTGCTCTAGCTGGTGAGACAGTGATCGAATCCACGCTGGAGTGGTAAACCGCCCAGTCTGAGTGTGGTTTTTAGGCCGTTTTCCACGCTGGTTTCGGCAAATATTGTGCCGGTCCCCAATCTCTACGTCTGAAAATACAATACGCAAGACAGTTTAACAGAACAAATTTTACACGATTCACCACAGACAGACGCCGCACAGACTTTCCCACTTGACCCCCCCCCCCCCCCCCCCGCTTAGGTTAACTAACAACTGTGACAACAAGATCATCCGACCACAAAGCCCGCATCTCGTGGTCGTGCGGTAGCGTTCTCGCTTCCCACGCCCGGGTTCCCGGGTTCGATTCCCGGCGGGGTCAGGGATTTTCTCTGCCTCGTGATGGCTGGGTGTTGTGTGCTGTCCTTAGGTTAGTTAGGTTTAAGTAGTTCTAAGTTCTAGGGGACTTATGACCACAGCAGTTGAGTCCCATAGTGCTCAGAGCCATTTGAGCCGACCACAAAGTGCAAATAAATATGGTGAATCATGGTAACGTACTCCATGCAACGAGATATATGCTTGGAAAGGAGGAATTTTTAATAGCCAAGATCGCATTCACTATTATTTATTCCTGATGTTCGTCAGCAACAGTTAAGGCTGTCATTTTCTGATCCTCAAAAAATTTTTTGTGTTATATCTCCTGCTGCATCATGACTATATTGCACATGCCATGCTGACATTATTGTGGATAGTACGTAGCACATTCCATACAGGTTGTGTTAAAAATAAAATCAGTGTGTGCTACATACTAAACACTATGATTTCGACACGGCATGAGTGATACAGTCGTAATGGAAGAGAACGTATTACAACCAGATTTTTTTGATGATCATAAAAATGACAGTCTTAATTGTTGCAAACGCACGTCAGGAATAAATAGTTCTGCATGCAATCTTGGCTAGTAAAAGTTTCTTGAAAGCAAGCAAAGATCGCTCCTCCTCATATCATAATTATAAGAAATTTGCTTATCGGAAAGGAGAGTACAGTATTTTCTTTGGAAAATTACCTTTATCTTTGTTGGAAATTATAGCTTCCCAATTATTTACATTGTGAATGGGCTATTGGATGTGAATACGTGGCTCATAATTACAGCTTCTGAGACGTAGACGAATAAGATGATATGCAGTTTGAGAAACAAATTAAAATCATGAAATACAAGATTGCTTTCTATAGTGCACACATGTGAGTAGTTTATTACAGATACGTATAACAAAATGATCAAAAGTGTAGGTATTAACTGCTGTATAGTACACACATCAAAAAAAGTTTTGCATCATAAGAAATGTTAGTCATTGTAAGCTGCGATCGACGAACAATACGTTCAGTGTGTGAAGCGAAAAAGTGGTAAATTTTCGCTTCCCCGTAATGTTTGGATAATGTGGTAACTGTAAAATACGAGCACTCGGCACATCGTGATTTTTTCTCAATCGTCAAATAAACATCGGTCAACTGACCTGAATGTGTTCATTGCGGACAGGCATCGACCTCACATTTAGTACATGTCCTTAGTAGTTTCAGCAAAAGTTAACGTGTGGGTACAAACGTATATTGTTCCATTAAGAATGCATGGTTTTTAAACATGTAAGTCGTAAAGAAGTTTGCGGGAACCAACCACACAGAAAGATTACGCACACTTTTGCGTACTGTGGCTTTTAATATTTGGGAAGTATTACAAACTTCCGTATCACATCAGACGCACTGAAACTGAGCCGTAATTTGTGAAGAGATGAGGATACTTATGTCTGGCACTAGTGTGTGGTATGAATTTAAATGCCAATAGTTCCATAGATGCTTGGGATTGAGTTTTATTTGTATATATTGGAGCGTAAAAGTTTTGACGTAAACGCACACCATTTTGGCGTCATCGACGTATTAGCCACATATTTCTCGCTTTGATAATAGACGTTGCTGGGGCGGGGGACGTGTACGCGCTATCAGTCTTGTCCTGGGTATTCTCTTACACAGAGTGCTGCGTTTGAACAGTCCCTGCTTGGGTACACGTAGTTAAACCAAGGTAAACCTTCGTCGTTTCTAGTTCTCGTCGGAAAACACGCGATTACGTGCGTCACAGAGCTGATGCAACAGCAGTTAGCGTACCCTCACGAGGCCTGGCCTATTCTGTCCGCCGTCGCTTCCAGCGCCGTCCACACGCGAGCAGATCGCTGGCAGATGTTACACCACGCCAGAGACCTCGTTTATAGCACTGAGATCTACATCAGCAGATTCTCAAAGACACGACTGCTGTGGATGTATTCATTTTGTGGTCGTTAGTTTGGGTCTGTTTTATCACTGAGGTGATCTTGGCTTTATAAACACACAAAAAAATCAACTTCGAGTAATGTTTGCTTATTATTGTTCCGTACAAACACACTGTGCACCTGGGTCAGTCTATATTTCCAACAAATTATTTAATAAAATCGAAAAATCAGAATCACTAGTCCACCTAACTCAACATTCTCCAAAACTGCTCACACAACTGCCCAGTTTCAGCTGCGGATGTTTCAATTATTCTGATAGCTTGTGACGTCATTGCTATGGCGTTAAACATGCCCTACGCCACAGAATTATGACATGTCTTAAGAATCAAATTAAGTTTCATGTAATTTTAAGCTACGCAGATGGCCAATTATGTGGATAATTCTGTGAAACTTCATGACATTCTGCGGCCGTCACAAATTGTCCATCCTGTTCGCATGCAAATACTGTTTCCAATATACGGATTGCACCAATTCGAAAGGCGGTGAGAGGAAGGAATAAAAACACAGAAAACCGTACTTCGATTAAAATATCAGGCGTTCCAAACAATATATCGAGGTTAGGCTTGTAGTACTTATTGCAATCTACTTACAGTTATAAATAATACATCAACTGAAAGAACGAAATAAACAGTTTTTCTTAGTAGTGATCAGTGTGTGCACCATTCGTCACAGGCCACACATCGAGTCAATGGGCAAGTTCTTCTCATGCCTTGCTCAGTGTGTCAGGAGTAATATTTGCAACAACTGTTTCAGTCAAGTTTTATGACTCGCGTAGATGAGCTGGTAGCGGAATCACATACACACGGTCCTTTATGAACCCCTCAAACATAAAAGTTACATGGCGTCAGATCGGGTGAACTTGGAGGCTCAAGCTACGCCATCCGGCCCCTTGCGGCCAACCCAGCGGTCGGGTCAAAATGTATTTTAACCAATCGAGTACTGAGTTACGTCAGTGATGCGGTGCACCATCTTGCTGCCAAATAAAGTTCCGTGGTTAATAAAGTTCCGTGGTTCAGCTTCCAGTTGAAGAAAGAACCATAATTCTAGCGCATCAAGAAACAAGAAACATCAGTTACAACTGCTTCACCGATAAAGAAACCCGCATAAACTTTCCGCCGCGATGTGGCACAAAGAACATTCAGTTTACTGTACTATTTCGTGGGGATTTGCTAATCCTCCGCACACATTACGTGTTTTCACATTTCCACCAAGATGAAACGTCGAATTCATCACATTCATACGACCAGAAAATCTTCATCGTCATGCAGCAACATTTCTTTTACAAAGTTGGCACGCGAAAAGTAGTCTCCAGGCTTTAGAGCTTGTAGCAACTGTAAAGAATAAAGACCAATTCGTAAGAGTCTCCTTAAAAATCTCCACAAAGACGTCACTGGAACTGCTAATTCACGACTAGCCTTCCGAACTCAGTTCTTGGAGCTAAGGATGAAAGATTTTCTCACTATTTCAACAACAAAAAATCGTATTTGTAAGTGTATTTGCATGTGCAGAAGGACTAAAATAATAATGTGGTCTTTAATGTTAAGATATCATATAAACTGACTCGTTCAACTTCATTGCGATAAAAGAATCGTTCAAATCATGTATGGAATGTGTAGTTAACTAACAACCTCTTCAGTCACTCTTGGTCGTCTCGTACTCTTCCCATTGCAAAGGCAGGCAGTGCGTTCAAACTTAATGACACCTAGATGGATGTAATAATCACTTGCAGTATTACAGTGGAACTTAATGCGGAACGCACGTTGCACTATAACAACAGATACAGTACTTGCAGACTGTAACAACAAAAAGGTTTTTGTCCACTAGTCGCCATCTTTGCTATTACAGCTCCCTAACGGAACACGAAGGAAACAGTGCGCCCGCACAGGTATACTAACAAAACTGCTCATTTGATGTATTACTTATAATTAGAAGTTGAGTGCAATAAATACTACACAGTCTTAAAACCCAAATATTCATTTTGGAACATCCAGTAGATCAGTTGTTTCAAAAGGTTGTTCGGAAAAACAATGTCACGAGCAGTGCTCTCATATCAGGCTTTGCCCAACTGCTTCATGGAAACTATCGCCCACAAAACCTATTAAGCCACCGTGAATAAGAGGTGGTTTTGATTTCCAATGCAGGTCAGGAAGTAGGGAATAATTTCCGAAACACATGGAGAAATCTCATGAAGTAAATGCAACTAAAAAGATAGATATGGAAAGGGACAGGTATTTCATACAATTTTATGGACAGGTTGAAAGTGTTATATTAGGTCAAAACCAATTTCTATTGAGTAAAATTTTATGTGATACTCTGTAACACAAAAACAGCGGCGCAGCACGAAGGAATTATCCGAATAGGACGGAAATCGGTAGATCTGACGTACATGTACAGAAAAACAAAAGAGTACTGTTGTGCTGTGGTCTTTAGTCCAGAGACTGGTTTGATGCAGCTCTCCATGCTACTCTGTCCTGCGCAAGTCTCTTCATCTCTGCGTAACTACTGAAACCCACACCCTTCTAAATCTGCTTAGTGTATTCATCTCTTCGTCTCCCTCTAACAAATGATTATACTTTCGGTAAAATTGGATCATTTATTCGAGAGAGAGAGAGAGAGAGAGAGAGAGAGAGAGAGAGAGAGAGAGAGAGAGAGCTTCACAAGTCGAGCAAATCAATGACAGTTTGGTTCACCTCTGGCCCTTAAGCAAGTAGTCATTCGGCTTGGCATTGATTGACAGAGACGTACGACTTTTCCGCTGTCAGCAGTAAACCTTAGACACTGAATTAGTTAGCGCTTGGTTCGTATTCGTTATGAGTTTTGAAAAAATGCTATGTATGATATTTGGTATAAAGACACAACTACAGCTGGACGTAGGAAATGCTCATACGTATATCAAAGTGGTGGTAAATCTCTTTTGGAAAGAATTCTGCATTGAGGATGTACAATTTTCTTCATTTTTCACTCGTATAAATTTTAGTGAAGTATCACCATCATTATTTGCTTTCCTTTATTTTTCTGCAGAATAACAGGAAGAAAATTGCATGATAATACTCACGGTCCAACATGACATCAGTTATTCGACTGAAAAGTAAAGGGAACTCATTGATGATGTTTAAACTTCGGTGGAACATGTATGGCTGAAAAACGACGAAAAATGTGTTTGTTCCAGGCAGAATCCTTTTCAAAGCATCTGAAAGCAAACACGGACATAAAAGTGAGCTGTAACCGCATGGTGAATACCCTGATCGTGTTAGTTGTAAAGTGCAGTCATTTTCGAAACATATGTGAAATTGCATGTTTAACTTAAAATAAAGGAAAATTTGTACAATGTTACACTATAAAACCCGAAGATGATATTCGATCTAAGAAACAAAAAGATCCCGCAGTACATGCGTCACTGAAGTCCATACGTCTGAAATAAATCTGTTGTTGGTCAATGTGGGTGGAAAATATGGGTGAAACATGCGAAACTTTAACAAATAACCAACCGTTTTTAGAAATTTTTAAGCCTAGTAATATAATTCTGGCTTTCGCATATAAACCTGACTTGTAAAACAATATGGAATAACTGCTGCATTCATGTAATTCTAAAATTGATATTACTGTATTTAGTTATTGGTTCCACATGAATACCGCACTAAACTACGCGGATTTCTGTATTATGTAAATACAGGGTGTTTCAAAAATGACCGGTATATTTGAAACGGCAATAAAAACTAAACGAGCAGCGATAGAAATACACCGTTTGTTGCAATATGCTTGGGACAACAGTACATTTTCAGGCAGACAAACTTTCGAAATTACAATAGTTACAATTTTCAACAACAGATGGCGCTGCAGTCTGGGAAACTCTATAGTACGATATTTTCCACATATCCACCATGCGTAGCAATAATATGGCGTAGTCTCTGAATGAAATTACCCGAAACCCTTGACAACGTGTCTGGCGGAATGGCTTCACATGCAGATGAGATGTACTGCTTCAGCTGTTCAATTGTTTCTGGATTCTGGCGGTACACCTGGTCTTTCAAGTGTCCCCACAGAAAGAAGTCACAGGGGTTCATGTCTGGCGAATAGGGAGGTCAATCCACGCCGCCTCCTGTATGTTTCGGATAGCCCAAAGCAATCACACGATCATCGAAATATTCATTCAGGAAATTAAAGACGTCGGCCGTGCGATGTGGCCGGGCACCATCTTGCATAAACCACGAGGTGTTCGCAGTGTCGTCTAAGGCAGTTTGTACCGCCACAAATTCACGAAGAATGTCCAGATAGCGTGATGCAGTAATCGTTTCGAATCTGAAAAATGGGCCAATGATTCCTTTGGAAGAAATGGCGGTCCAGACCAGTACTTTTTGAGGATGCAGGGACGATGGGACTGCAACATGGGGCTTTTCGGTTCCCCATATGCGCCAGTTCTGTTTATTGACGAAGCCGTCCAGGTAAAAATAAGCTTCGTCAGTAAACCAAATGCTGCCCACATGCATATCGCCGTCATCAATCCTGTGCACTATATCGTTAGCGAATGTCTCTCGTGCAGCAATGGTAGCGGCGCTGAGGGGTTGCCGCGTTTGAATTTTGTATGGATAGAGGTGTAAACTCTGGCGCATGAGACGATACGTGGACGTTGGCGTCATTTGGACCGCAGCTGCAACACGGCGAACGGAAACCCGAGGCCGCTGTTGGATCACCTGCTGCACCAGCTGCGCGTTGCCCTCTGTGGTTGCCGTACGCGGTCGCCCTACCTTTCCAGCACGTTCATCCGTCACGTTCCCAGTCCGTTGAAATTTTTCAAACAGATCCTTTATTGTATCGCTTTTCGGTCCTTTGGTTACATTAAACCTCCGTTGAAAACTTCGTCTTGTTGCAACAACACTGTGTTCTAGGCGGTGGAATTCCAACACCAGAAAAATCCTCTGTTCTAAGGAATAAACCATGTTGTCTACAGCACACTTGCATGTTGTGAACAGCACACGCTTACAGCAGAAAGACGACGTACAGAATGGCGCACCCACAGACTGCGTTGTCTTCTATATCTTTCACATCACTTGCAGCGCCATCTGTTGTTGAAAATTGTAACTACTGTAATTTCGAAAGTTTGTCCGCCTGAAAATGTACTGTTGTCCCAAGCATATTGCAACAAACGGTGTAATTCTATCGCTGCTCGTTTAGTTTTTATTGCCGTTTCAAATATACCGGTCATTTTTGAAACACCCTGTATTTCTTTCTCTAATTACAGCGAACACTTGAAATACTGAGTAAAAAAGAAGCAATAAAACTCTGTGGGTGTTAAAAATTATTTCGTTTAGGACTTCAGAATCCTATAGATACCTACTGCATTGTTAGTTGAGAGTACTACAGTACCTCATGCATTTTAACACACTAGGTGGCTGCGTAACATTGTCTGTCCTGCAGAACTTAATTCTAATACGTTCTTGAAGGAAGGCTTCTACACAAAGGAGGCCATTATCCACCAACTTCCACTCAGAAACCAGTAGCCACAATGAGTTAAGAGATTCTCTGCCACCTTTTGCCAAGAACTTTACACTTAGGGACAGTAAACTAGATTATCACAATGAAGGTAGCGTTCCAAATTTAAAAATAGTTTCTCAAGGTAACGGTCAATCTGCAACAAAACTGAGAGACAACATCTGATGCCAAAATATTCTTGGCGCATTGCCCGATACTGACAGCTGGGCATATATCTCCTGATATTTCACACTCAGGGAGAGCATATTTCACTTCAGGGAGAGCATAAGGGAGCAATTGACAGGAATGGGGGAAATAAATACAGTAGAAGTAGAATGGGTAGCTTTGAGGGATGAAGTAGTGACAGCAGCAGAGGATCAAGTAGGTAAAAAGACGAGGGCTAGTAGAAATCCTTGGGTAACAGAAGAAATATTGAATTTAATTGATGAAAGGAGAAAATATAAAAATGCAGTAAGTGAAACAGGCAAAAAGGAATACAAACGTCTCAAAAATGAGATCGACAGGAAGTGCAAAATGGCTAAGCAGGCATGGCTAGAGGACAAATGTAAGGATGTAGAGGCCTATCTCACTAGGGGTAAGATAGATACCGCCTACAGGAAAATTAAAGAGACCTTTGGAGATAAGAGAACGACTTGTATGAATATCAAGAGCTCAGATGGAAACCCAGTTCTAAGCAAAGAAGGGAAAGCAGAAAGGTGGAAGGAGTATATAGAGGGGCTATACAAGGGCGATGTACTTGAGGACAATATTATGGAAATGGAAGAGGATGTAGATGAAGATGAAATGGGAGATATGATACTGCGTGAAGAGTTTGACAGAGCACTGAAAGACCTGAGTCGAAACAAGGCCCCCGGAGTAGACAATATTCCATTGGAACTACTGACGGCCGTGGGAGAGCCAGTCCTGACAAAACTCTACCATCTGGTGAGCAAGATGTATGAAACAGGCGAAATACCCTCAGACTTCAAGAAGAATATAATAATTCCAATCCCAAAGAAAGCAGGTGTTGACAGATGTGAAAATTACCGAACTATCAGCTTAATAAGTCACAGCTGCAAAATACTAACACGAATTCTTTACAGACGAATGGAAAAACTAGTAGAAGCCAACCTCGGGGAAGATCAGTTTGGATTCCGTAGAAACACTGGAACACGTGAGGCAATACTGACCTTACGACTTATCTTAGAAGAAAGATTAAGGAAAGGCAAACCTACGTTTCTAGCATTTGTAGACTTAGAGAAAGCTTTTGACAATGTTGACTGGAATACTCTCTTTCAAATTCTAAAGGTGGCAGGGGTAAAATACAGGGAGCGAAAGGCTATTTACAATTTGTACAGAAACCAGATGGCAGTTATAAGAGTCGAGGGGCATGAAAGGGAAGCAGTGGTTGGGAAGGGAGTAAGACAGGGTTGTAGCCTCTCCCCGATGTTGTTCAATCTGTATATTGAGCAAGCAGTAAAGGAAACAAAAGAAAAATTCGGAGTAGGTATTAAAATTCATGGAGAAGAAATAAAAACTTTGAGGTTCGCTGATGACATTGTAATTCTGTCAGAGACAGCAAAGGACTTGGAAGAGCAGTTGAATGGAATGGACAGTGTCTTGAAAGGAGGATATAAGATGAACATCAACAAAAGCAAAACAAGGATAATGGAATGTAGTCGAATTAAGTCGGGTGATGCTGAGGGAATTAGATTAGGAAAGGAGGCACTTAAAGTAGTAAAGGAGTTTTGCTATTTGGGGAGCAAAATAACTGATGATGGTCGAAGTAGAGAGGATATAAAATGTAGGCTGGCAATGGCAAGGAAAGCATTTCTGAAGAAGAGAAATTTGTTAACATCCAGTATTGATTTAAGTGTCAGGAAGTCGTTTCTGAAAGTATTCGTATGGAGTGTAGCCATGTATGGAAGTGAAACATGGACGATAAATAGTTTGGACAAGAAGAGAATAGAAGCTTTCGAAATGTGGTGCTACAGAAGAATGCTAAAGATTAGATGGGTAGATCACATAACTAATGAGGAAGTACTGAATAGGATTGGGGAGAAGAGAAGTTTGTGGCACAACTTGACCAGAAGAAGGGATCGGTTGGTAGGACATGTTCTGAGGCATCAAGGGATCACCAATTTAGTATTGGAGGGCAGCGTGGAGGGTAAAAATCGTAGAGGGAGACCAAGAGATGAATACACTAAGCAGATTCAGAAGGATGTAGGTTGCAGTAGGTACTGGGAGATGAAAAAGCTTGCACAGGATAGAGTAGCATGGAGAGCTGCATCAAACCAGTCTCAGGACTGAAGACCACAACAACAACAACAACATTTCACACTCATAGTCATTCCCTTGCAAGTATTACAACGGGAAAAAAAGTAATCATCGGAAAGTTGTCTCAGATTGCCTTCCAGTTATCGCTGAAATTCTGTACTCACCCTACCGATCAAGGCAAAGGAACAAAAATTGTTATAGATTAGCCAACGCAATCAACGACTTATATACTGTTTATTCTCTAAGTAAAACACTGCACACGATCTTCAAAGTGAATTTAAAGGAATAGTCTCACTGTGCATTGCTTTCACTTGTCACCTCGTACCGTTGTTCATTATGAAGTGAGATACTTGTAGGCTATTGAAAAAATAATAAAAATATTCCTAATAATCAACCAGAAATAAATGGCCACGAAATAATGCATTAAATGTAGCATGAAATATAAACAAAGAAAATATTTTTTTTAAATATTTTTAACATTTCTGTATTGCGACTCGCTACAAAAAAAGAAATAAAAGATTGTAAATCCTTCACAGAGTACTGAGCGTGGCCTTTTGTCAATATAAACACTGTTAAGTCTCTGCAGCACTTCAGGCTTCTATCAAGAAGTAAAGTGGGGATTTAATAATAGACTAAGTAGAAAGTACGGTTAAGTGGCACAACTGTACTCCGTAACAGCATAGAAATGCTGGCTTGAACAAAGACGAATGATAAAAATGTATCGGAAAGGCCAACACAGGCTTGCTAAATATATAAACTGTGGATTCCACTACGTCATCAGCGAAAGAATTCTGCTGTCATGAAGACAACATAGCGTATTATGGTGAAAGCAAGGAGGACATCGAAAGCAGACTGGCATATCTGAAGAAAGCTGTCTTTAACAAAGGATCTGTCCCAGTATCAAATATTCTTATGGACTTCTGGTAGAAATTTTGAAACTGTAAACGGAAGAACAGAAATAAAACAGAAAAAGGAAGATACTGGAACGAATTTAAATGTGTTGCTAGGAAAGGGGGTTGAAAGATAAGCATACGAAATAAGTATGTAGTTAGATGATAGTGAAGAAACAATAGGCGAGAAACAAAAAGTGTGAAGGAGGGGCAAGCCTATGGAACATCTGCTACGACATCTAGAAATAATTACCTGAACACTAAAATGAGGAATACTGTGGAGAATTGTGAGGGGAAGATCCCAAGATTAGAATGTGTAAAACGGCTAACCGATTGCTGTCTGTATAGCACATACGTCGAAAAGAGAGAGAGATGAAGGATGCCACCAAATAAATCCACAGACGACTATTAAATACTGCGTCACAGTTTTGGATATTTGCCACGTCCGATTCATATTTCTTCTAAAATGTCAGCCAGTGTGCAACGTCCTAAAAATTCGAGTGGAAAAATATGTTCGATATTGGCGATATTTGTTCGTCTTGGATACTCTACTCTTACTGACTATTAAGGTCACATTTGACAAGAAGTAAGATACAAGAGAATAAAGAGGTTTTGAGATAAGATGCGCAGTGTAATCTTACGACACTGGAAGGGTTTTGTAAATCGATGTATATAAGAGATGGAACGAAATTAGAGATGAAGTTATGTCTTGGATACGTAACACATGATTTAAGGAAACGGCGTAATCGCTTACTGATACAGAACTTGCAGACTCAGGCTGCAAAGGAGGTTTAGTCATGTTGTGCTTATCTGACAAGGACAACGTGATGCAATAGTTTCCAGTGTGGGTTCAGTAGATACGCACATCAGTGATATCGAAATATATCAAGCGCTCTGTGATTCTGCAGAAGTACGGCATACATACAACATAAACTCCTCTTAATAAGAAGCACTTTTTCTTCATAACTCAGGAAGCGTATCATAGTTCAGACCAGAACTACACAACACTACTCTTAACAGCCAACTTGAGAGGGAGGGGGAGTTAAAGTTCCGACATAAAAATCTCGTTCACGGAATGATACTAACGAGGGTTAGCTATGTATCAGTAACTTGCATATAAATGACGGAAGATATGTTTTGAATATGTAAGCTTTGGAAATCGTTACCATATCTACGTAAATTCATACAGTAACCTGCTGTTTTCCATCGCAGCGCTGTTGACAATGAAGCAAGAACGATATAAACGTTTCTAACATGTTACGTACGAAGCAATATCAGTGATGATGACTTGGACGAGTATGTTTAAACTATTGTTGATGACGCGAGTCCACCTGCTCCGTGGCGGCAGAGCCTCGTTTTCTCTGCATAATGTCATCCACTTAGTTCTGGCTCCTGCGCTCCATCGAAATGCAAATGGATTAGCACATTCTTCATCGAGTAGTGGAAGGTAGGCATTGTAAGGCATATCATTTTTATTTCTGTAGCCTGCAATGGTCTTGTAGGCTGGAAACTATTGTACAATAATTACATTTTAGAGGCTTTTTACTAAAAACATGCGACAAAGATCAATATATCACGAACCATACTCGAGCAAGTAATTGGAAAACAAAAGCAAAAATGCGTTGTTTGACTGCTAGTAGCTTCAGTGTTACTTCAGTAATTTGAAGTTCTGGGACTGAAGATTTTGAATGGCATTTTTCTCGCACTTTGGTTGCTTTACTCCTCTGACAGAGCTTTGTGTGCACCATAGTGTAAGAGTGAGTTAAGCAGTATGTCCATGACAGAAAAAGGTATTACACATTCAATACAATGGAAAAAAGTTCAAATGTGTGTGAATTCCTAATGGACGAAACTGCTTAGGTCATCGGTCTCTAGACTTACGCACTGAATAAACTAACTTATGCTAAGAACAACATGCCCGAGGGAGGACTCGAACCTCTGCGCAGTCCCTCAATACAATGGAGGAGACTTGTTCAAAGACACTCTGGTCTCGCTACCAACAGCACGTTTTTTGGCCTGTATATTGCATTTGCGTCAAAATCCTCTTTTAAAGGGTGGAAACTGGTATGAAATCAATATTTTACTGTTCAGAGTGTGCGAAAAATGGAGAGCAAATACTTGACACTATATATCCAGTACTTAACGGAGCCACTAGCGTGCTTACTCAGTTCAAACATTGTCTTCGGTTTCGATTGCTTCTGGTTGTTCACGTCGTCCGTTGAAACTGCAGTGTACTGATCCAGAATGACAGCTCTGTCACAGTTCCACATTGGCGTCCACTGCAGCACACACTCCCTCCAAGGGCTCTCAGAAGTTCTCTATTGGACCATCTCATCTCAGGAGTTGCATTTCATTTTGTAGAAACCAGTCCTGCGACTCAATGGTCACGTCGTTGGCGCCATTATGTTGTCAAATTAAGCTTTCGTCAGATTTCTTAATCGGCCGAATTAACTCAAGGATTCAAGCGTATCAACGTAAGTTTCTGAATCTCTCCTGGTGTTCCACCACATCAGTCCTGATTCACCTATAACGCAGAACACCACCCAACAGAAATACTTTCGTCGTCAAAGTTTTTACACATTCGAATTTGTTCCTACGCTACAGAAGTAGTGCCAGAAACAATGAAATCTAGCTAGTCCATCCGACTTAACCTTCTTTTTGTCGCTAGTACCACTAGGAAGCACAGGACATGTATACTTCAGCGAAATCTATTTTGCTCTTCTTGGCACCGCTGAGAGATCGTTTACGCGGGCGATTCGTACGCAGGGTTGCCGCCTGCTGTCAGAAATTGCCTTTCACATCTGGCCAACTCTTATAATTCAGCGGACAGCGGGCTGGCTTAAGATGCAGAGACAAGCATCAGACCTGGATCAAATCTGCTTGCTAGATTAATGGTACGCCCGGCAGCATGACTGAGGGTATTAGATGGTTTCCTACGCCAATTTAGGCAAACGCCAGCCTGATCCCCAATCTTCGTCTCAGAAAACATTAAAGGCAAACAGTTAAAACACGATAACAACAGAAAAGTTTGCACTATTCACGCGCAGAGGGCGCAAACGACTTCCTGCAGCCTTCCCCCTCCTCCCCATCCCACCTAGAGAAGCTACGTGGACAGTAACTGATAAATACACAGCTGGCCATTAAAATCGCTACACCAAGAAGAAATGCAGATGATAATCGGGTATTCATTGGACAAACATACTAGAACTGACATGTGATTACATTTTCACGCAATTTGCGTGTATACACCCTCAAAAAATCAGTACCCAGAACAAACAACTCTGGCCGTAATAACGGCCTTGATACGCCGGGGCATTGATTCAAACAGAGCTTGGATGGCGTGTACAGTTACAGCTGCCCATGCAGCTTCAACACGATACCACAGTTCATCAAGAGCAGTGACTAGCATATTGTGACGAGGCAGTTGCTCGGCCACCATTGACCAGACGTTTTCAGTTGGTGAGAGATCTGGAGAATGAGCTGGCTAGGGCAGCAGTCGAACATTTTCTGTACCCAGAAAGGCCCGTACAGGACCTGCAACATGCAGTCGTGGATTATCCTACTGAAATGCAGGGTTTCGCAGGGATCGAATGAACGGTAGAGCCAGGGGTCGTAACACACTGAAATGTAACGTCCACTGTTCAAAGTGCCGTCAATACGAACAAGAGGTGACCGAGACGTGTAACCAATGGAACCCCATACCATCACGCCGGGTGATACGCCAGTATGGCGATGAAGAATACACGCTGCCAATGTTCGTTCACCGCGATATCGCCAAACACGGATGCGACCATCATGATGCTGTAAACAGAACCTGGATTCATCCGAAAAATGACGTTTTTACATTCGTACACCCAGGTTCGTCGTTGAGTACACCATCGCAGGCGCTCCTGTCTGTGATCCAGTGTCGAGAGTAACCGCAGCCGTGGTCTCCGAGCTGATAGTCCATGCTGCTGCATCCGTCGTCGAACTGTTCGTGCAGATGGTTGTTGTCTTGCAAACGTCCCCATCTGTTGACTCATGGATCGTGACGTGGCTGCACGATCCGTTACAGCCATGCGGATAAGATGCCTGTCATCTCGACTGCTAGTGATACGAGGCCGTTGGGATCCAGCACGGCGTTCCGTATTACCCTCCTGAACCCATCGATTCCATATTCTGCTAACAGACATTGGATCTCGACCAACGCGAGCAGCAATGTCGCGATACGATAAACTGCAATCACGATAGGCTACACTCCGACCTTTATCAAAGTCGGAAACGTGATGGTACGCATTTCTCCTCCTTACACGAGGCATCACAACAACGTCTCAACACGCAACGCCGGTCAACTGTTGTTTGTGTATGAGAAATCGGTTGGAAACTTTACTCATGTCAGCATGTTGTAGGTGTCGCCACCGGCGCCAGCCTTGTGTGAATGCTCTGAAACGCTACTGATTTGCATATCACAGCATCTTCTTCCTGTCGGTTAAATTTCGCGTCTGTACCACGTCATCTTCGTGGTGTAGCAATTTTAATGGCCAGTAGGTCAGCCTCTTTTAGCGGATTGCACGCGGGATGTAAAATTTGATCCTTCACAAAAAAACAAGACAAAGATTTTACACGTGACACCAAACCACTGTTTCTTCCCGGCTGGGTCTCTGTAATACACTCAAACTCTAAGATAGCAGGTTACGGGAGTTCTAAATCGACGTACACTGATGTGGCAAAAGTTACGGGACAGCGATATGCACATATGCAGACGGCGGTAGTATCGCGTACACAAGGTACGAAAAGGCAATACATTGGCGGAGCTGTCATTTGTGCTCGGGTGACTGATGCGAAAAGATTTCCGACGCGATTATGGCCGCGCCACGGGAATCAACAGATTTTGAACGTGGCATGGATGGCGGATCTAGATGCATCGCACATTCTATTTCGGTAATCGTCAGGGTATTCCAACATTCCGAGATCCACAGTGTCAAGACTACGCCGAGAACAACAAATTTGAAGCACTACCTCTCACCAGGGACAACGCAATAGCTGACGGCCTTCACTTAACGACCGACAATGGCGCCATTTGCGTTGAGTTGTCGGCGCTAACAGACAAGCAATACTGCGTGAAATGAGCGCAGAAATCAATGTGAGACGCACGACGAACGCATCCGTTACGACAGGGCGGCGAAATTTGCCGTTAATGGACTGTGGCAACAGATGACCGACGCCAGTGCCTGTGCTAACTGTAGTGTTGACAGAAGAGCCAACACCGTGTTACTAGAGGAGACCGAAATGCACGCGTTTTAGCTCACGCAGGATGGCGTGAGGAGGGAAGAACTATACTGACGTGAGGTCTGGAACATGACAAGGAATTAGAATTCAGAAAGCGTACATAATTAGTTTGGTACTTAACTTGAATCCATTAATGATGAACGTCGCTCTTGGCGGTACATGATTCACAATATCAATATCAATAGTAACTGAATATGGCGCCTTGCTAGGTCGTAGCAAATGACGTAGCTGAAGGCTATGCTAAACTGTCGTCTCTGCAACTGAGAGCGTCTGTAGACAGTGAACCATCGCTAGCAAAGTCGGCTGTACAATTGGGGCGAGTGCTAGTGAGTCTCTCTAGACTAGACCTGCCGTGTGGCGGCGCTCCGTCTTCAATCACTGATAGTGGCGACACGCGGGTCCGACGTATACTAACGGACCGCGGTCGATTTAAAGGCTACCACCTAGCAAGTGTGGTGTCTGGCAGTGACACCACGAACAGCACGAAATCCCCTGCAGCGCCTCTCCTGGGCTCGTGACCATATCGGTTGGGCCCTAGACGACTGGAAAACCGTGGTCTGGTCAGATGAGTCCCGATTTCACTCAGTAAGAGCTGTCGGTAAGGTTGGAGTATGCCGCAGACACCACGAAGACATGGACCCAAGTTGTCAACAAGGTACTGTACAAGCTGGTGGAGGCTGCATAATGGTGCTGGCTGTGTTTACATGCAATGGAATAGGTCCTTTAGTCCAGCTGAACTGATCATAATCGAAAATGGTTATGTTCGGATACAATATGCAGCCATTCGTGGACCTCTTGTTCCTGAACAAAAAGTGGAATTTGTATGGATGATAAAGACCATGTTACCGGGCGACAATTGTTTGCGATTAGTTTCAAGAATATTCTGTACAATTCAAGCGAATGATTTGGCCTCCCAGATCGCCCGACGTTAACCCCATCGAACACGTACAGGACGTAATCAAGAGGTCAGTTCGTGCATAAAATCCTGTAACGCAACATTTTCGCAATTATGTACGGCTATTGAGGTAGCATGGCTCAGTATTTCGCAGGGGACTTCCAAGCAACGTCGAGTTTTTGCATTATATCATGCAAAATGAGGTCAGACACGATATTAGGTTCTATCCCATGACTTTTGTCACCTCATTATAAATCGAAATATGTTGAGCAGTTTTGAAAGCTTTTGTACTGCTAACAGTTTTAACTGGCAGGTAATTAAGTGTTTAACGAGTCTAACGTGCTAATGAGTAACATTTGTCACTCAATTTTACATACGATATCACTGATAGTTAACTCGGCGTGTCGTTTCTGCATTCACAGATGTACATGCACTCAACGCAGGGTTGTCAGCTGCTTAACGTTCGCAGCGATCACAAAACGATGTCATTCGACTTTTATCAATGCAACTATTTCAATAAAGCACCTCGCCGGGGATTCTCTGAGAGTCGCATATAGCGTTTTTTTCCCCCTCTCCCTTCTTGACCCTGTACTGTGGTAATACTTGGTCTGTTCCCGTCAGAACATTTTTGGAAACACTATGTCCGCTGGATGTCTCCTGTGTGGACTATAACCCCTATCGCCTATCCTATAGTTTCCATAACCGGAAACCAAGCCTGCTAATCTCATATCCATAAAGAACGCCTTTTCGTAAGGGCTGATCTACTAAACGTAATTTTTGTTGTTGCTGTAGTTGGCTAGCGTTTAATGAACGATACTGCCAACTACTTGGTACGAATATAAATATATATATACGGGGAAATCACAACATAAAGAGTTTGAACAACTATTTAAGATGATTTTACATTATCCATACAGAGACAATAGTTACAGCTAAATAATTCTGACCCGATACCAACTATTGATAAAATCAGCATATATATGAAATAAAGCTAAGCGTGGCTTGTCCGTGCGTGTTGCTATAGCTCTGAAATCTATCCCCGCAGCTCCGTTAGGGTTATGTGATATGGTAGCCCCCATCTTCAACGCCTAAGAATGTTTCGGTTAGGGACTGCTGGGATTGAGTTCGACGATGTAGGTGTCAAAAGAGGGCACCGCACCGATGGACTAATTATGGAGTGCAAGTGAAGGATATGACAATTGAGTGCCAAAATGGCTGACACTGGCCACAATGTTCAAGAATGTTGTACAGTCTTCCAGAAGATTCGAGGACGTACTACAATTTTCCATCATGTTCTAGAATTTTCCACTGAATTTTAGAATTTTCGAGACTGTTGGAGTATTTTTCAAAATGTTCGAGAACATTCCATTATCTGGTTATGGTGGCGGTACAATCGACGTCAGAAAGGTATATGTAGGTTATAGCGAGACGCATGTGTCAAGCATACTTTTGAAAATTGATTAGGGCAGATGAAGGAAACGTGAAAATGACAGAAGGTTCAAGTACACTGCTGAATAATTAAGTGGATTTAAGGGTACTTCAGAGTATTTTTGGGCGTGAAATACGAATATTTTTACGATTTTTTTGAATGTTCATTTTTACTATATTCTCGAGCGATCTGGAAATTTTCTCAAGAAAGAAATGAAAATAAAGACAAAGCGAAACTGCTCGTCTTCAGCTAGTAGAATACAAGAAAAAGGAGTCAACAACGATATAGGAGCATACACGCAGTGATTAACCTGTGAATGTGAAAAAAGATAATACACCAAATTTCATAGACACACGTTACTACCTCGCATAAAATCAAAAAAGATTTTGCATATTTGAGGTTCTTCATGTCACAACAAAACAGTAGCAGTTGCTGCAAGGGGCACCTTCAATTTCATAATGTTTAGCAAAAAGCGGTTTCGTTGTGCGTCGAAGAAACTGCAATTTTTAAAACCAGAGGGGGCTTCAAATTGCATTGCAGTGTAGTAATGACTCTCTTAGTAGACTGAGAGGCGCCGCATCCTTGACTTTAAACTGGGGGATGCTCGACTAACGTCCATGCAGAGCCAGAAACACGGGCCTCCTTCACCAACTGCCCCACCTTGTCATTGTAAACCAACCCTATATGAGCTGGGGCCCACAGAAAAGAGATTCTTATACATCTTCATTTACTTTATAATGATTCTCCTTTAGTGTACAGTATTTAGATGTTCCTTTTGCTGTCCCGTTTCGATTTTTCATTAGACTGCAAAAAGCTTTTTGAGTCTGGAGCCCAGAATTTCGACCAAATTTGAGAGCCACTCCAATCGCGATCGCTTCCGTGGTAAAAACTGAGCAGTGTGGAAGTACACGAAATTTCTTGGAATATTTCTGCTTCACTGTGCGATTCATCTAGTAGGCACAGACTAATAATGTCTCACAGATCTTTAGGTCGGCCTCACCAGATCAGCGTACTCGTCAAACCATCTGCAATCCATCAGTGGAATTTCCTAACCTCGCGCCTCATGATATGTGCCTACCGGATGGTCGGTTTGCCCTACTCTATAATGTCGGCTACTATGTTCATAATAAACCGGTTCAAACATCGACTGTAGGTTCTCATATTTTATTGCGAGAATTATCCTACAATGTGCGAGAATTATTCTACAATGCGTCTGGCCTCGTAGCTTTTGTCAAACTTGTACATTTGCCCTTCCCACCACCCCTGAAAGCTGGTATCATTATACGGGAATATCCGCTATGCACTGGCTCACGTGCAGCTTGCTCACTACGTCTCTTAACTCCATCAGCCTTTGCACGGAGTCATAATACAACCGACTCTGAGACAAGACGAGTCTTCCGCTGCGTGATGTAATTAAAAAGGGAAAGGAATTTGAAGCACGTTGTGCAGGGGCGATTCGAGAAATAGAGACGAACGGCGTTCCTGTGTCCATTCATGCTTGACAGGTCAACCCGGTATGTCCTTCCCAGCGGCGTCGATCAATAGCAGAGGCTCCTGGGTGTGAACTCATCCGCCCAACACGCCTGCCGCCGCACCAGGGCGTGACGAACTGAGGACGTATCACCCACTTTGTTTCCTACAGCTACAAGTAAAATGCACTTCGTCTGTTATTGTTATTTTTGTCTCTCTGCTTTTTCGTGATTTGCTCCAGTTTCACCAGATGTTGTAAATTAACAGTTAAAAAAAAAGCACTCCGTCGTCAGGCCACGAGTGGCCTACCGCTACCATCCGACCGCCGTGTCATCCTCAGTTGAGGATGCGGATAGCAGGGGCGTGGGGTCAGCACATCACTCTCCCGGTCGTTATGATGGTATTCTTGACCGAAGCCGCTACTATTCGGCCGAGTAGCTCTTCAATTGGCATCACGAGGCTGAGTGCACCCAGAAAAATGGCAACAGCGCTTGGCGACCTGGATGGTCACCCATCCAAGTGCCGACCACGCCCGACAGCGCTTAACTTCGGTGATCTCACGGGAACCGGTGTAGCCACTGCGGCAAGGCCGTTGCCAAATTAACAGTTAAGAGAATATAATTCAATTCCAGCTAAGCATGTCTCATCAATCACACACAGAAACATAAATAAGGAATACAAGCCCTGAGAACTCCCGCTACAATTTTCATAACCTACTCGCAGTATGCGACACACACGGTCAGCAAGATGGTGTAATGTTTTGGATTACGACCAAGGTGCGAAAGTTATGTTTTTCTATGTCTAAAAGCAGCTGCAAGCCATCCGACAAAAGTGAGCACATGACTAACTACCTAACAACTAAGTACACTCCAAAACTGTATCTACAACGCTACCGCGATCCGAATTGTATAGCACTAACATACATAAGTTCACGTTTTTGTATTTTTTTACTATCAGTCACTTATACATTTGCAGATGACATGATGTATGCCGAGAAAAACAGAAAAAAAGAAAGCAGAAAATATGCCGAAAACAGCGGAAACAATCGTAAAACCATGCTGTGACGTCCAGTAAATGAGGTATTATGAAATTATTCACAGAAACAATATTTGGAACCAAACAGTATACATGTAATAATATTTTACAATGTTTTTTGAGTATGCTGTATCTGTATATTTTAGAATCAAAAAGCACACTGATGATGGCGGTATTTGTGGCTGAATCTAGTTTGGGATACATAAATAAACGACAAAAGTGTTTTGCATCAAGACGGGCCCACAACTCCATATTGTTGTTAGAAATATTCTCAAGTCAAAAAAATGTTCAAATGTGTGTGAAATCTTATGGGACTTAACTGCTAAGGTCATCAGTCCCTAAGCTTACACACTACTTAACCTAAATTATCCTAAGGACAAACACACACACCCATGCCCGAGGGAAGACTCGAACCTCCACCGGGACCAGCCACACAGGCCATGACTGCAGCGTCCAAGACCGCTCGGCTAGTCCCGCGCGGCTATTCTCAAGTCAATTTGGATCCTGCAGCCATGACCCGAGTTCGATTCCCGGTGCTGCCAGTGAGTTTTGCTTAGTGGGAGGACTGGAGACAGTTTCACTGAGTCTCGTGAGCCAACTGAGGAACGGCACGAGTGTGTAACAGAGGCCCCAAGGTCACGAAATCGGGCAATGGCCAGGGCAGCCCGACTGACTCACGTGTCCCCACGCCACATCCGAATGACGCGATTGGCAGAGGATGACATGGCGGCCAGTCGGCTCCGATTGTCCCATCTGGGTTAGACCGTGGAGCTTTGCCTGCTTTCGCCCCTTTTTTTCCACTGCATTGCGAGAAGCAAACGGAACATTTTCGCAGAATCACTAGCCTGGAAAAACGCATCATGTGTGTAGCTTCGTGCATGAAGAGAACAGCATTTGTTGAATGCTGATGATCTGTCACACGTTAATCGGAACAGCTGAAACTGCAACTTCGACCACACCGTACTTGCCGCTACTGGAGCATAAAGATGGATCTTCTGCAATACATCTTACTGCGTGTTGAGACAGGCTATCTCGTCTCTCTCTGGAACACTCATCGCTTTTGTATTAGCTTAATTTAAACTACCCCGTCAGTCATTCACGTAACGGAAGAGATAACCGAACTTGAAGGGCAGGCAGTCGAACAAGCTTATCTTGGCTGCTTGAACCCGACCGCGTCGCGTCGCTGACAGCGCAGAAACCTTGTTATGACGTCATCGACTGTCACTGCGGCTTCCTGTTTCTGGCATGTCTGCGATCAACATAATGGAACAATTCATGCTTTGGTAGTACTGTTGTCAGCTGTCTAGTACTGGACGCAAACTTCATTTCCCCTATAGCCAGATACCGCGTTACACCAGTCTCTCGAGCGATATCACGTTAGTTACTCTCATGCTCCAAGGATTTGAGCGATAAATCGTGATGATATACAACGCGTCACTTTGTATTCACGTCAGAAATTAATTTGTTAATATCCGCTGAACTTTCATAAGGATTTTTTTTATTTATTTATTATTTAAGTGCAAGGGTGTGTATTAGTAATTCCTAACCACCACCTTTTGTACATTACAATAATAGAAATTCTTCTACGGAACACAAGGAGTTGTGAACGAGAAACTTTAGTTTGTTTTCAATTTTACTCTCCTGTCTGTCAGACATTTTATATCACTGCCGAAGTGATTCAAATTTTTAGTTGCAGCATTGTGCACCCCTTTTTGTGCTAAAGACAACCTTAATTTGGAGTCATGCATATCTTTTTGTCTTCTGGTATTGTAGGTATGTAGAACATTGTTACTCTTAAACTGCAGTGAATCATTTACAACGAACTTCATGAGGGAATATATATACTGCGAAGCAGATGTCAAAATGGCTAACTCCTTGGGTGAGCGCCACATATTATTCTCACAGAACCTTTTTGAAGCCTTCCTTTTGTAAAAATGTGTTATTATTCCATTTGACGTTATTGAATGAGAATGTGCAGAAATGTCAACGTAATGATTTGTCTCTCCATAAGACCTGAAATGATAAGTAGCCGGCCGCGGTGGTCTCGCGGTTCTAGGCGCGCAGTCCGGAACCGTGTGACTGCTACGGTCGCAGGTTCGAATCCTGCCTCGGGCATGGATGTGTGTGATGTCCTGAGGTTAGTTAGGTTTAAGTAGTTCTAAGTTCTAGGGGACTGATGACCACAGCTGTTAAGTCCCATAGTGCTCAGAGCCATGTTTGATAAGTGCAAATGTGGCTGAACTAATGAGTTTTAGGAGTTCCAAACTGTGCTTTTTCCGGTTTAAATTCTCATCAATATGAACACCTAAGAAACTGAAGTTTCCACTCTATTTATTATTTCCTCAACCAGTGTACACTTGTTATTGGTGTAGTACCTGTAGATGTGCAGAACTGAATATGTTGTGTCGTTTCAAAACTGAGAGGAGACCATTGGTCGAAAACCACTCACTGACACTTTTAAGAACATTGCTGTATGTATGCTTGGACTGATGCGATACTTCTGTCATCCGCAAAAAAGAACTAATCCAGTTTGTTGTATATTAGGCGAGAGATCGTTTACATGTACAAGGAACAATGGCGGAGCCATGGGGATCTCCATACGTGAATCCTCCTCGCTCAGAAGAGGCTCCCCTGATTACATTGTTGGGTTACTAAGTAATCTTTCTGCATTCTTTTGTTTAGATACGACATTATCCATTGGTTGGCTATGACATCAGTTCGATAAAACATCATTTTAATTAGAAGAATATTGTGATTCGCACAGTCAAATGCCTTGGATAGGTCACAGAAATACCAACCTACGCTGGTTCGGTGTATACAAGGTTATTACAAATGATTGAAGCGATTTCACAGCTCTACAATAACTTTATTATTTGAGATATTTTCACAATGCTTTGCACACATATATAAAAACTCAAAAAGTTTTTTTAGGCATTCACAAATGTTCGATATGTGCCCCTTTAGTAATTCGGCAGACATCAAGCCGATAATCAAGTTCCTCCCACACTCGGCGCAGCATGTCCCCATCAATGAGTTCGAAAGCATCGTTGATGCGAGCTCGCAGTTCTGGCACGTTTCTTGGTAAAGACGGTTTAAACACTGAATCTTTCACATAACCCCACAGAAAGAAATCGCATGGGGTTAAGTCGGGAGAGCGTGGAGGCCATGACATGAATTGCTGATCATGATCTCCACCACGACCGATCCATCGGTTTTCCAATCTCCTGTTTAAGAAATGCCGAACATCATGATGGAAGTGCGGTGGAGCATCATCCTGTTGAAAGATGAAGTCGGCGCTGTCAGTCTCCAGTTGCGGCATGAGTCAATTTTCCAGCATGTCCAGATACACGTGCCCTGTAACGTTTTTTTTTCGCAGAAGAAAAAGGGGCTGTAAACTTTAAACCGTGAGATTGCGCAAAACACGTTAACTTTTGGTGAATTGCGAATTTGCTGCACGAATACGTGAGGATTCTCTACCTCCCAGATTCGCACATTGTGTCTGTTCACTTCACCATTAAGAAAAAATGTTGCTTCATCACTGAAAACAAGTTTCGCACTGAACGCATCCTCTTCCATGAGCTGCTGCAACCGCGCTGAAAATTCAAAGCGTTTGACTTTGTCATCGGGTGTCAGGGCTTGTAGCAATTGTAAACCGTATGGCTTCTGCTTTAGCCTTTTCTGTAAGATTTTCCAAACCGTCGGCTGTGGTACGTTTAGCTCCCTGCTTGCTTTATTCGTCAACTTCCGCGGGCTACGCGTGAAACTTGCCTGCACGCGTTCAACCGTTTCTTCGCTCACTGCAGGCCGACCCGTTGATTTCCCCTTACAGAGGCATCCAGAAGCTTTAAACTGCGCATACCATCGCCGAATGGAGTTAGCAGTTGGTGGATCTTTGTTGAACTTCGTCCTGAAGTGTCGTTGCACTGTTATTACTGACTGATGTGAGTGCATTTCAAGCACGACATACGCTTTCTCGGCTCCTGTCGCCATTTTGTCTCACTGCGCTCTCGAGCGCTCTGGCGGCAGAAACCTGAAGTGCGGCTTCATCCGAACAAAACTTTATGAGTTTTTCTACGTATCTGTAGTGTGTCGTGCCCATATGTCAATGAATGGAGCTACATTGAATTTATGAAATCGCTTCAATCATTTGTAATAGCCCTGTAATGCATGTAAAACGTAGGGAGCGGACGTATACTGAAAATCACGTTCTTCGTGCAGCAACTCTTCTGACATCCAAACTTATTTACAGAGGATCTTATTGTTGCTTGAACGTGATATTACTCTAGAAAACATCACCTTCTGAAATATTTTAGAAAATGTGGTGAATAGCGCAACATATCGGTAACTATGCTTTCTTATACAGGGGTTTAACAACGGTGTATATGAGCCTCTCTGCAAAAACGCTATGCATTAGTGACGCATTTCATATTCATACAAAACAGGGTTTATTGTATGGGATGTTCCTAGCTTCAGGAGACGAAACGGTGGGTGCAGAAACATTTATCAGAGCCCATCCTAATCGCCGTATAACGAAAATTACCGACGATGTAAACCACGGCCGCGAAAGCTTACATTGTGCGATCAGATTTCACTTAATCTCGGGAATTACATAGTTCACCCGTTAATCTTTCATCGACTCTACGATGTGTTTCCGTATTTTAACTGTCAGTGTATCAGCTATGTAAGACAGAAATGGGGAGCCTAGTTTTTGTAATCAGTTGTAGAATCGTATCTAATATTTTTTAAGGCAATTGACTACTGTTTAATTGTCTTACTGCCAATTTCGGCTTACATCCTTATCACGGCGTAGAAGATCAAGTATTAATCACGTGTCATAGCACAGCATATCAATAAAAGATAAAACTAACGTGCCGTGGAAGTTAAAAGAATCACACCCAGACCACTACCAGATCGGCTACTGTACAAGACTGACGGTAGTTAATCCGGCGCGAGGATTCGAACCGCAGCTGGCTGTACCACGCGTCTCGCGAACTATCGCTCCACGAAAGTCGCTGCAGACAAGATCCTAAATAAGAAGTCTTCTTGTGCCGCTGTTCATTTATCTAATACCACATTAAAGTAGAATTGTAAAAATCAAACGATACATTGTAATAACTAGGTGGTGAGATAAAATGAATCGCAGGTGGGTCACTTGGTACCTCTTGTGAGAGCACAGCGAAGAGTGCTTTTGGAGTGATGTCCCCGAGTGTCCCACGGTACGGGAGGAGGGAGACGGCAGCCATCTTGAAGCTGCCGGCTGTTTACCGCGTGTCAGAAAGACACGAGGAGGGGGAGTGTTGCACACGTGTGTGACAGCCGGAAGTCACCGTCCCGAGTCCCTCCTACACAGACGCCTTTTGTCACGGACACATTGGGGCGGCGTGGACCTGCTCCATAACGTCTGAGCACACCACGAATATGTTGCAGTAACGGCTAAACTGAAATAAACAGCAACAGTGTAATTGGAAGTCGCGACGTTACGGGGGCAAGATCTACATCTATATACACTCCTGGAAATGGAAAAAAGAACACATTGACACCGGTGTGACAGACCCACCATACTTGCCCCGGACACTGCGAGAGGGCTGTACAAGCAATGATCACACGCACGGCACAGCGGACACACCAGGAACCGCGGTGTTGGCCGTCGAATGGCGCTAGCTGCGCAGCATTTGTGCACCGCCGCCGTCAGTGTCAGCCAGTTTGCCGTGGCATACGGAGCTCCATCGCAGTCTTTAACACTGGTAGCATGCCGCGACAGCGTGGACGTGAACCGTATGTGCAGTTGACGGACTTTGAGCGAGGGCGTATAGTGGGCATGCGGGAGGCCGGGTGGACGTACCGCCGAATTGCTCAACACGTGGGGCGTGAGGTCTCCACAGTACATCGATGTTGTCGCCAGTGGTCGGCGGAAGGTGCACGTGCCCGTCGACCTGGGACCGGACCGCAGCGACGCACGGATGCAGACCAAGACCGTAGGATCCTACGCAGTGGCGTAGGGGACCGCACCGCCACTTCCCAGCAAATTAGGGACACTGTTGCTCCTGGGGTATCGGCGAGGACCATTCGCAACCGTCTCCATGAAGCTGGGCTACGGTCCCGCACACCGTTAGGCCGTCTTCCGCTCACGCCCCAACATCGTGCAGCCCGCCTCCAGTGGTGTCGCGACAGGCGTGAATGGAGGGACGAATGGAGACGTGTCGTCTTCAGCGATGAGAGTCGCTTCTGCCTTGGTGCCAATGATGGTCGTATGCGTGTTTGGCGCCGTGCAGGTGAGCGCCACAATCAGGACTGCATACGACCGAGGCACACAGGGCCAACACCCGGCATCATGGTGTGGGGAGCGATCTCCTACACTGGCCGTACACCACTGGTGATCGTCGAGGGGACACTGAATAGTGCGCGGTACATCCAAACCGTCATCGAACCCATCGTTCTACCATTCCTAGACCGGCAAGGGAACTTGCTGTTCCAACAGGACAATGCACGTCCGCATGTATCCCGTGCCACCCAACGTGCTCTAGAAGTTGTAAGTCAACTACCCTGGCCAGCAAGATCTCCGGATCTGTCTCCCATTGAGCATGTTTGGGACTGGATGAAGCGTCGTCTCACGCGGTCTGCACGTCCAGCACGAACGCTGGTCCAACTGAGGCGCCAGGTGGAAATGGCATGGCAAGCCGTTCCACAGGACTACGTCCAGCATCTCTACGATCGTCTCCATGGGAGAATAGCAGCCTGCATTGCTGCGAAAGGTGGATATACACTGTACTAGTGCCGACATTGTGCATGCTCTGTTGCCTGTGTCTATGTGCCTGTGGTTCTGTCAGTGTGATCATGTGATGTATCTGACCCCAGGAATGTGTCAATAAAGTTTCCCCTTCCTGGGACAATGAATTCACGGTGTTCTTATTTCAATTTCCAGGAGTGTATGTTCTGTGGCCTTACTTTTATACACTTCCGACATTTAGCATATCAGTTTGCCGAAAGTAACGGTGGAAACTACTCGTTTAAAAAAGAAACGTAAGTGGTAGGGGAAGACTGGGTTCGCTCATTCACCATTCGTCATAATTTAAATGTGAGGCAACCGGAGAAAATCAGCATCGGAAGGATAATGGGGTTCAATAAAGCACAAATGGAACATTATTGCAGCACCTTGGAAACTTTGCAATCTAAATGTATTTTTCCGCTCCATCTAGTGTGTAATGAAGACGAAACATTAATACAGACTGTACCGAGAAACTGCAGAAAAGTGTCGCAAGAAAAAGCCAAATAATAATAATAATTCAATGTGTTTCCTTGTGTTAAAATGTTTTGTATTTAAATTAGTGATATTTTAGTGTCAGTTCTGATGTTTAATACCATACGAAGATGGAAACAACCATCATGATGATTGTGATGATTTTGATATAGTTAAAGATTATACGAGTTAATAATGGCAGTACCCGACAAATACTGTGATTCTTCTTTAGTCCGTTATAATAACTTCTTTTTGTGTGGAATTTTGCCCAAGACGATTGGATGTCAACCCCAGACTTGGAGCAAAGACAGATTTCCTCATTTGTAACATTCTGTTGAATGTAACTTTAATACGTCACGCACGCAAACTTGAACTTACGGTATCGTGTAAGGCATGATCCTAGGTGTATTGTGGACAATTTTCATTGTCACGTAATCATAAATGCAAAAAGGGACAAACAGAACAATATTAAGTGCTCACCTTTACCCCCGCCTACCCTGTCCACAATTAAAGAGAGCTGCCATACATTAAATCAAGTGAAAATTTGATGTCTTTCAGCAGTTTCATGCGATCGCCTAATACTGATTCTTCTCTGGTCGGTTGATTGTATCTGATAAATCGTTTATCCTCACTGACAAGGGGAGGCCGCCAATTGTGAAATTCAGATTCGATTCATACTGCGCATAATAAAAGCTCATGGCCAGAGGTGTAATGTGGCAAAGCACCAAGATGCACTTCTCAGCCGTTGTCGAGAAAATCGACAGTTAATAGAAACTGTTGCGGTGAAATACTCTCTACGATTTATAATTTCCTACAGCGTCGTGGCGCAGCGGAAGCAATCGGGTTCGTAATCCGAAGGGCACCGGATGGAATCTCGCGCCATGCAACCTTTTTTTTAGTATTTGTTTTTTGTAATTCATATATATATATATATATATATATATATCGTGGGTCTCTACTCTAATTCGAACGTTTGACTTACACTATACGTACTCGTTTTGGAATATCGTTTCTACGTCTTCCGTTAACCACACGTGTAAACATTATGAAGACAATTAATAACATTTGTGAAATACAACTGTGTTTGCGGAAAACATAATCATGTTCGAAGTCGCCAGTTTTTCCACGACGAACCACTTTCAACAACTTATTATATGCATAATTGTTGCAACTGATTGCCGGAAATATATATATATATATATATATAATAACAATATATATAATATAAATATAAATATATATATATATATATATATATATATATATATATGAATTAGAAAAAACAAATACTAAAAAAAACTTGCATGGCGCGAGATTTGATCCAGCGACCTTCGGATTACGAACCCGAGCGCTTACCGCTGCGCCAAGACGCTGTAGGAAATTATAAATCGCAGAGAGAATTTCACCGCAACGGTTTCTTTTAACTGTCGATTTTCTCGACAATGGCTGAGAAGTGCATCTTGGTGCTTTGCCACATTACACCTCTGGCCATGAGCTTTTATTATGCGCAGTATGAACCGAATCTGAATTTCACAATTGGCGGCCTCCCCTTGTGAGAACGTTAGAGATCCAACTACGCTTCCTTTGTGCGTATAAGATGTTACTTTCGTTTCCGTGGTAAAGTACTGCGTTCTTCTTGTTCTTCAAAAATAAAAAATAAAAAAGTGTGAAATCTTCAGGGACTTAACTGCTAAGGTCATCAGTCCCTAAGCCTACACACTACTTAACCTAAATTATCCTAAGGACAAACACACACACCCATGCCCGAGGGAGGACTCGAACCACGGCCGTTACCAGCCGCTTAGACCATGACTGCAGCGCCTGAGACCGCTCGGCTAATCCCGTGCGGCTTCTTCTTCTTTGAATAACCCATTTGGAGGGTACGATGAATCAACTTTGGCTACTCCTCATTGTATTAGATTTCCTTAATTTCCAATTTTTCTTCATCCTTTTAGAGTGTTGTTCTCTTTCTTCTTGGGACCACTTTCGTCTAGTTGTTTTCTTTCCATCCTGAAATTCTGCCTTTTGAACTGCCTTTCTGAAATGTGTTCTGTTTTCTGTTGTGTCTATTGCAAATCCAGCGTTTTCCATGTCCTTTTCAGTCCCTATGAACTATGCGGGCTTGGATTTGTAGCTATTGAGTAATGTTAATATCCACTTGGTTAGTCTGTTGTTATTCATTCTGAATAAATGTCCAAAAAACTGCAGCCTTCTCTTCCTCATTACATCAGTTAGTTTTTCAGTTTTCAAGTGTAGCTCTCTGTTTGGTCTTAACCTGTATTCACCGTTATCGTTTCTTTTAGCTCCTAGTACTTTCCTTAAAATTCTTCTTTACCTTCTCTAGTTTCTCAAGACCTCTATTTCTTGTTAGTTTGTTTCTGCCGCATACAGAGCTTCAGGTCTGGCCACTGTTTAGTAGTGTCTTAATTTCGTGTTCCAGGGCAGGGATTTTTTGTTATAAGCGTTTTTGGTCATATGAAACACTCTTTCCATTTTCTATAGCTGTCTTTTCTTTTGCATTGTATGTAATCCACTCTCCTACGTATTTATAGGAATCTGTTTTGTGTATTGTATTGTTGTCAACCGCAATATTTTGAGAAGCATCACAGATGTTTGTCATGATATTTGTAGTCCTATTTTGGCTGCATGTTTTCGCAGCTCTCTTATTTGTTCTTGGGCATTATCTAGCGAATCTGTAATCAATGCCATTCTGCGAAGGCTAAACAGTCGACAGTGATCTTGTTTGGATTTCTTCCTAGTTGAATCCCTTTAGAATTGATGGCCTTCCTCCATTCTCGAACTACCTTCTCTAACTCACAATTGAAAAGCAAAGGTCACAAACCATCTCCCTGTCGGACACCTGACTTTATTTCAAACGATTTTGAGAGCTCTCCCCTAAATTTTACTTTCGATTTGGTATCTGTCGAAGTTCCTTTAATTATTTCAGTTGTTTTAGTATCGAGTCCCAATTCTTTTAAGAGATCAAGCAGTGAATTTCTTTCAACTGAATCATAGGCTTTTTTTAAAATCGACAAAAGTCATTACATATATTAAGTTCCTGATTTTCCTCATTTCTATTGTGTTCTATAAGTTTAATATTTGTTCTGCACATGAGCTTCCCTTCCTAAATCCAGCTTGATACTCTCCTAGTAGTTTGTCAAGTATTTCTTCTGCATCTATTAGTCAAACATTCCTCGAGCCAATGACATATCTTCGAAAACAATGCGTACGATCGTACTTTCGCTTCGTGGTTGACGAAATGGTTCAGTGTCGATCGTCTTTCGGAAGTGCAGGTAGACGAAATCTATCTGTTAACCTGCGTTTCGCGTTTGCGAAGATACCACGGTGCGTGTATAAAGAGAGCTCTGTTCCACGCGAGTAGTTTTTCCTGTATCCGTGTTCAATGTTTGAAACAAACTTGTTTTCCTCCATGACAGTTATAATTCCTCAGCCCAACACATAGACAGCGTTAATACAACCGAAAGCGCAGTAAGTCAGATGTACAACTGGTCTGCTGTATGGTTAAGTTTGTGTTAAAAAAGTCGTGTTATGTTTCAAAAAATGGTTCAAATGGCTCTGAGCACTATGGGACTTAACATCTGAGGTCATCAGTCCCCTAGACTTAGAACTACTTAAACCTAACTAACCTAAGGACATCACACACATCTATGCCCGAGGCAGGATTCGAACCTGCGACCGTAGCAGTCGCGCGATTCCAGACTGTAGCGCCTAGAGCCGCTCGTGTTATGTTTGTTTTGCTGGAATTGAGTACCTAGAAGTTTGTGCGGCCATAAAATTCTTGAGTTTGAAAGGTTTATCGTCATCGATTATTCATTCGAAGTTGGTGATAGCATAAATGTAGTCCGCACGAGTGGCTGAGTACACAAATTCGGCAGAACTTTTCTGGACGATGACCCGCGGGGAGGATATCCAAAACTGAGACCGCAGATGAAAACACTGTGATACTGCGGAGTACTGGACCATGGCGGATTGACAGCATGTGGGAACTGCTGGCGCCATAGGGGACCGGAAGAAAGAACGCGGTACATTTTACATGACGAATTAATTATGAAAGACATTTGTGCAAGCGTTAACAGTATTTGTTGAACACTAGATAAAGGTAAATGAGAAAAAGAATTCCTCAGCAGTGTTTGGACCATTTTAGAAAGGACCTAACGGATTTGGAACCCAGGTTACTTAATGTTCGTTATTAAGCGGGTCGCAAAATGGATTCATCTTACTTGACCATATGGAAAGTATAAAATAATAATTGACGAATACCTCGTTCGTTAAACTGTAATTTCCCCTTTGCTCAATTTTCTGGATGAAGTAGTTCAGAGTAAGACGGCGGCATATAACCTGCAGTAGAAGGACTCCTAACCTCCGGTTTGATGGTTTTCCGTGTTCTAGTGAGCTATTTGTTCAAAAAAACGGCTCTGAGCACTATGGGACTTAACATCTATGGTCATCACTCCCCTAGAACTTAGAACTACTTAAACCTAACTAACCTAAGGACATCACACAACACACAGCCATCACGAGGCAGAGAAAATCCCTGACCCCCGCCGGGAATCGAACCCGGGAACCCGGGCGTGGGAAGCGAGAACGCTACCGCACGACCACGGGATGCGGGCAAAGCTACAATCCTGGAAATGGAAAAAAGAACACATTGACACCGGTGTGTCAGACCCACCATACTTGCTCCGGACACTGCGAGAGGGCTGTACAAGCAATGATCACACGAACGGCACAGCGGACACACCAGGAAACGCGGTGTTGGCCGTCGAATGGCGCTAGCTGCGCAGCATTTGTGCACCGCCGCCGTCAGTGTCAGCCAGTTTGCCGTGGCATACGGAGCTCCATCGCAGTCTTTAACACTGGTAGCATGCCGCGACAGCGTGGACGTGAACCGTATGTGCAGTTGACGGACTTTGAGCGAGGGCGTATAGTGGGCATGCGGGAGGCCGGGTGGACGTACCGCCGAATTGCTCAACACGTGGGGCGTGAGGTCTCCACAGTACATCGATGTTGTCGCCAGTGGTCGGCGGAAGGTGCACGTGCCCGTCGACCTGGGACCGGACCGCAGCGACGCACGGATGCACGCCAAGACCGTAGGATCCTACGCAGTGGCGTAGGGGACCGCACCGCCACTTCCCAGCAAATTAGGGACACTGTTGCTCCTGGGGTATCGGCGAGGACCATTCGCAACCGTCTCCATGAAGCTGGGCTACGGTCCCGCACACCGTTAGGCCGTCTTCCGCTCACGCCCCAACATCGTGCAGCCCGCCTCCAGTGGTGTCGCGACAGGCGTGAATGGAGGGACGAATGGAGACGTGTCGTCTTCAGCGATGAGAGTCGCTTCTGCCTTGGTGCCAATGATGGTCGTATGCGTGTTTGGCGCCGTGCAGGTGAGCGCCACAATCAGGACTGCATACGACCGAGGCACACAGGGCCAACACCCGGCATCATGGTGTGGGGAGCGATCTCCTACACTGGCCGTACACCACTGGTGATCGTCGAGGGGACACTGAATAGTGCACGGTACATCCAAACCGTCATCGAACCCATCGTTCTACCATTCCTAGACCGGCAAGGGAACTTGCTGTTCCAACAGGACAATGCACGCCCGCATGTATCCCGTGCCACCCAACGTGCTCTAGAAGGTGTAAGTCAACTACCCTGGCCAGCAAGATCTCCGGATCTGTCTCCCATTGAGCATGTTTGGGACTGGATGAAGCGTCGTCTCACGCGGTCTGCACGTCCAGCACGAACGCTGGTCCAACTGAGGCGCCAGGTGGAAATGGCATGGCAAGCCGTTCCACAGGACTACATCCAGCATCTCTACGATCGTCTCCATGGGAGAATAGCAGCCTGCATTGCTGCGAAAGGTGGATATACACTGTACTAGTGCCGACATTGTGCATGCTCTGTTGCCTGTGTCTATGTGCCTGTGGTTCTGTCAGTGTGATCATGTGATGTATCTGACCCCAGGAATGTGTCAATAAAGTTTCCCCTTCCTGGGACAATGAATTCACGGTGTTCTTATTTCAATTTCCAGGAGTGTATTTGTACCAGGCCGTGTTACCCGCCGAGAAGACGACGGAGTGCGTTTGCATGTAACACGAAACAGGCCTGTGCCGTGTAGTTTCACAACATTCTCTCTGCGTGAAATAATTATTCTCGCGTGTATCCTGTTATTCTCGTCGGCCTGTGACGCCTAGTATTCCGTTGCCATAAGAGGCTCCGCAACTTTACCTGCATTCAGCATGCAAAATCAGCGGACATTAGTTTACATCTGGTGAGAGTATTCTGCTTTAAAATCACTAAGTGACGAGCTCATGGTCTCTTCAAAACGAATCACTAAGCAGCTCGTGAAACGAAATGAAAGAGGGTACGTTACGGTTTAATGTCCCATCGACGGCTAAGTCATTAGTGACGGAACACAACGTCAGGTTTGACTAAGAAGGAACGAACAGCTGTTCGCCGCCCTTTAAAGGGTATGCCTTTGGAACTGCCACTAATCTGCGTGTCAGATTCAATAGACAGTATAACCATTATGGTAAATGGCACTGTGTGTGTTGCAAGACACTGCAACCATCTAAGGATGAATACGCCGCATTATTGTCCACATGGTGGAACATTTTAAGTACAGGTAAGACTTACGTTACGCAAACTTGTTCATAGATTTTAAATACTAAACAATGCAAGTGTTATAATATTATATATTTCTGGAACTTTCATGAATAAAGCTACACTTGTACAGTGAAATACGCAAATACTTTTAGAACTGCCGGCAGTTAACGCCGGTATAGAACACAATACGAAAACGAGTGTCTCGTCGTGTTTCCGCCTTATTTATTTACTTATTTATTGTTCCGTGGGACCAAATTAAGGAGAAGTCTCCATGGTCATGGAACGAGTCAATACATGAAATTATAACACGATATTAGAAACAGATAAAATGAAATACAAAAAAACATATTCAGGTGACAAGTCGTAAGTTTAAATAAAGAAAATCAACGATGTAACGCTGGAATTTGCTTAATTTTTTAGCTCTTCCAGGAGCTCCTCGACAGAATAGAAGGAGTGAGCCATGAGGAAACTCTTCAGTTTGGACTTAAAAGAGTTTGGGCTACTGCTAAGATTTTTGAGTTCTTGTGGTAGTTTATTGAAAATGGATGCAGCAGAATACTGCACTCCTTTCTGCACAAGAGTCAAGAAGTGCATTCCACATGCAGATTGGATTTCTGCCTTGTACTAACTGAGTGAAAGCTGCTAACTCTTGGGAATAGGCTAATATTGCTAACAACAAACGACATTAAAGAAAATATATACTGTGAGAGCAATGTCAGAATTCCCAGACTATTGAATAGGGGTCGACAAGAGGTTCTCGAACTTACACCACAGATAGCTCGAACAGCCCTTTTTGAGCCAAAAATACCCTTTTTGAATCAAAATAATTACCCCAAAAAATAATACCATACGACATAAGCGTACGAAAATATGCGAAGTAGACTACTTTTCGTGTTGAACTGTCACTTATTTCAGATACTGTTCTAATGGTAAATAAAGCAGCATTTAGTTTCTGAACAAGATCCTGGACATGGGCTTTCCACAACAGCTTACTATCTATCCGAACGCCTAGGAACTTGAACTGTTCCGTCTCGCTTATAATATGCCCATTCCGTCTGATGAAAATATCGGTTCTTGTTGAATTGTGAGTTAGAAACTGTAAAAACTGAGTCTTCCTGTGATTTAGCATCAAATTATTTTCCACAAGCCACGAACTTATTTCATGAACTACATTATTTGATACTGTTTCAATATTACACACAAGATCCTTCACTATCAAGCTGGTGTCATCAGCAAACAAATATTTTTGAACCACCTGTAATACTAGAAGGCATATCATTTATGTAAATAAGAAACAGCAGTCGCCCCAGCATCGACCCTTGGGGAACGCCCCACTTAACAGTGCCCCATTGGGACTGAACATCACTACCACTCTCAATATTGCGGAGAATAACCTTCTGCTTTCTGTTCTTAAAGTAAGAGGCGAACCAATTGTAAGCTACTCCCCTTACTCCATAATGGTCCAACTTCTGCAGTAATATTTTGTGGTCAACACAGTCAAAAGCCTTCGTTAAATCAAAGAAAACACGTAGCGTTCGCAACCTTTTATTTGATCCGTCCAAAACCTCACAGAGAAAAGAGAATATAGCATTTTCATTTTTTAAACCATTTCTAAAACCAAACTGAACATTTGACAGCAAATTATGTGAATTTAAATGCTCCAGTAACCTTATATATACAACCTTCTCGATAATTTTAGCAAACACCGATGGCATAGAAATAGGTCTAAAATTGTCAACATTATCTATGTCTCCCTTTTTATAAAGTGGCTTCACTACCGAGTACTTTAATCGGTCAGGAAACCGACCACTCCTAAAGGAAAAGTTACAGATATGGCTAAGTACTGGGCTAACATACTTAGAACAGTACTTCAGTATTCTGCTAGATACCCCGTCATATCCATGAGAGTTCTTGGTCTTTAGTGATTTAATTATTAACTCAATCTCCCTCTTGTCAGTATCATGGAGGATCATTTCAGGTAACAGTCTCGGAACACTTTTTTCTAAGAGCGCTATATGATTCCCTGTTGGGACTAGGTTTCTATTTAGTTCATCTGCTATATTCAGAAAGTGATTATTAAATACTGTACATATATGCGACTTATCAGTAACACGGACATTCCCACTACGCACTGATTCTATATCCTCGACCTGTCTCTGCAGACCAGACGCTTCCTATACGACTGACCATATGGTTTTAATTTTATCTTGAGACTCAGCTATTCTATCTGCATACCACATACTTTATGCCTTCCTAATAACATTTTAAGCACCTTATAATACTGTTTGTAATGGGCTGCTGCATTTAGATTTTGACTGTTTCTAACGTTTTGATATAATTGCCACTTTGTTCTACAAGATATTCTTATCCCTCTAGTCAGCCACCCAGGCTGCCTGTTTGTGCTAGTACCCTGTTTTTAACGTTCTAACGGAAAGCAACTTTCAAAGAGCACGAGAAAAGTCTTGAGAAAAGCATTATATTTATGGTCTACTGTATCAGCGCAATAAACATCTTGCCACTCTTGTTCCTTGATAAGGTTTACAAAGGTCTCTACAGCAACTGGATCAGCTTTCCTAAACAGCTGATGACTATATTTAACACGTGTTGCAGCACAAAAATCTTTTAGAGTTAAAATTTGTGCATCATGATCTGAAAGGCCATTCACCTTTTTGCTAACAGAATGCCCTCCTAGTAATGAGGAATGAACAAAAATGTTGTCTATGGTTGTTCTACTGTTCCCTTGCACTCTCGTTGGAAAGAATACGGTTTTCATAAGATTACATGAATTAAGGAGGTCTACCAGCATCCTCTTCCTTGCACAATCACTTACACAATTAATATTGAAGTCACCACATATAACTAACTTTTTGTATTTCCTATAAAGTAAACCAAGAACCTCCTCCAGCTTTAGCAAAAATGTTGTGAAATCAGAGTCTGGGGATCTATAAATAACAACAGTTAGAAGTTTAGGTCCGTTAAATTTACCCACACCTGCAAAAGATTCAAACACCTTTTCAGTGCAGTACTTTGAAACATCAATTGACTCAAATGTAATGCCGTTTTTCACATACATGGCTACTCCCCCGCGCCGCAAAGAGCTCCTAGAAAAGCTGCCAGCCAACCTGTATCCTGGTAAAGGAAGCCTCTGAATTATCTCCTTATTTAAGAAGTGTTCAGATATACCAATAATTTCAGAGTCAACATCTATAAGCAGTTCACTAACTTTATCTCTAATACCTTGTATATTTTGATGAAATATACTAATTCCCTCTTTACTCGGATACCTAAGCTTTGTCAAAAGTGGTTCCTTTGTTAGAGAGACTTCCCTTAAGCAGGAATACCTATCAGCTGACTTCAATCTAAAAAGGTGCAGCTCTAACACCCACTACTGCACGAATTTTCCCATGAGTGATCCCACCAACCCCACCTATGCTGTCACCTATAAGCTTTGCCAACCTCCCCTTATTTAGTTTGATCGTCTGAAGTGTTTGTTATAATAAGAGCATAGAAATAATTCGAAAGTGTTTGCAAACAGACTTTTATTTAATATTTTTATATTGAAGTATCGACGCCATCATGGAAAAAGGCTGTCAGAGACATTATTTATGGCTAAGACATCTTCATTAATTAATATTTGTCATTTGAAGTACACACTGATGAGCCAACCTACTTAAAAGCCCGTTGGTCTTCCTCTGGAACGCTATTCAGCAGTGATTGTGCGTGCATTGGATTCAGCAGTACTTGATTGGTTTCCAGAGGTTTATGGCACCAGATGCCTAAGCGCAAGTCACACACTTCCCGCAATTTACCGGCAGCTGATTTGTGTCCCAGTTGCGTTTCATCGGATTCAGATGAGCCGAATTTGACAGCCAACACATTATCGTGAGTTCACTGCCATGCTCCTCATACTATTGCATCGCGATTGTGGCCTTGTGACACGGACAGTTATCTTGCTGGAAGATGCCACCGTTGTTGGGGAAGACATCAAGCACAACGTGTTACAGGTGGTCCCTAATAACGTTCACGTAGTCCACAGCTGTCACGGTGCCTTCGATCACTACCTCAGGTTCCATAGAAGCCCAGGTGAATGTTCTCCATAGCAAAATACTTCCCCCACTGGCATGCATCCACCGCGCGAAGCATGTTTCGAGCAGCCGTCCTCCTGGATTACGGCAAATCTGGTCACGACCATCGACCTGGTTTAAAAATAAGAGGGGTTCATCGGACCAGATGACACTATTCCATCGATCCGCGATCCAATCTCGGTGATCCCGTTCAAATGGCTCTGAACACTATGGGACTTAACATCTGTGGTCATCAGTCCCCTAGAACTTAGAACTACTTAAACCTAACTAACCTAAGGACATCACACACATCCATGCCCGAGGCAGGACTCGAACCTGCGACCGTAGCGGTCACGCGGTTCCAGACTGAAGCGCCTAGAACCACACGGCCACACCGGCCGGCGGTGATCCCCTGCCCAATGTAACCATAACTGTTGTTGGGTCAGCATGGGAACACGTAGGCGTCCTCTGATACGGAATACCGTGTCCAACACTGTGCGCTGAAACACCTGCACCTGCGCCAGCTCTGTACTCTGTTGCCATATCTGCTGCAGATCGCCGCCTATCCTGCTGTACAGAGCGGTCAAGCCTCCGATCCCTGTGTTCTGTGATGAGCTATGGACGTGCAACTTCTACTTGTCTACTCGTGGTTTCAGCATTCTTCAACCACCTTCCACAGACGCTCACGACAGCAGCTCGCGAGCAGCCGGCCAGCTTCACCGTTTCCGAGACTCTCGCTTCCAGACACTGGGCCACAACAACCTGGCTTTTGTCAAAGTAGCTCAGTTCGGTGGATTTCCACATTTGCCCCGCTTTATCGTCGTTAGAATGATTTCCCGTTCGTCTCTGCTGCGCCCATATACTTCTCTTACCGTGTCTCGTGTCCTCAGCGCCACGAGGCAGCTTACAACCTCTCGCGGTGACCAGTGATCATACTGTTTTGGCTCGTCACTGTACATCGAGTCGAATGCCCTACGAATCGCTGTTGCTTTGTTGTGACTCGATTTCGTATGGGTACTGAAGACACTGCAATAGTACTGTGTCTGCTACAATCGTACGCTTTGTTTAGCATAGGCTAGTGGACACTCTGAAACCTTTGGTATGCTACATGCGTTTTGTTGGTGGGAGCATCGTGGAGTCGCACCGGCATTGTTTTCAGTGCGTAACAAGCGTGCATGTTAGTAGGTTGGTGCTGGAAGCTAGACGTGTTGGTCGAAGTTAAGCAGAATGAGCGAAAGTTAGACTTTCTAGTGTGAGTGTAACTGATGTGACTGGTTGGAATTTAGTACATTTAATGACACACACGTCTGAGGTCAAGTGGCCAACGGCATAAAGACTCTGTGGTGAACTACAGCGGTACCGCCGGCCTAACGTGATCGAATCCAAATGTCCAGTGGTGTGGAAAACGGCGGACCATCCCTTACTTGACTCTGACGCACAGGCCACATGGTATGTGGCTGTCAGCAGGAAGTATGTGACACACGAATGCCCTTATAAGATACCGCCTGGCGGATTCACCCTCTTGCCTGACACGCCTCGAGGTAGACACCGACCAACACCGTCTCAGCTGTGGAGACGCGGGGCAGGTTTGGTACCTTGCGCACCAGATTTTAACGCACATTTTATGTACAACGCTACTCAATATCGGTGCACACATGATTCTTCTACCAGATGAAACGGTCTATCCTAGGGCTCGGACGAATGCAGTCTTGTGGATCTGCAGCGAGGGCATGAAATATCTCTACCGTGACGATGCCAAACACGTCCTTGATTTCTGGTGTCACCTTAATCAGCAGCACCACGCCATTGTTCGCCACCTACAATATGGTTGACTCTTTCCAAATTATCTATGGAGCATCTTGAGCCATCCACAGAGTAGCTGGAATATCCCTGGCGAGAGAAGCTGATATGACCGATCATATACTTTGATAGCTGGTGAAATGAAAAATACTATGGGTTTTTGGAACTACATAAGAGAAGACATTGCACATTTATTTTTGTATGAAGGATGTGTTTCTTCATAAGCTATTGACCTTATTTTTCTCAGTTCCCCACTTAACAAACTCAATAAACCGTCATTTCAGAATTTTCACGCAGTTGTGTCTGCACAACATGTTAATGAGGTGACTCTGTGTAAACTCTCCTGTGTTTCGGAAAAAGAAGCAAATTTTAAGATAATAACAAGATAAATGTAGGTTTTACTGAAAATTCGCCAATCATGACACTTCTCTCGAAGTTACGAATGGTAAAAAAAAAAAAGGCGAAAATAAATCGCCGCTTTTGCTGCATTTTCAGCGGAATTCCTTCTAGATACGAGGGTGAGTCAAATGAAAACCTTAAATATTTTTTTAAATATTATTTATTGTGCAGAAGTGGTACAAAGCTGTATCACTTTTAAATCTAATCTCCCCCACGCTCAATGCAAGTCCTCCTGCACTTACAAAATGCATAAATTCCTTTAGAAAAAAACTCTTTTGGTAGTCCGTGCAACCATTCATGCACCGCATGGTGTACCTCTTCATCACAACGGAACTTCTTTCCTCCCATTGCGTCTTTGAGTGGTCCAAACATATGGAAATCACTTGGGGCAAGGTCTGGTGAGTATGGTGGATGAGGAAGACACTCAAAATGAAGGCCTGTGATTGTTGCAACCGTTGTACGGGCAGTGTGGGGCCTTGCATTGTCATGTTGCAAAAGGACACCTGCTGACAGCAATCCACGTCGCTTTGATTTGATTGCAGGCTGCAGATGATTTTTTTAGGAGATCTGTGTACGATGCACTGGTGAAGTCGTCCCCCTAGGCATTTAATGCTCCAAAATGATGCCTTTGTTGGTCCCAAAAGAGAGTCAGCATAACCTTCCCTGCCGATGGTCCTGTTCGAAACTTCTTTGGTTTTGGTGATGAGGAATGGCACCATTTCTTGCTCGCTCCCTTCATTTCCGGTTGGTGGAACTGATCCCAGGTTTTGTCCCCAGTAACGATTCTTGCAAGGAAGCCATCACCTTCTCGTTCAAAGCGCCGAAGAAGTTCTTCACAAGCATCAACACGTCGTTCTCTCATTTCAGGAGTCAGCTGCCATGGCACCTATCTTGCAGACTCTTTGTGAAACTGGAGCACATCCTGCACAATGTGGTGTGCTGACCCATGACTAATCTGTAAACATGCTGCAATGTCATTCAGTGTCACTTGGCGGTTTTCCTTCACTATGCCTCAACTGCTGCAGTGTTCTGTGGAGTCACAACTCGTTGTGCCTGACCTGGACGAGGAGCATCTTCCACTAAAGTCACACCATTTGCGAACTTCCTACTCTATTCATAGACTTGCTGCTGTGACAAACATGCGTCACCGTACTGAACCTTCATTCTTCAATGAATTTCATTAGGTTTCACACCTTCACTATGCAAAAGCCGAATAACAGAACGCTGTTCTTCCCTGGTGCATGTCGCAAGAGGGGTGCCCATCTTTATACTGATACTGCAACAGTATGTGTGCATATGCACTATGTTGCCACCTACAGGCCATTCTGCACGCTGTTTGTAGTACGCTTACCAACTTACAGGATAACGGCGCGAAATTTCGATTTGTTATTACAAATTTAAGGTTTTCATTTGACTCACCCTCGTACTAACCACAGCAGAGATGACAGTAGATCTTTTTGAATTGTCACCATGCAAGAGTGGTCATGGAGTGGCTCCACTTAATATTTAGAAAAAAATGTGAGTGTAGGCTTCAGTTTAGAATGTCACTTCCCCTCCTGCGCTCGGTATTTCCCCTACAGCGCCTGCCCGTAACCCCCACCACTATCGCTCTCCCCGCGCGTGCCCTGCCGACTGCGCATCTACCGGCCAAGGTATTCCGCGCGAACTCTGCACACACCGCTTTTACTACCGTGGGACTTACGTCACCAGTGATGAGCCATATAACAGCCAGGTGCCAGAGTGCTCTTTCGTGGAATTACTAATACTTTGCTCGGTGACGTACTGTTTCCAGAGTACGAAACTTGTACGAGAGCCGCTACGAAGACGCGGGCGCACAGCTGCGAGGAGAGGACAAGTTCTGGAATCCAGTTAAGCGTGCGGCGAAGCCCGGCGAGTGCGCCGCTGGCGAGGCGCGGCCGTGACTCAGCCAGCAGAGCAGGACCTCTGCTCTGCTCTGGTCGGCGCTACCCACGGCCAGCCCGTGCCCGTCCGAGGCCACCCGCTGCTCGGCCGCCGGTGGCGAAAGCGAAAATAGCGCTCCGCCACTTTCCTCCGCGCCACTCTGGAGGAACAACTGACACCCAGACTCACACTCGGAAACGTAGGAAGTTGACCCTTGCTGCATTCTCAGGACCGAGAATTTTTCTTAGTATTTCTCTCTCTCTTTTTTCTAGTTCTCTTAATTCGCCTTTCTTATTCAATGTTAGGCACTCTGATCCATACGTTGCTTCTGTCCTAATAATTGAATTATAATGTCTAATCTTCGCTTGTATGGATATTGATTTCTTATTGTAGTAGTTTTGTGTTAATTTATATGAAAATTCTAACTTTTTCATTCTTTCTTTATTTGTTGTGTTATCCAGTCCATTGGCTTGGATCCACTCCCCCAGGTATTTGAATCTATCAACTCTCTTAATTTTTCCATACTTTGTTTCCATAAACTTTCCCGTATTATGTTTGTGTTCCATACACTCGGTTTTTTCATATGATAGTTTTAGCCCTGTCTTTTCAGCAATCTTGTGTAACAGATCAAGCATTACTGTTGCGTCTGTTCAGTTTTCATTTATCAATGCCATGCCATCCGCAAATGCTAAACATTTCACTTCAAATTTGTTCTTTCCTTGGCCCATGCTTATATCATTTGTGCCTCTGTTTTTTAATGTGCTTTCCCATGTTTTTACTATTTTATCTAAAACCAAGTTAAAGAGAATTGGGGACAGTCCATCTCCATGTCGAACTCCTGTTTTGATTTTGAATGGTTCAGAAATTTCACCTTGAAACTTAATGCTTGATGTTGTATCTGTGAGCGTTTGTTCAACAAGTCCTCTGGTGTTTTCATCTATCCCTGATTCATAAAGTATCTGGAATAGTGTTTGTCTGTCAAGTGAGTCGTAGGCCTTTTATGTAGTCTGCAAGCACCTGAATATGTTACACAGTAGCTCGTCAACTGAACAGGTTGATTAACGTGGTTAAGTGTCTCATTCAGTTCCGACAACTGGAGCGCACGTACGAGCACACTGTGTAGCCTGCGCAATTACCGGGTTGCCGCAGTGGTAACACCAGTTGCGGTCAGGTCACCGAACTTAAGCGCTGTCGGGCCGGGCTAGCACTGGGATGGGTGACCATCCGGTCTGCCGAGCGCTGTTGGTAAGCGGGATGCACTCAGCTCTTGTGAGGCAAACTGAGGAGCTAGGTGACTGAGAAGAGGCGACTCCGGTCTCGTAAACTGACGTACGGCCGGGACAGCGGTGTGCTGACCACATGAGCCTCCATATCCCGCATCTTTGACGCCTGTGGTCTGAGGATGACACCGCTGCTGGTCGGTGCCGTTGGGCCTTCATGACCTGGTCGCGCGGAGTTTAGGTTCAATTAACGGGTTACCTCGACGTATTCGCCTGCTTGTAATGGGGTCTAAAAGTTATTTGATTTGTAATTTATTTTCTTAGTATTAAAACAACCCACCCTTTTCTTTCCTTTTAACCCTTTGAGTCCCAAGAACATAAGTAGACAACCGATGGTTTCACTCTGGAACGACTGGGACATACAGTTACCAACCTCCAATCATATCTGTGGAAATCAACCCCCAATCATATATGTGGAAACGAACTCACAAACACTACCACGGGAGATTCACAGCTTACGTCAACCTTTGGCACGACCTCTTCAGAGAAGTCATGAACAGCTGCTAATCTAGACGATGTAAAACCATCTTATTGGTGAGTTTATCATAGCAAGCTCACCTTCAGTGTAGTCATCAACTTCACGATGAACTGCATTGTCAGTGAGTAGTTCAGGTCCTGGCCAAAGCAGTTGAAGTTTCTGATGTACCTGCCCAATGGAGAATATTCAAAGAAGCATATTCAGTGTCACTTTCTGCTTCACATGTCTCTGCAGCTAAATTACTCGGAATTTTTTATTCTAAAAGACGGGCGTTTAGATCACGGATAACGTATCGAAATTTCCATGAACAATAATGTCTAAAGCAAACTACCGGTGTAGTTCTAAATAACAGGCAAAAGACGGGCCTAAAATTTAACAAATTTACATCCAATTGCAAAATTAATTATAAAAGTAAATACAGCTCCCGTTAGTTTCCTGTTGAAACAAAAACTGTAGTACAAATCAGATCTGCGTTAGTTCAGGTATAATTATTTTCATTGGCAGTGACCTTCACAGTATGTTGCCAATGAAAAGATCACAAGTCAAGTAAATTATGTAACAAAAATTTGCAGACACAAATCTCCTGTAATGACGTAGCAAACACTCCGCACCAACTCTTGCTTCGAAGCTGTTAACGACAGTTCTATTGCGTTACATTCGTAGAATTATCTCACTGTACCGCTTTGAGTGTCTGTCTTGCAATGGCATCGGTAGCTTCACGCGAAAATCACTGGTACTTTAAAAAAAAAAAAAATGAGGTGATGGTTTCAGTCAGAAACCACTAGGGCTCAAAGGACCACACAGATCATCCCGTAATGACTGTTAAGAAATCGAACCCGTAATGGAACTGCTTGTGTAAGGTAGCTGCAGCTCAAAAATGCATTAAAAAACTGTAATACGGTAATTTTATTTCATGGAATGCAGTTCCTTGCAAAATAAAACTGAAAACTGTGTTTATTAATCACCAAACCTAATAACAGCTTACAACAGGCACCTACTGCCTCCAATATTGCATTTGTACATAATATTTTACTGTCAGACAGGTCACATCCAGGTACTTGGGAACGCTTTCTGTGTTCATATTTTTACTATTTTTTGACTTGGTTGGTAACGCGAAAGGAACATCGCGAATTGAAGGTAAAACGCCACTATAGGCTTTTAGAACCCAGAGCCATCTGGTATTTTCAGTTACGAGGAGAACAGCGGCGAGAGCCGAGACGGTTTTCAGATTCCACAACAAGCGGCTCTGGCTGCAGTTTCTGCTTGTCAGTAGCGACTACACACTGTGACTTCCGTCAAACTGTCACTAATCTGAAACGTCTGTGTGTGGTGGAGAAGGATCGAACTAGATCTGCGATCGTCTTTTTTATTTTTATTTTCAGACCATTTTAACCACGTGAACACTACCGAATCATCAGTTTAATAAGTCAGAAGTGCAGAACATTGAGACGAATTATTTCCAGAAGAAAAATAAGACTGGTAGAGGCCGACCTTGGAAAAGATCAGAGTTTGGGTTCCGAAGGAATGTTCGAACACGCGAGGAGATACTCACCTTATGAGTTCTCTTAGACGAATGCTTAAGGAAAGGCAAACCTAGGTTTATAGGTTTTGCAGATTTAGAGAAAACTTTCGACAGTACTGACAAGAATTCACTCTTCGAAATTTTGAAGGTAGGCGTCATAAAATATAGGGAACGAAAGGTTGTTTACAACTTGTACAGAAACCAGACGGCAGTTATAAGAGACCTGGGGCTTGAAAGGGAAGCAGTAGTTGAGTAAGGAGTGAGAAAGGGTTGTAGCCTATTCCCGATGTTATGCAAATGTTGAAATGTGTGTGAATTCCTAAGGGACCAAACTGCTGAGGTCATCGGTCCCCAGACTTACGCATTACTTAAACTAAGAATACCACACACATCCATGCCCGAGAGAGGACTCGAACCTCCGGCGGATGTTATTCAATCTGCACATTGAGCAAGCAGTAAGGGTAACCAAGGACAAACTTGAAGAGGAAGATAAAGTTTATAGAGAAGATATAAGAACTTCAAGGTTTGTCGCTGACACTGTAATTCTGTCAGAGACAACAAAGGATTTGGAAGAAGAGATGGCTCAAATGGCCCTGAGCACTATGGGACGTAACATCTATGGTCATCAGTCCCCTAGAACTTAGAACTACTTAAACCTAACTAACCTAAGGACATCACACAACACCTAGCCATCACGAGGCAGAGAAAATCCCTGACCCCGCCGGGAATCGAACCCGGGAACCCGGGCGTGGGAAGCGAGAACGCTACCGCACGACCACGAGATGCGGGCAAGAAGAGATGAACGGAATGGAGAGTGTCTTGACAACGGATTAGAAGATGAACATCAACAAAAGTAATGCAATGTAATCGAATTAAATCAGGCGATACTGAGGGAATTAGATCAGGAAATAGGAAACTAAAGGTAGCAGATGAGTTTTAAAATATTTGTGCCGTAAAATAACTCTTGATGGCCGAAGTAAAGGGGATATAAAATAAAGACTGGCAATAACAAGAAAAGCATTTCTGAAAAAGCGGTATTTGTTAACAGGTAACATAAATTTAAGTCCCGTGAAGCCTTCACGGAAGGTATTTGTCTGGAATGTAACCTTGTACAGTAGCGAAACGTGGACGATACACATGTCAGACAAGAAGAAAATGGAAGCTTTTGGAGTATGATACTGCATAACAATACTGAAGATTAGATTGGTAGGTCGCGTTTACTAGTGAAACGGTACTCACTGGAATTGAGAAGAAAAGAAATTTATGGCACAACTTGACTAAAAGAGATGATCGATTAATAGGACATTTTCTGAGGCGCCAAGAAGTTGTTAATGGGTATTGAAAGTATGGGGGGTGGGGGTGACTGTAATGTGGGCCACGGCTTGAATACAGTAAACAGCTTCAGATGGATTTAGGTTCCAGTTGCTATGTTGTAGAGGTGAAGAGGCCTGCACAGGTATAGGTTACCAAAAAAATGGTTCAAATGGCTCTGAGCACTATGGGACTTATCAGCTGTGGTCATCAGTCCCCTAGAACTTAGAACTACTTAAACCTAACTAAGCTAAGGACATCACACACATCCATGCCCGAGGCAGGATTCGAACCTGCGACCGTAGCACTCGCGCGGTTCCGGACTGCGCGCCTAGAACCGCGAGACCACCGAGGCCGGCCTATAGGTTACCGTGGATCTTGGGACTGAATACAACAACAACAACAACTGACAATGTTAACTGCTGGTGTTTAACGCTCCTTTATAGGATAGGATCTCCTTAGAAATGTGGATTACTCTCTTGGTATTTCATAAATGACTCAAGATATCGAAGAGTATATCCGACCGGCTGTACTGTATAAAGAAATATTTTTATGTCTAGTTTACACTCACAACTCTTTCATCAGCTGATACATTAACAAACTAACTCGATCGCCGTATCCCGCAGATATCACAGAGATACCACATTCAGGGATGTGGAACGAGCCAAATAAAATAAATTAGAAGTCCAACGTTTACAGTATCGTTAGCTAGTGACGAAGCAGAAGCCAATGTTCGCTACTAGACCTTCGCAAAATAATTGGGAAATGTAATAAATGTGAGGCGATAAACGCCTCAGTTCTGCGTATCAAAAGCAAGCACAATGCTTCTGCAGCAATGTTGTGCCGTCAGTTTCCGAATTCACAGTCCACACATTCTTCCAACATTTAACTCAAAACATTGAAATGTGCAACAACACTGTAGCCCAATTTTTTGCGTGTGCTTGGGCGTCGTTAAAAGATACGTTGTTTTAATTACGTCCTGTTTTATACCCTATTGCAATCGGAAAATTTTGTGTGGTTTTAGTAATCTAGGGATAATATACAGCGACGTAGTTTGTAATCCCAGTTACTTACAAGTCTCATCTGCTTTAGGCCTTATAATTTCCATGTCCATTAGATTTTTTGTTCATGACGCTGCTTTTCACAAACAGTGATGGGTGTTGTGGTAGGTCATAATCAGCCCTGCTGGAACGTGGCAAAGCCCTGTCTCCGCAATATCCTTTCTTCCAGGAGTGCTAGTTCCGCAAGTTTTGCAGGAGAAAAAAATGGTCTGAGCACTATGGGGCTTAACATCTATGGTCATCAGTCCCCTAGAACTTAGAACTACTTAAACCTAACTAACCTAAGGACAGCACACAACACCCAGTCATCACGAGGCAGAGAAAAACCCTGACCCCGCCGGGAATGGAACCCGGGCGCGGTTGCAGGAGAGCTTCTGTGAAGTTTGGAAGGTAGGAGACGAGGTACTGGCGGAATTGAGGCTTTCAGGACGAACTGTGAGTCGTGCTCAGGTAGCTCAGTTGGTAGAGCACTTGCCCGCGAAAGGTAAAGCTCCCGAGTTCGAGTCTCGGTCCGGCACACAGTTTTAATCTGCCAGAAAGTTTAATTTCTGTTTTTGTTTTGCTACTGTCAATTGCCGTTCATGTTATGATACCGCAGGAAACACTTTCCTTCCGTCACAGGCTCTTATGTTTACTTTATTTAGGCATTTATGCAAGGTTAAGTCCTTCATGACCTTTCTTACATCTAACCAGACATCTTTCGTGAATCAACATTAAAATATGCATACTACATAATGATAATAGCAATACAAAGTGACAATTATTGAACTACATGAAATAAAATCGTCATGACTTGCGTCATGGTTTGCACAGTTGACGGGGCGAGATGGGAATTAGTATGCTGTCCACTATGCGAAAGATGGGTTATTCAGGCTTTTGACAGGTGGTCACATTAATGCAAATAGACAGTTTAATATTAGATAATTCTTTCGCAAATACGAGGGCAGTTCAATAAGTAATGCAACACATTTTTTTTCTGAAACAGGGGTTGTTTTATTCAGCATTGAAATACACCAGGTTATTCCCCAATCTTTTAGCTACACAACACTCTTTTTCAACGTAATCTCCATTCAATGCTACGGCCTTACGCCACCTTGAAATGAGGGCCTGTATGCCTGCACGGTACCATTCCACTGGTCGATGTCGGAGCCAACGTCGTACTGCATCAATAATTTCTTCATCATCCGCGTAGTGCCTCCCACGGATTGCGTCCTTCATTGGGCCAAACATATGGAAATCCGACGGTGCGAGATCGGGGCTGTAGGGTGCATGAGGAAGAACAGTCCACTTAAGTTTTGTGAGCTCCTCTCGGGTGCGAAGACTTGTGTGAGGTCTTGCGTTGTCATGAAGAAGGAGAAGTTCGTTCAGATTTTTGTGCCTACGAACACGCTGAAGTCGTTTCTTCAATTTCTGAAGAGTAGCACAATACACTTCAGAGTTGATCGTTTGACCATGGGGAAGGACATCGAACAGAATAACCCCTTCAGCGTCCCAGAAGACTGTAACCATGACTTTACCGGCTGAGGGTATGGCTTTAAACTTTTTCTTGGTAGGGGAGTGGGTGTGGCGCCACTCCATTGATTGCCGTTTTGTTTCAGGTTCGAAGTGATGAACCCATGTTTCATCGCCTGTAACAATCTTTGACAAGAAATTGTCACCCTCAGCCACACGACGAGCAAGCAATTCCGCACAGATGGTTCTCTTTTGCTCTTTATGGTGTTCGGTTAGACAACGAGGGACCCAGCGGGAATAAACCTTTGAATATCCCAACTGGTGAACAACTGTGACAGCACTACCAACAGAGATGTCAAGTTGAGCACTGAGTTGTTTGATGGTGATCCGTCGATCATCTCGAACGAGTGTGTTCGCACGCTCCGCCATTGCAGGAGTCACAGCTGTGCACGGCCGGCCCGCACGCGGGAGATCAGACAGTCTTGCTTGACCTTGCGGCGATGATGACACACGCTATGCCCAACGACTCACCGTGCTTTTGTCCACTGCCAGATCACCGTAGACATTCTGCAAGCGTCTATGAATATCTGAGATGCCCTGGTTTTCCGCCAAAAGAAACTCGATCACTGCCCGTTGTTTGCAACGCACATCCGTTACAGACGCCATTTTAACAGCTCCGTACAGCGCTACCACCTGTCGGAAGTCAATGAAACTACACGAGACGAAGCGGGAATGTTTGAAAATATTCCACAAGAAATTTCCGGTTTTTTCAACCAAAATTGGCCGAGAAAAAAAATGTGTTGCATTACTTATTGAACTGCCCTCGTATAAAACTTTATAGTCCAAGGCTAAACCAAAAATTTGGTCCCAGTTTCCACCTTGGTTCGTTAAAAGGTGTAGTCTAGTTAAATGACATGTATCTTTTGGAAACATGCTGTAGATCTCATGTGAAGAGGACCAGTATTTCTGAAGCACCTCAGTCGACCTGTAGTTTTGGAGTTATGCAGCCAGTCCTATTGTACGACCTGTGTTTAGAAAGCTGCAGTGTCATCGTTACTAGAGAACGACCTTATGAGCAGAGTGAATCTTTACAGACACTAGGTACGAGCCTAACAAGGCATGATGGCGCCCTGTTTACATCATCCACTAGGAAACAGTACTTCCCACGGCGCTACTCTGCCCGGCACTTGGGTAACCTAATGTGTGAACTCTGCATGACGCTCGAGTTTTCTCACTCGTGCTCGGCCGGCAGGCGTGCTCTGGAGTGGGAGCAGAGGTGGATGGTGAAACGCGCAGGGCGTTGCCACTCACGCCGCACTGCGGAACGACGTCTGCGGCTTGACAGGGGTCGCTACTTCCCTCTCAGGGGGCACAAGCCACAAGGACACGGCGTGCCGATGCTCTGTGCACGCAGGCCCGAGCGCTAAGGCGTGGCCCATTCTTGGGAATTATCCTCGTGCGCCGCCAACGCTTTCTGCTGGTTTCACGTCGTGTCCACATTCCGGACGATCCCACTTGTGTGTTTTGCACCTCAAATAAAACAAAAAATAGTCCAGTCTGTGCCGGCCGAAGTGGCCGTGCGGTTAAAGGCGCTCCAGTCTGGAACCGCGTGACCGCTACGGTCGCAGGTTCGAATCCTGCCTCGGGCATGGATGTTTGTGATGTCCTTAGGTTAGTTAGGTTTAATTAGTTCTAAGTTCTAGGGGACTAATGACCTCAGCAGTTGAGTCCCATAGTGCTCAGAGCCATTTGAACCATTTTTTAGTCCAGTCTGTCGTCCTGCCAAGTCTTTATTACTGCGACGTAGTTCGCACAAATAGTGCAAACTCCAGGCGACTCGTATTAGCCATCAAGGTTGTTAGAACATACCAGCCCTTTCTGTGCTGTTAGAGTGGATGGGGCAGTTTAAGCACGGCGTCTTTCACATTCTATGTTTTCAGAATGAGATTTTCACTCTGCAGCGGAGTGTGCGCTGATATGAAACTTCCTGGCAGATTAAAACTGTGTGCCCGACCGAGACTCGAACTCGGGACCTTTGCCTTCCGCGGGCAATTGATCTACCAACTGAGCTACCGAAGCACGACTCAAGCCCGGTACTCCCAGCTTTACTTCTGCCAGTATCTCGTCTCCTACCTTACAAACTTTACAGAAGCTCTCCTGCGAACCTTGCAGAACTAGCACTCCTGAAAGAAAGGATATTGCGGAGACATGGCTTAGTCACAGCCTGGGGGATGTTTCCAGAATGAGATTTTCACTCTGCAGCGGAGTGTGCGCTGATATAAAATTTCCTGGCAGGTTAAAACTGTGAGCCCGACCGAGACTCGAACTCGGGACCTCTGCCTTTCGCGGGCAAGTGCTCTACCAACTGAGCTACCGAAGCACGACTCACGCCCGGTACTCACAGCTTTACTTCTGCCAGTATCTCGTCTCACAGTTTTAATCTGCCAGGAAGTTTCATGCTATGTTTTATTTATCGATCATAAGTAGCTATTCTCACTTATCAACCCGGTCGGGTTGGGGATTTCCTCTGCCCCGGGACTGGGTGTTTGTGTTGTCCTCATCATTTCATCATCATCATCACCATTCGTGACAGTGGCTAGATTGGATTGCGTAAAAATTGGACTCTGTAAAAGTTGGGACTTTGTACAATGATGACGGTGATGGAGAGGGTAGTATGGGCGCACGACGGCAAGGTCTTCAGCGCCAGCTCAGTAACAGATTGAGACGGGTGTCAAGAAAAGACTCAGAACAGTAAGACAAAACAGAACGTAAAACACAGGTAACAAGGTTGGGAAAATATGTGCCTACCCACACCGAAACGTGGGACGAAGCATATCGTCAGCAGTAAAACATGGACAACACAAGAAGGAAGTTGTAGAGGGAGCTAAAACAATATAGCAGATGGAAGTGGCTGGCTGACCGCAAGGAAAAAAGGGAGGAGCCAGCCACTTTGCAATACACTAAAACCTCTAGTCTAAAAGTTTAGGCCAGAGTCCAGACACATCACAGAATTTTAAAACCCTAGACACACTCGTCTCATCATTAGCTAAAACACAGGGCAGGTCTCTATCAGCTTGTGCTTCTGCCCTTGCATCACGGTATAAAATGCACGGGCGCGGATGACCTCGCGGTTGAGCTCCCCACAAACCAATCAACATCATCATCATCATCATCATCACTTATCAGATTGTTATTATCATTCCATGGCTGCGATACCAGATTAACATTGTGGCCGTGCCTATGCATAACACTAAATCTTTCTCCATTCCCACTGTTGTGTCGGTAGCTGGGCCGACACCGTGAAGTTGAGATGGCTAAAAAGGCAATCTAGACTAACACGGTAGCCGATAGGGCACGCACGGCTAAAGCAGACGGGCGTGAAGTCTGGAACATGAGAACTTATAAATGAATAAGCAGAAAAGTATGTAGATGCTTATTACTTATCTTTTTATTAGTCCTTGGAATACATCTCTCTTGAATACTCGTAAGCTATAAGCACTGATACAAATGGCGCCTTGCTAGGTGGTCGCTATTAACTTAGCTGAAGGCTATTCTGTCTCTCGTACAACTGGGCGGTAGCTAGGTTCTCGTACAACTGGGCGGTAGCTAGGTTCTCGTACAACTGGGGCGATAGCTAGGTTCGCGTACAACTGGGCGGTAGCTAGGTTCTCGTACAACTGGGCGGTAGCTAGGTTCTCGTACAACTCGTATCACGAGACCTGCCTTGGTGGTGGCGCTAGGTCTGCGATCACAGTGGCGACACGCGGGTCCGACATGTACTACATGGACCGCGGCCGATTTAAGCTACCACCTAGCAAGTGTGGTGTCTGGCGGTGACACCACACCCACCATACTCCTACGGAACAAACTTCCCTATGGTCTGCAGAGGAGTTTAAAAGCGTGAGGTGTCATCGGCATAGTTTCTCCTCTCGACACATCCCAGCTATTTACCTCCTGTTGAACCATGAACCAGTATCTCTGTTACACTGTCAACACTACTCATCCCTGTCCATTTATAGTTTATTGCCACTATTTCATTTGATGCCGTACTGCTGTCATACATTTCTGTCAGATGTTATTACTCTCACATTCGACAGGAACATAATGAAGAATTTTTTTAACACAGTGTTAACAATACTGATCTTTCTTAAATTACATACATTCATTACGGCTATTATTATTAATTTACAGGTTATCCCAGGAGAAATGGACAGTATTTAGGGATATGACAGGAAGGCTCATTCGAAGCAAAGAAGTCCAATAAACGTGGGCTCTAAAGTGCGTAAATTAAGAGGTATGTTCACTTGATCAGTAGAAAGGACGAACAAGTGGTCGTAGCTCTTCAGTTATGCACACTGGAGCCCACGTGGACTGGACTTTTTTTCTTGTTTTGGTCCATACCACCACGTCTCGAAATACAGAAAGCGAAGAGCTTGCGGTGAAAGAGATTCATTTCACAATATCTAAGGTGAACAATTGTTCATAGCTCTTAAGGTATGCATTTTAGAGGACGTATGTACCAGAGTTATTTGCTCCGAATGACCGTTCCTGAATATTGACCATTCCTGCTGGGTGACAATTATTGAACTACATGAAAAAAAAGAAATTGTTTACAAACTACGACGTGCACACACTTTATTCATCACGTAAATGTCGCTACAAATATTCCGATTTGCCTGCCACAATTGGCGACGATGTGGCGCAGACGAATAGCGAAATTCTACATGAACCGGCGAAGTGTCGGAACATCGACGCTGTAGATGACTTCCTGCATGGACGTTTTCAGCTCAGCAATGGTTTTGAGGTTATTGCTGTATAGCCCCACAAAAAGGAATTGCATGTGTTCAGATCCGGAGAATATGGCGGCCAATCGAGGACCATTCCAGTGGCGTCTGGGTACTCCAGATCCGGAATGCGGTCCCCAAATTGCTCCTCTAGGACATCAACCACCGTCCTGCTTCGATGGAGTCGAGCCCTGTCTTGCATGAACCACATCTTACCGAAATCGGAGTCACTTTGGATAATGGGGATGAAATTATCTTCGAAAACATTCATCACATACCATTCGGTAGTCATCGTGTCATCAAAGAATATCGCACTGGGCATTGTACATCATTCAGTCACCCACTGTGGGTGAAGAGAGTTCTCTATCGCGAAGTGCGGATTCTAGGTCCCCCAAATGAGCCATTTTTGTTTATTAATGAACCTATCCAAATGAAAGTGGGATTCTTCGCTAGACCAGGAACAAACGCAGACCTTCAGTACTCAGAGGCAGGGGCCATCAAGCACTGCAGAGGGTGGTCGTAAAAAATCGTATGGGCGTCAGCGGAAGGAACCACTCGTGAGTTAGAAAGTGCTATCAGCATTCTAGCTATCACAATGAATGTGCGTAGGGAGTTAAAAAGAACGGGATACAATGATCGAGCGGTTCCTCATCAGCCACACATTTCGGAATTCGATGCTATGTGATGCTCGAGGTGAAGTAAAGGGCGACGCCACTGGACAGTGAATGACTGGAAACTAGTAATTTGGAATAATGAATCACGCTATACCCCGTGGCAGTGCGATGGAAGGATTTGGGTTTGGCGGATTTATGGAGAAAGTTACCTGCCTGCCGCACTCACTAGCGCAGTGTGGATGAGGTGGTGTTACGGTATGAGGGTGTTTCTCGTAGTTGGGGAGCAGTCTCCTTACTGCACCTACGAAATCGCTAAACGCGGAAGGATGTGAACAAATTTTACAGCGGAGAGTAGAAGAACAGTTGGAGACGATGACTGTTCGTATAAGCATGACAGCGCACCCTATCATAAAGCAGGATCAGTGTGGCGACGGTCTGGAGAGAGTGACATTCTGGAAATAGACTGGTCTGACCAGAGTCCTAACCTGAAGGCAATCGAACACCTTCGGAGTCAGCTCCAGACTCTAGGGTCAAATATCTGTAACCCCATGGTTTCGTCTCTTGAGGAAGTATGAGCCGCCATTTCTCCTGAGACATTCAGACACCACATTGAAAGAGTCTCCAGCAGAGTTAAAACTGTCATAAAGGCGAAGGGTGGACATATCGCACATTAACATCCGTCAAGAGGTTTCAGGATACTTTTCACCAAAGCATGACAGCGCACCCTATCATAAAGCAGGATCAGTGTGGCGACGGTCTGGAGAGAGTGACATTCTGGAAATAGACTGGTCTGACCAGAGTCCTAACCTGAAGGCAATCGAACACCTTCGGAGTTAGCTCCAGACTCTAGGGTCAAATATCTGTAACCCCATGGTTTCGTCTCTTGAGGAAGTATGAGCCGCCATTTCTCCTGAGACATTCAGACACCACATTGAAAGAGTCTCCAGCAGAGTTAAAACTGTCATAAAGGCGAAGGGTGGACATATCGCACATTAACATCCGTCAAGAGGTTTCAGGATACTTTTCACCATACACTGTACACATTGTTTTGTAATATACAGGGTGATAAAAGAAAAGTGTTAAATACACACATCAAAAAAAGTTTTGCATCACCTCAGTTCCCAGAACTCATGAAGATAGACGTTGACTGTGGATATTCTATCACAGACACTGTTCCTTTGACTGTTCAGAGATGTCAGTAAACCCGCCCAAAGATGTAAACAACCACGCATTAGCAACACCTATTAGACGGAGGGGGTCCGACAGCCAGTAAGTTCCAGTTATTCCACCAGGAAGGAGGTACATGGCTCGTGTTGTCTGTAGTTCAACCATGCCCAGACGGTCAATACCGCGTTCCATCACTTCCGCATTGTTACTTTGTACCGGGAAGGGCTCTCAACAAGGGAAGTCTCCAGGCGTCTCGGAGTGAACAAAAGCGATGTTGTTCGGACACAGAGACAGGAACTGTCGATGAGATGCCTCACTTAGACCGTCCAAGGGCTACTACTACAGTGGATGACAGCTACCTATGGATTATGGTTTAGACGAACCCCGACAGCAACGCCACCATGATGAATAATGCTTTTCGTGCAGCCACAGGACGTCGTGTTACGACTAAAACTGTGCGCATTAGCCAGAATGATGTTCAACTTCACTCCAGAAGTCCATGGCGAGGTCCATCCTTGCAACCACGACACCATGCAGTGCGATACAGATGCGCCCAACAGCATGCCGAATGGACCGCTCAGGACCGTCATCACGTCCTCTTCACCGATGAGTGTCGCATATGCCTTCAACCAGACAATCGTCGGAGACGTGTTTGGAGGCAACCCGGTCAGGTGAACGCCTGAGACACACTGTCCAGCGAGTGGAGCAAGATGGAGGTTCCCTGCTGTGCCGACGTACGCCGCTGGTGGTCATAGAAGGCGCCGTAACGCCTGTACGATATGTGAATGCCATCCTCCGACCGATAGTGCAACCATATCGGCAACATATTGGCGAGGCATTCGTCTTCATGGACGACAATTCGCGCCCCCATCGTGCAAATCTTGTGAATGACTTCCTTCAGGATAACGGCATCGTTCGACTAGAGCGGCCAGCATGTTCTCCAGGCATGAACCCTATCGAAACTGGCTGGGATAGATTGAAAAGGGTTGTTTACGGACGACGTGACCCCCCAACCACTCTGAGGGATCTAGGCCCCGAATCGCCATTGAGGAGTGGGACAATCTGGACCAACAGTACCTTGATGAACTTGTGGATAGTATGCCACGACGAATACAGGTATACATCAACGCAGGAGTATGTGCTACTGGGTATTAGAGGTACCAGTGTGTACAGCAGTCTGGACCACCACCAATGACGGTCTCGCAATGTGTGGTTTTCGTGAGCAATAAAAAGAGCGGAAATGATGTTTATGTCGATCTCTATTCCAATTTTCTGTACAGGTTCCGGAACTCTCGGAACTGAGGTGATGCAAAACCTTTTTTGATTTATATATTTTGAGAGTTGGTAGTACTCACCAAAACAAGGTAGAAAGTCCAGTAAACATGGACTCTAAAATGCATACCTTAACATCTATGAGCACTCGTTCAATAGAATAGATATGTTTCAGAGTATCGAAGGTGAACAATAGTCCATAGCTCTTAAGGTATGCATTTTAGAGCCCCCTGTATAATTTACAGCATATGTGCTTTTACTGTAGAAAAATTTATTGTCATATCTTTCCTTTATTCTTCATTTATTTTCTTACTCTGAAACTTCTGACACGAATTACAAAATCCGCAGAAAATCTACCACTTCTTGTTCCACAGCGACACCTCTTCATGCATACTGCTCAGCAGCTACGGCAATAATGATAGTAACAGTTCAAAATTGTAGTTACATTTCGTTTATGGGCCAGTATGAAGCGGCACTCCGAAGCAGAGAGAGAGAGAGAGAGAGAGAGTGTGTGGAAAAAAAACCTCCCCAAAAACTAGTGTCTCGTTTACCTTAAACCGATATTACCGAACTGTCTCTGCTCTTTCTTCAACAGCACAGACCACTGAAACCTTAAACGAAAATACCCGGCCAACATTCTTCACGTACATGGCGTGATATATAGGAGGGAGGGAGGGGAGGGGGAGAGTTCGCTGTGAGTTGTGGCCCGCGTGCGAAGGGCGTGACCGCGCTGCGCGGGCCCACCTACCTGACACCGGCCCACATTAACATGCTCCTCCATACGGCGCTAAGTGCCGCGCAATTAAAACAGCCAAACACTGGCCGCTGCCTACTAACAGTTACCACACGCCACACAAGTCAATGAGCTTCCCACAGTCTGTTCACATCACTGCATACAAAGGATTCGCACTCTTCAACAAGTATCCGGCACCTCGGTCAGAGATTAAATGTTAATCAGTGTTTGAAACAAGATTATAAATTCAGAGTCCAGTTCCACCATTTCAATAAATTCCTGCAATGAAAACTAAAAAAAATGCCAAATGCTAGTAGGACTCGTGCACTGAGGATTCCCTTCGTACAGGTTATGTTGGTAACATAGTTTTAGCGAGACCGGTATACACAATACAGGGTTTCATTGCGATCTTGGCTAAGAAGTTTTTCTTCTACTAAGGAAGTACAAACAGACGGCCCCTTCATTCTCAGTATGAGTAAACTAATCAACGATATTTGCCTGTTATCGATATCGATACTGACACGATACTGGTCCTGGGATTTCCAAGAACGTATCAAAATCTCTGCTGTAGTCCCTCACACCAGCCAGGATATACAAAAAGAAACGAGTAGGGTCCTACAGTTCATATAAGTACAGACAGAAGACTTAATAAAATTTATTATTTACTTACTTAAACATGATTGCAACTTGCATTTTATGTTTGCTTACAGTAATGTTCGTCCATTATGCTCTTGACTGATGATGAATGCAACGTATTTTCAAATGGCAAAAGATACACTGAAGAGCCTAAAACACTGGTACACCTGCCTTATAACGTGTGTAGGACCTCCGCGAGCACGCAGAAGTGCCGCAACACGACGTGGCATGGACTCAACTAATGTATGAAATAGTGCTGCAGGGCTCTCCATATATACGTAAGAGCGCGAGGGAGTGGAGATCTCTTCTGAACAGCCCGTTGCAAGGCATCCCAGATATGCTCAATAATGTTCATGTGTGGGGAGTTTGGTGGCCAGCGGAAGTGTTTACACTCAGAAGAAAAAACTGGCTCTGAGCACTATGCGACTTAACTTCTGAGGTCATCAGTCGCCTAGAACTTATAACTAATTAAACCTAACTAACCTAAGGACATCACACACATCCATGCCCGAGGTAGGATTCGAACCTGCGACCGTAGCGGGCGCACGGTTTCAGAGTGTAGTGCCTAGCACGGCCACTCCGGCCGGAGCGGTTCTGGGCTGAAGTGCCTAGAACAGCTCGGCCACAGCGGCCGGCTTACACTCAGAAGAGTGTTCCTGGAGCCACTCTACAGCAATTCTGGACGTATTGGTGTCGCATTGTCCTGCACCATTACAGAACCTCCACCAGCTTCAAGAATCCCTTGCTGACATGCAAGGTCCATGGATTCACGAGGTTGTCTCCATACCCGTACTGGTCCATCCGCTTGATACAATTTGAAACGAGACTCGTCCGACCAGGCAACATGTTTCTAGTCATCAACAGTCCAATGTCGGTGTTGACGGGCCCAGGCGAGACGTAAAGCATTGTGTCGTGCAGTCATCAAGGGTGCACGAGTGGGCCTTCGTCTCCCAAAGCCTATATCGATGACGTTTCGTTGAATGGTTCTCACGCTGACAATTGTTGATGGCCCAGCAATGAAATCTGCCGTAGTCTGCGGAAGGGTTGCATTTCTGTCACGCTGAACGATCCTCTTCACTCATCCTTAGTCCCGCTCTTGCAGGATATTTTTCCGGCAGCAGCGATGTCGGTGATTTGACGTTTTACCGGATTACTGACAATAATCACGGTACACTCATGAAATGGTCGTAGGGGAAATGCCCACTTCATCGCCATCTCGGAGATGCTGTGTCCCATCGCTCGTGCGCCGACTATTAACACCACGTTCAGACTTACTTAAATGTTGATAACCTAGCATTGTAGCAGCAGTAACCGATCTAATAACTCCGGCAGACACTTCCTGTCTTATATCGGAGTTGCCGACTTCAGAGCCGTATTCTGCCTGTTCACATATCTGTATATTTGAATATGCATGCCCGTATCGGTTTCCTTGGCGCTTCATTGTATTTTGTATACGATATAACCACAGTTTAACAGTATTCACATTTTTGTACTGTACTTGCACAGTGAAACTTTGCTTCTTGCCAAATTTCTTGATGCTAGGACAACGGGTTTCTGTGAGTGAATTTTCGAGATCAATTTGTGTGACGTAAATGGTTGCATCTTTTGATTGCATTGACTTAGAAGCTTCCATTTTCACGCCGTCAAGGGACCGTAGACCTCAATATGACATAAATTTGAACGTGATACGTTTACCCGTTCCCGAGAAGAAAGGGTTCTTAAGTCGGACGGACGGACGGACGGACAGACAGACAGACAGACAGACAACTAAACGAGCCTATAAGGGTCTGTTTTTACAGACTGAGACACGGAACCCTAAAAAAAGTTTGATGAAATTTGCACAATCAATTCTTTAATACAACGGGCGGGCCATACGTAAGATGCAACACTACGTTCCATGCTGTGAACAGTTAGAGACATAGGTTTTCGGGAAATGACAGTACGTACAGGGCCACATAATTTTACAGCATGATTAATCCTCTTAACCGTTGTATTGAAACAGGTGTGCTTTTTATTTGGAAATATTTACTTCTTTGACGCTAGTCGAATGCTCCTCAGGAAAGTATTATAGCGTTTCAACTCTTGTTAGCTGCGGTGAAAAGTTGCGCAGACATATCTGGAAACTGACCGAATAAAAGAGCAACGCAGCTGGAGTCAGCATTTTCTTGTAGTATGCAGTGTAACTGTTACTGGACATTTGCCCGTAAATATTGTTCACAGCGTTTTGCCAAAAATGGTGTTCGTGTGAAAGGGTCATGAAATATTTATGCAACTTACAACTGAAAACTAGTCACTCTCATGTTATAAAAATTTCCAACCAACAGCGTTCCAGCGAAAAAAATTTGAATTTCGCAGCTCATTGTAAAATTTAGGATGTAAAATATTAACAGACATCTCAAAATGAATACGCTGTAGTTGCTCTTAAGACTCCCAACGGCTTCCCGTCAGATCACCGCAGTTACGCGCAGTCGGGCTTGGCCACCACTTACATAGATCTCTGTCCAGGTCTCCCGAGTGCTGTTGGCAGGTGGGGTGCACTCAGCCCTTGTTAGACTAGTTGAGAAACTACTTGATTAAGAAGTAGCGGCACAGGTAACGAAAACTGACAACGGCCGGGAAAGCGGTGTGCTGACCACATGCGTCTCCGTACCTACATACGGTGACGCCTATGGGCTGAGGATGACACGGCGGCCGGTCGATATCGTTGGGCCTTCAAGGCCTGATCGGACGTTGTTTGTTTGTTTTGGTATTAAGACTATACTTACTCAAGAAAGCGCAATAGACTTAGTACTTCCTCCATGCTTTTTATATCACTAAGCCTAAAATACTTTTTGGCAAACACGTAATAATGTAATTAATGAAATATGAGGATTCATGCTTGTAGATTTATATGCTTACACTTCAGGGCCATTGCTAACAAGGGAACCTCCCCATCGCACCCCCCTCAGATTTAGTTATAAGTTAGCACAGTGGATAGGCCTTGAAACACCGAACACAGATCAATCGAGGAAACAGGAAGAAGTTGTGTGGAACTATGGAAGAAAAAAAAAAAAAAAAAGCAAAATATACAAACTGAGTAATCCATGTGTATGATATGCAACATCAAGGATAACATGGGCTTAGGAGCGCAGTGGTCCCGTGGTTGCCGTGAGCAGCTGCGGAACGAGAGGTCCTTGGTTCAAGTTTTCCCTCGAGTGAAAATTTTAATTTTTTGTTTTCAGAGAATTATGAAAGTTCAGGCACTTACACATAATCAACTTCGCTCTCCAAAATTCCAAGACATGTTCAGATTTGCTTGGACATATGCAGGATTTGACGGTCTACACACGGAAAAATTTGAAAACGTTAAAAACATATGTTTTGACAGAGCACAGGGAAAACTGTGTGACTGTGAAACTGTTGCATTCATTTGTTGCAGTTTATGTGACGAACTCTTATGTTTTCATCACTTTTTTGGGAGTGATTATCACATCTACAAGAACACCTAAATCGGTAAGGTAGAAGAATCTTTTTATCCATTCGCCAAGTGTACAAGTTAGGCGCGTCGACAACATATGCCGTCACCAGTGTCTTATAGAATATATCAGACGTGTTTTCCTGTGGAGGAATCGTAAGACCTTGCGATTATATGTTTTCGGTTCCCATTGGAGAGGCACATCCTTTCGTCTATTAATCGCACGGTTTTGCGGTGCGGTCACAGAACACATACACTAAACTTATTTCAGTGAACAGAGACGTCAATGAACGAACGGACAGATCATAACTTTGCGAAAATAAAAAATTAAACTTTTCACCTGAGGGAAGACTTGAACCAAGGACCTCTCGTTCCGCAGCTGCTCACACTAACCACGGGACCACTGCGCTCCTGACTGCGCATTATCCATGATAATGAATATGTCGCGCATGGACTACTCAGTTTGTATATTTTGCTTATTTTTTTATAGTTCCACACAACTTCTTCCTGTTTTCTCGATTGATCTGTGTTCAGTGTTTCAAGGCCTATACACTGTGCCAACTTATGACTAAATCTGAGGGGGGTGCGATGGGGAGGTTCCCTTGTAAGTGTTCTGCTGCTCTAGGTGTGAGTTGGAAAATGACCCCCCCCTTTTTTACTATCAATGGACTCCATGGTATCCCGCCCTCTCCACGACCACCAATGGCACAGGAACGGGAATCTCCTATTATACTATTAATCATCAAATTAAGGTGATCAGAAGTCCTCATTTTCAGGGGACAGTTTCATGCTTTGTCCTCATTTCCTTTAAAACTGACTGAGGATAACAAATGTCCTCAATGTCTGACATTTCCCAACATAATTGAAATAGGAAAATGTACTTGAACATTTTCAACTGAATATACCAGTGCAACCAAGTTTGGCGTCAGTTATTTAATTGCAAGAATGGTTGTTTTGTTTCGTACTCAGTAGCGGTTGCTTTAGTTTTGAGGTAGATAGAGGCACTGTTTTCAGTTCCGTCAAAGTAAGTAAATACTTATTAACTAACTGTTCCGTATGCTTTTGAAAACAAAATGGCTCTGAGCACGATGGGACTTAACTGCTGAGGTCATCAGTCCCCTAGAACGTAGAACTACTTAAACCTCACTAACCTAAGGACATCACTCACATCCATGCCCGAAGCAGGATTCGAACCTGCGACCGTAGCGGTCGCGCGGCTCCAGACTGTAGCGCATAGAACCGCTCGGCCGCTCGGCCACTCTGGCCGGCTTTTGAAAACAATTCGTTATTTTAATTTGTACTCTCATTTTTTCTCGTTTCCTAAACTTTTTCGCTGTTTGATTTGACATTAATTTTTCCCGCCCCCTTAAATTTGCGACCATATGCGGCCGCCTAGTCTTGCATAATGGTAGAAACGGCCCTGTATTTACTACAAGCCAAGAGGAAAGAGTTGGTTTGTACTAAGTTTCTATGCAACCAAACTGCTGAGTTCATCGGTCCCTAGGCTTACACACTACTTAACCTAACTTACTCTAAGGACAACACACACACACACACACACACACACACACACACACACACACACACACACACACACAGCCGCGCGCGCGCGCGCGCGCCCGTGGGAGGACTCGAACCTCCGACGGGGGAAGCCGCGCGATCCGTGGCAAGGCACCTGAGACTACGCGGCAAGATTAAAGAATATTTAATATCTTACATTACTTTGTATCTTGAAAAAGTAAAAACACCAACCCGTATGTCTGATATCTGTCGTATCTATGTCCGGAGATGTGCGGACAAAGAGACCGGCGGAAGGATTTACCTGGTCCCAGGGGGGAAGGGCTCCTGTCGCTATCATCTCGCACTTTCGAGAACGACAGTTCAAATCTAAATTTTTTGAATAGCGCTTTTGATACGAAGATCTTAGCTACTGTAAGTCTACGCAATAATTACATTCAGTGCTTCGGAATGTGGATAATAACTGATTATCTGTGACATTGTTTTCATTTTAAATATTAAAACAAGTTTTCGCTTGTAGAATTAAATTTCAGGAGTGTTCCACACTGTAGCGGCCGGAAAACTACCACTTCGAACGGTATATCTTATTAACATAGTAACTGGTAGTCTTAAAAAGCACGGCACTCTCACGAAATTATGACAAATGATTAAGGAATCTGGAGATTCAGCTGTAGCAATACATCGTTCCGTGTTGATCTAAACCTTAATCTCCATATATTTAAGACTTGTCTCCCTGTTCGTGTTAGCATATTACTCTACAGTAGTATTGATCTTCATGGCACATGAAATGATGATCAACAAACAAAATATTTCTTCGCATTCTTTACTTACCTAAAAAACATTACTGCCGACATATTTTACTGCTTTTGCGGGTATCTTGACAACTGCACTGCTCGTCTTTGCTGATAGCACAAGGCTTAGCATCACTCAAATAACCTTAATGTCTGCATAAATTCCATTTACTCATAATTTTTTTTTTAAATTCCAACTGCAATTTCCTCCCAGATTACCATCCTTTATTTGTTCTGTTCCGTGATATCACTAATAATCAAATTTTCATAAGCTGCAATACATCATGGGACATCAGTGAGCAAATCAACACGGAGTATTTTTTTAACGATTCATGTCTCCATTCTTTCTTTTGTTCATAAAATAGCTAAAAAACCGGTAAAATGTTCTTCGACATCTTGGCTGTTTCAAATCGCGTTCCCAAACAAAAATACTGACAACTATTGATTGTGTGGTGGCGGCTTCAATATGTTACACTGACTTACTATTGTTAATAAATATTTGACCTGTGGAGGCCCCTTAAGCACTGGCGATGCTGAAGAAAAAAAAATTACAGATACGACTGCTTGAAAGGGGAAATTAGCGGACACAACCTAGTCCAGGAAAGATGTTCCGGGGAACTGGTGCCCAAACTGGCTGGCAAAGGTGGTGTCAGCAGAACTCCGGCAAACCCTGCAGTCCTCCATTCGTTTTATCGTATGTGTGTCTTCACAAAAGCTGTTCCCTTAAACCTGAGTACATGCACATATCTGAAACATTCTTAAAAGCCTTCTGATACACCAGCCTTTAGCATATAGACCCCTTTACTAAAACCGTAGCTTATCTTGCATCGATGTCGTACAAGATGGGGCCAAGAGGCAATATGTTTTATCTTCTTGTTGCATACGACGGGGCCTGGCACAAGAGCCCCACTTCCGAGGTGTTTACATGGCAACAGCTCTTTCCGGCAGCCTTGCCTTTCAATTTCAGTACAATTCTAGGGCACTTAAGAAAAGTATCAACGCCACAGGTAACAAGAATTATGTAGTTCCACTAAAAAATAAACTACTTCCTTCAACATCACGCTACTTACGAGAGTTCCCCTCAGCCTACTGCAGTTCTACATGGAGAACAGTACACGCAATAAAAGGCGTGTTAGGCCTTAAGACACCCCCCCTCCCCCCTCCCCCTCCCCCCCCCCCCCAAACATCACTGATTCGGAGTAAAAAAAGTATCTTCACCACCCTGAATATTTCGTTAACGATTATAGGCTTCCAAATGACATTCGCAGTAAATTACAGTACGTCAAATGGCAAGTAATTACACCGATTGTCACTACTTGAAACTATCTTCCGATGCAATGTAACAAATGATTTTTAATGACAATATAAATTTTTGAAGCAGCATTCACTGAATTCTGTAAGATTTACAGTGAATTTATCGCAAAAGCAGCTATGTCGTTTTCTAAATTCAAGTGCCAGGACAAGTATTACGACATTTGTCCATTCACAAACGCGGAGGCAACGCAATGTTTTCCGGCATCAGCGATATTTTCTCCTTGAGCGAAGGAGACAGCATCTCCCTATTTCGTTAAGCATATGTATTTAATCATTATCTAGTTTTTGCGAAAAACTGCGTTAAATCAATGAAATCAGTATTCTAAGGGGTTTAGACTGCCATTACAAAGTATATAGCTCTATTTAAGAACAAGGTCATAGCTAATTCGATATATCGGCACATAGTAAATATCCTGGAGCAATATGGTAAATACATAAATGGTTTCGAAGTCATGTTCTTGCTTTCCTCAAACTGACACTACGTTGATACATCTAACTGTTTGGCAATGCTGGACCGAGTTCATTCTGCGAGGTTTTTCTTTCTAAAGGGGAGAGAGAGAGAGAGAGAGAGAGAGAGAGAGAGAGAGAGAGAGAGAGAGAGAGAGAGAGAGAGGGGGGGGGGGGGGGGGAAGAGAGAGAGAGAGAGAGAGAGAGAGAGAGAGAGAGAGAGAGAGAGAGAGAGAGAGAGAGAGAGAGAGGAGGGGGGGGGGGGGGGGGTTTGCACGTACAGCCTCTCAACTTTTTCAGCCTGTCAATGAACAGCAACTCACAGTAATAAAAAATCAATTTTTTGTTATTGCAAAAAAAAGTGTAGAATGGACTTACTAACCATGTTTTCATTGCCACCAGCTGTAACATTAGAAGAGAGAAATGCAAAAAAACATAGTTACTGCACTAATGGTTTCAGGAACTTATATGTAGGTCATTACCTTGTTTGAAACGGGCAAATTTGATAGAAACAGCGTAAGACACTTACCATCATTTGTTCATCTTCATGTGTTTGTAATTTTAAACTTGTGTAGTCTGTCAAGTTTTGTAAACATTATGTATGTTCATTACTTTGTAATGGGGAGCAAGCTTCACTTTGAAATCTAGAATGCCTGTGAACATCTCATGGCAGTATATCCACATCTGGAACTGATTTAGAATGGTGAGATTGGTTTCCCTCCTGTTTTCCAACACATATTTAATAATTACACATATCTGAAATAGCTACAGAATGTAATTGCTGCAGCAGGAGTAATAAATGCTCTGCCATTATCCTCATTTATCTGACACACACACACACACACAAAATCAATTATCCAAGTCTCCCTGTTCCTGTTATAAAGATATGTTTGTGGTTCACAAATGTCAATCCAGCTTTTAGGCCTATGAATGAATCAAGTACCCAGTGGAGACAAGTTCCTCATATTTACCCAAGGCAAGTATAATTTCCCATACTATGTGTCATTACTACATAAACTTTCAGAGATGTGTGGCTTTCCTAGAAATCAGCATATACTCAGCAACCACTTTGCAACAAAGAACATGCAGCTAGTGCAGAACTACTAGTGCTTGCAGTAGATTATGTGGGGAAAAAAAGCAGGGAAACAATATAGGATGACTCAAAATTTTTGATATATAAAGATGTTCAGTAAGAAGCAAATGAGAGGGGAAAAAAAGGAATGCTAAATCTGTATGTATTCCTTAATACATGAGATAGAGGTGAGTAAATACACCTATGATTTGATTTGTCTTTCCTGTGTGTGCAACTGAAGGAAATATATTTTTCCTCTTTCATACTATCTACACTATAAAGCATTCCTATTATGAATCCTCTGTACATGAATATGCATTTTTGAAGAGGGCTGTAGTGTCTTAACATTATTGAGCTTTGACTTTAGCTTAAATGTGAAGGGCAACATAAATTCGCAGATGAAGCACTCAGTAGCTTGAAAGATAAGCAAAGAATTTACATTAATGCAAAGCAGAAGCATTTCTGTCAATACCATCAACAGAAATGTTCTGGCACCACCTCATAACACAGGAACTATGTGACAAAATTATCTGTACCTCCAATATTTTTCACAGCTTACTAAAACACCTTGTTACTACTAATGTTGCATGCTTTGCACATTGTGATTTGACAATACATTATACTGCATTAAAAACAACTTTATTATGTAATGACAAATTAATAGCCCTTATAACAAAAGATCAATACCCTTCACACAGTAACTGAAGTGTAAACTATGAGATACCTGTTGTAAGAATATTTAAAAATCTGTATAGAGGTATTTGTTCAACCAATACTCTTCACACAGTTACTTCCTAAACCTAGTATGTTGAGAATCAGCAACTGTAATGGTTCAAACTAAGTATATACTGCAATATGGCAAATGTTGCAAAAGGAGTAATCTTCTGACAGGTTTCATTATTTTCATAAATTTATGAAGATAGTCACATGCACGTTTGTACCTTAATTTCTGTTACCTACAGAACCTTATTTCATGCAAAAGTATTGAAGACAACATTGAAACTAAATAGTATATGGAATTTTAACTGTGTTACTCTACTTGGAATCTCCACAAAATCTGATCATTTAAGTATATTTTCTTTTCTACACATCATCCTGAGAACATTTTGTATAAAGCAACACACATAGCTAGAAAATTTTATTTTTGTTCTTGCTACTCAAGAAGAAAACAATGGAATCTGCAGCAGGGATGTTAAAAATAAATGGTGTCTGATGCTTGATAACATTTATTAACTCTTTAATATACCTCATATGCTACATTCCAACAATCATTTTTATACATGATGAAATATTTCCACTTGGGAATTTGAAGGAAATAAATAAACTATTTAGATCACAAACATGTTACACAGTTAGGGATGTTCCTCAAGCAGTGACACTTGTTAAATAATATATTGATACACATAACACAAAGAACATTTAGACAACAAACTGGGCAAATTAGATTTTTATAAAACTCGCTGTCTACTGATTTCGTACCTGTTTCTACTCTGACATGAGCCTTCAAGCTAATTACATCTGACCGTCATACGCAAATGCGAATGCAGCATGTATGGCGAATAGAAAATGAATAAATTTAATCCCTTTTGCCCATGCCCAAACAACTAAAACATTATACATACCATCCGTGAATCCTATCTATATAGTTAAATAATCATTATTCATTTTTAATGAACCTTCAGTAAGAATGTAAAAAGGACAAACACGAAACAAATATAAATGCCTTGTGTACATTAACAAACGTTTTGGTGGCATTTGCCAATTAAAATTCACCTGGGACATGCTGTTGGTGCTTGCAGGATCACAGGAATTTAAGAATACTGCCGTCTTAGTATCAATATGTAATGTTGAAATATAAAACTTATGTCACACGAGATACCAATACTGCGAATTATGCCTTTGCCTCTAGTTCTAAAATCACTTTCTTTACGTCCTCAAACACCTGCTCCGCCGGTTTGACAGAGTCTACGCGATGCACAAGGTTTTGCTGCTCGTAATGTTTAACTACGGGCAACGTATCATTCATGTACGTGACAAACCTCTTCCTTAGAGATTCCTCGTTGTCGTCGGACCGTCCCATTCCACGCGCCAGGCATCTCTGCGTACTGACTTCCTGCGGACAATCTAGGAACAGCACTCCAAGCAGCTGAACGCGATCCGCCATGTTCGCCGTCCACCCGTCTAGGTTCTCTTGATTACGTGGGAAACCATCGATTAAGAACTTGTTGGAGCTCGATTCCACCATCGCATTCTCCAGCAGTTTACATGTGATCGCAACGGGTACGATTGTACCATTGCGAATGTGTGTCTCTATAAGTTCTCCGTACTGCGAACCCGGTTTCGTACGCTCCGCTCGTAGCAGGTCTCCAGCTGACAGGTGAACATACCCGAACTCGCTCACGATATTCTTGCACTGCGTGCCTTTTCCTGAGCCCGGACTGCCCAGCACGAATATGACGCGTGGCTTCTGCGATGCAGCACTCATCACGTACTTGGCAACAGTGTTCAACCAACTAACCAGCATGCAGGCGAAGCGCTCGCAGACTGCGGATCGTTGCCTTGCCGGCTGCCGTGACGCCCGCCGCAGTGCTGCTAACCGCTGAAACTTCCCCGCGCGGCCAACCGCCGTTTCCCTGAGCGCAAAAACGTGTCGGCACTTACTAGCGGAATTCAATAGCACTTTTTTGTTTGACAAGTCGTAAGCAATTCACAAAGTATGTCTTAATACTATTCTATCACACGCAGTACAGAAAGGGCGTAGTAATTTGGCAAGCAAGATTGGTCAATCTCCATGTACGAAATAGATGAAAAAGAAAATAAGCCACCAAGATATTGCTTAGCGGAAAGATGCTATCATTATATTTTATTTATAGACAAAAATTACTCATTTATGTCACATGAATGAAACAGGAAGACTTCATTTGCTTCTAAAGCGTATTCGCCCACTCTTTCGTCGTGTAAAATTGATAAACGATCGCCAGTAAACGCTAACATAAAACCAGATACCGGTTAACCTACGCAAAGTAGAACAACCACAGCTAGTTCTCTAAATAGCCACGCGTGGCGCCACAACCTAGCCGTTGTACATCCTGCCATCTGCAGGTGGCTTTGCCAACTACATCAACGGTGACTCACGGCGAAGCGTTGGCGGCCTCCTCTCTTCGGTAAAACATTCGTGATGAATACTGCAGGCATACTAATCAGTCAGTGCGATGATGAACTGCACGTGTTCATCTAATAATATTTTAACAACTTCTGATTCGGAATTTATAATAGCCTGAAGCAGAACTGAGAACCGTTTAAATACACAGCATTTAAAGCTGTTTACAACAGAAAATGGAAACTGTTGTAATTAGACACTACATAAAGTGACTTTATTCTTAATTAGAATGTTTCGACGTCAGTTATTTAGTGATTGAAAACGTAATTTCTATTGAGCTACTGACGAACTACAAGTTGCAAGAAAGAAAATTGTTTACACGTTAAAGAGGACAGTTCATCTTCACATTAGACGAAATACTTAACAAAAATGTGTATTATAAATTATAATCTTACCTTAAAAGCACATTGGTTAAGCGTCCAGAGTCCATTTTTACAGACTGTTGGTTGAGATGTGTTTGTCTAGCATGCAAGTCAGCTATAACTGGCCCTACTATTTTAAAAATATATGAAGCTTGCATGAACACTACGGTGTACTTAAAAGCCGGCTGTACATTGTTGATAAACACATGCGGGAACTCTTTTGTTCCTGCAACGGCTTTCCACAGATAATAATAAATACGTATCGTTGCCATGCAACGAATCTCTGGCAAAAGCAGTTCACTAGCATCCTATAACTGGTTAGCACTACGTTATCGGCTTGTCTTTGTTCTTTGCGAAAACTAAATCATTTGGGCCACATCGGGATCAGGTAACACATCATTCACCTAAAACGAGGAGTCTAGCAGACTGTACAGTCGTACATGTCAATAGTTTTATGCGTGTATGGGTGACACGTCGGAAATAGGAATCTTATTTTAAACGTGCTTAAGTTAATATGATTCATCCCTAGAAGTTCTACACATAACTGTTTGGATCAGTTATTTAGTACCTACGTGTTTAAGGTCATACATGGGTGTCAAGATCCGTTGTAGTATGCATTATACACATACTTTGTTCCTTAAAAAGATTATAACTCTCTGGTTGTGGTATAATTATATGAGTGAGATTGTAGTCGATCAGGCCAAACTAAGTAGTCTTTGATTCTTATATATGGGAATCTGACGTTTAATAAGCGGAGGTAATTAGGGGTCTGAAATCCATTTTAATTAGGGACTTCCCGGGTAGAAAGACAATACTGGTGTAGCATCGTGTTTTAGTACCTGAATAGTGTAATTTCGCTTAGTCTCCTTCCGCCGCCGAGCAGTGTCAGCAGTGCGCAAGTAGCAGCATTACTGCATTTACTAGGCAATCTTGTATTTTAATAACCGTTTAAATTTTGTCGATTTGTTTGCGCTCTCTGTAGATTAGTTCAGACGTTCTTTGCAAAACAGTTTTTAGCATGGATAGGGACTGCAACTGCTGTGTTCGGATGCAGGCTGAGTTGGCATCCCTTCGCTCCCAGCTTCAGGCAGTGTTGGCTTCGGTCACACAGCTTGAGGCTGTTGCCAATGGGCATCACTGTGGGGGTCCGGATGGGGGTTTGTCGGGGACGGCCAGCTCGTCCCACGCATCCCCTGATCGGACTAAGACTGTGGTTGCCCGGGATACTGCCCGCATTGAGGCTGATCCCTCACCTGTGGTAGAGTGGGGGGTCGTTTCAAGGTGTGGCAGGGGGCGAAAGACATTCCGGAGGGCTGAACGGAAAGCCTCTCCAGTTTGTCTGACGAACCGGTTTCAGGCTCTGTCTCAGGCTGATACTGATCTTCGGCCTGACATGGCTGCTTGTCCTGTTCCAGAGGTTGCCCCTCAGTCTGCAAGATCCGGGCAGTCGCAGAGGGTGGGCTTACTGGTAGTTGGGAGCTCCAACGTCAGGCGCGTAATGGGGCCCCTTAGGGAAATGGCAGCAAGAGAGGGGAAGAAAACCAATGTGCACTCTGTGTGCATACCGGGGGGAGTCATTCCAGATGTGGAAATGGTCCTTCCGGATGCCATGGAGGGTACAGGGTGCACCCATCTGCAGGTGGTCGCTCATGTCGGCACCAATGATGTGTGTCGCTATGGATCGGAGGAAATCCTCTCTGGCTTCCGGCGGCTATCTGATTTGGTGAAGACTGCCAGTCTCGCTAGCGGGATGAAAGCAGAGCTCACCATCTGCAGCATCGTCGACAGGACTGACTGCGGACCTTTGGTACAGAGCCGAGTGGAGGGTCTGAATCAGAGGCTGAGACGGTTCTGCGACCGTGTGGGCTGCAGATTCCTCGACTTGCGCCATAGGGTGGTGGGGTTTCGGGTTCCGCTGGATAGGTCAGGAGTCCACTACACGCAACAAGCGGCTACACGGGTAGCAGGGGTTGTGTGGCGTGGGCTGGGCGGTTTTTTAGGTTAGATGGCCTTGGGCAAGTACAGAAAGGGCAACAGCCTCAACGGGTGCGGGGCAAAGTCAGGACATGCGGGGACCAAGCAGCAATCGGTATTGTAATTGTCAACTGTCGAAGCTGCTTTGGTAAAGTACCGGAACTTCAAGCGCTGATAGAAAGCACCGAAGCTGAAATCGTTATAGGTACAGAAAGCTGGCTTAAGCCAGAGATAAATTCTGCCGAAATTTTTACAAAGGTACAGACGGTGTTTAGAAAAGATAGATTGCATGCAACCGGTGGTGGAGTGTTCGTCGCTGTTAGTAGTAGTTTATCCTGTAGTGAAGTAGAAGTGGATAGTTCCTGTGAATTATTATGGGTGGAGGTTACACTAAACAACCGAACTAGGTTAATAATTGGCTCCTTTTACCGACCTCCCGACTCAGCAGCATTAGTGGCAGAACAACTGAGAGAAAATATGGAATACATTTCACATAAATTTTCTCAGCATGTTATAGTCTTAGGTGGAGATTTCAATTTACCAGATATAGACTGGGACACTCAGATGTTTAGGACGGGTGGTAGGGACAGAGCATCGAGTGACATTATACTGAGTGCACTATCCGAAAATTACCTCGAGCAATTAAACAGAGAACCGACTCGTGGAGATAACATCTTGGACCTACTGATAACAAACAGACCCGAACTTTTCGACTCTGTATGTACAGAACAGGGAATCAGTGATCATAAGGCCGTTGCAGCATCCCTGAATATGGAAGTTAATAGGAATACAAAAAAAGGGAGGAAGGTTTATCTGTTTAGCAAGAGTAATAGAAGGCAGATTTCAGACTACCTAACAGATCAAAACGAAAATTTCTGTTCCGACACTGACAATGTTGAGTGTTCATGGAAAAAGTTCAAGGCAATCGTAAAATGCGTTTTAGACAGGTACGTGCCGAGTAAAACTGTGAGGGACGGGAAAAACCCACCGTGGTACGACAACAAAGTTAGGAAACTACTGCGAAAGCAAAGAGAGCTCCACTCCAAGTTTAAACGCAGCCAAAACCTCTCAGACAAACAGAAGCTAAACGATGTCAAAGTTAGCGTAAGGAGGGCTATGCGTGAAGCGTTCATTGAATTCGAAAGTAAAATTCTATGTAGCGACTTGACAGAAAATCCTAGGAAGTTCTGGTCTTACGTTAAATCAGTAAGTGGCTCGAAACAGCATATCCAAACACTACGGGATGATGATGTCATTGAAACAGAGGATGACACGCGTAAAGCTGAAATACTAAACACCTTTTTCCAAAGCTGTTTCACAGAGGAAGACCGCACTGCAGTTCCTTCTCTAAATCCTCGCACAAACGAAAAAATGGCTGACATCGAAATAAGTGTCCAAGGAATAGAAAAGCAACTGGAATCACTCAATAGAGGAAAGTCCACTGGACCTGACGGGATACCAATTCGATTCTACACAGAGTACGCGAAAGAACTTGCCCCCCTTCTAACAGCCGTGTACCGCAAGTCTCTAGAGGAACGGAGGGTTCCAAATGATTGGAAAAGAGCACAGATAGTCCCAGTCTTCAAGAAGGGTCGTCGAGCAGATGCGCAAAACTATAGACCTATATCTCTTACGTCGATCTCTTGTAGAATTTTAGAACATGTTTTTTGCTCGCGTATCATGTCATTTCTGGAAACCCAGAATCTACTATGTAGGAATCAACATGGATTCCGGAAACAGCGATCGTGTGAGACCCAACTCGCCTTATTTGTTCATGAGACCCAGAAAATATTAGATACAGGCTCCCAGGTAGATGCTATTTTTCTTGACTTCCGGAAGGCGTTCGATACAGTTCCGCACTGTCGCCTGATAAACAAAGTAAGAGCCTACGGAATATCAGACCAGCTGTGTGGCTGGATTGAAGAGTTTTTAGCAAACAGAACACAGCATGTTGTTATCAATGGAGAGACGTCTACAGACGTTAAAGTAACCTCTGGCGTGCCACAGGGGAGTGTTATGGGACCATTGCTTTTCACAATATATATAAATGACTTAGTAGATAGTGTCGGAAGTTCCATGCGGCTTTTCGCGGATGATGCTGTAGTATACAGAGAAGTTGCTGCATTAGAAAATTGTAGCGAAATACAGGAAGATCTGCAGCGGATAGGCACTTGGTGCAGGGAGTGGCAACTGACCCTTAACATAGACAAATGTAATGTATTGCGAATACATAGAAAGAAGGATCCTTTATTGTATGATTATATGATAGCGGAACAAACACTGGTAGCAGTTACTTCTGTAAAATATCTGGGAGTATGCGTACGGAACGATTTGAAGTGGAATGATCACATAAAATTAATTGTTGGTAAGGCGGGTACCAGGTTGAGATTCATTGGGAGAGTGCTTAGAAAATGTAGTCCATCAACAAAGGAGGTGGCTTACAAAACACTCGTTCGACCTATACTTGAGTATTGCTCATCAGTGTGGGATCCGTACCAGGTCGGGTTGACGGAGGAGATAGAAAAGATCCAAAGAAGAGCGGTTCGTTTCGTCACCGGGTTATTTGGTAACCGTGATAGCGTTACGGAGATGTTTAATAAACTCAAGTGGCAGACTCTGCAAGAGAGGCGCTCTGCATCGCGGTGTAGCTTGCTGTCCAGGTTTCGAGAGGGTGCGTTTCTGGATGAGGTATCGAATATATTGCTTCCCCCTACTTATACCTCCCGAGGAGATCACGAATGTAAAATTAGAGAGATTAGAGCGCGCACGGAGGCTTTCAGACAGTCGTTCTTCCCGCGAACCATACGCGACTGGAACAGGAAAGGGAGGTAATGACAGTGGCACGTAAAGTGCCCTCCGCCACACACCGTTGGGTGGCTTGCGGAGTATCAATGTAGATGTAGATGTAGAACTGACGTAAACGACGTCGCCAAGGCATGCTGCAGTATTCGGTAATTATAGATTCTGTTTCTCTGGCGATTTGGGTGCAACAGCAAAGAGGAACATTTGTTTGACGAAGTAAACAGGGGTATTTTGAGACTCAGTTATAAATTTCTTTAGAAGTTGTCCCCTATGGAGAACACTGAGAGCTGCAGGAACAGCATGTGAATTTCATTCAACGGAATGGAAAATTATGTTCTGCTGTGAGAAATACGAAATACACTATTTTTGAAAAGTAATTTCATTTCAGTAGGTCGTCTAGTGAGCTCATTGTGAATAATTTTCGCGTTTATTTGTAAGACCATTCAGAAAACTTAAAGAATTAATCTTTGATTCATGGATAAGTAGGTAGTACGCTACGACAAAATACTTACAATACCCTAAGCCGTATTGGTTGCAAATAGAGTAGGTGAAACGCATCTCAGATGATGAACCTGAGGGCTACATAGATCTTTTTGCAGCAAACTGTATAGTTATGTATAGTTAAGTAATCCTGAACTGAGGAGACCGAAAGAATTGCGCGCTTCAATACTCCGAGGCCGAAATAATTTCGGACAATACTGGCCAACCAGCAGGGCTTAAGAAGGATATTTGACACAGGTTTTTTTACAATTATGACTCAGTAGCTAGGAATAAGCTGTTCATTTTTCTGGAAAAGAATACCATTTAAAGAACGAAATTATACCTATCGCCCCTTTCTTCAGCAGTTATGGTGTATTTTGTGTGTGTAAATGTACTTAGTTTAAATCTCGTGTCACTGTGTTTCAGGATCTTCTTCTCTTCTCTGCCTTCAATTTGTTGCATTGTCAAGCCTAACTCGTCTAAATCATCTTGAACTTCTTTGAACCAGTTACTTTTCCCAAAGTAGGTGAACAGTTGTTTCAGTAGCCTGGTTTCTGGTAGTCTGGAAATGTGGCAGAAAAAAACAACCCTCCTTTTCTCGTTGTGTCAATTGTTGACTCAGTTTCTTGGTATACAACTTCGTTGGGTAATAGTCGCCACTGTCCCTCTACTTGGTATTTTTTGTTTATAATTGTTCTAAGGATTCTTCTGTCTGCCTTTTGTAGTTTGGCTGTGGTTGATTTGGTGTTCATCTTGAACAGTGTTTCACTAGCACAGGTTGCTTCAGGTTTAATAGCAGAATGGTAGTGTCTGAGTTTTGCATTTATCAAGAGACATTTCTTCTTGTATGTTGGCCAGGTGATGCGTTGCGCTTGTTTCAGTTTAGTTATTCTACTTTCTACTGACATTTTCTCGTTTTAATCCCAAGTTACAAGCTCCCCAAGATACTTGAATTTATTTACAATTTTGTTTCTTATCATTCAGTGTAATGGCTGGTGTTTCAACCTTGAAGCATGGCATCATTTCTGTCTTTTCAAACGAGATCGTTAGTCCGACTTTTGCTGCTATTTTTTCGAGTTCTTCAATTTGGTGTTTCGCCTCTTCCACGCTATTTGCGAACAGCGCTAGATCATCAGCAAAGGCCAGGCAATTGAGTTTGATATTTTTTCCAATCTTGATGTTTGTTTGGTATTCCTTATTCCACTCTCGCATGATATCCTCCAGTGCGCAGTTAAATAGTAGTGGTGAGAGTTCACCTTCCTGTTGAAGTCCCGTCCGGATTTCAAATGATTCAGATAGTTCCCCTCTAAATTTAACTTTTGATTTAGTATTATTTAGGGTGAATCCAATGAGATTAACGTGTTTCAGGTGCAATACAAATTCCGCGAGGATTGTAAGTATTGACTCACGATGGATCTGTTATATGCTTACTTGAAGTCAACAAAAGTGGTGACCAACTTCTTGTTTCTCATTCTTTAATGTTTCATGATCCACTTAAGGCTGATAATTTGATCTGGACAGCTTCTTCCATTACGAAATCCTCCTTGATATTCTCTAAGTTCTTGGTCGAGTTTTTCCTGAATTCTTGTAAGATAATTCTAGACAAGATCTTCTATGTGGCATCAAGCAGCGAAATCCCCCGATAGTTGTTTGGACCCGATCTATCACCCTTTTTGTGTAATGGGTGGTTTATAGCTGTATTCCATTCTTCTGGCATTTTGTCAGAATTCCACATGCCTACTATGTGCTTATGGAGGTGCTGAAGTGTTTGTTTATTTGTGTTCTTCCACAGCTCTGCGACCAGTTGACTCTCACCTGCTGCTTTGTAGTTCTTGAACCACCAAGTTGCTTCGATCACTTCACTGATATCTGGTGGTGTAATCTTCTCTGCATGTGTTTTGTTTTCTGGATGTGGTTCTAAATCTAGGTATTCTTTTGGTTCCTCGGCATTTCGTAATTCTTTGAAGTGATCAGCGAGAATGTTGGCATTATCATGATTATTGTGCGCTAGTTTCCCATTTTTATTTTTCATCATGAGTGTGAGTGGAGTATACTTTGATTGATATTTCCTGACTGTCCTATAACAGTCCCTTGTTTTATTTTGTTTGAGTGATTTCTGTATGAAGTTTAGGGTTTCTTTTTGATGGTCTCTTTTGATTCTTCTGATTTGTCTTCTGGCAATAGTTAGCTCTTCTCGAGATTTCAGTTTTCTTTTGCTGGTCATTCAGCCACGCTTTGTACCTTTTCTGTATTGCTTTATCACATTCTTCATACCACCAGGCATGTTTCTTTCTTCTTCTGACAGGGGCAATCTCTTCGGCCATGATTTTCTTTTTATCAATAATCATTCCTAGTTCGTCGCTTGGAAGTGTTTTGGATCTCTCTGAATACAACACATTTATTAAATAGCTGGGGTCATATTGTCTCCTCCTAGTGGATTTTTATGGTTTATTTTTCTTTCTTGGGGTTAACTTAATTTTTATCTTTGAAATGTGATGATCTGAATTGATGTCCACTCCACGAAGGACTTTGACCTCATAGATTTCCTTGTGCTAAGTACATCCATTGCGACGTATGGTGTATTTGCCACAACCTCATTTTAACATTAGGGCATTTCCAGGTCATTAACTTGTGCGGTCTTCTCTTAAATTTTGTAGTTTAGAGGATAAGTCCATGATCTATGCAAAGTTCAATTAGTCTTTGACCATTCTTGTTTGTCAGTTTATGAGCTGGCCATTTATCAACAACAGTGCGATACTTTCTTTCTTTTCCACTGAAATCACCAAGCATGATTTTAATATGGGTGTCATGGATGTTTGATATCAGTTCGTTCAATTCTTCCCAAACTATTTCCGCTCCTTCCTTATCTTTCATGTTTTTGTCATTTGTTGGGGCATGGACATTAATCAGTGTATATATTTTGTTCTGTACTTTGTTTGTCAATGTTGCCGTTATTGGTGAGTTTGACAAGAAGGCCTCCACTGAGACTAATATACTATTATGAACCAGAAATACCATTCCAAATTGCGGGACACTTTTTATTACTCTTTTTCCCGGAGGTCCTTTGTAGAGACGGTATACCTCAGATTCAAATGGGTCCTGATCTACGTTTCGAAGTTCCTGAAGGAATGTTATTAGAATTTTGTGTTGATTCATTACGTCTGTTACGTGTTTCAGTTTACCAGTTTTCATTATTGAATTTATATTTAATGTTGCAAAGAAAGAGAGTTTTCCGGGTTTGCTGAATTTAAGTCTCTGTCTGCCTTTTGTTTGTTGGGCTGCCAGGTGCTCCCGAATCACCCCAATCTTCCAAGTGACACCCCACCGTATCCGAGTGGTGTCTTTTCTTGGACCCACGATGCTGTGTATCCAAGAAGGCGGATTCTTTCGTTACAAGACTTTCCTTGTTGGGTTGATTGTCTGATCAATGATCACTGTTCCGACCGTGGTCAGGATTTAGGATTCCAGATGTGATCTGGAAAAGTGATAAATGAAAATGGTGGGATGATGAATGATATTGTGGAGTGTGTTTGGTCAGCGAGAGCTATTTTATTTCCTTCAAGTCCGCCAGCAAGGCTGGTTAGGATCCTCCATCCGCCACCTGGGGCGCGCCACGTCGGATTATCACCACTTCTCCTGATACGACAACCTAGTAGGTTCGTGGCTGCGGTCTCTAACAATGTATGATTGAAGAAATGGTCTCTAGCAGGGAAGCCATACATTTACGGTCATAAGTTCATTAGATCTTTTTTGTTTCATATCCCCTCATCGATCAGTTCCTAGAGTTTCTACAAGGTGGAAAAAAATCACCCCGTATACGAGAGGAGTTCAAAGATATGATACATTATTATGGTAGGTCATGTAACTTTTTATTTAATGCAGCACTACACTTCAAAATGTCTCAGATACATGACACTATTTTTCAACATGGTCACCAAGTCTCCGTATACAACAGTCGGACTGCTCTGTCAATAGTTCAGTACCTCGACAGTAGAAACCCGCTGCTTGTTCACGTAACAATTAAAGAACCGCTTTGTAAGTTTCCTCACAGTTGGAAAATCTCTTGCGCCCCTCCCTGCCAGATGTTCTTTAAGATTGCCGAAAAGTTGGGAATTGAATGTTGCAAGATCTGGACTTCCCGATCAGAATCAACCCCGTCTGTGCACGGCCTTGGCCAAATCGTTACCACCACTACACTACCGGTGGACGTGATACTGGATTTGGTGCGAGTATCGCCAGAATTTCACGGGGGATCTGTGCGCATTGTAGGCGTTTTGCCCAAACGAATTACACTATCCCTCGTACTTCAGCTTTGGAATACGTTCGCCATTTACTGTCACTTCACCCGCACACTGTAGCGTACCTGTTGACAGTGCCGCAGAGGAACTTGTACTATCGTTATTGCTCTCTGAAGTCCCGTTCCTCTGTATATGCGTAGTAAAGTCCTGTGGTTTTATGACGCCACAAAGTGTTACGAAAAAAAAAAAAAAATTGGACGATATGTGCCAGTCGTTCCAACCGGGCATTCCCTGCAATACTAACCGCAACGTTTGATCATCAGTTTGCAACACAACGTTGGGTACTAACTAGAAAAATTATATCGATATTGTTTTAGGTTATCAACATTTTCTTGTGACACGTAAGACCAACGTCCAGCTTCAAGAATACTATGAATATGATATATCTAAGTTTGTAAGCTAGATCTACGTACATGTTTACGATAACTATTTCATTCACGAACCTTTATCCACCCAAAAAATAGTCAAATCGCTTAGGAGGGTAAACGTGATTCCCGAAAGCTATGACTAATATGGCAAACGCGAAGAGGTTTCACTAATCCATGTTTGCAGTTCCGCGTTGTTATCGTTGACGTAAAGGACCTCGTCTTGTCTTTAGACCAGGAATTCTTTTTCGGTAGATACATCTATGAAAACAAAGGAATTTTGTAGGTCTGAGTGTTCAATCGGTCCTCCTGACACAGATTTTTAGTGGTTTCTCTAAATTACTTAGCGGAGTTATGTGAAGATTCGTTCAACAGAAAAGTTATGTCCAATGTCCTACTGTACCCTTAACCAATCCAAATTACGTTCCATGTCTGATGCGTCGACATAGGGACGACATTAAACTCTAATATTAATTTGAAACGTTGCTGCCCCGAGTCGTGAAGAGAAGTGGCAAATCAACTGCTACATTAGCGCACGCTGTCTCTTCATGATTGGTAATACTTGCTCATGAGGTTTACTTTCGACGTAACTATGTCAGAGTCATTGCTATGTCCAGATCGAATGCTTCGTGTTGCGGCCACGTTAGCGTATTCTGAAATTTTTTTAGTACATATTATTTCGCTGGGCCCATTATATAATTGTTAAATGTCATGACTGAGAGTCTCTGCGAGTTATCCAAGACATCTGACCGTACGACTCTAATATTTAAAACGAGCTTGGAGGTTAGACATTCGCCTACAGTTAGTATTTTAATTTGTTATGTGATAGTCACTGAATGTGTGGCTCAGTGGTTTGGAGTTCTAGAAATCCAAAGGTGTGGGTTCGATCGCTAGGATTTTTTTTTCTGTCGCTAACTGCTTACTTCATCTCTGGCAAAGGTTTGTCAGTGTGAATAATGCCAAACTGTATTGTGGTCCAGAGTCCACGTTAAACTGTACAGCCTTCTGTAACTGCTTAGGTACGTCAATTCAAATGTCGGAGGAAGGTAAACACCTCCAACAGGATCACGCTTAGTTTAGTTATATGCCGTTCGAACTCTTCCTGAGCAGAGAACAGCTTTACTTTCGAGAATTTGATAAGTAATCTTTCTGTAGCCATTTTCAACTCATAAATTACATGGCTTCTTTTCGGGCACTAACACCCAATTACTGACGATTCATATGCCACTTGTCCTGCAGCCAAAATGGGTGTTGTACAGCAACGAATGTATTAAGTAAAGCTCTAGGCACACTTTCCTTTTGATCATTCACGAGCATTGACTACTAAAGCTGTTTCCAAACCGAATTGCGGTTTGCGCACCAGTCCTTTATCCTCCGACCTTCAAGCCATCTAACCTAGCCACGACCTTCAAGCCATCTAACCTAGCCACTAAAATGAGGTCTATAGTTTAAACTGGATCCCGAACGACGGTGCAATTTGACACTTTTGACAAAAACAAAAACACCCTTGCGAGAAGTGAAAAAGCGACAGTAAGCAGCTTGGCCGATGTTGCCGAGCGGTCCAGGCGCTTCAGTCTGGAACCGCGCGACCGCTACGGTCGCAGGTTCGAATCCTTCCTCGGGCATGGATGTGTGTGATGTCCTTAGGTTAGTTAGGTTTAAGTAGTTCTAAGTTCAAGGGGACTGATGACCTCAGATGTTAACTCCTATAATGCTCATAGCCATTTGAACCATTTTTGACAGCAACACAAATTCCTTGGACCCACTGAAGATTGAGTATACAGTGTGTAATGTGTATAAGTGAAGATATTTCTACTGGTGACTAATTAGGGTATACTGAACAACATTACTTGAGTATTTACGTCATTTGCAGACTAATAATCAATTGCACGAAAGAAAGGACTATAATTAAATGTGGGTTCACACACGTGTATATTTTAGGTACCTGCTGAGGCAGTGAGAAAAATCAGTCAGGGTCCCAACTCGTTGTTTAGAAACATCTTTTCTCTTACGAAAGACGCTCAAACGACCTGACCGTTTTGTTCTGTATATCAACAATCATGGATTTGCAGGCCGTACGAAATAGTTTCGCGGACGCCAGTTGCCGACCACTGTTACATGCTGTGAGTTATCTATTTCAGTAAAAACTAAATATTCACTAACGGATATTAGTTCCTCATCTGAAAGTAATCGGGTAGGATCCCCATCCAACCGTCGTGATTAAGGTTTTCCTGAGTTTCCAAAAATCGCCCGAGGTAGTTGCAGGGATGGTCACTCGCAAAAGAACACGGTCCATTTCCGCCACCATATCCGAGCTTGTGCTACGTCGCTAGTGACATCGTCGTTAAAATTATATATATATATATATATATATATATATATATATATATATATATATATATATAACGGTCTCTCTCTTACTGTGAGAGCTCGTTGACTTCCCTCTTTCTTTTACCTTTCCCGCTTTCTCCCTCCCCTGCTAGTACATACGTGCCCGCGCGCTCGAGTGTGTGTATGTGTGAGTGTGAAACTCCAGCAAGCTTCCGCAACTAATTCGCTCCCCACAGGCAGCCTGTTGAAATGCTAATCTGCGCTGACCACGCGTTGCGAAAATTAATGCAGGAACGCAAACTCGTTCTGTGCCAGAGTTATATGGGGTGCCCCAGCCTTTAAATCTTATAGTCGACAAGCAGTCGGCTTAAAGTGAGGCACCGGTTTCCCGGCGCCGTTTAGTGAGATAGTAATTTCCAAATGAAATGTGTGCAAGAAATATCATTGTGCCAAGAAACTGATTCTTGGTACATTTCCAAGTAACTGAAGTCGAGACACTAACTCAGTAACGTGGAACTCTTTCGGTACGCCGCGCGGAGTGGCCGCGCGGTTTGAGGCGTCCTGCCACGGACTGCGCGGCCCCTCCCGCCGGAGGTTCGAGTCTTCCTTCGGGCATGGGTGTGTGTGTTGTTCTTAGCATTAGTTAGTTTAAGTAGTGTGTAAGTCTAGGGACCGATGACCTAAGCATTTTGGTCCCTCAGAAATTCACACACATTTGATCATTTCTTTCGGCACGATGTGCCGTGGTATGTACTCTACAAGACACCAAAAGCGTTGGGGAGTAGAATTGCTCACTTGAATAGTGATCAGGTGACCTGGGGAGTCCCACAGGCACCTGATGTTGTGGAAAGCTATTCGGACCATTTGGTCTTCCCTCCCTCGCAACATGACGAGACTATGGGTCTTATTTAACTGCAGATCAAACACTGTCTGAAACTTCCTGGCAGATTAAAACTGTGTGCCGGACCGAGACTCGAACTCATTCTAGAAACAACCCGCAGGCTGTGGCTAAGCCATGTCTCCGCAACATCCTTTCTTCCAGGAGTGCTAGTTCTGCAAGGTTTGCAGGAGAGCTTCTGTGAAGTTTGGAAGGTAGGAGACAAGGTACTGGCGGAATTATAGCTGTGAGGACGGGGCGTGAGTCGTGCTTGGGTAGCTCAGTTGGTAGAGCACTTGCCCGCGGAAGGCAAAGGTCTCGAGTTCGAGTCTCGGTCCGGCACGCAGTTTTAATCTGCCAGGATGTTTCATATCAGCGCACACTCCGCTGTAGAGTGAAAATTTCATTTCACTGTGAGGTCTGCCTGCGACCTTCAGTACTTTATTATGCTAAGTGACTGTTTTTTCCTGACATCTTTTGCAGTACCGGTAACGCCAGCGCAAAATGACGGTATGTCGTACAGAGAGAGAGGGAGATATGTTATGGAAGGTACACTATCTGATCAAAAGTATCCGGACATCTATTAGTGGACTTGATACGTGGTGTGTCCAACCTTCGCCTGTATGACGGCTGTTAACACTGCTAGCGATATATTCGATGAGGTGTCTAAATGCCTGTGGAGGAATAGCAAACCTTTCTTCCTCAAGAGCAAAAACCAGATAAGCTACCGATGTTGGATGCAGGGGCCTGGAGCTAAGTCGACATTCTCTCATCACAAAGATTGGCCATTAGGTTCAGATCTGGACTCTGGGCAGGTAAGTCCATTTCAGGAATGTTGTTGTCCACAAACCATTGTCGCACTGATCCTGTTTTATGATACAGTGCACTGTCAAGCATATACAATCATCGTCCCCTAACTGTTTCTTTACTGTACTCAGAGCACAATGCTGCAAACTGTGTTTACATCCTTCCGCATGTAGCGTTTTTTTAAGCGCAATAAAGGGATCGCCCCCATATCGCAACACCATCTTCTCCATACTTTACTGATGGCCTACACAGGTGGCTGGTTAATGTTCTCCATGCGCTGGCGAAACCCAAACCTTTCCATTACGGTGCCATACGCTTGGCTCCTACTACAAAGCCAATCATCTAAAGCCATTTTCCAACAAGACTCAGGTGTGCGCGTTTCACTTGACGAATACAGAAGCTCGGCGGGAACTGGACGTTACATGGCAAGGCAAACGATTGGAGCATCGTTCAACACCAGTATATCTGGGTGTTACCCTATACCGAACTCTGACCTTCAAGAAACATTGCCATAACACCAGTCTGAAAGTTAGTTCACGGAATAACATCTTGAGGAAGCTCACATCCACCGCCTTGGTCCTGAGAATTTCAGCTCTTGCTTTGTGTGTGTCCGCTGCAGAATATGCTTCACCTGTGTGGAGTGCATCCACTCACACCAAACAGGTTGACATTGCAATCAATGAGACCGTCCGAATCTTGTCGGGATGTATGAAGCCAACTCCAGTCGATAAAATCTACCAGATTGTTGGAATAGCTCCCCCCACTATTAGAAGGACTGTTGCTGCTGATGTAGAGAGGGCTAAGCGAACTTTTGATCCACGACATCCACTGCATAATCATTAGGCTGTAGTCCGTCGACTGAAGTCGAGAAAGAGCTTCACCGCCAGGACTCAACCAGAGTCTAACCGCATCACCAGGGGGAAGAGCAAGCAAGCTACCACCTGATATGCCTGTAAAGGAAGATCTAGCTCCAGGAAACGACTTGCCCTACCCTATTTGGAGATCGCTCAATCGTCTTAGGGTGGGCGTTCCTCTATGCAAGACCAACATGCGAAAATGGGGCGTTCTTCCAGCTGATGGAGATAAATTCTGCGAGTGCGGAACAACACAAGACCCGGCCCACCTGCTAAATATGTCCTCAACTTGAACAATCCTGCACAACGCTGGACCTTATCGAGGGAACCAACAAGGCCATGGGAGCTGCTACCTACTGGAAATGCTGACCGGACACAAATGAATGAATGAATGAGCGTAGAGCGTGATTAACCATTCCAAATAACTTGTCTCCAGTCGTCCAATATCCAGCGGCGTCACATCTTACACCACTTAGGCGTCGCTTAACGTCGACTATAGAAATATGTGGCTTATGAGGATGTGCTCGACCAGCAACACTTTGGAACCCACGAGTGACTTTTTTCCACAAGTTTCACGCGATTTTTTTGCATCCACACTCCGCGATGCTCGACGGACGCTGATCGTCAGTACACGAGGCCCCATAATTTGCCTTATTTTATAGTTGCTTTTGTCTTTAAGAAACTTACTGCAAACAAATTACTTTGTCACAACGAAAGATTGTAATGATACTCTGTAATAATGGCACATATTGGAAGAACAAAATTTAAGTCAAGGCCTATAATTTGTTTGCGGTCGCAGTACATACGTTTGTATTTGATTGTCAACTCAAGTTGGTTCATAAGAACGTAGCATAATTTCCACAGTTTAACCGGTATGCTAAATAAGTCTTTTTGTGTTTAAGAAAAACTTAAAAATATATAAGGAAACAATACCGATTTTATCGGTGTCGGTACTTTTATTCTGATATTATCGAGGTGTCGATACAATTTTAGGTATTCTTATCGATACCGAACATAGCTTCGTATCTGGTATTGGAGCGTCCCTATACGTGCACGATGTCCGCTTCTACTTTCGGATGATATGGCTGTTGAGCAGTCACTATTCTCCAGCAATCAAGTGGTGGTTGATTTGCAGTGTGGCGCTCTATCCGCTGTTACAAGACAGAATAGTAGACGGCAACCTTTGTTATGACAACGTTGTTGGCCGAGGCCGTTGATCCTTAGCGGCTGCGCTTGCCCACGAGTCTAGGCGGGTACTTACTGTACGCTCGTGGCAGCACGTATAGCGTGAGAGGACGCGTGTCAGCACGACATCGACCACAGTGTGTTCCTTGGCTGTAACACCCACGATCTAATGACGTTCAAACGAGTCAAAATCGGCGCTCGGGTTTCCTGCAAGGTCAGTGCTTGGCCCGACACTATACAGGGTGATTCAAAAAGAATACCACAACTTTAGGAATTTAAAACTCTGCAACGAAAAAAGGCAGAGCTAAGCACTATCTGTCGGCGAATTAAGGGAGCTATAAAGTTTCATTTAGTTGTACATTTTTTCGCTTGAGGCGCTGTTGACTAGGCGTCAGCGTCAGTTGATGCTAAGATGGCGACCGCTCAACAGAACGCTTTTTATGTTATTGAGTACGGCAGAAGTGAATCGACGACAGTTGTTCAGCGTGCATTTCGAACGAAGTATGGTGTTAAACCTCCTGATAGGTGATGTATTAAACGTTGGTATAAACAGTTTACAGAGAATGGGTGTTTGTGCAAAGGGAAAAGTTCTGGACGACCGAGAACGAGTGATGAAAATGTAGCACGCATCCTGCAAGCATTTGTTCGCAGCCCAGGAAAATCGACTCGCAGAGCTAGCAGAGAGCTGCAAATTCCACAATCAACTGTATGGAGAGTCCTACGAAAAAGGTTAGTTATGAAACCTTATCGCCTGAAATTGTTTCAAGCACTGTCTGCCGCTGATAAGATTAAAAGAATCGATTTCTGTGATTTTATCCTTGCTCAAATGGAAACAGATGAATCTTTCGTTTCAAAGATTGTGTTTAGTGATGAAGCAACTTTCCACACTAACGGGAAAGTCAACCGTCACAATGTCTGTATATGGGGCACTGAGAATCCGCGGGAAACAACTCAGTATGAACGTGACTCGCCTAAGGTGAACGTTTTCTGTGCCATTTCAGCCAATAAAGTTTTTGGTCCCTTTTTCTTCGAAGGTGCTACTGTAACTGGACTACAGTATCTGGAGATGTTAAGAGAATTGGCTGTTCCGTCAGCTCGAACAAGAAACACAACAATTCATATTTCAGCAGGATGGAGCGCCACCACATTGGCACTTATCTGTCCGTAACTACCTGAACGTCAACTACCCGAGGCGATGGATCGGCCGCCAGGCAGCCCGTGACAGAGCACTTCATCACTGGCCTCCGAGAAGCCCTGATCTTACCCCCTGCGATTTTTTCTTATGGGGGTTATGTTAAGGATATGGTGTTTCGGCCACCTCTCCCAGCCACCATTGATGATTTGAAACGAGAAATAACAGCAACTATCCAAACTGTTACGCCTGATATGCTACAGAGAGTGTGGAACGAGTGGGAGTATCGGGTTGATATTGCTCGAGTGTCTGGAGGGGGCCATATTGAACATCTCTGAACTTGTTTTTGAGTGAAAAGAAACCTTTTTAAATACTCTTTGTAATGATGTATAACAGAAGGTCATATTATGTTTCTTTCATTAAATACACATTTTTAAAGTTGTGGTATTCTTTTTGAATCACCCTGTATATCTTATACATAGCGGACCTCCGCACAATACCGCGACTGAATTTGGCGCTATACGCCGATGACGGTTCATTTGCGCAAAGACCCTCAGTGCACAGCTAGTACAGCGGCATTTGCGGACGACTGGCAGTCAACCAGAATACTAAGCGACGAAATGCAGACTAGCATTCAAGTCAATCGAAGTAAATCAATTATCATCACGAAGCGCAAAGTGTCGGCAACGCTGACCTCTGTTCGCATGAGACACGAAAAGCAGACAACTGCGGAACTACTGCACAGCAACTCTGCGCCATATTTAACCCCAGGAACGGCAAAATAAACTTCGGCGGCTACAGGACTCAGCCTTATGCGACCGGTATTTTAATATAGCACTTTCCTTCAGGACAATGCTGCTGATACCCCTGTACACCGTTATAGCAGATGCAAAATCGGCCCCTACAAATATCTATTTATCTCTCGTGGGACTACCCCGGGCATGAGCTACACAGCCGGCTTAAGTACCCCACCTAAACATAAAGCTACCGGTAATCGGCGAGTCTGAACGACCAGCTCGATCCAAAAACATCAATATAAGAAATCTGGGCTACAAGTATGAATACAAGCTCATACAGCGTTGGCCAAGACATATTTGTAATGAACTAGCGTAAAATAACGAAAAAAGCATCGGCAGCAGCAGTTGCAATCAGTAACATTAAATAGGTTACAGAAATGACAATCATTTTTAACGAAAAAGAATTTACCAAACAATTCGGCCTAAGGAAAAACACGTTTTCAAATTTCAACCCAAAATAGAAGAGAAGATGTTTCAGTAATGAAGCTCACAGCAGCTATTGCTGCCCTCGACTACTGCATAATCGAAAAGTGGATTGGGCTGACGACATTCCAGTCTCGCGACACGCCGAACTATTCAGTTCTCCTCTTCAATGCAACAGCTGCCTATAGTTCAATTATAGAGAAATGTAGTGTTGTATTAAGGTATGAAGGAAATAAACGGGCTGTGGAGGCCACAGTTTCTTGCGATGCAATTTCCCGTTAATTTTCTCAGAGTAATAATAGAAGCGGGACGAAAAGTCGTGCTATCGTTGCGTGGTACTAAGGACACCCAAGTGCGATGACGCAAGAGAGTAGTCTGGCTGTAAGTGCAAAGGTTGTCGGGAAATGGCATGTCGAATCTATGCGGTCGTCGCTTGTTCGTTCGCGCCTGTAAATGCTCGCTTGGTCCTCAACAGAGCTGTCAAAATGGCTGAAAACGAGAAAAGCGACTGGTACACAACAAGTGCAATGAATGCTTCACTTCGGAGATGGAGTGCCCCTTGGGTCGGACCCCAGCACGTGATCGCAATCAAGGACGATGCAGTTTCACGTCCAGACGATCGTACGCTCTTGAATGTCGATCCGTCGTGAACAGCAGGTCTGACGCCATGCTAGTCACGCGACAGCCCCAACTATTCCACCTGCCGAGACGACAGGGTCATTTCCTCTCCAAACACAGCTGCTAACTCCAGTACAGCTACTCTCGGTTCCAAAAGTAATTAGCAAAAAACAGAAACGGAATAGGGCTGCGTGTCGGGCTACAATGAGAGCCTTCGTAGCAAAACAACCCGTCAGGAGAATGCTTAACCGAGACTGTTAGTCACTTTGTCCCCGTTCGGTGTTAGTGTATCACGAGACATGGGTTTGCGACTTATACCAATGTGCTGTACGTTGCACATGACGCCCTTGCGTCAGTGGTCGCCTCACAGCCGGCACATTTTTTTTCCTTCACGAACAAACCTTTATACCATTAGGCGGGTTTATCGGCCCGCCACAGTTTCTCATATCCACCTAGGGCCTAAGTCCTCAAGATTCTGTAATGTCCGCAGACGTAAATGTGATGGGAAGATCTTAACTATTACAAATACGAGTGTGTCTACCAGTAGCTGTTACATATAAGAGGTTGAAAAGTGGAGAGGCACAGGACTCCTTCAGTACGCTGCGGGGCGTGTTTCATAACCAGGCAACACGGCATTAAAAGTTTTTAGAATATGGAAGACTGCATATGTAAAGGCTGTTAGTGGCAGCAAGGTTAACGTCCAGTCATTCATGGGCGAAACTGGAACTTAAGTAGAGAGTAACAAAGCAGAAAAATAAATTGTTAACTCCGTTTCCAAATGTTTCTGTACAAAGGAAATTCCAGGATTATTGCCCCAACTCTAGTGTCTCTGAAAAGATGAATAAAATAGATAGTAGTGTCAGTGGCTTTGAGGAACAGCTGAAATCTCTAAAACTGCAAAGCCAATGGGGACCGATGGAATCCCTATCAGATTCTATGCCTAATTCGCAGCTGAGTTAGGCCTTCTGTATAGTAATCTGTCGTAGATCCCGCGAACAAAAAACTGTACCTAGTAGTTGCAAGAAAGCACGTCACACCTGTCTACATGAATGGTAGCAAAAGTGATCCACGAAACTACCGTCCAATATTCTTGACATCCATTTGTTGTAGAATTAGAACATGTTCTGAGCTTAAACATAATAAGATATCTCGAACAGAACGACCTCTACCATGCTTACCGGCATGGATTTCGGAAACACTGATCATGTGAAACCCAAATAGCAATTTTCTCACACGACATCCTAGAAGCCATGGATCAAGGCAGTCAGGTAAATGCTGTAATTCTCAATTTCCCGAAAAGCATTTGACTCAGTACAACACGTAAGCCTACTATCAAAAGTGCGATCATATGCCGTATCAAACAAAATATGTGACTGGATTGAGGATTTCTTGGTAGAGAGGAGGCAGCATGTTACATCTGATGGGGAGTCATCGAAATATGTAGAAGTAACTTCAGGTGTACCCCAGGGAAGTGTATCGGGCTCCTTGCTGTTCATATTGTACGTTAATGATGCTGAGGGAAACATTAACGGTAACCTCAGACTTTTCGCAGATGTTCAAAGCAGCGCAATGATTGGCAGCTTGCTTTAAATGTTCAAAAATGTAAAAGTGTGCAGTTCACAAAAAAACCATGTTCTCCTAAGAATATAATATTAGTGAGTCACAGGTGGAATCTGTAAACTCATACGAATACTTGGGTTTAACACTGCGTAGAGACAGGAAGTGGAACCATCACATAGGGCTAGTCGCGGATAAAGCAGCTAGGAGTCTTCAGTTTATTGGTAAAATACCAGGAAAATGCAATCAGTCTGTCACGGAAATTGCTTACGAATCAGTCGTGAGCCTCATCCTAAATATTGCTCATGTGTGTGGCACCATTAACAAATACGACTGACAACGGATATTGAACGTATATGGAGAACGGCAGCACGAATGTCACCATGTTTTTGACCCGCATGAGTGTGTCACTGAGATGCTGAAAGACCTGAACTGGCAGACTCTTGAAGATAGGCGGAAACTATCTCAAGAAAATCTATTAACAAATTTCCAGTAAACGGCTGTAAATGATGACTGTACTACAACCATCTACACGTCTCGGCAGTAAGGATCATGAGGGTAAGATTGGATAAACTACGGCATGCACAGAGACAATTAAACAATCATTTTTCCTGCTCTCCATCGTGAATGGAATCGGAAAAAGCCCCTTAACTGGTATAGTGGGACTACCCTCTTCAACGCATTTCACAATGGTTCGGAGACTATAGATGTAGATGTGGATATAGTTTTTTCCCCTGTTGGACTCCCATGTTGCAAATTAATGCCGAATAAGATTTCTCATCGAATGGGCCTCGGCATCATTTCAGTTAAAGACTAATACGATACAGTTTCGTGACTAATTTCTCAGATGCAAATCTCTCGCCCTTGATGTGGAGAAATTTTATAGCATTTCGGAGGCGTTCCTAACATACACGCAGCTGATCTCGAAGATAGGCAGTCTCTAGTAAGAATCTTGTCATAGGAAGCTTTGGAAACTCCGGGTTGGAACATTAACAATATTGTTGTTGTTGTGGTCTTCAGTCCTGAGACTGGTTTGATGCAGCTCTCCATGCTACTCTATCCTGTGCAAGCTTCTTCATCTCCCAGTACTTACTGCAACCTACATCCTTTTGAATCTGCTTAGTGTATTGATCTCTTGGTCTCCCTCTACGATTTTTACCCTCCACGCTGCCCTCCAGTGCTAAATTTGTGATCCCTTGATGCCTCAAAACATGTCCTACCAACCGATCCCTTCTTCTAGTCAAGTTGTACCACAAACTTCTCTTCTCCCCAATCCTATTCAATACCTCCTCATTAGTCACGTGATCTACCCACTTTCTCTTCAGCATTCTTCTGTAGCACCACATCTCGAAAGCTTCCATTCTCTTCTTGTCCAAACTGGTTATTGTCCATGTTTCACTTCCATACATGGCTACACTCCATACAAATACTTTCAGAAACGACTTCCTGACACTTAAATCTATACTCGATGTTAACAAATTTCTCTTCTTCAGAAACGATTTCCTTGCCATTGCCAGTCTACATTTTATATCCTCTCTACTTCGACCATCATCAGTTATTTTACTCCCTAAATAGCAGAACTCCTTTACTACTTTAAGTGTCTCATTTCCTAATCTAATCCCCTCAGCATCACCCGATTTAATCTGACTACATTCCATTATCCTCGTTTTGCTTTTGTTGATGTTCATCTTATATCCTCCTTTCAAGATACTGTCCATTCCGTTCAACTGCTCTTCCAAGTCCTTTGCTGTCTCTGACAGAATTACAATGTCATCGGCAAACCTCAAAGTTTTTACTTCTTCTCCATGAATTTTAATACCTACTCCGAATTTTTCTTTTGTTTCCTTTACTGCTTGCTCAATATACAGATTGAATAACATCGGGGAGAGGCTACAACCCTGTCTCACTCCTTTCCCAACCACTGCTTCCCTTTCATGCCCCTCGACTCTTATAACTGCCATCTGGTTTCTGTACAAATTGTAAATAGCCTTTCGCTCCCTGTATTTTACCCCTGCCACCTTCAGAATTTGAAAGAGAGTATTCCAGTTAACGTTGTCAAAAGCTTTCTCTAAGTCTACAAATGCTAGAAACGTAGGTTTGCCTTTTCTTAATCTTTCTTCTAAGATAAGTCGTAAGGTTAGTATTGCCTCACGTGTTCCAACATTTCTACGGAATCCAAACTGATCCTCCCCGAGGTCCGCTTCTACCAGTTTTTCCATTCGTCTGTAAAGAATTCGCGTTAGTATTTTGCCGCTGTGACTTATTAAACTGATAGTTCGGTAATTTTCACATCTGTCAACACCTGCTTTCTTTGGGATTGGAATTATTATATTCTTCTTGAAGTCTGTGGGTATTTCGCCTGTCTCATACATCTTGCTCACCAGATTACAAATAATACAGGGCCGTCAGTCTTGAGATACTGTACCGGCCAATTACAATATTTGTTACGCTAATGAATTATTTGTGCCAGAACTCTTCATTTCTATTCAAACAGTAAATTACAATCACGTAAGTACATATATTCGACATACATCATTTCCTCCTTCATTGCTTGTATGTCATTTACATGGGTGTGGAATCCGCTGGTATCTGGAAAAATATGTTGAAATTTTGAAAACATGTTCGTGATAGTAATTTATTCCATAAAACACAATTAACATACGGAAAGAGGCAGAAGAGTAATGTCTGCACAGTCAGGAAAAACAGGAGGGAACACATCCAGCGTACCAGATCTCTCAATAGGTGCCCTCGTCACCTACGACATGAGAACTTCACAGGTTTTATGTCCACTCTATAGGCCACGGCTGATAACATAAAGTCCTCTTCGACGAAAGTATCACTGGAAGATGAGTGGAAGCGCTACAGGTCTGTTGTTGTACATGGTTTATACTTAAGAGGTGTCAGAAGAGTTGGATTGGGAATGTTCTGGAGTGACGGCATCGGCTGTTTAGAGGCAGGTGTGTTTGATTCGGAGGAAACAAGAAGTTTGAATGATACGGACATACAATATGCGGAAAAAGATAAATTGCTGGTTAATGTTAAAATGACACGCTGAGTTGCAGAAGAAAAGTCTTCTTCACATAAGGGAACACACGTACTCACATTCATTCATTCACAGAAGCAAGCACATCTCATGCACTCATGACCGCATCTCCGTTAGCTATGCCCGATATGTATCTTGAGGAAATGTAATTCATTCGCGAAATAAGTGGCTTACAAAACATTTGTTCCTGAGTATTGCTCACCGGTGTGGGACGCTTTCCACGCTTACCATGTTGAATACAGAGAAAATTCAACGAAAAGCGACGCGTGTCGTCACCGGATGATTTAGTAAGTATCTGATCAAAAGTTTCTGGATACCTACCGGTGACATTAATATAGCGAATGACCACCCTTCGCCTTTATGAAGGTTTCAACTCTGCCGGGGACAATTTTAATGAGGTGTCTGAATGTCTCTGGGGGAGCCGCGCACAGGGAAGTGGAGTGGGACGCTGGGACCTGGAGCGAAGCCGCTCGGACACTGTACCCCAATACTGTTAATTCTCTACGCAGAGTCATCGCGCTAGATAGACTGGCGGTAGCAGTTTGGAACTCAAGAGGGCTTACTTCCGCTGAGTGCATTCGATTTTTGATAACCACCATCCATTGTGCTCGACGATCCCCGTTCGTCAGTTCGTCAGATCCGCCTGGTCATGGTTTAGTTCTGGTCGTTCCTTTGCGGTTGCACTTCGCAATAACATCACCGTTAGTCGACTTGGGCAGCTTTAGAAAGGCTGAAATGTCCATGTTGGATCAAGGACGCTGGTGACATCCAATGACTAGTCCACGTCCGAAGTCACTGAGCTTCCGACCAACCCACTGAGCTGTTACTGCTTCTTGACCGACAACATAGTACTCGCCATCTACATCTACAGCCATACTCCGCAAGCCACCTGACGGTGTGTGGCGGAGGGTACCTTGAGTACCTCTATCGGTTCTCGCTTCTATTCCAGTCTCGTACTGTTTGTGGAAAGAAAGATTGTCGGTATGCCTCTGTGTGGCCACTAATCTCTCTGATTTTATCCTCATGGTCTCTTCGTGAGATATAAGTAGGAGGGAGCATTATACTGCTTGACTCCTCGGTGAAGGTATGTTCACGAAACTTCAACAAAAGCCCGTACCGAGCTACTGAGCGTCTCTCCTGCAGAGTCTTCCACTAGGGTTTATCTATCATCTCCGTAACGCTTTCGCGATTACTAAATGATCCTGTAACGAAGCGCGCTGCTCTCCGTTGGATCTTCTCTATCTCTTCTATCAACCCTATGTGGTACGGATCCAATATCGGTGAGCAGTATTCAAGCAGTTGGCGAACAAGTGTACTGTAACCTACTTCGTTTGTTTTCGGACTACATTTCCTTAGGATTCTTCCAATGACTCTCAGTCTGGTATCTAGTTTACCGACGATTAATTTTATATGGTCATTCCATTTTAAATCACTCCTAATGCCTACTCCCAGATAATTTATGGAATTATCTGCTTCCAGCTGCTGACCTGCTATATTGTAGCTAAATGATAAAGGATCTATCTTTTTATGTATTCGCAGCACATTACACTTGTCTACATTGAGATTCAATTGCCATTCCCTGCACCATGCGTCAATTCGTTGCAGATCCTCCTTCATTTCAGTACAATTTTCCATTGTTACAACCTCTCGATATACTACAGCATCATACGGAAAAAGCCTCAGTGAACTTCCGATGTTATCCACAAGGTCATTTATATATATGATGAATAGCAACGGTCCTACGACACTCCCCTGCGGCACACGTGAAATCACTCTTACTTCGGAAGACTTCTCTCCACTGAGAATGACATGCTGCGTTCTGTTATCTAGGAACTCTTCAATCCAATTACACAATTGATCTGATAGTCCATATGCTCTTACTTTGTTCATTAAACGATTGTGGGGAACTGTATCAAACGCCTTGCGGGTCAAGAAACACTGCATCTACCTGGGAACCCGCGTCTATGGCCCTCCGAGTCTCGTGGACGAATAGCGCGAGCTGGGTTTCACACGATCGTCTTTTTCGAAACCCATGCTGATTCCTACTGAGTACATTTCTAGTCTCCAGGAACGTCATTATACTCGAACATAATACGTGTTCCAAAACTCTACAACTGATCGACGTTAGAGATATAGGTGTATAGTTCTGCACATCTGTTCGACGTCCCTTCTTGAAAACGAGGATGACCTGTGCCCTTTTCCAATCTTTTGGAACGCTGTGCTCTTGTAGAGACCTACGGTACACCGCCGGAAGAAGGGAGCAAATTCCTTCGCGTACTCTGTGTAAAATCGAATTGGTACCCCATCAGGTCTACCGGCCTTTCCTCTTTTGAGCGATTTTAATTGTTTTTCTATCCCTCTGCCATCTATTTGTATATCTACTATTTTGTCATCTGTGCGACAATGTAGAGAAGGAACTAGATTCTATACTGGGGGCCCATCTCTCGTCACATCTAGTGACCGATTCCGCATTATATAGGGGTGTCCGGATACCTTCGATCGGACAGTGTACGTCTCGCCGAAAGACCACGACGAGAAAATCAGAGATATCTGCGCTCATACGGATGGTTAACGACAGTCTTTCCTCTCAGAAACCATTCGCGAATAGAATACGAAATTGGGAAAATGAAAGAGACACGAGAAGTACTCTTCGCCACGCCTCATAAAATGGCATGTTTAACTATGTAAAGAACGTTGTACATTTTAAAGTTCAACGATAATTTGTGGTATGTGTGCGTGTGTGTGTGTGTGTGTGTGTGTGTGTGTGAGAGAGAGAGAGAGAGAGAGAGTAACAGGGCAGTTTTACACAGATGAGCAGGACGCAGCGTTCCCTTTGCACACAACAGTACGGTTAGCGCGTGCGCCGCTGCTTCCCGCGTGTGGGCGTTTGTGAGGGTAGAGCGGAGGCGGCCAGTATGGCCAGGCTGCAGGCGGCGTCGCTGAAGGCTGCGCGCGTATGCGTTTCGCAACTGGCCGTGAGTGCTGGCTGCTGCTGCTCACACTCCTCCCCTGGTGACTAACGCTGTTTCTTTTGTTTTCAGGTAAGCATCGCTCTGTCAGTGCGGAGTCTGCGGCTTGGCTAAGCAACGCACCCTAGCGCTGGTCTCGGCTATGGCGTCCGTTACACAGGTATGTCACAGGCTGTAGAGTTATACGGCTGTCCCTTGTAAACAAGTCTCGAGCTTTACTAGTATCTGAAGAAAATCTACCACTCAACATTCTCTCTCCCCTTCTGTTTGAATATTACACTGATCTTCACAATTTCAATGTAGGTGATAGTCTGAAGCCAAATCTTACTGCGTTCGTGGATGAAAGGGGTTGGGGGTGCATGATGGGTTTCATGCACTCCTCCCCCGAAAACAACATTTTAGTAAAAGCGCTTATAATATACAATAATTTTGCAGTGAATACACAGTGTGTAGTGGGGCGATCACTCTGTTGTAGAAATAATTCAAAAGCCAAGATCGCTTAAATACTGTTTACTGGACAACCGTTTTCAACACACAAAAGGTGCCATCATCGGATCTGTGAAGATATAACAAGACAAGTTTGAGGGAGGGCTTGTCTTGTTATATCTTCACAGACCCGATGATGGCACCTTCAGTGTGTTGAAACCGGTTATCCAGTAAACAGTATTTAACCGATCTTGGCTTTTGAATTATTTCTACAATTTAATATAATTCTCATTTGTTCTTCAGTCTCAGTTCCACATTTTTAATTACATGGCATATTTCGATCGCTCTGTATCATCTTCAGGCGTCAGCAACCCGTCTAGATTTTTCGGAACTTCGTTTCAGAGTGACTGTACTCTGGTGTGAGATTCTGTGTTCTGGCAGTACTCTGGTATGAGGTTCTGAACAGACAAGGCGGGTTGCTGACGCAACTACTTAGAATCTGAAGATTATCCAGAGTGATCGAAACATACCATGTTCAAAAATGGTTCAAATGGCTCTGAGCACCACGGGACTTAACTTCTGAGGTCATCAGTCCCCTATAACTTAGAACTACTTAAACCTAACTAACCTAAGGACATCACAAACATCCATGCCCGAGGCAGCATTCGAACCTGCGACCGTAGCTGTCGCGCGGCTCCAGACTGTAGCGCCTAGAACCGCTCGGCCACTCCGGCCGGCGAAAAATTCCATGTAATTCAAAACGTGCAAGTGAGAATGAAGAATAAATTAGAACTGTTTTAAATATCAGTGCAGTTGCTGATTCTCTGGGGACGAATACCTCGGCTATAATGAAAAGCGTTTATGTTTCTGAAATGGAATAGTAAACTTATGCAAAAACGGTGTACTCTTCACGTACATATACGTGCACACGGGAGGAGGGGCGCGACAGCAAAAGGAAGCATTTGCCTCCCCCCTCCCCCCGAAGTCTTGAGTACAAAGTTTTAGTTTATACGGTGTATTCAGTAGTCACCCACTAGTTCTCTGGGATGTAATAAGTTTTGAGTATAACTTACAGAATATAGCTGTCAGAGTATATGTCTCGAAACGCCGCTGTGGCCGAGCGGTTCTAGGCGCTTCAGTCCGGAACCGCGCGCGGCTGCTACGGTCGCAGGTTCGGATCCTGCCTCGGGCATGGATGTGTGTGATGTCCTTAGGTTAGTTAGGTTTAAGTAGTTCTAAGTCTAGGGGACTGATGACCGCAGACGTTACGTCCCATAGTGCTTAGAGCCATTTGAACCATTTTTGTCTCGAAACTGGCCACCTCATTTATATCAAAATGCCATTTTAGAATCTTGCTCCCCCCCTTTCTTGGATACATTTCTGCGGGCACCCACACTGATGCAAGCAAATTATTTTTATATTAAGATATTTTATGGTTGTTATTATATTCGAAGATATCAGCGATATGTTGAAAGTGGCTATGACGGCACGCTATATTAGGGATGGGGGATTCAGGGGTGAGGAGGGAGGGAGGTTGGAGAGAGACGAAAAAAACTATCACACCTTCCGCTAAACCTAAACTTGCAATCGTGCCTGCTCCACGTTTGAATTAAAAAAATGGCTCAAATGGCTTAAGCACTATGGATCATCAGTCCCCTAGACTTAGAACTACTTAAACCCAACTAACCTACGGACATCACACACATCCATGCCTGAGGCAGGATTCGAACTTGCGACCGTAGCAGCAGCGTGGTTCCAGACTGAAGCGCCTAGAACCGCTCGGCCACAGAGCCAGCGTTCGAATTCACTGAGTTCCGACATAATGCACTAACAGTTACACAGAACACTGTACTGATCACGGCTGACACTTGCAACGCATTGAGGACATCGCACAGGTGGCGTCCGTGGTCAGATACAACAGCGTAATCTGCCTGGCATCTGCATTTATGTTCAGACACGCATTTCTCGCGGTGTTTCAATACTTTTGTTCAACCTTTGTATCTGTGTCTGGGTAGACGACCGTGATAAGCGCTTGTACGATGCAGTATTGCATTTGTATTGTGATAAATAAAGGGAAGGAGAGGGTGATATCTACCGAGCACCAAGGGTTCAAATGGCTCTGAGCAATATGGGACTTAACATCTGAGGTCATCAGTCCCCTGGAACTGAGAACTACTTAAACCTAACTGTAGCCAGTACCTAAACCTAACTAACCTAAGGACATCACACACACCCATGCCCAAGGAAGGATTCGAACCTGCGACCGTAGCGGTAGAAATTAGTTTTCATCTTTCATCCAAGCCGTGTTTAAAATCCACATTCTACCTCGTTGCCTTGTGCATGCAGTGACTTTTTGCCTCGATAAATGCGAATGCACCGACTGATCTATTATTACCACAGGGCGAGCTGGTGCCAGTGGTGAGACTCTGGACTCGGATTCGTTAGGGCGGTGGTTCAAGGGCTCCTCCAGCTATACAAGTTTAGCTTTCCAGTGATTTCCCTAAATCTCCTATGGACTTACGGCAAACGCTGGAATGATTCGCTTGAAAAATGCCACGGCCAGTCTCCTCCGAACTTGAGTGCTGTCTAGATGACACTTGTTGACGAGACGTAGGACTCTCTAACTGTCCTTACTTCTATTTAGCACTGAAACAATTCATCCGTAACTCAATTATTTGTCAGCCTTTTCTGTAGGTGTAATACACTGCTGAAGTCAAGCAGTTTGTTACATCAGTAATAAGTTTCAACTTGTAACAAGTGAATGTGTAGTGCCGTGGCTCTTTCTCAGGCATCGCATATCTGCTGTGTTGCCTGTTTTGTAGGTACAGTCTTGTCAGTCGACACAGATTATGAGTCGGTATTCCCCCTCCCTCTTCCGCCTCTGACAGCTGTCAGTCACAAAGTTGTTCTACTGGGCTATAGCGTTCAATATCCTCCCACTGTCATCCTCAACGACGGATCAACATTTTGTGCTGTAGCACTGTAGTAGCCGTTGTTGAACGCCATATTGTATTTCCCCTATGCTATTTTAGAACTTGGGTTATAGAACTGTACCAGTTCCATTATGGAGTTATCTCCGACTCCTCGGAAGGAAATTAACTGTCACGATGAAGTTACGTGCTCTAGGGATACAAAAGATACATACACATTGACAACATAGATTTTTGTGTCGATGTATCGTTATTAAAAACCAGCATCTATTGTAAACCCTGCAGACTACTTCAACTAATAGGGACACTTAAACTATTATAATTACTGTCCTATTTCTTCGTGTAGATAGTTTACTAGGTGGTACCAGTTTCTCTTATAAGATGCATGAATATAACAAGCAATGTTTGACAATAATCGATCAACACGAAGAAAATGATTCTCGATGTCAGGACACGGAGTAACTCCTGTTACTACACGTCCCAGACGTTCTCCAGTTACGTTCCATTCTAAGTGAAATAGTGCTCATCCAGCCTGAAGTTCCCTTTGTGGTAATTACCTCTGGACAAAACAATCTCCAACGGATGTTCGAACTATTAAAATGTTACGAAAGAGTAATCAAAGAGATTCCAGGGGATTCCTAAGTGACTATCAGCAAAGTGTTACCGCTGAAAAGTTGCCTAAATGATGCTTTTGAAAATAGTTCACCAACAGATCCCAACGTTATCAGACTGAGAAATGAACTGCAAAATAAAATACATCTCAATTATGGCACTGGCAGGAAAGCGCCCACATACTGAAATGAATAAATCAAGGTTGCCACTGATGTTGATCAAAGATCAGAAGAAATCTTTGATACCTGGAAATACCATAAGCATTTAGCGCACAAGAACATGAAATTTTAGTAGATATCTTCCACAGCCACTTACGGTGCAGTTCAAATGTATCTCGGATCAGCGGTTGCTGCTGTTACCACTTGCTTCGAATCGCTACAAAACTGTGCCAACTTACAGTGCAGTGAATACTGGATGGCGAGTTTCCTTTGAGATGTGGGCGAGCAGTTGTGGCTACACTGCGTGAGCGAGGCAGGAATTAGTTTCCCTCCTTGGGGAAGCAAATATGGTGCACGCAGCTTACTGCGTCCGGCACACACTTTCCATAACCGTTTAAGAAGTTCGGAAATTCCAAGTACCTCCAAGTTCTGTTTACAACTCACGAAAGTGCGATCGTGTGGGGTATCAAACGAAGTTTGTGAGTGGACTGAGCAAACTATGATATGGCATACTCGTAAAAACAGACGCACACTATCCCGGAAAGCCTGCTTACAACGTTTCATCATGAATCTAATAAAACTCTACAACCCCCCAAAATATCACCTGCGCAGAGATTGTGAAGACAAAACTGAACTAACAACAGCCCACAGAAGGGCGTTTAACGAATTATGGTTCCCGCAATCCATATATGAGTGGAATGGGAAGAAGCCATAATAACTTGGAGAGTGGGAAGTACCCTCTGCCATGCAGTGTTGATCGTTTCCGAGTATAAACGTAGATGTAGATATTGTGAGGAGAACAAGCAGCCACTTACATACACATCGATAAAATTTGTAAGTGTAGGTTTCTATTATTGTGATCATTCTCGGTATTCCAACGTTGGTGTCGTCCAGATGGAAATATAGCATATGGGTGACGCCACCCGCCTAAATACCCTAGAAGAGGTGAAAATCATTAAACGCCGGGAAAATAAAAAATCAAACATGATGTTCTTTACTTTAGAGACCATTATTCGGTAAGCAAACTCGGAGTGGGTTTAGTTAATTATGAAGGGTTTGTGCCGAGAGCGGTATTTCTCATTTAGTATAAGGTTACAGATTTCAAGGGACTTTTGTCAGATCATTCACGCCTCGTGAACAGAGGTCGTTAGAAACGGACCACTCGTTTAGACTTAAAAATCACTGCGGGTAGAAAATGGGAAGACGCTCTCATTGCGTAAGAAACTGTCTTGGCAGTGATCTGAGATAATTCACGGAAAACACACAGGGCGTGTTTCGAAGCATTGTTCTCCCGACCAAAAGTGAGCATTTTTACCACTATTTATTCACTACTTTTATAGGGGAAAACCAATGGCAAAAAGTTACTTGGCAGTTCTTTTTTTGACAGATTCGATATCATCTGAAAAGTTTGTAAATCAACTTTCTGCTGTAATTAGCATACTTGGAAAAATTTTTTAAATGCCTGTCTGCTTGGCGCGTAACTGGGATTAATAAATATGAATCTGATTTCCACTGGCTTGCATTATTCATTAGCCATGTTGTTTCGCACTGTCGTGGAATTCGCCCAGGAGGGGGCTAGCTTACGGTGGAGACGTGGCGTTTTCTTGTTAATCCTTAATTTTTCGTCTCTGCTAAAATTTACGGCGTGTGATCAAAGACAGCCTTGTTCTTTGTGCGTCCTCGGCATCAGCTCGACAGGGAGTTTGTCGCCACGTCTTTGTAACGCCGCTTATTTCACATTCCGCGCGATCCTTATCCCCTGCTTTCATCGCCACGAGAGACAAGTATAGATGTTATCTCTGGATAACGAATTATTACTTTTATCCATTACGCATTAATACAGAGCTCTGTGACGGTGGAAAACAATTTTATGTATTGATAGTTACTGCACCCAATCATTTTTGCTCTGTTGTTTACTTACGCTGCACTGTAAGTAAACAAAGCAATGCCGACAGCAAATGAATCAAACGTCCGTTATCTTACGAACGCAAAGATAAAACACGAAGTCACAATTACTTAAATGAATGTGTATAATCGAAACTGTAATGCTGTAGCTAAAAATTACAAAATACGCTAACTAATGTTGGCACTGAGCAGAAAAAACTCAATGTCAGGCGGCTACAATCGATGGCAGTGAGAAAATACACGAGGAATTATACTTTCCACGAAAACAAATCGTCAACGTCCAGGAAACAAGACTAACTGTTAAGGCACATATCATTAACCACAATAAGATATTATTACTCGTGATTCCATTCATCTTCTATTATGATTAATATCAATAAAAATTACAGACGAAAACAATGAAGGATCACTCTATTTTTGCTCTAAACCCATTTCTGGTCTAAAGGCAACAGATGGCTCTTACTGTCAGATGCTGCAGTACTAAAATATCGAATAACTTCTGTCAGATACTGCAATAGCTTAGTGCCGGATAACTTCGCAAAATAACTGCAGAAATCGAAAGATGTCTTGGAAAACACGTTATGTGTTACAAACAAACTGTTTTACACATCAATGTAGTTTATGTTGTATTATCAACAGACCTTTCACCTCTCCCCATTTTCGACTGTTACACCTATTTTCTGAAGTTTTTGTTCAGTCTTCAGATTTTGGTAGCGATTTGCTGAAGGCCTTGTGTAACTGAAAACCCGTTAACGGGAAAAACGAAGACAAGCGCACGTTCAACGTGGGTGCTTCACATTCCTAAATATGAAGTTATTGTGCTACACAACCACCGAAGAATCCACTCACCGAATTAAGTCGTCTCAGTTTCTAACATTTAACATGGTCAGCAGTGCCGCATGTGTTTTAGACCTTGTGGCGTGGTGGCGCGCGCATAATACAGAAGCGATATGGCAGATGCCCCATATTATCTGAAGCGGTGGAAAGTTTGCTCTGCTGGGGTGGAAAACGGTTACCACCTCTCACATTATAAAAAGATTTCACCGTCTATAATATCAATGTCTGTAACTATAAGTGGAACAGGACTTAAAAATTTGGGTTTCCAGTGTATAAGCAGTTGTTCACAAATCACATCTATGGCTTTTAACTTCTACGCCAAGCTGATTTTTTCACGTTACAGAGATACAATGGTTCTTAAATTTATCTGAATGTCAGTTTCCCCACCGCCAAATGAAGCTATCTAGAGGTTCGTGATCTAGAGAATATACTTCACAGGCTATCACTGTTTATAGCATTAACTTTAAGATCGTGAATGACTGAAGTCCCTCTCTAATTAATAACTTATACAACGAAACTCGAATAATAAAATCTTTTCATATAGATACTTCATTTTTTTAAGAAATATATATGCAGTTATTTACGCCGATTGTGTGAGCGTACATATTACACGCACTTTTTCTTGGCCGATTTTCTGAGCCGTAAGCAGGAAGCGGTGGAACCAAGCCAAGGCGCACATTTTATCTCAAAACGGAAAACCCAGAAACTTAAAAGTACAACAAAAAACACTGAACACAACACAGCATAATGAAACGCGGGATTCAACAATGGCTATTGCACTGTTACCTGCTCATTATTAAGTGATCACTACGGTTATAGCACACAGATAAAACACACGGTCCCCAAGTTGTACGACTACTATAAATTCAGAATTAGAACCCATAAGTCAAGAAAAAGTGCATTCACTGTACTTTAGTAGGAACCACAGAATTACCGTGTAATCCTGAAAAAGAAAATCTTACGATAATATCAGAGAAGAAAATGAATCTGTGAGTAGCTAATTTGCAAATGAAATAGTTACCCAAATATTCGTTTCTGTAACCTGCCAGAATATGAGAATGCGCCCCATAACTCCATGGCGCATTACATTTTAAAACGAGCCAAGTTGAGCGGGCTGATAGTCATTGCAATATTCCACCTAGGTCAACGCTAAATTACTAGAAACTAAGATGCCACAAATTTTTAAATAATCAAAGCGTACAACTGACAATTTTGTGGATCTTTATACTTACATATGCATTGTTCGGCAGCATTCCACTGTGCCCATCTCTCCACCAGACGACCATTGTAGGTCTGTCCACTCAGTTTGAATCCAGTAAATCAGGAAATGTGTTGAGCACGTTATCAAAGTTGCAGCCCTCCCGACCACACAGCGCCACTGAAAGTCACTGGCTGAAATGAGCATCTTGTTCCAACAATACTGGTTACAGGTAATCCATATCTTTGGTTTACTTGTAACGATTAATTTCAAAAATAATTTTACAACAGTCAAATTATTTAGTTTAATACATGTTATTTACAATCTTGGAATGCCTATAGCATGTAACAACATATTGTCCCCAACACAATTACAGTTCGGTTGCCTAATGCAGTGAGCTGTGGAGGACGCAACGTGGGAGAGGGGGCGGGGGAGGCGGGGGGAGACGTCACGTGCATGCCTCTGTACAGGGTGTTTCATAATTCCTGCTATAGGCTCATAGAGGTTGTAGAGGGGACTTGGTGAATAACGTTTTGCTAAGGAATCCGTGCCTGCAAACGTACCGTTTGGATGTAAAAAAAGTTCGAAGGTCCGATCACTTTCAAATCTCCCGCTTCATTGGTGTTGGTTGGTAACTACAAGATTATTCATACGTATGTGTGTGTGTGTGTGTTCATAAAAAGTCCAGTGTGGATTCCCTTTAACTTGAATGACAAAACTGAACTAATGTATTACTGTTGTAAAAAAAAGCAGGTTCATTACTACATATTTATTTAAGTTCGTGAACAAAAGCCCATCATTTATTCTTGGTTATACAAAACAAAAGGAACCGCGTGACCGCTACGGTCGCAGGCTCCAATCCTGCCTCGGGCATGGATGTGTGTGACGTCCTTAGGTTAGTTAGGTTTACGTAGTTCTAAGTTCTACGGGACTGATGACCACAGATGTTAAGTCCCATAGTGCTCAGAGCCACAAAACAAAAACACAGTTGCACAAAATTGAGATATAGAAATTTATTACTTTATATTCAAAATATTTAATATTATCAATTGTCTTTTTTGAAGAATTTTTTTCTTTTGTCTACGTAAGACACTATTTTACATGTTTACACACATTCATCTTCGCCAAAAGTTTCTCAGACGGAAGTGAAAACAGAAAGAAGCCAAACTGCAAATATTCGATGAATTGTTATACAATAAATTGTTGCAATTGTTCTACAGGTCACAGTTTGACTGTTCTTTACACTCATGACTTTCGCAAAACATTACACGTTCACTGGGAACAAACGTTTATTCTTTCAAAATTTCGCATTCAAATTCTCGTCGATCTCTGACGCAGAGGCGCTGCTCTCTGTCGCTGTGGCTAGAGTTAAATTCGGCACACTGGTTTCTTTACAATGTTAAAAGATCGCGCTTTTGTCGATTGGTTATGTGTCTGCCGCTCTTTGGTTTCGTTCCGTCATAAGAAACAAACAAGAAATTTCCCTTAATCTATTGGACATTTTCTTATTCTGATTTTTTTTAAAATCTATTTTTTCCTTTTCCCTGTAATTTATAATGTTTCAGTACCTACATTCGTAACTTATTGCCCAAATCCACCCCAGAATTAGCGTTTCTAGTAAAAATAAATGTTATGTAGGACTCTCTCTGAGCACTATGGGACTTGACAGCTGAGGTCATCAGTCCCCTAGAACTTAGAACTACATAAACCCAACTAACCTAAGGACATCACACACATCCATGCCCGAGGCAGTATTCGAACCTGCGACCGTAGCGGTCGCGCGGTTCCAGACTGTAGCGCCTAGAACCGCTCGGCCACCCCGGCCGACAAGTTATGTAGGATCTCGGGACAAAATTCTCGATCAAAAACTGACATCGAAAGAACTTTTAGAAATCTCCAATGCCATCATTATACGTTGCCTTCCGTATCATCTGCCATGCCCTACTAGGATCCTGTATGAGCTTCTATTTCTCCCATGTCCTCCGCCACTCTTGATACCTGCAGATTTCCTACACTTCTCAGAAACTGGACACCAACTACCCTATCGTTTCATCCCTAATTATTAACCCTTGTATCTCACGCGCTTGTACCAACATATCCCACCAACTTTATATCTACACATTCTCCATATCCTGTCCCATCGAAACTTCAACTGCCTCTCACTACCAGATGATGAAATTCGTTCAGAGATTTACCCTCCCTTCCAACTTTAACAGCACACTCCTTTTTCTCTCTGTGTCAGGGCTCCTCTTTACCCGCCCCCAATAAACACACACACACACACACACAAATCAGTTGAAAGTCTCAATTTTTATAAGGGCTATCGCCAGTTCACTATATTTTTTTTTTTTTTGAAAAAGTTACAGCCACATTTTACTTAAAATCTTCAATTTACCAACATCCCCTTTAATAATTTTAAAAACTCGTACATAATTTTTTTTCTTAATTTTTTAGGAACTCTATGTGTAACCATATATTTGTAAAAAATCTATTTATGTATGTACGTTCCAAGTCTCTCTCTGTTTCACTGAATCGATTTCAGGTAAACTTCGTACACATATCACATACTATCTGGATAGAAATACTGTGGCAGTAACAACCACCTAACTCCTACAGGAGCAAGGGTGGGGGCGAAATGGAGGTGACACAGTAGTTTAACTCAGAAACGTCTAGGGCAATTTCAACCAAATGTTATACATACACGACACAGCATTTGTATAAAAGCGCCGGCCGGGTGGCCGAGCGGATCTAGGCGCTACAGTCAGGAGCCGCGCGACCTCTACGGTCGCAGGTTCGAATCCTGCCTCGGGCATGGATGTGTGTGGCGTCCTTAGGTTAGTTAGGTTTAAGTAGTTCTAAGTTCTAGGGGACTGATGACCTCAGCAGTTAAATCCCATAGTGCTCAGAGCCATTTGCACCATTTGTATAAAAATACTGTGCGGATTATATACTCCTTTCACTCCTAGGGGTAGGGATGGGAGTGAAGTGGCGCCACATGCAGAATTATTGGATAACGATCGATAATAGTATCGATTCCATATCCATAGTTTTCGGCGTCACTAGGCTCATTTGTAATGACCGATGATGATTCATCTCGGGGTGGGGGGGGGGGGGGGGGGGGAGGGGGTATATGATTCGACGATTCTGACATATCAGCGTATCACATGTAGCAATTGCTACCAAATTTCGCTCATACATCACTTCCTACCTGCAAAAATTACTGCGAGTGTAAGACATATGGCTGAAGATGGCGGTGAAAAGGTGCGACAAAAAAGTATAACTCAGGAATGCAAGGAGCAGTTTCAACAAAATATGGCATATACATATCTCATTATTTGTATGATACTGTGGGGACAAGATACTTCTACTAATCCCAGTGGTAGAGGTGGGGATGAGAAGATGTGATTTGCGAAAATGTTTGAAAACTACCTGTTGGTATTCATTTCCTGTGTTTATTTCGGTTAGAATACTTTAAAAGTGTGAAGCGCAATATGTCTCCTATTTCTGTTGTTCAAGGCGTCTAGCAAGACGCGAAAATGAGCACTGCAGCGGGCCAATAATTTTGTCAGCGTGTTTCAAGGACATAGATTATATCCCACGGCTAAATAGAGCAAATACATATAACTTCCTTCTCGGATTCGCATGGAATAAAACAGGGGAGAAGAAGACAGACGCCAGCGACAGTCATTTTTCACGAAACGACAATATGGCTGAAAAGATAACGTCTTCGGTCTGAGTCAACGGAAAAGAAGAAAGCGAAACTATTGCGAAGAAATTGTAGCGATAATCAAATTATAGCGTCATCGACGTCAGGCTAAACAGGAACGTGTTAACACAATGCGAACTGCTGAATCTGAAGACTGACATTAAAGTCGCTAACAAGGAATCAGTGAATGAGCCATCGCAGCACGGGCTGGCGAATCTGAGGTACGACGTGACATACGTATATGCGGACGAAGCCGTGGACAGTAAGTCAGTATTTTATAAATGGTTTCCGCTGAAGCTCGGCAGTGTTTTGCTACCAAACCATACCCGCCTAGCATGAGCGAGGGAACGAAATAATAATAACGGGAGTGTGGTGTCACCGCCAGACACCACACTTGCTAGGTGGTAGCCTTTAAATCGGCCGCGGTCCGCTAGTATACGTCGGACCCGCGTGTCGCCACTGTCAGTGATTGCAGACCGAGCGCCACCACACGACAGGTCTAGAGAGACTTCCTAGCACTCGCCCCAGTTGTACAGCCGACTTTGCTAGGAAAGGTTCACTGACAAATTACGCTCTCATTTGCCGAGACGATAGTTAGCATAGCCTTCAGCTACGTCATTGCTACGACCTAGCAAGGCGCCATTATCAATAGATATTTAACTTGTGATGCCTGTACCGTCAGACCGATGTTCACCAATTATGGATTAAAGTTAAGTATTACATCAACTACGTACTTTATTTGCTGCTATAAATTCCCTCAACTGTTCCAGACCTCACGCCAGTCTGCGTGAGCTAAAAGCGTGCATTTCGGCCTCCTCTAGCAACACGGTGTTGGCTCTTCTGCCAACACTTCAGGGAGAAAAAGAAAGTGTTCCCTAATAGTTTCCTCAAAGCGACACTCGTCTCTCGCAAGTGTATTTTTTGTAAAATTAAAATCAAACAATGGAAAATCCCGGATAAAATGTGACAACATTATAAAAGGAAAAGTTGCCACTCACGATATACGGTGAGTGGCAACTGTTGTAAAAATAAAATGCATTAGCCGGATTTGCAGCAGTAATAGTAATTCGCGTTGATGCTGTAGAGGCATTGCCTGTAGCTTCGACCGGGCGCAGTGTTATCCGACGCGGCGCGAAATTAAATTTCGCTAATCAGATGAGGGTAGCGACCACAGCAGCTGGGGTGGGGCGGCGCAGCAATCGACTATCTGAGGAATGCGGGCCAATTGGTCGATACGCAGCGCAGCGTAGAGCACCAGCATTCCTGGTGGACGGCGGTCGGCCCGGCGCTGCGCGCATAGTAATGCACGCGCCGGCTCGGTGCCCGTTCTACCATTTCATTTTCTCGATACGCATCGAACAGTTATGTTGCTACGATCACCTAATTTGGTTTCAGATACCTATCAAACTGTGAGAAATATACGGTTAAAGTTTCACGGGAAGACAGAATTTTTTTTTTGTGTCCCAGTATCAGCCGCTATTGTATGTGGCCGTATGGTCTTTTTTTTTGTTAATTGAACCGACTTTATTATTATTTTTGGCCATTTACTGCATTTGTAGACTTAGAGAAAGCTTTTGACAATGTTGACTGGAACACCCTCTTTCAAATTCTGAAGGTGGCAGGGGTAAAATACAGAGAACGAAAGGCAATTTACAATTTGTACAGAAACCAGATGGCAGTTATAAGAGTCGAGGGACATGAAAGGGAAGCAGCGGTTAGGAAGGGAGTGAGACAGGGTTGTAGCCTCTCCCTAATGTTATTCAATCTGCATACTGAGCAAGCAATAAAGGAAACAAAAGAAAAATTCAGAGTAGGTATTAAAATCCATGGGGAAGAAATAAAAACTTTAAGGTTCTCCGATGACATTGTAATTCTGTCAGAGACAGCAAACGACTTGGAAGAGCAGTTGAACGGAATGGACAGTGTCTTGAAAGGAGGATATAAGATGAACATCAACAAAAGCAAAGCGAGGATAATGGAATGTAGTCGAATTAAGTCGGGTGATGTTGAGAGAATTAGATTAGGAAATGAGACACTTAAACTAGTAAAGGAGTTTTGCTATTTGGGGAGCAAAATAACTGATGATGGTCGAAGTGGAGAGGGTATAAAATGTAGATTGGCAATGGCAAGGAAAGCGTTTCTGAAGAAGAAAAATTTGTTAACATCGAGTATTGATTTAAGTGCCAGGAAGTCTTTTCTGAAAGTATTTGTATGGAGTGTAGCCATGTATGGAAGTGAAACGTGGACGATAAGTAGTTTAGACAAGAAGAGAATAGAAGCTTTCGAAATGTGGTGCTACAAAAGAATGCTGAAGATTAGATGGGTAGATCACATAACTAATGAGGAGGTACTGAATAGGATTGGGGAGAAGAGGAGTTTGTGACACAACTTGACTAGGAGAAGGGATTGGTTGGTAGGACATGTTCTGAGGCATCAAGGGATCACCAATTTAGTATTGGAGGGCAGCGTGGAGGGTAAAAATCGTAGAGGGAGACCAAGAGATGAATACATTAAGCATATTCAGAAGGATGTAGGCTGCTGTAGGTTCTGGGAGATGAAGCAGCTTGCACAGAATAGCGTAGCATGGAGAGCTGCATCAAACCAGTCTCAGGACTGAAGACCACAACAACAGCAACAACATTGCATTATTGCAATTGTTTACAATGGAATTTGAAGAAACCTTATTTGATATTATGTGAGATTTAGCGATATTATGTCATCGTCTTTTCTGACAGCAGAGACTAAATAAGGACGTAAGCAGCGGCGTTAGTGCCACTGCTTGTATCGGAATACAATCAATTTACCTGAACATGCTCGCTAATGGGAGGAGATCTGATCACGTGCAGTTCAGGTTCATCACATTAACTGGCAAACGTCTGTGATTTGATTGCATCTCGGTTGTATCTTATGGAGAGACTGTGGATGGTGGTCCGTCGAGATTGCATTTTTTCGGAAGCCTTGGTGGTATTTTTGAGATGATAGACAATACGCTGTCAAAGAGTTGCATCTTCTCCGGCTGTTTCATAATCATTCACAACAGTAAAAACATTGCAAGTACCGTAGTACAAGAATTCTGTTTAAGTCTTCCATACGATACAATTCCATGTTTGGCTCTAGAGCAGACATGGATATCGACCTTTCCTGTCTACTAGGTCTAAGATTTCAAGTAACTTTTCCGTATTGTCTCCTTCCATAGAGGGAACTGTTATCTTTAAAACAGAATAGATTTGCGCATACTTTCTGTCACATACAAGAAAAGTGAAAAAAAAAAAATCCATATGTGTCTATTGTATAATGTTTTCCGGTGTACTGAAAAAAGTATTTTCTAAGATGCTAATAAATGCAGTGATGAAGTTTCTGTGTGCTGTAACATCATCTGTAGCTCATCACTAACGAGTATGGGCCGGTAGTCATTATATTTAACTTTGGCAGTATGCAATTGTTGCTCACAGTGGTTCGGTGCAAAAATAGTACAAAGTGAAAGTTGCGTCCCAGTTCTGGATTAGGACCGGGGATCGTAAATGCACTGTTCGTTATAAAATAAATCTGTGATCATACGAGACGAACAAGTGCAATTTGTTAACATGACTGATAGTTGAGTTTGGCCACTGTGCTCAACGATAAACCAGTTACAGAGGTCACAACAAGCTTAAGGTATGCTCTAGATTGTATTTATTGTAAGTGGGTCGCCTAACCATGGAAGAGTTTTAGGGCAATATAGAAGACCTTGGAATCATTAACAGATTTTTATTTGTTCTAATGATTGACAAAAATCACAATAAAAATTAATGGAGGATAAAGTTCTCTAAATTCGAATGAAATTTCAAGACGACGCTAACACTGTAGGAAGATACCAAAAAGTGTGGGGCGCTATATTAGAGGAAGCGTAACAACGTCTGCTCATCTGCGCAGCTCACAAAATCAAAGTTAACGATACAACAAGAGGCCGCAAATTATAAACAAATTAAGCAACGAAAATTGCGTAGCGAAGGAAGCAAGCTGCTAAGAATAACGATCGCGCTACCATAATTGTGACACACATATAATCGTCATGTACATCAAAATCTATATATATAAAAATGAATGTATGTATGTTTGTCTACTATGCGCTCACAAACCATTCAACCGATTGCAATGAAACTGGTGAGTTGTTCTCCGAACGCCCGAAAACAGTAATGGGCACTGTTTCAACAGTTAGGTCACCGTTTTATGCGTAGCGCAATTGATTAGGTAAAGGCTTGTCACGCGTTCGATTCCCACTACTCGCAAGTTTTTTTCATTTCATTTCATTTCATTCCTCGCAATGTCAAACTATTAATTATAAAATTTAAATATCCTTAAACAGGTCATATAGTATAACGTAACTGTCAATCTCTATATATAAAAATGAATGTATGTATGTCTGCACTCTGTTCCTTCCCAAACCATTCATCCGATTGCGATGAAATTTTGGTGATTCCTTCAAAGTGATCGCGAACAAAATATCTGAAATGGAAACTCACCTTTTCCTGCCAGGCGTTTGTGGTGATACGCCAGGATGATTCTTGGTAAACTGTTTGAATCTTCCAATGCTACGCATGCTTTGTCCTGTGTATGTAGCAGCTCTCACTGAAGATTTGTAAATGGGGTGAAGCAATTTTTTCTGCTCCCTTTCCCTTTCGCAGCATTCAATCACACGCAATATAATTTTGCGAGCATCGCTACGTAATACTGGTTTCCTTCTAACCGTAGGCCTACCGGTAGGGGTTGTTGACGACTCCCGAGATGGGCCAGCAACTGCCTCTTCACTCGTTTTGATAATGTTTAGCACAACTGCACAATAAAAACACGCAGAACACTACAGCGCAAAGTAATAACGAAGCAGACGACAATGGCTACCTTGTACAACACAGTCAGCTACGTAATGTTGGCAGCAGTCGAAACTGCGTGCCTACCGAAGCCTCCCGACGTTTACCGACTTCTGCCGATTCAGGACTAGGGAGAGCTCTGCCATCTACAGGGTTATTACAAATGACTGAAGCGATTTCACAGCTCTACAATAACTTTATTATTTGAGATATTTTCACAATGCTTTGCACACACATACAAAAACTCAAAAAGCTTTTTAGGCATTCACAAATGTTCGATATGTGCCCCGTTAGTGATTAGGCAGACATCAAGCTGATAATCAAGTTCCTCCCACACTCGGCGCAGCATGTCCCCATCAATGAGTTCGAAAGCATCGTTGATGCGAGCTCGCAGTTCTGGCACGTTTCTTGGTAGAGGAGGTTTAAACACTGAATCTTTCACATAACCCCACAGAAAGAAATCGCATGGGATTAAGTCGGGAGAGCGTGGAGGCCATGACATGAATTGCTGATCATGATCTCCACCACGACCGATCCATCGGTTTTCCAATCTCCTGTTTAAGAAATGCCGAACATCATGATGGAAGTGCGGTGGAGCAGCACCCTGTTGAAAGATGAAGTCGGCGCTGTCGGTCTCCAGTTGTGGCATGAGCCAATTTTCCAGCATGTCCAGATACATGTGTCCTGTAACGTTTTTTTCGCAGAAGAAAAAGGGGCCATAAACTTTAAACCGTGAGATTGCACAAAACACGTTAACTTTTGGTGAATTGCGAATTTGCTGCACGAATGTGTGATGATTCTCTACCGCCCAGATTCGCACATTGTCTCTGTTCACTTCACCATTAAGAAAAAATGTTGCTTCATCACTGAAAACAAGTTTCGCACTGAACGCATCCTCTTCCATGAGCTGTTGCAACCGCGCCGAAAATTCAAAGCGTTTGACTTAACATCGGGTGTCTGGGCTTGTAGCAATTGTAACCGGTAAGGCTTCTGCTTTAGCCTTTTCCGTAATATTTTCCAAACCGTCGGCTGTGGTACGTTTAGCTCCCTGCTTGCTTTATTCGTCGACTTCCGCGGGCTACGCGTGAAACTTGCCCGCACGCGTTCAACCGTTTCTTCGCTCACTGCAGGCCGACCCGTTGATTTCCCCTTACAGAGGCATCCAGAAGCTTTAGACTGCGCATACCATCGCCGAATGGAGTTAGCAGTTGGTGGATCTTTGTTGAACTTCGTCCTGAAGTGTCGTTGCACTGTTATGACTGACTGATGTGAGTGCATTTCAAGCACGACATACGCTTTCTCGGCTCCTGTCGCCATTTTGTCTCACTGCGCTCTCGAGCGCACTGGCGGCAGAAACCTGAAGTGCGGCTTCAGCCGAACAAAACTTAATGAGTTTTTCTATGTATCTGTAGTGTGTCGTGACCATATGTCAATGAATGGAGCTACAGTGAATTTACGAAATCGCTTCAATTATTTGTAATAGCCCCGTAAAAGTTTACACATTGTATGTATCCCGCCAAACAACGATGTTTTAATGATTATTGGGAAGAATGGTTACCACCAATATAGTTTCTGGAAGAGGCTTCGGAAGTACACTTACCACAAAATTAATGTCATTTGTGGTCCTTGGTAAGCATGCTTACCACCAGCTTACGGGTATCCCAAAGCTTTTGGGAATACGTTTTACTACCTCTGTCTATGCCTGACATCTTGTGCTAGTAAACTGCACCAGGGGTATGAAAACTGCTACAACAATCATTTTCCGTTCGTCGTGGGATCACTACTGTTGTCGGAACACATTTCTTCGCTTCTCCAATATACATTATTACGAACTGTTATCAGCTCATACCTTTATTGCGCGATAAAGTTTCAAGACTTGTTTTCGCATTGTTGTAAACTTTAATATCGATAACAAATATTTGTCGAACAAAGTAAAAGGAAACATAGAATAAAAACGGAGAAAACTGTTCATTATTTGTTTACGGGCAATGGAGACACGTACAAGCACGCAAAAGGGAAGTCGGAAATCCATTTACCACCACTTTTAATATCTCACGAAAGTGCCATGGTGATATATGTACCACCATATTTTTTGGTCCTAAATCACAAAAATAAAATTATAAAAAATATAGTCAGTTGATCACATTCCTAGTACGATAGCAAAAAAAATTATCTTCGCTGAGTTGATACAAAATTTGCCCGCGAAAGTGTTAAGGCAATAATTGTATCAGAAACAGATGTATCTCTAGTTCAGCGAAGTGTGTATTGTTTGGACGAACGGGGAGCTGTGTACGCAGACGTACGCTAACAATGGAATGTGCAAGCTACAATACCTAGAAGCTGTGAGGACTTCATTTCTACGCACAACACTTATACTGACCGGGCCTGTTAGCTACAACGAGCGTTGATTTGTGCGTGTTCGCTGCTTGGACTCTAACTTCAGAAAAACTCAGTGCATTAGAACGTTCCTTCACTGGTAAACTGCAGTGCCAAATAGAACTCTTTGAAATAGGACGTCACATGTATATCATTGGAACAAAGAGGACGCTGAATAAAAGAAACTTATGTGCCGCTATCGACAGAGGATCTCAGGTTGATTCCGTATTTCTGGATTTCCGGAAAGCTTTTGACACCGTTCCTCATTAGCGACTTCTAATCAAGCTGTGGGCCTATGGGGTATCGTCTCAGTTGTGCGACTGGATTCGTGATTTCCTGTCAGGAAGGTCGCAGTTCGTAGTAATAGACGGCAAATCATCGAGTAAAACTGAAGTGATATCAGGTGTTCCCCAGGGAAGCGTCCTGGGACCTCTGCTATTCCTGATCTATATAAATGACCTGGGTGACAATATGAGCAGTTCTCTTAGGTTGTTCTCAGATGATGCTGTAATTTACTGTCTAGTAAGGTCATCCGAAGACCAGTATCAGTTGCAAAGCGATTTAGAAAAGATTGCTGTATGGTGTGACAGGTGGCAGTTGACGCTAAATAGCGAAAAGTGTGAGGTGATCCACATGAGTTCCAAAAGAAATCCGTTGGAATTCGTTTACTCGATAAATAGTACAATTCTCAAGGCTGTCAATTCAACCAAGTACCTGGGTGTAAAAATTACGAACAACTTCAGTTGAAAAGACCACATAGATAATATTGTGGGGAAGGCGAGCCAAAGGTTGCGTTTCATTGGCAGGACACTTAGAAGATGCAACAAGTCCACTAAAGAGACAGCTTACACTACACTCGTTCGTCCTCTGTTAGAATATTGCTGCGGGGTGTGGGATCCTTACCAGGTGGGATTGACGGAGGACATCGAAAAGGGTGCAAAAAAGGGCAGCTCGTTTTGTATTATCACGTAATAGGGGAGAGAGTGTGGCAGATATGATACGCGAGTTGGGATGGAAGTCATTAAAGCAAAGACGTTTTTCGTCGCGGCAGGATCTATTTACGAAATTTCAGTCACCAACTTTCTCTTCCGAATGCGAAAATATTTTGTTGAGCCCAACCTACATAGGTAGGAATGATCATCAAAATAAAATAAGAGAAATCAGAGCTCGAACAGAAAGGTTTAGGTGTTCGTTTTTCCCGCGCGCTATTCGGGAGTGCAATGGTAGAGAGATAGTATGATTGTGTTTCGATGAACCCTCTGCCAAGCACTTAAATGTGAATTGCAGAGTAGTCATGTAGATGTAGAGGGTTAACTGTATTTCAGGAAGCTGGAAATGATGAGAGTGAAAATTACACAAAAAATTTGGGCAGTGGGAGACGTAGTTAAAACAGCAGAGAAAAGTAATTTCGAGTGGATAGGATAGGATGTAGTTAGTCGGATATGGTAGGTGGAGTTCTAGCTGTAAGAAAAGAACAAGACGATTGTCTTATGGAAGGTGAGTGGGTGACATTAGAAAAAGGGGAAGGAACAAAATGTGGATGCGAATAGTTCAACAGCGTAATGCTTGGAAAAGTCTAGAGACAGACGTTATCCACCAGTAGATTTCGAATGACTGAGGGTGAGCCGGTCGGTGTGGCCGTGCGGTTCTAGGCGCTACAGTTTGGAACCGCGTGACCGCTACGGTTGCAGGTTCGAATCCTGCCTCGGGCATGGATGTGTGTGATGTCCTTAGGTTAGTTAGGTTAAAGTAGTTCTAAGTTCTAGGGGACTGATGACCACAGATGTTAAGTCCCATAGTGCTCAGAGCCATTTTTTGAACTGAGGGTGATGATGATGATGATGATTTTGTTAATGACAGGTGAGACATAATGGACAGTCACGTTCGTAAGAGTTTAACGAGACGTGGTTGGTACTCATCCGACCTGACTGCAGCACAGTGTGTGTGAGTCTAGCGGACTCGCTGGTAGCGCGCCGCTCGCAGCTGGCGTAGGGCCGTATTGATCCCGGCCACCACCGATAAAGCGTGTCGGCTGACCTTCGGCTAACCGCACTGGCTCAGCATCGGTTCGCGGCCAATGCTGTCCCTCTTGTGCTGTTACTCGATCCTCGTCTGCCTCACATCATGTTGTACTGTTGGCCATTAAAATTGTATCACTACGGTGTCACGCAACAAACATCAGTCTGACATTCTTGTGTATGGACAATTACTAGCCTTTCAGCGCAGCCGCGCAAAGTAGCTAGGAATCACACCATCTACACTCTGTACATAAGGAAAGATTACGCCGCTCGCTGCTCGTTCAGAAATCACATTTGAGTGACGGTTCTTGCCTAGTGCAAGAAGGAGAACAGTCTACAAGTACGTATCGGAATTTGATATCGGCAGGATCGAGTCCTATTGAGACTGGCGTTCGTCGTTCTGCGATGTTGCTGCTTGCGTTCATTGGCGTCCCGCGACTGTCATGCGAATGCGAGATGGATGGGTTCCGGAGGGCCACACTCATCAACACGGAGGACTTCAACAGCCCCACATGACTAGCGCGTGAGGTGAGAGGTATTCAGGGTGAACATTAATAAAACAAACTGCAGTGGCGTATTCCTGACTGAAAATGGAGGTTCTGTGAACATGTGTCCGGAAATGGACGGTGTGCGTGCAACGACAAATCGTCCCGGAACACAGTACAGAACTGCATCGCACCCACGTCACAACAAATGTTCAAAGTAACCTACATGGTATTGCAGGTCATAGGTAAAATAGCGATTGTTATGCAGGATACACATAACCATACTTTGGCTTACACCATGTTGGCAGGTACTAGGGTTTGTTTCAATATCGTGTAGGACCCGGTCCTCCAAATCTGGTGTCCGCACATTCCGCCGCCTCCATGCACTTTCGCCTGCCTGAAACGACCCGTGATCACACAAACGCCCAAAAAAGGCTTGAAATGTTGTGTCATGTGGTTGTTGTCTGTGTGGGTACTTGTTCTGGTATAGCCGTGCTGTCTCTCGACCGTTTCTGTCTGCTCGGCCGTATACAAACACCATCTCGGCTAGTTCCCGATACGAATACCGTACCATTCTGCTGCTTACAGTACGCTGCGTCAATCACACAGCCTGTCTGCCTCCGTTACGTGGTGGTAGCGTTACCGCCTACCACGCAGGGGGCGCGGGTTCGATTCCCGGGAGGGACTGGGTATTGTGTGTCCATCATCATTGCATCATCATTGACTCGCAAGTCGCCGATGTGGCGTCACCTAAAGGGCTTGCAATACCGCTGCTGAACTCCCTCGAATGGGGCCTCCCAGCCAACAATGCCATACGATCATTTCATTTTAATCACACAGCCTACAACACACAAGGAACCCACGGCACTTGGTCAAAGGAACTGTCGTTCGTCAGCGCCGCCCACTGTGGCAACAATGCACTTCCAGACACATGTTCATAGGACCTTTTTTCCTCCATTTACAGTCAGGAAACCGTCGCTGCAGCTTGTCGGTTTTATTATTGTTCACCCTGTATTGTTAGCTCTGGCTTTCCAGAACGTATAGCTACATCACGAACTACCAGTCAGGTAATGTGCTCATTTGCAGCAAGGGAAGTACACATTCGAACAGTACGACAACCTCTGGAGCGACACCGTCTGTCAGCACCGCACAGCAGCCATTGTTGTCTCTTCCCCTTACCCTTCATCAGAGAAAGGCACGCCGACACTGATTGTGCCAAAGACGTCACTGGACAGAAGTGCCACCACTCCGTTTCTCCAGACGAGCCCCGGGTCAGCATTCAGCACCACGTTGTTCGTATCAGTTTATGGATACTCTGAGGACAACGAACAATGCCAGATGCCATTCTTCATCGTCATACAGACCCAGCACCTGGGGCGATCGTACGGGGCGCCGTAGTACACAGAAGACCACAGCCTTTGGTCCACATAACCAATAATTTGGATAGCAGTCGCTACATTTCTGATGTGTTAAGGCCAGTGGCTTTGTCCTGTCTTCGATGTCTTCGAGATGTTATCTTTCAACAACATAACAGAAGATCGTCTGTTACCCGTGCTGTCCCTACCTGTCTCGATACAGACGGTGTTCGACTGTTTATATGGTCACTAAGTCGTGCAAATGTCTCACATACTGAAAACATCTGCTTAAACGTTGCCGAGCATCTGGCAGGCCACTATGATTTGTTAATAAGTCAAAATTCCTTATTTGCTATCCTTTCCGGTGCTGCAGTATTTGTGACCAGTAGTGTAGGGGACCTGGGAACATGATGTGTGAAGGATAAACAGACGGCAATTTGAATGATGGAAAGCGTACAAATTATCTCTCGAGCTGTCCCTTACCAGTCTGAAAGTTTCGGATGATATCTTGTTTATTTTACCGAAGATCACATATTTACGCTACACTGGTGGAAGCTGGACTATAAGACGGCCTGGTTATTACAAGAAATTTCTGCAGTAATTCGCCTGCCTCGTGTCGCTAATGCTCGTTGCGAGATAACGCACTGGCAAAGCAACTGACTCGTGCTCCAGAGCAGCAGGGGTCTGATCTCACTGAGCCATCCTGTTTTAATCAACTTTGATTCCATCAGGAACCGTCGTGCACAGCGACCGTAGCCTATAAGGAAGGAGAGGCACAGAACAGTCAGTCGCAATCCAATTAGCTTTTATTATTCCTGCAAATCTAGATTTCGGCTATAATTAACTATCTTCAGTGCATTTTCCTCGTATTTCAACAACAGGTGTGTCCTTCTGCATATACACCTGTAAGAACATGTGGTGACTTGAACTGCCGCGAGTCTGTTGAAATCTAACGAAAATGCACTGAAGATGGCTATTTGCGTCCGAAATCTAAATTTGCAAGAATAATAAAAGCTAACGGGTTCGCGACTGACTGCTGTGTGCCTCTCCTTCCTTCCTTCCATCCTGATTTTTTCACGTTTATGCTTCGTGACTTCAGATTTATGTTACGTTCGTTAGTTCAGCTCGCACCGCAGGTGATTCCTTCCCCTGTCCTCCTCTTGCCTAAAACCGGAGCTGCTCCCCTAATGAGCTCCGTGTCAACTGAGCGTTGAATTCTAGCCAACATCCTTCTGTATCTCACATCCGCTTCCCGTACATAAGCTTCAAGATTTTATCCGTACATTTAACCTGGTCTGCGCTTTCTTTATCTGTTATTTCTCTGCCTACTCCTCACCGGCTAATGTTATTCGAAAGATCCAAATGGCTGCAAATGCCTCTGAGCACTATTGGACTCAACATCTGAGGTCATCAGTCCCCTAGAACTTAGAACTACTTAAACCTAACTAACCTAAGGACATCACACACATCCATGCCCGAGGCAGGATTCGAACCTGCGACCGTAGCGGTCACGCCGTTCTAGACTGAAGCGCCTAGAGCCGCAAGGCCACACTGGCCGGCCGAAAGATCCAGCCAACTGAAAGTTTAGCTATTGCTCCAACGCCTCACATTGCTGAGAAGAATTATATCCACTGTAACACATCTAGAAAGCGACGAACATTATAAAGCACTGTTACTCCTTTTACGTAACGGTCCTGATTTTTATCGGCTTCTGCACTAGCGTAGCGTTGCTAGGTACTCACTCTACAAATTATCTGCTATAGCACAGCAGTGTTGTTATTTTGAATTTTCCAATGGTACATCTTCTTCGTGTTGGACACCAGAGCTACAAAGTTTTTAAATGGTGGAGAACTTTTTTCGCTTAGGCTGTAACATTTATTGGAATCCCTCGTTAGTCACGTAAAAGACACAATTAGTGTCAGTTCATACACACTGTTTTCACGTGTAAATTTATTGAAGAGTTGAGTATGGGTACCAAAACCCGTATACAATGACCATAACGATAAACTGTTACAGATAATGCAACGAGACGCTGCAGATATTACGCATATTGTTCAACATAAGCAGCCCCGCGTACCGGCCCTGACGGACTATTCAGTACTGACGGACCACTATGTCATCCTCTGTGAATCGTGTCACTCAGATGCTGTACTGCAGAGGGTGTGGGGTCAGCACAAAGCTCTCCCGGCCACTGTCAGCTTCTCAGACCCTGGAGCCGCTGCTTCCAACCAAAAAAGGCTTTTCAGTTGGCATCACGAGGCAGAATGCAAGCCGGCCGCTGTGGCCGAGCGGCTCTAGGCGCTTTAGTCCGGAACCGCGCGACTGCTCCGGTCGCAGGTTCGGATCCTGCCTCGGGCATGCATGTGTGTGATGTCCTTAGGTTAGTTAGGTTTAAGTAGTTCTAAGTTCTAGGGGACTGATAACCTCAGATGTTAAGTCCCATAGTGGTTCAAATGGCTCTGAGCACTGTGGGACTCAACTGCTGATGTCATAAGTCCCCTAGATCTTAGAACTACTTAAACCTAACTAACCTAAGGACATCACACACATCCATGCCCGAGGCAGGATTCGAACCTGCGTCGTACCGGTAGCGCGGTTCCAGACTGTAGCGCCTAGAACCGCTCGGCCACTCCGGCCGGCTAAGTCCCATAGTGCTCAGAGCCATTTGAGCAGAATGCAAGCCGTTCCAGTCCTTCCAACGACGAAAACTTTAGGCAGTCATACGCACTGACCACACCTCTACAGCGGCGGACATTGTGCAGTGGGCGTCAAAAACTATATTTAATTACAGTAATGATTCCAGGAATTCAATAAGTCACTGTAAACATTGTAGATATTGTAATTTCAATACGTTTATACGTATTTGAAAATTTATAGGCTGACAGGAGTTTAGGATGTAAGATGTGATCAAAAAGAGGACCTAATAAATATTACAGTCTTAATCGGAAAAGTTGCCCTCAATTCCAGTGGAATCTTAGATATTTTGTTGGGATGAACTAAGAGATAGCGTCGATTCTGTCTGAGTAACAGGTTAAGAGTGGCGCTAAGGGACTTGTACATACCCTGCCACAATTTGACAGTGAACAGCGTCCCCTGCATGAGATTCACGGCGTGAGTGTGTGTGATAATGAATGAATCTTGAATTCGTCAGAGCTGTAACGGTGCTCCAGCAATAATTTTGTCGTCGAAGAGGTAGTTTCACGACGAGCAAGAAACGATTTTCAGTAACTTCGGTAGCAGTTTCTTTAGTAACGAACCCCTTTGGATTCACGGTCACAGTTTGAATTGCTGTTTGTGCGTTTCATTGTCAGAGGATTCTCAGTGGTGTTCTGACTGTGAATTTAGAACTGTGCTTTAATTCAAACATTTCCACTCGAATCTGCTCCCATTGGGAGGATGCAGTGCAGATCCCCGTCAGGCAAACGAGAATTAGATTTTCCGCGATTTTCCTATACCACTGTAAGTCAATTGCTGGAAAAATTCCTTCGGAAGAACACGGCATTAGTCCTTCTTGGTCATTGCTCGAATTTGATTGTTGACTTCATATGGAGAGTAATTGTGTGAAGATTTAAAGGTTTAGCAGTCTCTGACCACAAAAAGGGCAACATTTCCATTCTTTTGGATGTAGTAAGCTGATAATGGAGTTAAATTTTGCGCAGTCGTAGCTGCTCGATCGTCGGTAAGTCTTGTAACATATTATTAAGGAGGAATTTTTTGAATAAAATTTAGATTTATTGCTTTTTTCTTGCACCATCTTCTTGAGAATATAACCCTTTATATTTTCTCTCAGAGAGCTAGTCATCTTTGGAAAAGTTCATTAATATGGGCTTTACTTGCGTTATAAAATTCCAAACACTGTGCCAGACGCTTTTCAAGGATAATGTATTGCTTCGATGATTTTTTTATTTGAAATATTTAGGATGGGTATTGTACGTTTTTCTTTAAGCGTTTTGTCTTTACGAGGACTGTTTCGTTTATCGAGTCGTATGCAGACGATCCCGCTCGCCAAATAGATCCTAACACGAATTTTAAGAGCTGTAGAAGAAAAAATTGGTATGTAAATGAAATTTCTCTCAGGGTATTTTATTAATGTAGACAAACAATAGTTGAACAATGTCTGCAAGGGACACAAACATTGTATTGTAATCGTTCCAGGTAGACACATCACTCTGACACCGCTATTAGATGGACATAAATCTGAAGCCAGAAGTGATGTAGCTCCAAAACTTCCGGACAGCTTGACGATTGAATTAACAATAGCGTTTCCTCTAAATAGTGACTGGATAGCAGCTTCTCATCTTACGATACGAAAAGTGGTCTCGTACGCAATTGGCTGTAGTGCTGTTATCGAGTAGAAAAATATTTTCTTGGTAACAGGTGTGTACTTCATTGACGACAGCTAAAAAAAATTCAATGCACTGTTTTGCAGTAATGTGCTTTAAGTGATTACAGTAGAAGAATGCTTGACAATAGCGAATATTTAACTCTTCCGTGACTTCAGCAGTTTCTGAACTTTGCACTATATGCTATAGACATTTTTATGTTGGATTTCTGTGTTTGAAGCTCTCCTTAGACTCGTACATCGTTGGTTTATTGCCACTAGCAGATTTTTAATACTATAAATTTCATTTTCAGACGTCATCGTTATCCCAGGGCAGATTGATACCAGGAGTTTTCTCTACTTAATGAGAGGTTTTTACTTACCTCGACCGTTCTGTCTACCTGGAAATTGGTTAGGTGGGTAGTCTGTTGTCGGAACTTTGTGACAGGGAAGGAATTTTTGGAATTACAGGATCGGGTTTCCTGTGAAAACAATTATAGAGGATGCTGTCGTTTCCGCTACCCTCTGCTTCCAATTTCCATTGATCATTCTTAATAGGCGTGCTCCTAGAGGCAGTGTATCACCTTAAGGGCTGAAACCTACCTACCTGCTGCGGTGGCGTCATATTATGTAGTTGAAGGGAATCTTCACCCTCGCGTCCACCCTCTTGAGCTTCGTATGTGATAATTCACTACAGCGTCATCATCAGCTTAACTTTCATTGCCAGAAAGTGCGCTGTTATATGTCAGTTCTTGCAGATGGTAAAAATTGTATCGGCGTACAAGAACTTCTACCCTCGTGTATTGCCCCTTTCCTCAAATACAGTTTTACTGTCTTCAGCTGCGTGTGACCGCATCACCGCCACCCAATACCAATAGATCCTGCGTGCAATAATGGATGAGATGCCCCGCTGGGTAAAACCATCGACTCGTATTCTACAGGAATGTGTTTCATATTTCTGTCTGACCAGTCTCATTTAGCTTTCATGTTATTTTCCGTAGTTAATTTTTTTGTATTTATATAAACAAAAAAGTCTCTCATCAGTTCCCTTAATCAGATCACGATGGTTCCTTCAACAAAATCACAGCTAATTTTTTTCTCCATCTTTGTCTAGTTGACCCAAACCTTCATCTTTGACGACCTAAATTTCAACGAGAGTTTACTGTCGAATTGTGCTGTCTTCATGTCTGAGGACTGGCGTACATCCACTGCGTTCAAAATCGAAAACATTTTCACAAAACCTATCTATATTGTTCGGCCGATTTCCGTCGCATATGAATTATTGATTCTTGAAGTGGTTTCTTCCGTCAGTGTAGTGATGTTTAAATGTCTTTATAACTTCGTCCACTTGTGCTATTGTACTTGCGAATAAACAGAGGGCCACGTTTCATGTTTCATTCTTTAAAATCTTAAGGATGTGTCGCTCCTCGCCGGCCGCAGTGGCCGAGCGGTTCTAGGCGCTTCAGTCTGGAACCGCGCGACCGCTACGGTCGCAGGTTCGAATCCTGCCTCGGGCATGGATGTGTGTGATGTCCTTAGGTCATTTAGGTTTAAGTAGTTCTAAGTTCTAGGGGACTGATGATCTCAGATGTTAAGTCCCATAGTGCTCAGAGCCATTTGAACCATTTTGTCGTTGCTCGTCATCGGTGCCACCGTTGTTTTGAATAGAGCAACAGCTTTCATACTTTCAGCTATTACCCCGCCAGAGCAATTGAGAGTCGTCACTTATAGTAAATACGTTTGTCGTGCTGTTTATTCACACTTTTCTTGGTTTATCTTTTACAAGTTCGTGAGAACCACAAAACTCGCTGCCATGTTCATGCGAGTGAATGCCGTGGGACACCTGTTTTCCTTGTCACTTCTGAGAATGTAACGATTCAGTTGGCAACGGGACTTTGAACTCTTATTTTACTTAAAAAATGTTCAAATGTGTGTGTAATCTTATGGAACTTAACTGGTAAGGTCATCAGTCCCTAAGCTTACACACTACTTAATCTAAATTATCCTAAGGACAAACACACACACACACATGCCCGAGGGAGGACTCTAACCTCCGCCGGGATCAGCCACACAGTCCATGACCTTATTTTACTTACGGATCTGTGTCGCACAGTGGTTAAGGCAAGGTTTTCCATGATTTCCGTAAACCGCTAATGGGAAACTCCGGGATGTTTCGTTTGACTCCGTCATCGATGCAGCGTTAATAACTAGCCTTTCTTCCGTACATCGTTAGAGGCGAATTCCGACATAGTTCGTCTCAAGACGAAGTAGTCGATTTTTCTCCCTATCCCTTTTCATTTCGAGATTGTGCTCTGTCTCTAATGACATCTTCGTCGACTGGACGTTAATCCCTAATATTCTTCCTTTTTCCGTAATCCTGATTTCTTCTTGAGAAGAGAGCAAATTCTTTGAAATGACAATCTTGGGAAAAGAGAATTAAACCACACGTCTATTATCACTGAAATACTGAACAAACGTCAACCTGTGTCTAGTGATACACAATTTAGTAAAATTTAGAGTTGATCCACATCCTGGATAATAGAAAGAGAGTGAAAAAAGCTTTGATCTTGTATTTTTCTGAAAATTAAACTCGTCCAAAGCCACTGAAATATGAATTAGAAATTCTCTGAAGTAGATGGGAAGAATCGCTTACGAATCCGACAATAGTTGCATGAAGTATTGTAATAAAATGCACCTGTGTGTGTAACGGGGTGGGGAGGAGGAAGGGCGTATTTCAAACTGTGGGATGAAGGAATGGAAGTGTATTAAGTTATACAAAAATTATTAATTGTAATAAATAAAAATATGACATGTAAAGTAGAATTTAAAGTAGCATGGATCCAACAAGTTAAACAGAGCCTCGAGAGCACACAGATAGAAGCAGTGGAAGTAACAGACAGGGAGCTGCACACTCAGAAGGTAATCTGTTGAATAGTTCAGCCAGAGAATGAGGTAAAAAAAGCCAGATTGAATAACAACGGGTAAATACTACAACACGGTCTTATTCTCGTCTAAACTGCTCCTTCCCTCTCATGTCCTTCTATTCTTCTAACTGTAGCCTGTGTTTTGTACAGTTGTAGATAACATTTCATTCCGTGTATTTTGTCTCTGCTATCTTAAGAATTTTAAAGTCTATGTTTCACGGACGTTGTCGCCAGCTTTCTCTGTATAATGAGACAATTAGTAACCAAGTAATTGCTGGCAAAGTTAAACATTTTTGAGAAGCGCCACAGGAAAGACAATGATACAATAATCTGTAAGGCTGCCATGTGACAAGAGTACAGCAATCGGCAACATAAATTTCCTGGACGTTTTAAGAGACTGGTAGATGATGGGACCCCATGAAAACGTCTAAAACAGTGTATATGTAATCGGCGTGTAGTCTGTGTTGCGAACGGTTGATAACGTCCTTGCTTTTATGTCAACCACCACAGTTAGCAGTTTGCCGAAACATGTCGCTGAAGGCGCCAGCAGCATGTTGAAGCTACTGTGTGATCAGCCAGTGACTGATAAACAGAGGGTGGCTGCGTAGAGCGTACTCCGGCGAGTAAACACTGGAAGCGGCGGGTGGGGAAGCGCGCGACGCCAGTTAGACAAGTGCTCGACTCTGCACGTCCCGGTGATGTTTCCCGAATCACGAGCACACCGCAACAGGCTGCAGCACGACAGGGAATGTCACCAGTGGACCGCTCCACTGTGGAGACATGGCATCAGGAGCAGATATAAATAAGGGAGATGAAATGGGAATGAGAGAGTCGGAATAAATTGGAGATGAAGAGCAATTTGAGATGAAAATTTTGAAACGAGCTAGAGGCGATAACGGACTGTGGTGCCTTTGCAGTGTACCCGGTATGAGCACTGACTTTGTTATTCCTAATTCTCTGTGGTCAGGAGATTGCGGAGGCCTAACTGCGCTTGACATCTTTTAAGCAATTTTGAGTTTTGGTGATCTGTAATCCAACTTACCGTCACACACCTGTCTCTGATGACAGCATTCAGCAGGATCTCCTGTGCTGCTTATCTCTCAAGAATTGCAAAAACAGTTAGAGAAGTAAACTGATAAATTATTTTTTAACAAAGTTTTCTCGTCAAGAATCTCTGTATGCTTCGATTCAGGTGCAACCAAACCACAAGGAGTGGCCGAGCGGTTCTAGGCGCTACAGTCTGGAACCGCGCGACCGCTACGGTCGCAGGTTCGAATCCTGCCATGGGCATGGATGTGTGTAATGTCCTTACGTTAGTTAGGTTTAAGTAGTTCTTAGTTCTAGGGGACTGATGACCTCAGATGTTAAGTCCCATAGTGCTCAGAGCTATTTGCACCATTTTTGAATCCCTGCCTTTCGCCATCGCTTACGTAATTTTGTGAGGGCAACGGACGCTCGAATCTATGCCAGTAACAGTGAGCCTGGAGTAGTAACCATTCGACTATATTAGAGTACCAATTATTGCCTTTCAATTTGAATCTGTGCACATTCCTGCGAGAAGAAGCTACTAATAGCCAGTTGTCTGCAGTGCTAAATGGTGCAACCATTTTCATGAACTCGTTTCCAAAGCCGCTCCTGACTCATCTACTTTGGCTGAAACGAGTACGCCACCTTCTACTGCCCTAGGATCGGACCGCTGCTCTTGCGCTAATTGGGAGCTGCCTCTCCGATACTGTCTCCCATGCAACTCCGAACGCAGCGTTTCCATAGTGCGTGAAACACACTGTACTTAACGTAGAAGTGCTATGTCGTCGATAATAAATTTATTTTGATTGGTTTCCGTCGATCAAGCTTGATCACCACAAGGGGGAATCGCTATATTGTGTACTAAGCACATATGTGCCTCGCATCCGAGAACAAATCATAGATTCCGTGCAACATTCTGGTATCAGCCCGCACCATCTTTCGAAGACCAGCAGTACCTCCCCAAGCGTAGGCTGCCATTAACACCACAACATAAACCGCTGCGTAGGAGTGGAGCTTCGACCGGGAAGCATGTGCTGATAAATGGCGTCGCATTGCGTGCGACGGTGAATCGCGGTTCTGTACTGTCCCGGATGACTACGGCATCGACCTAGGAGAGGTCCCATTCTTCCTGTGTTTTCGGGAGGCGCTACGGTGTTACTCCTAGAATCATGGTGTGGAGAGCCATCCGTGGTTGAGAGAACTCTGACTGTACAACGGTTCACCACGGACATCCTGCGCCTTCATGCGTTACCTCTCACGAGACAGTGCCGTGGTGCTGTTTTCCAGCAGAACAATGCTCGTCCATACGTGACACATATCCCCATGAGCTGTCCGACCCCCCCCCCCTCCCCCCCCCGCCCTCCCAGTGTTGAGCCCCATGCCCCATGGCCAGCAAGATACCCGGATCTGTCCCTGACATAACAGGTGAGGGACCATCTCGAACCTCCACCCATTGTTGGTATTGAGGGTATCAAGGACCAGTTACAACAGTTGTGGGCCAGTTGCCTCGGGAGAGGCTACAGTGGATTTATGTCACCTTCCCAAGCGAATCAAAAAAAAAAAAAAATGGTTCAAATGGCTCTGAGCACTATGGGACTTAACATCTACGGTCATCAGTCCCCTAGAACTTAGAACTACTTAAACCTAACTAACCTAAGGACATCACGCAACACCCAGTCATCACGAGGCAGAGAAAATCCCTGACCCCGCCGGGAATCGAACCCGGGAACCCGGGTGCGGGAAGCAAACGAATCAGTTCATGCATCCAGGCCAGAGCGGGTTTAACGTCACACTGACAACTAGGCTTATACTGCCAAGTTGTTTGTAAATTTGACTAGATTTTGTAATCACTGAAATTACATAACATAGACTCTCAGTCTGCGAAGTTTTATTTCATTTGCTCCTGCCCTTCTGGACGCTTCACTTTCATTGTCAGTCGATGTATGATGACAAATGTTTTTCTTTCAACGGGCTTTTAAGAGCATCGCTCAGCTAATTTTATATTGTTAACATCACACTATTAACTATGTTAAATATACTAGCTTGATGTTTTATGACCCTGATGATCTGTGCGATCGAGAGCTTCTAAAACGACTTATCTTGGTGATAATGACACTTTAAATTTTTAAAACTCTGGGACACTACCTACAGAACACACACGGTTTCTAAGAGTAACGAATTGAAATGTGAAGCCTATCTACACAGTCCATGTCGGCTACTACTTCTATTGGAGAAAGAGAATGTGAGACATGTGGCGAAACATATTAAGAACTTATATGAATGTGTGGTGTCTGTTCTTTCTGACATGTCCGAAAGAATAGACACCAGGAATAATCTGCAGCTGTTATACACACATCAAAATGGTTCAGTTGGCTCTAAGCACTATGGGACTTAACATCTGAGATCATCAGTCCCCTAGACTTAGAACTACTTAAACCTAACTAACCTAAGGACATCACACACATCCATGCCCGAGGTAGTATTCGAACCTGCGACCGTAGCAGCCGCGTGGTTCCGGACTGAAGGGTCTAGAACCGCTCGGCCACAGTGGCCGGCTATACACACACACACACACACACACACACACACACACACACACACACACACACAAATGCATCACCCCGGTTCCCAGAATTCCTGAAGATAAGCGTTGTCTGTGGATATTGTATCACACACACAGTCCCTTTGATTGTTCAGAGATGTCACTCAGCCCGCCCAAAGATGTAAACAATCATGCATGAACAGCGCCTATCAGACGGAGGGGGTGCGATAGCCGATCAGTTCCAGTCATTCCACCAGGTAGGAGGTACACGGCTCGTGTTGTCTAAAGTTGAACCATGGCTACACGGTCAATACCGCGTTTCGATCCCGTCCGCATTGTTACTCTGTGCCAGGAAGGGCTCTCAACAAGGGAAGTGTCAAGGTGTCTCGGAGTGAACCAAAGCGATGCTGTTCGGACATGGAGGAGATACAGAGAGACAGGAACTGTCGACGACATGCCTCGCTCAGGCCGCCCAAGGGCTACTGCTGCAGTGGATTATGACTCGGGGGAACCCTGACAGCTACGCCGCCACCATGTTGAATGATGCTTTTCGTGCAGCCACAGGACGTCGTGTTACGACTCAAACTGCGCGCAATAGGCTGCATGATGCGCAACTTCACTCCCGATGTCCATGGCGAGGTCCATCTTTGCGACCACGACAAAAAATGGCTCTGAGCACTATGGGACTTAACGTCTGTGGTCATCAGTCCCCTAGAACTTAGAACTACTTAAACCGAACCAACCTAAGAACATCACACACATCCATGCCCGAGGCAGGATTCGAACCTGCGACCGTAGCGGTCGCGCGGTTCCAGACTGTAGCGTCTAGAACCGCTCGGTCACCCAGGCTGGCAACCACGACACCATGCAGCGCGGTACAGATAGGCCCAGCAACATGCCGAATGCACCGTTCAGGATTGGCATCACGTTCTCTTCAACATGAGTGTCGCATATGACTTCAACCAGACAATCGCCAGAGACGTGTTTGGAGGCAACCCGGTCAAGCTGAACGCCTTAGACACAGAGTCCAGCGAGAGCAGCAAGTTAGAGGTTCCCTGCTATTTTGGGGTGGAATTATGTGGGGCCGACGTACGCCGCTGGTGGTCATGGAAGGCGCCGCAACGGCAGTACGATACGTGAATGCCATCCTCCTACCGATAGTGAAACCGTATCGGCAGCATATTGGCGAGGCATTCGTCTTCATGGACGACAATTCGCGCCCCGTTCGTGCACATCTCGTGAATGACTTCCTTCAGGATAACGACATCGCTCGACTAGAGTGGCCAGCATGTTCTCCAGGCATGAACCCTATCGAACATGCTTGTGATAGATTGAAAAGGGCTATATATAGACAATGTAACCCATCAACCACTCTGAGGTTCAAAATGGTTCAAATGGCTCTGAGCACTATGGGACTTAACATCTGTGGTCATCAGTCCCCTAGAACTTAGAACTACTTAAACCTAACTAACCTAAGGACATCACACACATCCATGCCCGAGGCAGGATTCGAACCTGCGACCGAAGCAGTCGCGCGGTTCCAGACTGCGCGCCTAGAACCGCTAGACCACCGCGGCCGGCCCACTCTGAGGGATCTATGGCGAATCGCCGTTGAGGAGTGGGAAAATGTGGACCAGCAGTGTCTTGATGAACCTGTGGTTAGTATGCCACGACGAATACATTCCCACAGGACGTCGGACGTGTTTGTGCAGCTGCACTGAAGGCGGTGGATTCATTGCCCAGCTAGGGCTACCAAATTGTATGAATATGTGGTGTCTGTTCTTTCGGACATAATACGAGGATCACTCCAAAAGAAACGCACACAATTTTTTTAAATCCATCTTTTGTTCTACATGTTTGAAAGTTTTACAGTGTGTAGATACATCCTTTAGGAACAATACTTTCATTTCTCCACATAATTTCCGTACCTCTCAACTGCCTTACGCCATCTTGGAACCAGCGCCTGTATACCCACACGGTAAAATTCTGGACCAACCTGTTGGAGCCACTGCTTGGCAGCGTGCACAAGGGAGTCATCATCTTCAAACCTTGTTCCACGAAGAGAGTCTTTCAGTTTCCCAAAGAGATGGTAGTCATATGGAGCCAGGTCAGGACTGTAAGGCGGGTGTTTCAGTGTTGTCCATCCGAGTTTTGTGATCGCTTCCATGGTTTTTTGATTGACATGTGGCCGTGCAAAACATCATGCTTTTGCCGGTGTGGTCGAACACGACTCAGTCGAGCTTGAAGTTTCTTCAATGTCGTCGCATATGCATCAGAATTTATGGTGGCTCCACTTGGCATGATGTCCACAAACAAGAGTCCTTCGGAACCGAAGAACAACGTAGCCATAACTTTTCCAGCAGAAAGTGTGGTTTTGATTTTTTTTTCTTGGGTGAGTTTGCATGATGCCACTCCATTGATTTCCTCTTCGTCTCTGGTGAAAAATGATGGAGCCATGTTTCATCACCTGTCACAATTCCCCCAAGAAATTCATCTCCACCATTCTCGTACTGTTCCAAAAGTTCGCTGCATACCGTTTTTCTTATTTCTTTGTGAGCCACTCTGGGAACCCACCTGGCACAAACTTTTTTTAACGCCAACACTTTCAGTATTCTGCAAACACTTCCTTCCCCTATCCCAACGTAACGTGACAATTCGTTCACTGTGATGCGTCTGTCAGCAGTCACCAATTCCTTAACTCTCTGCACATTGTCTGGAGTGTGTGCAGTACGAGGCCTGCCGCTGCGAGGACAATCGTCAATATTGCCGTGCCTGCTTTCATCACGTAACCTGCAGGCCCACCGACCAACTGTACTGCGATCGACAGCATCATCTCCATACACCTTTTTCAACCTCTTGTGGATGTTTCCCACTGTCTCGTTTTCACAGCAGAGGAATTCTATGACAGCACGTTGCTTCTAACGAACTTCAAGGGTAGCAGCCATCTTGAAAACATGCTGTGACGGCGCCATTCATGGGAACAGGTTGATGGTTCAAATGGCTCTGAGCACTATGGGACTTAACTTCTGAGGGCATCTGTCCCCTAGAACTTAGAACTACTTAAACCTAACTAACCTAAGGACATCACACACACCGATGCCCGAGGCAGGATTCGAACCTGCGACCGTAGCGGTCGCCCGGTTCCAGACTGTAGCGCCTAGAACCGCTCGGCCACTCCGGCCGGCCGGAACAGGTTGAAATAAGTTTGAAAACAAGCGGGAAGGGTGTATCTACACATTGTAAAACTTTCACACATGCAGAATGAAAACTGTATTTTTACAAAAATAGTGTGCATTTCTTTTGGAGTGACCCTTGTATTAAGGACTCCCGAATCCATACGTCGAGTGTCATGGAATATCCCTACTCAGTAACAAGTACGTACGACTTGACAAAAGATATGCAAAACGCAACTCTGTAGGTTGACATAATATCAAGAGAAGAAAGAGAACCATTCTGACGATTTCTTGCCAATTAACGAGTATTTGCGCACCAATGCAACTCTCTTCGAAGTTAGGAGCTTAGCTCGTAATTTCGTTGTAACTTGGTGATGATCGCAGGGTTAGGAGCAGTGTCAGCTCTTGCTGCCTGGGGTGTCGGCCTGGCTCGGCCTCTTTGTGGCGACGAAGCGCTCCCAGCCGAAGCCGTCCGCTCGAGGAAGCTTCAGCCGGTGAAGGGGACGGCCGAAAGCAAATAAATACCAGGCAGGGCGACAATATTATGGCACCGGGAGGGCGTGGAGCGGTGCGCGATTGGTCCGGCGGCAGCTCCCCTCGGCGCGCCTGCTGACGTCAGTGATGGATGCGACGGCGCCCGCCTCTGCCCAACATCACAGGGACGCCGGGGCCGTCCGCGTCGCCCAGGCGTCCTGCGGGGGGAAAAAACCCTCAATTCGGCTGCGCTCGTTTGCTCGCCCGCCCTGTAGCTGTAGGTGATCCTGCCTTTGTTCTGCCCAGTGCTTCCGCGCGCTCCGTGGGGCAGCGAACGATAGAATAATGACCCAATGAAGAGAACAGATCTTACCTGCAAGTATACAGTCCATAACCTAAGAACACAGGACAAAAAAATTGTTGCTCCAAGGAGACATCACGTTAATAGCGTGTTACACCGCCTGAAGCTCTCGTGGTGGCCACAGTTTGGCTAGGTAAAAGGGTTCACAAGTCTCCCCAGATGTGCCATGTCCAGCTGAAGCCGCTCGTTAATGATAAGATATGGAAAAAAGCGCGGGTGACGCCTGTATATAAAAAAGGGTAGAAGGACGGATCCTCAAAATTACAGTCCAATATCCTTAACATCGGTTTGTTGCAGGATTCTCGAACATATTCTCAGTTCGAATATAATGAATTTCCTTGAGACAGAGAAGTTGCTGTCCATGCATCAGCACGGCTTTAGAAAGCATCGCTCCTGCGAAACGCAACTCGCCCTTTTTTCACATGATATCTTGCGAACCATGGATGAAGGGTATCAGACGGATGCCATATTCCTTGACTTCCGGAAGGCGTTTGACTCGGTGCCCCACTGCAGACTCCTAACTAAGGTACGAGCATATGGGATTGGTTCCCAAGTATGTGAGTGGCTCGAAGACTTCTCAAGTAATAGAACCAAGTACGTTGTACTCGATGGTGAGTGTTCATCGGAGGTGAGGGTATCATCTGGAGTGCCCCAGGGAAGTGTGGTACGTCCGCTGTTGTTTTCTATCTACATAAATGATCTTTTGGATAGGATGGATAGCAATGTGGGGCTGTTTGCTGATGATGCTGTGGTGTACGGGAAGGTGTCGTCGCTGAGTGACTGTAGGAGGATACAAGATGACTAGGACAGGATTTGTGATTGGTGTAAAGAATGGCAGCTAACTCTAAATATAGAAAAATGTAAATTAATGCAGATGAATAGGAAAAAGAATCCTGTAATGTTTGAATACTCCATTAGTAGGGTAGCGCTTGACACAGTCACGTCGATTAAATTTTTTGGGCGTAACATTGCAGAGCGATATGAAGTGGGACAAGCCTGTAATGGCAGTTGTGGGGAAGGCGGATTGTCGTCTTCGGTTCGTTGGTAGAATTTTGGGAAGATGTCGTTCATCTGTAAAGGACACCCCTTATAGAACGCTGGTGCGGCTTATTCTTGAGTACTGCTCGAGCGTTTGGGATCCCTATAAGGTCGGATTGAGGGAGGACATAGAAGCAATTCAGAGGCGGGCTGCTAGATTTGTTACTGATAGGTTTGATCATCACGCGAGTGTTACGGAAATGCTTCAGGAACTCGGGTGGGAGTCTCTAGAGGAAAAGAGGCGTTCTTTTCAAGAATCGCTATTGAGGAAATTGAGAGAACCAGCATTTGAGGCTGACTGCAGTACAATTTTACTGCCGCCAACTTACATTTCGCAGAAAGACCACAAAGATAAGATAAGAGAGATTAGGGCTCGTACAGAGGCATATAGGCAGTCATTTTTCCCTCGTTCAGTTTGGGAGTGGAACACGGAGAGAAGATGCTAGTTGTGATACGAGGTACCCTCCGCCACGCATCGTATGGTGGATTGCGGAGAGTGTATATAGATGTAGCTGTAGATCGCGCGGAGCGACAAAAATTACTGGGATTTTGTTTCCTACGTGTCATCCGTTGTTCCAAGAGGTCCCAGGTATTTTCTATGGGATTGATATTGAGTGAATTAGCTTGTCAGTCGAGCTGTGGTAGAATGCCTGTCTCTTCATCAAACAAGTACGTACGTGTGCAGTCCTGTGAACAAGACTGTTTCTATCCTAAAGACAAAGGTAACCACAGCATACTCATCATGAAGATAAAGAGTATTCCAGGAGAACTGGTCAGTAGTCAGGGATATGACAGAAACCACCGTTCGAAACAAAAGAGACCAGTAAACATGGGCTCAAAAGTACATACCTCACGGGCTATTAGCAGTCGTTCGTCTTCGCTGCTGTGGAACACACCTCTTCGACTGAGCAAGTGCTCGTAGCTCTTAGGGTATGCATTTTAGAGCTCACGTTTACTAGAAAAATTTTTCTTGTTTCGGTCCATACTATCTCCTCTCAAAATATGGAAATCAAAGAGTTTGCAGTAGAAGACATTTGTTCCACAGTATCGATGATGGAGTGCTCATAGCTTTTAACGCATGGGTTTTAGAGCCCAGGTTTATTAGAGTTTTTTGCTCCGAACGGTCGTTCCTGTGGTATCCCTAATATTGACCATTTCTCCTGAGACAGGCTATATAGACGAAAGTGCAACAATGGTCACTGAGGTTATTCAAATGAACGTCCTCGTTCTTGTCCACTGTAACCTGAAAAAGTGGGCCGAAGTCATGGTACAAACCCCCCACCCAATCCCACCTGTCGGCTCTCTTATCCCCTCCTCCCCCCTCCCCCCCCAAAAGAAACACAGAACACCTTGCGGCCCGAATTACACGCTCCATCCAGTGCGAACTGAACACCTTGTTGAGAGAACATCGCACGCACACCTTGCATCATCTGTAAAGGGACAAAATCGGACCACACTACACGCCTCCAGTGCGCTGCTCTCAGCAGTTGTATGTGCCCGTGAGACATATCATCTTCAAGGATGACATCCTTATGTAGGCGGCGAGTTTTGACATTGCACCATGTGGAGACTGTACAGTGAGTGACACATTTCGAGGAGAGCCTCCGCAGTCAGTCAGTTCCTGTGAGCAACATGTTGATGGTAGGAGACTGTCGTGTTTAATGTAATGGAAGAAAATCGCCCACCAACAACAGATATGCAGCCATACCTCCAGAACCATCACCTTCATTTGCAGTATGTATGAATTATCAGCGGAAAGATGTGAGTTACATGCTGTAAGTGTATTTATTCCGTTTCACACTTATTTAGCGGACTAGTCTTTTAGTGCATTACGTCTCGTGGATTCTACAAGATGAGACGGCTAAGCCAAACCACCGCACCTCGATATAAGTTTTTTGTTCGGTATGCATTTTGGGTGGCTTAGCTGTCCCACCCTCTATTCGTCTTAGTGGAGATTCAAACTCTCTTTTCGCTGAATGTTCATTCACTGCGTCATCTATTGGATAATAAATGTCAGCACCATCAGGTTTGAGTACTGATGTTGAAAGGTGGCTACACTGAGCCACAGCGCCAGAGATTGCGCCAAAGAGTATTATTCAGCCGCCTCCACGGGCAGTTCTTGTCGAGAAGTCGTGGTGGAGAGTACTTATCGAGATGTGGTAGTTGTGAGTCGGTGTTGAGATGTTGTAGTAGGGAGTGCTTGTTCCATGTTTTATGCAGTTGTTTGATGGGCTAGACAGCAGATGTTGTTCGAATGGAGATATTGTAATGATCAGAGTGCTTTTCGTCAATATATATGAAGGTAAAACTTCCCTTTTCTTGTTTTTATTTCAATGTCTTAAATAATGCGTCATTACAGGTTCAGTCAACAAAGCATCTGTCTTGTGTTCTTGTATTAGAGTGTAATTCTGGTTTTCTTGCGCAATTATAGTATTTCTAATTTTTTTAATTACTTCAGTATAAATGGTATTTAAAATTTCTTGTCTTATTGACGAAGAACCGTGCCAGATGTGTACGTTGAATCACACTTCCACACACAGAACAGTTACACTTGTGCTTTGGTTTCGTACGTTTTATAGTTGCTGGGGACTTAATTAATTAACTGTGTTAACGGAAATTTTCTTTCATTCTTTGTTGTTATTCTATGCAGTCAGATTGCGTACTAAAACTAGTCAGGGCCAACCGTTTACGAGACTTCGTAATCGGACAGACAACTACTAAAAATTAAAAGTATTTGCATTTCATATTTAAATAATTAAGCCCCCATGCAATGTAACACAAAATGAAATACCGCTGACATTCAGTGTTGCTGCTAGGGGCAACAGTTACGTACATCTGTTACTCTTATACGTTTACAGCTGTGCCTAGGAACAGTCTCTCATAACTAGCGTAGCGAGTACTAGTGGTTGTTCACTTCTTAGTATTGTACATTAAGTTCACATTGAGCTGGTACACGGAAGAGTAACTGAAAACTTTAGCCCTGTTCTTCTCTGATGTTCATCACTCCTAAAATTACTCACAAAAATTGTGTGGCGCTATTACAAAGTGAGTGACAACGCCGGGCTTTCAGGGAAAGCCTGTTTGGGAAGGAAGGCGATTAAATCTCTGTCCAACCATGCAGAATCACGTTCTCGGTAGTTTCCTTAAATCACTTTAGTAGAATATCTGGACGATTCCTCTGAAAAGTCTCCAGTCTTTTTCCTTCCCTCTAACCTTCGAGTCCGATCTCTGAGTGATGTCGTAGTTGAAGTGTGGTTAATCTCACTCTTCATTCCTGTCCTGCGAGATGTCCCGCGAAACTTGAGATGATGGTGTGCTGTGCAGCTGCTGAGAGACACGTCTACAGCCTCGCAGCTGTTTTCGTTGTTTCCCGTTTGGTGGAAAAAATGCGCACAATAGACTGAGCTCTCCTGTCTGTCGTTTTCGGGCAGTATGTAGATTCCTCCGATTGGAATATTTGTTATTCATTAGTTTAGCATAAAATGGTTCAAATGACTCTGAGCACTATGGGACTTAACAGGGTCATCAGTCCCCTAGAACTACTTAAACCTAACTAACCTAAGCACATCACACACATCCATGCCCGAGGCAAGATTCGAACCTGCGACCGTAGCAGTCGCGCGGTTCCGGACTGCGCGCCTAGAACCGCGAGACCACCGCGGCCGGCAGTTTAGCATAATGCTGTGGAAATCTTAGTTCCGTTTCTTGTGTATACTAACGTCTTTCACGCACGTTGTCTTTCTTTGTGTGCCAATAGTGAGCTGACGTCGGAAAGTTAACAGTCTGAAAGGATTCCTCAGCCTGTTTGACGGGTGGTTTGTGTAGCTCCTGGACAGAAACAGCCCCTGTGCTCTTCTGCGTCATACACCCAACCTTAGTTGCGATGCTCGAAGATTCTTGTTTCAGGATAACGTTCTGGTTGCTACTAGTAGATTAACGCGCTCCTTAACATTTACGTATACATCGTTACATGTCAACACAGTGAGAGTAGCACACATTATTTGTCTGCATGATACAGCCATGCTTGAACACATGGTTCATAGATTTATAAAGACAGACAACGATCGAAGCTGGTAAACAATATAAAATAATACTGATAAACAGTCACGATCTAAATGTGCGAAAATAATTGGTGAGCGAGGTGGTGCAGTGGTTAAAGCACAAGTCCCATCGGGAGGACTGCTGCTTTAAGCCGCCGCTGACCATCCTGATTTTGGTTTCCCGTGGTTACCCTAAACGCCTTTAAGCAAATACCAGAATGGTACCTTTGTAAAGGGCAGGAACGGTTTCCTTCCCCACACTTCCCCATTTGGATCTTGCGCCTCATCTGTAATGGCCTCGTCGTCAGTAGGGCATTACATCCTGATGTTGCATCATCCCTCCTGCGATAAATAATACCTAGAACCAGATTAATTGTCGTAATCGTTGTACGCCCTTAGTCGTTGTATTGATCGTTCTTGTCGACATGAAATGTGAGACATGAAGTTTCGGAATGATACAGACTGTTATCTAACTTTACCCAAACGTATTTCAGTAGATTTGCCATCATCGAAGTTCTTTTTATTTTCTTTTTTTAGGTGTAATCTCTTTTTTTAAAGTTGATGCAGTTTTTATATTCTGTGCAGTAATGTCCATCAACATTGTGTATTTTTGTTTGTATTGTGTTTGTATGTATTTCAGAGCGAAAGTTCCATCTTCAGAGCACACTCTGAAATACAACCGAAATGCAAACGGTTGTCGGACATCCACTATTAAATACACATACAGTGAGTATTGCAGTTAAAACCGAAAACCGAAAACTGAAAAGGGTGAAAGTGTATGATAATTGAAGCATAAACTTTCCATTAAACATGAATATGCAAATTTGCCGTTTGCGAGATAATTGTGACTATCTGATTAAGAGGCCCCACTGACTGTAGTATGAAATATTGTCCTTCTTACTTCAAACGCATTTGAAATGTTAACTTCTCAATTAAGTAATCATCCAATAAGGCTCAGTTTTCACCCATGGCCCATGGTTAGGAAATGTGGTAGGTGCATGGTGGGCCACCGCTGTGATTTGTTGCTGTGGTAAGAAGACGTCTGATGCGTCGATTTTGTCAACGATTGGCAGCAGCCGTCAGTCCTCTGGTTTTTCTTGTCTGGGGCCACCTCAAAAGTGGAGTGTGCTGTACTCTCGCTGATATTGTTGAAGCACTGTGTTAGAGCCAAGATTGGGAATATTTGAAAAAAATTTATAACTCTTTGCAGAGACGAGTGCAGCATTACAATCATGACTAACTGTGGAACACTCTTTAAACAGGTGTGAGTGTACAGTACATTGTACCGTGTAGCTACTAATGGGGACATAATCGAGAAGTTAACGTTTTCAGATACGTTAATTGTGCTAACTAGGAGGGTATTGTGTACTAAAGTCATTGTCCCCTCGTAACCACACATTCGCAATTATCTCGCAAACGACTGATTTGTAGACCCCTGTTTATTGGAGCGTTTTTACATCTGTTGCCGTATGTTTTCACTCTTGGTGAGGCGTCTTGTCACGGTCCGGGCGGCGGGCGGCGGCCGGCTGCCGGCTCTCCCCCCCCCCCCCCCCCCAACCCCCCACCCACGTCGGAGGTCCGAATCCTCAAAATGATTCAAATGGCTCTGAGCACTATTGGACTCAACTTCTGAGGTCATTAGAACTTAGAACTACTTAAACCTAACTAACCTAAGGACATCACACACATCCATGCCCGAGGCAGGATTCGAACCTGCGACCGTAGCGGTCTCGCGGTTCCAGACTGCAGCGCCTAGAACCGCACGGCCACTTCGGCCGGCTCGAATCCTCCCTCGGGCATGGGTGTGTATGTTGACCTTAATGTAAGTTAATTTAAATTATATTAAGTAATGCTTAAGCTTAGGGACCTATGACCTCAGCAGTTTGGTCCCATAAGACCTTACCACAAATTTCCAATTGTTATACACACTGCATATCCTGAACTGCCTTTCTACGCCGAGGGAATCAAATATCGATTCATTAAATTATATACTGGGTTGGTGCATAAGTTCATAGCGTTTTTCCGTAAGTTTAATAATCAGAATAGATAAACAGAACAGAGACTTTGCTCAACAATAACATATTTTCCTTCACTGTTTACAATACTCCGCGAACGCTGGGATAACTTTTCGATTCCACGACTGTAGAAATTATGTGATTTTTGAGGCAAAGAACTCGTCGAGTCTTGTTCAGAGTGCGTTTTCATCCGGAAAAGAAGTTCCTTGAAGGTTGTTCGATAGCCAGCGGAAAAGGGGAGAATATGACAACACATGATCAACCCAATTTCTGTATAGTGCTTTTTGTCAGTCTGGCAGACTGCGGACGGGCGTTACCTTGGAGTAACATTTCTTCACCCAGTCTTCTTGGTCGTTGTTCTTGGACCGCGTCTGCAAGGAGTCTCAGTTGTTGACAATAAATGTCAGCAGTGATGATTGCACCACGGGGAAGCAGTTCGTAGTACACCGCACCGTCGCTGTTGCACCAGGTGCATAACATTATGTTTTCTGGATGCGCGCAGGTCTTTGTACGGGGAATTGCTGCTTTGTTTGGGCTCCTTTCCTTAGGTTAGCATAAAGAGACAATTTCGCGTCACCAGTAACGATACAGGGTAGGAATGGTCGGTATGTGCACGTGCCAATTGATGACGACCAAGCAGACATGCACATGTGGCCACCCGTACATTTTTGTGATTTTGGCGTAGAGTATGCGATAGCCATACACCGTTTATTGAACCTTCCCCATTGTATTCAAATGTCGCACGATAGTGGAATGATCACAGTTTATCACATTTGCCAGTTGTCGAGTACAATGACGTGGATCATTGTAGATTAATGCGTTTAAACGATCATCATCGAACCGCCAACGTTTTCCTGAACATGAAGAGTCACTAACGCCAAAACGATCCTGCTTAAAACAAGAAAACCATTTTCTTGCTCTGTCCAGTGGCATCATCCCCATTTCTGGCTACCCCCGTTGCTGCCACCCGTCTATTGGAACTCAGACAGAAGAATTTGTCTGAAACATTCCGATTCCTCCACTTGGAGGGTTGGAAGTTTAATAGTGACAACTCTTTATTTACAGCTCGTACAAAATAGACACGTGTTTCAAAGTTTTACTGGCCTTCAAAGTAGACACCAGCATTGTGTATAAGCCGTTGCCAGCTATGTGGAAGTCGTAGCAGTGCAGTTGTGTTGACAGTTCGAGCAACGCGGTCTATTTCCCGACGAATTTGTAGCAGTTCTGAAGCGAATGCCGTGAAGTGTTCTCTTCAGTTTAGAAATCGAGTTGAACTCACGAGGGCTTAAATCGGGGGAGTGCAGTAGGTGGTATAGCACTTGGTACTCCATTTTCTAGAGCCCACAGCTCCAATCACTGTGTCCAAATGACAAAACGTCAATATGTATACTTAGAAAGGAACAGTGATCTACAAATGAAAAATGACACTCGGTAAATAAACCCATAGCAACCGGAATACCAACATGCGAAAGAAAAACATTAGGAACCCAATATTTTGTCTTGTTTGATAATGCAGTGCAGCATAAAGATTAATTCAGTTGCTCGTGATCCACGAATCGTATTCCCCAAAGAAAAACTGCAACGGCAGGATCAGTAATTTTTGCCTATTTTAATGACTTGAGACACAGCAATATGAGTCATCTGGCAAGAATCTGCTCTTGCTGATGTACTCCAATAAGGCACGGCATTCACGTGTATAACGTCATATATTCGTAGGAATAATTTGCTTTGAAATTATCTGTTGCTGTAAAGGATTACCTTTACACAAATCTGCGATTGATCCGTATCATATACGGCATACACACATTCGCAGCATACGTAAAAGCACGGAGAGCACCACCCACGATGCCGTATTTCTCGCAGTTGTATTTCGTTTGAAATCGCAAGCGATGCAGCTAAACAGTTGCCGCGAGGCGTGCGGGACTGGCACAGTTACGCGTTTTGTTGGTTGCCCTGTGCCGGACGTGCGGCTTAGGTTTTTGTGTCCGCCGAATCAGCTCGGTTTCCCCGGTATCAGATGGCAGGCCGGCGGGCCAAACTGTTAAAGCGGCACGTCTGAGCGAGGGCGGCTGCGCGCGGCGCCGCTGCAGAGCAGGAGACCCCGGCCACGGGCAACGGCAGTCGCGCCCACGACCAGCTGCCAGACATGTCGCGCTGCGTCGACGGCCTGCGCCGCTGCAACAAGGTGCGTTCCGTGTGCTGCGTGCAGCCGCATTATGTTGGCAGCCGTGCGTCATAAGCTGCGCATCGCCGGAATGGCGGCCGGTGCCGCGCCCCTCGAGAACAGCTGACTGGCGCCGGGCGCTCGGTGCGTTTATTGATTGTGTCTAACGTTGTTGCTCTCCTGTGACGTCTCTAGAACGCGGGTAAACTAGTGGGGGACAAACCCGATGACAGGCCGGATCGCCATTGTGATGCTGGTGCTCCAGCGTGGCTACCTTGAAACAGATCGCTCATAAACTCGCAAAAAATTGTATCCTTATTGACGTCACGCCTACGAACTTTCCGTGTTGAGGTAGGAATGATAGTTCGATAGTTGCAATGATTTTGGAAGCTGTTACAGTGGCATTATCAGAACAGTATCTTAGTATACTAAGTTATACTCAGATACTGATGTACTTCTATGCCAGTAAAAAGTTGTACGCAGGTACGTAGTGATAAGAGAAAAACCAAATATTGTATTTTCCTTCTCACACTTACAGGTGTCACAGTTTTCACTGACTGTGGATAGCTGTAATGTAACGCAGTGCGTTTCGTACTCTAGTGTGTTACATAACTTTTAATTTTTGAAGATTACGATTTGAATGCACTCTCCTTAGCGAAAAGAGAAACGTTCCGTAGAAAGGAGAAGCTAATGTAAGTTAACCAGTTTGGTTCTATTATCAAGATAGATTCGTAGCTTAGGCATTGACTGACTTGATGACATTGTTTCAAAATGGACGTAGTGTATGAAATGGAGGCCAGAATACAAAAATAGTTCTGCAACGTTTCCAACGATAACAGCAGTCTCCCAGATGTTACATCTCCTCTTTCTTGCTGGACAAATCGAAGAGATCGTTAAAAGTAGAGCGAAAACCGCTGTGCATTGTGTTGTAAGTACTATCTGTGTGAACTGTATAGATGGTTTTTCTTTTTTGATTTGAGCGTATCGAAGAACTAAACAGATGCTTTGGTTCGACCTGCAACATTTTCGCCTGTTGGGAAGCACATGCAAAATCAGATCCATCTCATTTTCGGCGAATGTCAAGCGAATCTGAAGGCGCCTTCGAAGTTGCGATCGAGTTAACGGTCGGAAGAAATGATTCGCTTGTTGATTAAAAACAGTTGATTCTCGCCGCGCAATCAGCAATGTCGCCGGATTAGTTCGCCTCTTCTGTAGAACAACCGTCTCGCTGCCATTTTTCTCAGTTTATTGAACAACATAAGGAACTAACGATTATATTTTCACGTTTTTGTTATCGCACGCTTATTTAACGTCGGTCAGAATATGCTGTACTCCGGTCGTAGAAAGTTCTTTGCAAACGGTTGTCATAAAGGAGCATTCGGCATAACTCTCTCATATTTCTCTGTCGCACTCTCTTCTCAGAAGCAGAGTTGTCCAAGAGGCAGTATGAACATCAGTTTCACACGCCGACATCGTATGACTTGTTATTTTAGCCACTTGGTCTACAGCTCCACGACAAACCTTATGTTGGGAGGATTTTTTAAACACTCCATAACCTGGGATATTATTGCCGGTTAGAAACTGCTCATTTATTGTTTCTCGGTTATGAGCACCCATCATATTACCTAAGAACTTCTACTTAACCGTAGAATCTGCGTCGTTCGTGTTTCTTTTCTTTTCATTCTGGGATCCACTTGTTTAGGAGCAAATTACAAAGTGGTTAGTATTCTTCTTTAGCAACAAATCATTAACAGGTGCAACATCGACTAATGCATATTTATTGCCAGGAGCTTGCGTATTACATGTCATTATGACACCAACAGGCTCCGTGTCTCTCAGGAAAAAAAGTAGAAAGATCAATAAGTTGTTCTTCGATTGCTAGCGTTTTGTTATTTTCTCTAGTCTTACAGGACAGTATAACCAAAAGCTATTTTCCACAGAAGAAACAACTGAATATCTAGTTTTCGGAACCCTGGATCAATAAAAGAAACAAGAAAGACTGTAAATATGCTGTAGCATGTAGCAATGAGTGCTGTGTTATTGAGATAATTGTCACCTGCAGTAAAGAATAACAGGACTGTTTCGCTGAAAAACCCTTAAAGTTATATTTAAATATAAGTATACTGAAGAACAGTGTATACCTTCCAGCATACTGATGAAGGCAGTTTTATTCAAGCGGGAAATGTTTTTTATCTGGTTTTGAATGAGTGTCTTTGAAAGAGATCATGTTGTTAACTGTATATCCCATGATAAAGTTATAATGTAAATTTTGATAACAGTGCTATAGTTTGTTTTTTCATAGGACCAATGAACTCCCGTAACAGTAAATCATAGGATGCTATAAAGAACGTTTCTCTTCTATGTGAACCCACAACAATTTAAAATGCTTCACTTAACTCGATATTTTACCATCTTGTGATTATGAAATGACACATTTTCAAGAGTTTTGTGATAGACAAAGAATACATTATATTTTTTTACGATGTAACGACGATCTGTTTTCCCCCGATCATCTAAGTTGCTGTTCTTATTCTTTATATTGGTAAACCATGCCAATTACATTTAAAATATTCCAGAATATTTCACAAATGAAAATACAAATCGTATTTCCCTCGGTGAGCCTATCGTGAAGTGCAACTGTGACTCTGACAACCGATTAGCTAATTTATCTGGTATATATAAACAAAACAATAATAAAGTTTTTCTGGATTTTGGTGTGTGTGGTTCCACGTCTTCGGAGCTAAGTAATTGAAAATATGTGTCATAGTTTCATCTCATGAGGGAAATGTTTCTTCTAGTTACAAGAAATGAAGACAGTGTACGTATTAATAAAAACACAAATACTCACAACTTTCATGGTAGGAATTCCCTAGGGATGTGAGATCGGGTTCTGAAAACTAGGTTTGACTTTCACCTTCACTCAAAATAATATTCTTACACTGATGAACAATGCAGACATTGCTGGACTGTTTCGGTGTTCATGATGTATTCCCATTTTTAACGTATTTCGTCATTGGCTGGACTAGATATAAAAATTTTACTGTGATATTTCTCAATCCTTGCTGCTGAAAGTCCTATTTATTTAGGTAGAGGAATAAATTATGTTCACTTATCCTGTTACTTGTCGTTTTTTTCAACTTCGTTTCCATATCTCTTAAAAGTAAATCATGTTCTGATTGTGGGTGTCAAACAATCTATGATCTGGGTTAAAATTCCTATGAAGAACTTCCGTAAGTGATCTATTTAGTTGCTGTATCAACTGCAGTTTTTGTAAACAGAAGAAAATTCCCTCTTAAACAAAAATTTGTACCAATTAATCCCGCAATTTGTTTTTCTGTTGTCAGTGATAAAGCGTTTTTACTTTTGCCAAAGAAGGCTAATATTTTTCTTCTAACTCGTATTTTACCGTTATAAGAGTAGATGGATTCACAAAGACGCCCACAGTCGTTTTATTTCTTATATTTTGTTGTTGTTTGGACATTAACAAAAAATACAAGCTTAATGCAGATAGCGTGCATAAGATTCAATAATGTCGACGTATTGGTTTTTTACACTATCCATCGTTGTCTTCAGCATTTTGCCACAGAGGTTCATTACATTGTGGTGTGTTTGACTTTAATCGCATTTTCCACAATATAATCTTCTTCGTATCAGCGTCTGCGATGTAAAATAATTTGGCGTTTATGTCGTATGGTTTCTAAGTTTAGACTTAACGCATAAAATTCTTGCGCTTTGCCAGTGGCGTTATGCAGGGAGCGTTCCTTTGCCTCGGCCTGTGAGGAATCACTTGGTGTTTGGTCGTCAGCTGTTCATATATTTCATACCTTCCATCTAGAATACAGAAGTTCATCGCAACCTGGTTGGAGACGTATTTTTACCATTGCATATACTCCGATTCATATTTTTTCAGCACCACACTGAATACAGAATTTCCAGTATTTTTTTTTCGTCAAGAAATAATTTTCAACTTTCTATTTTTTTCTTTACTGAAACTGGTATGTTAGTGCTGATTATTTATCTCGTAATTTCTTCGTAGCTCTTGAGTTTTCGCACAATATCTTCAAATTTTACTTAATTAATTTGGATGGTTTTGTGCTTCTACTGTTATATAATGGTCCACTATAAAGATTCACTGAACTCACGGCTCGAGGTATTCGTAAGCATAGCCATCCCTACTTCAATACTTCAAACGTTGTTTTTCTGTTCAGAAACAAATCTATGCCGTGGAAAATAATGTGAAACTGAAATTAGTCGTAACAGTCGTACTAGTATTACTTTAGTTTACATGAAATACGTTGTTTCTTAAGTGTCAAGCTTCATATAAAATGGAAATGAAATATTTCGACAGACTCTCTCTCTCTCTCTCTGCGCGCGCGCGCGCGCGCGCGCGCGCGCGCGTGTGTGTGTGTGTGTGTGTGTGTGTGTTTGTAAGCACGCATGTATTAGTTTATGTTGTATTATGACGGAAACTGTAGTGGCATATAATGTCTGTTGCCTGCCGAATAGGACCAATAGATTTCTTTTGAGGCTGATCAGAGTTCATGATTGTGTTTGAAACGTATGTTGGTGAGCAAAGTTATTTAAAGAAAAAACTTCACATTAGCTTTAGGCTTTGTGATGAAGTTACAGAAGAATTTAACGTTTCGTGCATTTACCGAAGGTTCCTTTAATAACACGTAATAAATTTTTCCTTTACGGTTCATTCCCGACTATCATTTGTTTCAAAAAATGGCTCTGAGCACTATGGGACTTAACTTCTAAGGCCATCAGTCCCCTAGTTACTTAGAACTACTTAAACCTAACTAACCTACGGACATCACACACATCCATGCCCGAGGCAGGATTCGAACCTGCGACCGTAGCGGTCGCGCGGTTTCAGACTGAAGTGCCTGGAACCGCTCGGCCACCCCGGCCGGCCATTTGTTTCAATTCAATTCGTTCTTCAATGGTCCAATTTAGTCATACTGATCTGATTCATACTTGATGCTATTATGCAATTCTTGATTCGTCGATTGGTAACAGCCGTAGGTGACGATGAATGCACACTCGGTGGTATATTTGTAGATGTTCTGAGAATGTATTTTATGCTGTGTAACTGGCATTAGTGACTAAGAGAGAGATATGAGCTACAATATTCTCAGCATTATATTCATATATGCCACCCTTCGCACTGAACTTGCACAAAGCATTTACTCGTTTTTTTCATGTTTTTACTCCTCTTGTTGAACCTCACCCACTTTCACCTATAGAGTCGGCATTATGGAGTTGATAGCGTGTGGGGGCAAGCAAACTCTACTATTTAGACCTTTAGCAGACATTACTTAATTCAGAGCAAGTTAGAGTTCTAATCAGGTTTATATCGCGGAAATTTTGCGTTCCACGAAAAATGATGTTAAATCGTAAATTATTGAAGATTCGTAATAAGTTCCTATAAATGTATTATTCATTAGGGAAACTTCTCAGAAAGTTCTGCTGTACCGCATTTTTTCCTTCGTTGTGGATGAGCACACTACGGTGTAGAGTAATGTACACTACTGGCCATTAAAATTGCTACACCAAGAAGAAATGCAGATGATAAACGGGTACTCATTGGACAAATATATTATACTAGAACTGACATGTGATTACATTTTCACGCAATTTGGGTGCATAGATCCTGACAAATCAGTACCCAGAACAACCACCTCTGGCCGTAATAACGGCCTTGATACGCCTGGGCATTGACTCAAACAGAGCTTGGATGGCGTGTACAGGTACAGCTGCCCATGCAGCTTCGACACGATACCACAGTTCAAGAGTAGTGACTGGCGTATTGTGACGAGCCAGTTGCTCGGCCACCATTGACCAGACGTTTTCAATTGGTGAGAGATCTGGAGAATGTGCTGGCCAGGGCAGCAGTCGAACATTTTCTGTATCCAGAAAGGCCCGTACAGGACCCGTAACATGCGGTCGTGCATTATCTTGCTGAAAAGTAGGGTTTCGCACGGATCAAATGAAGGGTAGAGCCAGGGATCGTAACACATCTGAAATGTAATGTCCACTGTTCAAAGTGCCGTCAATGCGAACAAGAGGTGACCGAGACGTGTAACCAATGGCAACCCATACCATCAAGCCGGGTGATACGCCACTGTGGAGATGACGAATACACGCTTCCAATGTGCGTTCACCGCGATGTCGCCAAACACGGATGCGACCATCATGATGCTGTAAACAGAACCTGGATTCATCCGAAAAAATGACGTTTTGCTATTCGTGCACCCAGGTTCGTCGTTGAGTAGCACGTCATCTTCGTGATATAGCAATTTTAACGGCCAGCAGTATAATACGAAGGTTGCAACTTTAATAGTGGCAACTCTTTATTTACAGCTCGTACAAAATAGACACGTGTTTCAAAGATTTACCGACCTTCAAAGTAGACACCAGCATTGTGTATAACCCGTTGCCAGCGAGAGTGCAGTAGGTGGTATAGCACTTAGCAGCCCCATCAGTCAAACAAATCAGTAACAGCTTGCACTGTTGGTGCTTGAGCATTGTCCTGCAAAATGATGATCAGGTCCAACAGAAAGTGTCATCACTTCTGTCTCTATGCTGTTCATTCTGGAACACAGGCTACGACCAGCTTAGACTCAGAAGTGATGACACACTCTGCAGGACGTGACACCATAATTTTCCAGGACAATGCTCAAGCACCAACAGTGCAAGCTGTTACTGATTTGTTTGACTGATGGGGCTGCTAAGTGCTATACCACCTACTGCACTCCTCTGACGTAAGCCCTCGTGAGTTCAACTCTATTTCTAAACTGAAGGAAACACTTCACGGCATTCGCTTGAGAACCGCTGCAAATTCGTCGGGCAATAGACCGCGCCACTCGAACTGTCGACACAACTGGCACTGCTAAAGCCGTCGGCACACGGACCGTGCTGTCGAACGTTAACGTTCAGCGTGCCAAGTTCAACGCGCTGCTGAACGCTCAGGAGCGATGCGACTTATGCATACGGTACGTGGACCCCAACGTGGTATACGCGATCGCAACGCACTCCAGCGGCAGTTGAGGGATGCTTCTAGTTCGTAAATCACATTGTTTACTCAACGGGCATGCGTAAAATTCCCACGTTAGCTCTACTAGAACGCACATTTGCTCCATCGTCCACGAAAAGGAAAGTATCATGTCCAATCAGTAAGGACACAAGCTTATAAAAGTGTCATAACAAATAGTGCGGTACAAATTTGGAATACTTCTCCGCATAAGATAAACATTATTTCGTCATTCCTACATTTTAGTAAAACCCCAAGGTCAGTCTTACTTGATCACTGTTCCCGCCCAGCAGCAGAATCTTTACAACATGTGAATTACGAAGTGTAAAAGAAAAAGGAGCAAAATATCTTTATACAAGTAGCGCAAGCTGTCCAGTAGATTAAGTCAATCGAACAAAGTCACCCCTAAAAAATAAAGGTGAACTTATAATTATGTAACATCAAATATTATAGTATGTACTTATATAAAACTAATAAAATTATCAGAACCTAATAAAACGCGAATGTTAAGGAAAACAAATTTGTATGTGTGAAAACGCGAACCACCGCCCTAAGAAACAAGTCACTGTAAGCCAGAGACGCTACGCGTTACGCTGAACTAACAACGCATGTCTGTTATCTAATCATAGTGTCCTAGCCCTTGCTGCAAACCTTAGTCGTAGATACGTTACTAATTGCAATTTAATTTTAACAAATTGTACCAAGAACAATGCGTTTTGGGTGGATCTTCAGTGTGTCGCTGCCTTCAAATAGCCTACACTCATAATACGCAATTTACAATAATTCTTTTGCCACGAATATGATGTTTCTCATTATTTTATTGGAACGAATCACACAATTAACAACGGGTTTTCCAGTGATTCTCATTTTGCTGGTGCTCAGAAACGGCAAATATACATATAGAATATGGTGCATCACAACTCTGTACTGAAGGGAGACGGCGTGCGTGTGACGTAGGTGGCGTTGTGCCATCTCATTGGTCAACGCTCAGACGCACGCTCAGAATGTCTGACATGCCAGATATTGCTCTGCACGTTCAGAAAGACTCCCGAACGTGCTGTTCCACGCTATGACGTCAGAAACTCGGCACGCTCAACGCTCAACGTTCGGATGCGCGGTACGTGTGCCAACGACTTAAGAGTATCCTACGACTTCCACATCGCTGGCAACGAGTTATACACAATGTTGGTGACTACTTTGAAGGTCAGTACAACTTTGAAAGACGTATTTATTTTGTCCGAGCTGTAAATAAATAGTTGCCACTATTAAAGTTCCAACCCTCGTATTTCTGACAATGGTAGTACACACTGCGTTAGGGCTGCGCTACTTCTGCAGTATGTTAACCGGCTAATTTGTCGGTAACTCGGAGCACATTACTGCCGAGTAGAAGCTTTGAGACAGTTTTTTTGTGGTGTCACTATATCGCCTGTAACGGGCTGCCTTTTCAGGGCCGATTACCGGTGTAAGCTGTCGCTGATGGGGCGAGGTGGCCCTTGCGCGTTTGTTGTGTACTGCATTCGACGCAGCTGTTTCCGCTGCTCTCTGTTCGTCCGGACGGAACTGGAGCACTCTGCGCGCATAAACCCAAAGGTGCTGTCGAGCGGGGCGGGCTCCCTCGTAAAAACGGCCGCTCGGCGCGTTCTCGGGCAGTCTCATGTGCAATTCTAATGGCTCTAACATAAGCCGGGGGCGCCGGCTTATTACCGTCGCTGAGCCGGAAGTTGTGTCACAGTCGAGGGCCACCCGCCCTCGCGGCCGTCCGAGGAGGGCCGTGTTTCGGAACACTGGGCTGGAACAAAGGCCGCCCAGCTATCCACTCGTAAAGCAGTCGTCAGTTTCGTTCTCGGTGACCTGGCCCCCGCAGCTGCATTGTACTCGGCAAGGATATAACCAAAACTGACAGTGCCGCAGTTCAAGTGCGCTATGGGCGAAGTAGGACAGTGTGGATAAGCTGAATCTATTAACGTACACGTTTAAACCTCGTCAGCTATTCCCTACGTACAGTTAAAAATAGACGCTGCTCTTATTTACCGTGTCGGAAGTAACTAAAATTGTTGTTGTTGTTGTGGTCTTCAGTCCAGAGGCTGATTTGATGCAGCACTCTATCCTGTGCTAGCTTCTTCATCTCCCAGTACCTGTTGCAACCTACATCCTTCTGAATCTGTTTGGTGTATTCATCTCTTGGTCTCCCTCTACGATTTTTACCCTCCGCGCTGCCCTCCAATACTAAATTGGTGATCCCTTGATGGGCCAGAACGTGTCCTACCCACCGATCCCTTCTTCTAATCAAGTTGTGCCACAAATTCCTCTTTTCCCCAATTCTGTTCAGTACCTCCTCGTTAGTTACGTGATCTACCCATCTAATGTTCAGCATTCTTCTGTAGCATCACGTTTCGAAAGCTTCTACTCTCTTCTTGTCCAAACTATTTATCGTCCATGTTTCACTTCCATACTTGGCTACACTCCATACAAATACTTCCAGAAAAGACTTACTAACACTTAAATCTATACTCGATGTTAAGAAATTTCTCTTCTTCATAAACGCTTTCCTTGCCATTGCCAGTCTACATTTTATATCCTCTCTACTTCGACCATCATCAGTTATTTTGCTCCCCAAATAGCAAAACTCGTCTACTACTTTTAGTGTCTCATTTCCTAATCTAATTCCCTCAGCATCACCTGATTTAATTCGACTACATTCCATTATCCTCGTTTTGCTTTTGTTGATGTTCATCTTACATCCTCCTTTCAAGACACTATCCATTCCGTTCAACTGCTCTTCCAGATCCTTTGCTGTCTCTGACAGAATTACAATGTCATCGGCGAACCTCAAAGCTTTTATTTCTTCTCCATGGATTCTGTTCGGGAAAAGAATGATACAAAGAAAAAGTGGAACACATGAAAAATTTCATACGAGGATGTGACAAAGAAATAGAAACAAGAAAATATATTTAAACCAATTAATTAAAAGAATAATGATCAAAATCATTTCGATAAAAATTTAAAAATAATAAAATTACTACCCCTGATAAGATTTTTTAACGCTACTGAGTATCACGCAAAATTCCGTAATTTTTTTCGTCCATTACTCGCAAACGGCGGCCCACCAGGGTGAATGGCTGCGTGGTGCGATGCCTGGAATCTTGAACTACATCACCGTATATTTAGTTTTAAAAAGTCGATCCCCCCGCTGGAGACCTCTCCTTGTTAGTGGCAGATGTGACCTTTCGCATTTATGTTGTGAGTAGAAGTCAACAATCATTAAAGAATTTTCTATTTTTTTATTTTGTTTTAGGGTGGGCATAAAGTTACCTCCCCTGGTAATACTCGTTACTGAAAATGAGTTGGTACTGCTATGATTAGTAGCGTATTTAGAATGCCCCGCCGAGCTGTTGTTTCCAGTTTATTCACACACTTTCCAGTCGTCATCTTCTGGTGCTGCAAGTTTTACTGTTACGTGTCCTTGCTGCCTGGACTCCAATCAGACTGTGAAGTATTGTCGATCTTATGCCGCTGTTTACAGCCGAGTTCGATTCCCGACGTCCCCTCTAGGCCCTTTGATGCCCCTTTGTTTTTCACAGCTCTCACTGATATTCTGTAAAACGCAAATTCTCTCAGCGTTTATTAACTCTGGTGGATGTGATGGCTAGCGAGATTTTAATAAAGTGAGTGCCAGCATCAACGACAAACGTGATTAGACAACCGAGCAAATCAGTTTTCGCCGAGCACTGCCTCGAAATACAGTATCGTGGTGCAAACTCCAAATTTATGGTACAGCATAATCAAACAGTCTATCGAAATTAATACGTCAGAAAACCTAATAAACGGGGACGGCAGTTTCAATTTAAATTACGCTCAGTGTTCGGCACTCAATTTATTAAAGTCTCGCCCTCCATGACATCCACCACATTTGGAAAACGCTGAGAGAATTTGCGTTTCGCGGAGTATCAGTGCGTATGGAAAATAAAAAAGAGCACCAGAGGACGTTGTGGGCCTCGGGAATCGAACTCGACTAGCTGAGATAGCTGAGAGTCTGGTTAGAAGCCAGGCGTCGAGTACACGTAACCAGGAAAACTGGCAACACCTGAAGTGATGACAGAGACGGTCCTCGAAATATTGCACGTAAAATGGAAACAACTATTCTGCAAAACATTCTGGAGTACTCTATAATTTTTGCATTTTGTTGCGGTGTGAACAGGATGTGGCCTAAATGCGCTTCTAGAGTGTACGAGCAGAGACTAAAAGAACATGTGATGGAAAAACTGGGATTACCATTCTCAGTCATGTTTCATTTCAAGAGCCTCTTCTATTTCACTCGACTACTTAACTAATTTCTAAAATAACTTTAATTTCACGCCAGTGGCGGTCGGAAAGGTTGAGATGAAGTTCCTGCGATGATACGACACGCCTATAGCACCTTTCCTGTTGACTCCCTAGGACGACAGCAAATGAAACATCTGTGCTCTCCGGCTACAAGAGCGACGGCTGTGTAATTACTTCGACTCCCGGCGTGCCGACCTTGCCAATGCTTCTGCTGTCTGTGAAAGAGAAAGTAAAACTCCTCCAGTGGAGAAAACTCTGAGCCGATTTGCCGTGCTTTCGTGCGCGAGTCATCATAAACGAAAGCAATACAAGTTTAACGTCGTTTATACGTACGAGCGGTAGATGAGAAAATCTGCATGGTTCTATCTAACCTTTTCACTACCACCTTTTTATTCAGAGAGGGAAACATTAATGTATAATTATTGTAATTAATGTCGTTGTCGCAATATGAAAAAAAATTCGCTGTTTCACTGTCCAAAGTTTCCAACGCGGGGATGAGTACGCCCCATGTGTCCCACTGATATTTTGACGTGGGTCTGCTATTCAGGGTGACTGATTCAGCTGCTCCTAGCGGTGGGTTTATGCAACCTGCAGTGCTTTCAGATACCACACATAAGATTTTCCCGTTTTGCACAAATTACAGAAAGAATTAACAAGATGTTTTTGAAGGAAATTTCGTGTAGTTAAATTCTATACTGGGATACATTTTCGCCAGAGGCCGTAGTTTTCGAATTATTCAAGATGAAAGTACAAAAGTTATTTTCAAAAGCGTTTTTTTAGAACAGTTTGAAAACCATGGTCTCCAGTAAGAACGTATTCCAGTACAAAGCTTACCTACTATATTAAATTTTCTGCAAAACGTGCTGTTTATGACTAAAAATTTGTGTGTAAGGGAGTGAGAGAATACGAAAATCTCCAATGCGGTTTTTGAAAGTGTTGCAGGTTGCATAGAACCCACTGGTAGGGGCAGCTGAATCATACTGTATGTGCCAGTGCTAATAAAATGATCATCCTGTATTTTTATGATATATATATTTTTGTAAAAACACTTGGATCATATTTATAATTATAAATTCTTTGCATTTCGTAGACTATTCCAAATGAACTGCTCTTTATCATTCCAAGCAAACTGGAATGTCTCGTGTGACAGTCACATCGATCCTTCTATTCGTGGTAGGGCGTGTAACCATTAATGCACTAAGCAATCTTACACTCTGTACGTAACTTGCAGCGTATTCCGACTGGTTCTCTGATAACCTATCGTGGCACACATGCAAATGCCCCAATGGCAGTGAAAGGATTAAAATGTGTTTTAGATGGCCGAGCGGTTCTAGGCGCTACAGTCTGGAACCGCGCTGCCGCTAAGGTCGCAGGTTCGAATCCTGCCTCGGGCATGGATGTGTATGACGTCCTTAGGTTGGTTAGGTTTAAGTAGTTCTAAGTTCTAGGGGACTGATGACCTTAACAGTTAAGTCCCGTAGTGCTCAGAGCCATTTTTTTGTGTTTTAGAGAGTTACAACAAAAATGTGACGTGTAATACCTTATATTCTCGAGTATTCTTATTAGTTGTCAGGTCGTACTTTGAACTGTAGTCTTTTTTCATGTCACTCCGAAATTTGGAGTGTACATCGAGACATTTCCATCTGGCTGCTACTCATTTGGTTGTTCGTTAATAATTTGCTGCACCCCATAAGAGACACAAAGAACCACACTGCAGTACAATAGTCTGAGCACTACGTCACGTTTTACGCACTGCATTACAATATCGCCTTTCACACATATACTTTGTACACTTTTTCGTACGAGTCGTAGTGATTTGCAAAAGTTAGTGTAGATGTAGTAGTAGTCGATACATAATTTGTGTGCCTCTATGATACTCGCTCCGCTGACCTTAACGTCCTCATTACCAATTTCATTCACAAAAATGACAAAAAAATGGCTCTGAGCACTATGGGACTTAACATCTTTGGTCATCAGTCCCCTAGAACTTAGAACTACTTACACCTAACCAACCTAATGACATCACACACATCCATGCCCGAGGCAGGATTCGAACCTGCGACCGTAGCAGTCCCGCGGTTCCGACAAAAATGACATTTCTTGGCCCACATCCACTGTGACACATTAATAAAATTATATCAATTAAGAATATGAGAAAAATGAGTGAAGAATGGCCACAAGAGGCTTGTAACCTCTCAAAATAAGAGTATTGTAAGAAAGTGTTTATAGTCACATTCTTCTGTGATTTGTTGTTGCTGTTGCCGATGTAATTTTACAGTGCGTATGTTGATATTAGACCAATGATGTGAAGCTATTATTTAACAGTTTTTACGAGTACCTAGTTCACCCGGCAGCGGTGGCCGAGCGGTTCTAGGCACTTCAGTCCGGAACCGCATGACTGCTACGATCGCAGGTTCGAATCCTGCCTCGGGCATGGATGTGTGTGATGTCCTTCGGTTAGTTAGGTTTAAGTAGTTCTAAGTCTTGCGGACTGATGACCTCAGATGTTAAGTCCCATAGTGCAAATAAAAAAAAGTATCTAGTTCGCTGTTTTACAAATCCATTCTGTTGTTGACAGTACCTTTCTTTTAGCGCTCTGGCAGCAAGAAGAGCAGAATTGTTACTGTAGTTAATTAGTGACTCATCCTTCGACAGCACGTCCTTCGCCATCCAGTTGGCGTATCGGTCCAGCGAAATGTAGCCGTACATGATTAGTACCAGTTTCAAAATGCAGACTATCTTCAGCTGCGTCAAACTAGAACTACCCCTCAGCCTGCCACAACAGTTCCATAAACACGGACCTCTGCGTAAGACAGCTGTCGGTTTCATGGTCAGTACGGACAAATCCTAATCTGTAAATATTGTTATTACTCCTAAACCACTAATCTGTTTATTTTAGAACTATGGTAGTAGCAGCATAAATTACAATAGCTCTCAATTTTGTCCACTGCTGTCGTGTTGCCGCCGTTACTGTATTACATAAAAGAAATAAAAAAAGCCATCCTCCTTTAGTTACAAATAGAGATTTTTATTAATGCACAATGCATTTCGAAACCCTTGGGGGTCGTCTTCAGGAGATCGATCAGTGTACATCATTTTTGGAATTAAGGCTACTACTGGTTCAATCAAGGGTTTATAGATATATCACAAGATGGCGCATAATGACTACAATTTTAACAAACGTTACACAAGAATGAAAATGTCTTACTGTTTCCAGCAGTGGTTATATAATTTTTAAGTACAGTGTGTAACCACTGTAGGAAACAGTGAGTAACTTTTATTTTTATCTTAGTTTTGTAAAAATTATAGTCACAATGTGTGGTGGTGGTGGTGGTAAGTTCCTGTGGAACCAAACTGCTGAGGTCATCGGTCCCTAGGTTTACGGACTACTTAAACTAACTTACACTAAGGACAACACACACACCCACGCCCGAGAGAGGACTCGAACCTCCGACGGGGGGAGCCGGGCGAACCGTGGCGAGACACCTCAGACGTCGCGGCTCATAATGTGTCGCCTTGTAATGTAACAATGTTATGTTTACAAGACCGGTAGTAACCTAAATTCAGAAAATGACGTAGGGTTATTACGCACCTGAAGATGAAGCTCCAGGGCTCGAAATGCGTCGTGTATTGTAATGAAAATCACGATTTGTGATTGAAGGAGGATTGGGTACTATCATTCCATGTAAAAAAGCGAAGTTCGTGCTGATATCTGTGTAATTAACACACATGTGAAAAGAGACCATATGTAATTTAATGAGGACTTATTCTGACTTTATTTGGGTGAAAATGGAATTACAATATCTTCCGCGGTGCAGGAAATATCTGAGGTGAGCAACTTAGCTAAATCAGCCTGTAGATTGTCTGTAGATCGTCGAAACTTCCTGTATAACTGCAGAATCCCTGTACTGTGTTGAAACTGCTCCATTACTCTGACAAGAGAATGGTCCAATCTGACACCCCGAAACCCACCCTGAAATTTTTTTATGCACCAAGAATAGAGGAAAAGAAATGCACTGTCAAAATTTTAGCCCCCAAGACACACTGCAAGCACTTATTTTAAATTGTTGAAGCTACACGTTTTTGTCGCACGAAGAACCGCTCATGATAGCGGTTTCTAAACCCTAGCGCGCGATTGGCCGTGACTAGCGAGCGTAGAGCCGCGTAGTGTGAATATTTAGAGTGACACACGCGAATGTGAAGCACCTAAATCACACACAAAAGTCATGTATCAATTTTTTAACAGCACGCAGTTCATATCGGCAGCTAAATCCTTGTATTTGTAACTCTCACGAAGGTGACTAGAGGAGAAAAATTAATCGAGGTAGTGTATGACGTTACATTACAGACGACTTCCATGAATTGTGACTATAATTTACTGAAATAAAGTATTTCTTATACGTGCACCATTTTATAATAATTCTTGTAGCAGAGTTATTACTATATTTTTGAATAATGTTTGTTCCCCATGTTCGACACAGTAAACCGAAGTGTCATTTGAATGACGAAAGAAAAGATTTTCCTTACACCAGGTACACCTGACGAAAGAAAAAATTTATCGTTTCAGGCACTTCCCAATAATTACTAGTTTTATTTAGACAGAATTGCGGTGAGTAAGAAATGGTCCTGGTTGTTATTCTGCTTGATCTTCTGCATATTGTGCATACTTAAAGCAATTCGTAAGACGTGCCAATGCAAACTGAAAATGCACAAATGACTGAAATTTAAGAATACTGTTGTCCTGATAAATCTCAAATGACACAGAGCTATCGGAAATTATATTGTCCGACAGTTTCCTTAATAATGCTTTCTACAGTCGAAAAAATTCTTTATCGAAAATCACATTGGTTGTAATGGGTGGAGTCCGAATTATATGAACAGTGTTTTCGTTGTCCTCCTCAAAGAGAAACGTGTCCTTATTTCCAGGCCAAGAGTGCAACAAAAGTAATGAATTATTTTCTGCAAATGGTAAACAGACGTTTCGGATGTAATACTGAAACTTATTCTCTCCCATTTTTTCAGATTTTGACAACTCGACTATAAGATTTTCGCCAATGAAGAGCTTCTTTTATTTTTATTCCTGATACAGTTTGAGCTTCCTGTATAAACTGCGGAAACAGCATACTCATACTTATCGCTGTTACTGTTGTATATGAATATATCATAGCGTTAACTGATTGCACAACGGATTGTTCGTTTTTCGCCTCGAAATGATGAACTGCGTTTCACTCGCAGTTCTTTCACGAAACCTGACTGACGTGCCTTTGACACAGGAGATGTGGGCACAACAGCTAGCTTCGTCTTCACGTCAGCTACGAGTTAATAGCATCTACTCTACACCTTTATTTGAAATAAACATCGGTGTTTCGGGACTTCCTGTGCTGTATGATTTCTTGAATCTGCTTAAGCAGCAATGCTCACCTCAGCTGCGATTCGGAGGGAGCAGGCGAGTAGTTCTTCAATGGTAATGGTGCACTACCTGTCACGTGCGGTCGTACGTGGTTCATATCTCAAGAAAAGTCCTGTAAAGAACTGTTGTTCTTGTTATTTGTCTAAGTTCAGGGGTTGGTGGTGGTTCTTCATTGGGGGGGGGGGGGGGGGGGGGAGGGGGGGGGGCGGATGGTAATGGGACTTTGCGGCCACCGTGTACAGTAAATCTTTCGGGTAGTTTGTCTTTCATTCTTTTGCGAGTTTCATTTTGGCATGTATTTATTACTTTGTGTAAGTATTTCTTCCGTTTATACAGTTTACGGTCAGGTTCTATGCAGCAAAACTGGGTTTGCACACGCTGAATATTAATTGTTAGTTTTATCTCCTCTGTTAACACTTACGCCACCGCAAGAGCAACTAGTATTTATTATGGATGTTAAATGAATTGCAGATTTGTGTGAACACAGTAACTGTGGACAACCCGCCTGGTTAGCCGTGCGGTCTAACGCGCTGCTTCCCGAGCGGGAAGGCGTGCCGATCCTCGGCACGAATCCGCCCGGAGGATTAGTGTTGAGGTCCGGTGTGCCGGCCAGCCTGTGGATGGCTTTTAAGGCGGTTTTCCATCTGCCTCGGCGAAAGCGGGCTGGTTCCCCTTATTCCACCTCAGTTACACTATGTAGGTGATTGCTGCTCAAACACTGTCTCCACGTATGCGTACACCATAATTATTCTACCACGCAGACATTTGGGGTTACAGTCGTCTGGAATGAGACTTTCCCGGGGGGAGGGGGGGGGGAGTCCACTGGGGGCGCGAACAGCACAATAACCCCGGTTCGGTGTGGGGCGGCGGTGGGGTGGGTGGACTGCTGTAGCCTGTTGTGGGGTTGTGTACCACTGAGGGCTACGGCGGTGACGAAGCCTCTCCGTCGTTTCTAGGTCCCCAGTTCAATACATACATACATAAAACTGTGGACAATTATTTTAAAGAGACTATCAACGAAAACTGAAATTCGCTTTACAGATTACGATCGCGCCGAGTCGTGTTACCCATTTACCGATGCGTCGTCAACCAAAGACATGGACAGCGCCTGCCACGCTGCGCATGCGCAGTCCGCTGCCTCTCCGGCTTGGGAGTGCTATTCTCCAGCCACTTAGCGAGCTTCAAATACGGCAGTTTTCAACATTTTTTTAGATACTTGCAGTGTTTATTCTCCCTATATAAGAAATTTCAGGGCATGTTTCGACATTCCGAGCGAGGTGGTGCTTTGGTTAGCACAGTGGACTCGCATTCGGGAGGACGGCGTTCAAACCCGCGTCCGGCGGTTTTCCGTTATTTACCTAAATCGCTCCAGGCAAATGCCGGAATGGTTCGTTTGAAAGGGCACGGCCGACTTCCTTCCTCATCCTTCACACAATACGAGCTTGTGCTCCGTCTCTAATGGCCGGCCGGTGTGGCCGAGCGGTTCTAGGCGCTTCAGTCTGGGACCGCGCGACCGCTACAGTCTCAGGTTCGAATCCTGCCTCGGGTATTGGTGTGTGTGATGTCCTTAGGTTAGTTAGGTTTAAGTTCTTGGGGACTGATGACCTCAGATGTTAAATCCCATAGTGCTCAGAGCCATTTGAACCATCTGTCTCTAATGACCTCGATGTCGACGGGACGTTAAACCCAATCTTCCTTCCTTTATGCTTCGACATGGCGGATCGGACCATTTCCTCGTGGCTTTGTTTCGACTGGCGTGCAACACGCTGGTGTGGCGGGTCTCCGAAGGACGTGAACACGAGGGGAAGGATGTCGGCCGCGTGTCCCGTTTAGTCCAGGAGGAGAGTCCCCGGTGGCGCCAGGCTAGAGCCGCCCCCGCCCCCGCCCCCGCCCCTGCGACTGGCGCCAGAGCGCGCCGGCCTGACTAATGGATGAGCGGCCGCCGCCGGACACGGCCGCGCACTCCAGCCTATCAGCTCCCGCTCTCCCAAGCCAGGGGCGCCCGCCGGGTCGCGCCGTCGTGTTCCCTTGTCTGGACGTCTGTCGGCGAAGGCGCGCGCGAGATCTCTCCGCGGCCGTCTCCTGGACCTGCCCGATGCCCGCCCAGCCACACAGCAGGCTTTCTGACTTAGCAGCGGGCTTCACCTCTCGGAGGGAAGGACGGAGCGGTTAGGGATTAATGTCCCGTGCTGTGTTCTGTGGTCGTTGACGAGCTCTGGGCTATCGCTCGAAGCGGCACTACATGCCTTGTCGCGTCGCGGCACCGGTCGTATCAGCAGCTCGGACTGATGTAGACAAATGTAAATTAATGCAGATGAATAGGAAAAAGAATCCTGTAATGTTTGAATACTCCATTAGTAGTGTAGCGCTTGACACAGCCAAGTCGATTAAATATTTGGGCGTAACATTGGAGAGCTATATGAAGTGGGACAGGTGGATAGTCATCTTCGGTTCATTGGTAGAATTTTGGCAAGATGTCGTTCATCTGTAAAGGAGACCGCTTATAAAACACTAATGCGACCTATTCTTGAGTACTGCTCGAGCGTTTGGGATCCCTATCAGGTCCGATTGACGGAGGACATAGGAGCAATTCAAAGGCGGGCTGCTAGATTTGTTACTGGTAGGTTTGATCATCACGCGAGTGTTACGGAAATGCTTCAGGAACTCGGGTGGAAGTCTCTAGAGGAAAGGAGTCGTTCTTTTCGTGAATCGCTACTGAGGAAATTTAGAGAACTAGCATTTGAGGCTGACTGCAGTAAAATTTCACTGCCGCCAACTTATATTTCGCGGAAAGACCACAAAGATAAGATAAGAGAGATTAGGACTCGTAGCCGCGCGGGATTAGCCGAGCGGTTTAAGGCTCTGCAGTCATGGACTGTACGGCTGGTCCCGGCGGAGGTTCGACTCCTCCCTCGGGCATGCGTGTGTGTGTGTGTGTGTTTGTCCTTATGACAATTTAGGTTAAGTAGTGTGTAAGCTTAGGGACTGATGACCTTAGCAGTTAAGTCCCATAAAATTTCACACACATTTGAGCATTAGGACTCGTACAGAGGCATATAGGCAGTCATTTTTCCCTCGTTCTCTTTGGGAGTGGAACAGGGAGAGAAGATGCTAGTTGTGGTACGAGATATCCTCCGCCACGCACCGTATAGTGGATTGCGGAGTATGTATGTAGATTTAGATGCAGAAGTGTGGCTTGCGTTGCCCGTTTACGACGTTGACAACAGTGTGGGCTGAGGTCCAGCAAGTCACTTTTAATGGAGTGAGAGCGAGAAAATCACCTAGGATGCTTAACAGAGGCGAATCTGGAACCGAGAGGAGAAATTGTGATTTGTAGTAAGTGAATAAGGGTGCAAACACTTACGGATTCAGCCTAAGAACATTTACACTGAAGCGCCAAAGAAACTGGTATATGCATGCGCATCCACATACAGAGCCACTGTATTGCGGGTGATCAAACACTTTTTTATGTCTGCCTGGAGTGGCAAACGTAAGTTGGAATTGGTAGCGGGACGTGACCGGGGTGTGACGCAAGAGCTGATGGCCGAGAAAAGATTAGTCTCAGAGTAAGGCTCCAGCGATCAGGAAGATTACTTGCCTTTATTCTCCACCGTCTATTGTTCTCGTACCAAGTAGCTACGTAATCAAGTTCACAATTCAATTCACAAATCCACAGTGCAATCCAAATCGTAACTAAGTTCTAAGCCCAAGGTTGTCATATAATATCTATACAATAACACTTCGATATTAACACAGCTAGCGAGCAAGATTGAGTGGCTGTGGCGTCAGGTCTGTGCTCCCGTTGTATCTAGTGACCACAGAGGGAGCTGCAGGCAAGAACTATTGAATGGCGCGACGTCTTCAGCTGGAGATAACGCCATGAACGTCCGGCGGCCGCGACGTGAAGCTAAGGCCGACCACCGAGCATGTGCGGCCGGGCTGAGCGACGGCAGGACGCGCGTGATTCAGTTAGGTCCGCGGACATAGCGCACGCTGCAAGAGCATCTTCATTGCCCCTGCAGAATGCGGCCGAGAATTGTCGTGCAGAACGAACCGCATGACAGTTATGTTATGTGGATTGTATAGCTTCAGGCGAAATCTTTCGCCAGGCCCTCATACTTGGTGGGAGACGCTAACTTCTAGCCATCTTTACGTTCTGTCTTCTATAACGAGGGGACTGGAAAGTTGGTACAACGCTACGACAGATGCCTAAGTCTGAGCGGCGACTGTGTAGAGAAGTAGCTGGAAGGTGTAGCTAACTGTTGCAAATAAAACAGTTTTGATTTTCACTGTGGTTTCCATTTCGCAACTTATCGTTCCTTACTTTCCGAATAGCACTCGTATTTTGCATTGAATTTACGATAAGCAGTTACATCTAGTATACGGCATTACAGAATATTTAGCAATTACTGTTGTGCAGAAATGCGAAAAAATAAGCACAGTTCACATTCGTTTATGAATACAAAAATTGAGCTGAGTTACAGGGAAGTCGTTTTGAAACTGTGGTTGCTAGCAGCAGTGGACGTGAGAGAGAGCATAGAACAGAGAGAGACAGAGAGAGAGAGAGAGAGAGAGAGAGAGAGAGAGAGAGAGAAAGAGAGAGGAACGTGATGAAACAGAGAGAGAGGGGAAAATAAAGTGATGTGAATAGCTGAGAAATGAAAGGAGTGCCTTGAAAACTAAGATTCTGGAAAGTGGCGAGGACTCTAGAAAATTAACAACTATGTTTAGGGCAGGATGCTTCCCAGTTGCTCGTCTGAGGGTCCGTGTTCGTGGTCTGATCATCAGCACAGAACATTCCAGCTGGTAATGGTGTACATTGACAGCCTGGCCGCTCCTGCTGCTCGCAACAAATTCCAGGGAGTTCCCGCAGGTAGAACTAGCGAGCGACAGAGAGCTGAGTAAGGCAACTCTTTTCACTGAAATAATAAGAAATGACTTTCTCGAATGTAGGCGGAAACGCCCAGAAAAAAAACCCGCAGTATTCCCCACCATCCACACACTCCCATACTGATAATGGACACACCACAGTTCGATTTTATATCGCGTAAATTGTGACACTGTCAAAGTTATTTGTTGCTATTATAGTTCTCAAATCAGTTGCATGATTCATATAATTTCCAATTTTTCCGCCAGCTGCAGTGGCCAAGCGGTTCTAGGGGCTTCAGTCTGGAACCGCGCGACCGCTACGGTCGCAGGTTCGAATCCGGCCTCGGGCATGGATGTGTGTGATGTCCTTAGTTTAGTTAGGTTTAAGTAGTTCTAAGTTCTAGGGAACTGATGACCTCAGATGTTAAGTCCCATAGTGCTCGGAGCCATGTGAACCATTTTTTGAACTAGTTTTTAGGTGGAATGCTTTTCAAATTATGTATTTCACTGAACTAAAATATTTGTGGGAAGTGTGTGTGTGTGTGTGTGTGTGTGTGTGTGTGTGGAGGGGGGAGGAGAGTTTTAGTAACAAATTACTGTGACTCCTTCTCCATTCCCAAAGCTGGATCCTGGATCGGCGCCTTCTCGCATTGCAAAAATGGGGTCGCAAGCCGCCCATGGTATTTCAAGGGAACCAGCCGGCGATTATCTGAACTCATTTGGATAACGAACTAGACACTCAGAACTTGCTGCTTTCCTTACAATCACAGAGTGTCCACATTTTTTCTGTAAATGTCAGCATGGCCATCGTAGATCAAGATTGCCAACGGCTCTGCCTGATATTCAGAGCATTGCAGGGGGAGTCCATAAATTACGTCACACGAATTTCGTGATTTTTGGAGCCTCCCCCCTCTTGTCACAGGTGGTCACATAAACGCACTTTTAAATTTAGAATTTATTAAATTAAAACAGCACTTCCAAAATTATATATTTCTGTATAAGTTATTTTCTTCATAAAATCAAGAATAAATCAAGCGTTTTAGAAAATTTGCAGAACATTACAGATCAAATGAACAATACAAAATTTAATCATCTTGTGTCCAAGGACTTTGAACACATTCCTTTACATTATTCGTGACTCGCATAGCAGTCACCTCGTTCTCGCTTTGGATAATGTTAGGAACATTCGATGTGTCCACATCTTCTTCCTCCAACCATACAGCACCGACATCGTTTATGAAACATAGAACTTTCGTGGCACGTCTTGCTGCAATTCTTTTAGAATGAAGCTTCGTGACGGGCAAAACCTCTTGTTGGCTCTTATGTGATTCCATGTGTCAATTAGTGGCTTTGTATGATGAAAAATATAGGCGACAGATCATTTAAATAAGTATGTCTCGACATTGGGGCAATAGGCGTAGTGTACGGAACGATGACGCTCAGAGATCCAGAGGTAAATGTAGTAACAGCGGAGCATATTTACCTTCAGAGACATAATTTCCTACGGTCACTTACCTGTCTGAAGTCAGTTTAACCAAAACTGGTGGTGGGAAAAATTCCTTTTCCAATAATCGCCACAGCCTAGATCGTTGCACACCGCAACACGCGACAACCTGACATGTTACAATTTGCAAACAATATATTGCCCCACCGAAAACTATATTCGCCTTTATGAAATCAAATAACGAGATAGATTTTAAGAGCTGCTGTTAATTTGGAATTACTTCCATAAATTTCTAGAACCCTTTTTTTTTTTTTTTTTTTTTTTTTTGAAGCATCGCGACTTCTTTTCTGTCGTTTGACTGCAATGATACTTTTCTTCAATGTGTTTCTTTCCTTTTGAATGTCTTTCCCTAATACTGTTATTGTCCTTGTTACTTCATCTGTCGCCATGGCAGCATTGCGTGATCACAACAAGCTACTGAGCTCAGATTCCAGTATATGCTAAAATTTTATTTTTAGAAGTGTTCTGACTAGTCGCTGATTTAGGTACTGTTTGAGGTAACTGGATTCCACTTGGTTGCATACTAATATCTTCAGTTTCTTCTCGCATGTCCTGTTAGGTTTCTTCTTGCAGTTAAGAGTAAGCATGTAAAATGTTGAATACGTGCATTCCACACAACGTGTACACTAAATCAGCCTGAAGAATCCAACTACACGATAGTGAGAACTGTACCTTTCGAAATTACAGACAGAAAGAGTTTGCTTTACAATAGGTAGTGAATAACAATTGAATATAACCTACTGGGTTGTTCTGTTTTTCAATTAGCCACAAACACTAAATATATTTTTAGCGGTGGAGAACGAAATGTTAAAATAATGTAAAATTCAAATATACTTTTACGCCCAAGGCCCTTAGTTGTTTTGTTGGTTTTGACGCCGAAGATTTTCGAAAAAAAAATCTGTGTGTCGCTTTCTTTTTCGTCAGTTTTATTTGCAATTCTTTGGTTCGGGTTTTGAATCCACTTCACTTTCAACGTTGTCACTTCTTTTCAAACTGCGCTATAAGGTATTAACTTTGTATTGTGTATTTTGCTTATTTTTATCAGCATAAGCTGAACTATATATTTCATATAGTTTGTGGTAAATAATATGTAAATAACATTTTTTACTCATTTTAAATTTGTTATATAATTTGAAAATCACAAAATAGTAGAAACAGGAAAAAGAAAAACACATCCTGCACTCAGCGAAAGTCACGTTTGGGCTAAATGATATAAACAGTCCAACATTGACAAAATCGGATCGGTAGAGGTTTCTGTCAAAGTCTCAAAGGCGATATTGGCCTTTCAGCATGTGCCAGAGGCGACCCACACACGACACCGTAGGTAAATTGGTTGGTTGATTTGGGGGAAGGGGACCAAGCAGCGAGAGCATCGATCCCATGGGGTTAGGGAAGTATGGGGAAGGAGTTCGGCCGTGCCCTTTCAAAGGAACCATCCCGGCATATGGGTGAACCGATTTAGGAAAATCACTTAAAACCTAAATCAGACGGGCGGATGCGGGTTTTAAGCGTCGTCCTACCGAATGCGAGTCCAGTGTGCTAACCACTGCGCCACCTCGCTCAGTCCGTAGGTAGAGCCCACACAGATACGCAGATGGCAGGGCACTTGAGGGGTGAGCGGTAGTAGTGGGGCTGCAGGCGGGCACTGTAGGGGAATTGCCGAGCGCCGGAGGGGAAGTGCTGTTCTAAACTGAAGCCTACACTCACATTTTTCATGAATATTAAGTGAGGCCCCTCCACGCCCACACTTGCATGGTGACTATTCAAAAAGATCTGTAACCTCAGCTTTGGTTAATACCGTAAAAGAATTCCGTCGAAAATGCAGCAATTTATTTTCGCCTGGCTTGTTAACCATTTGTGGAGTGTCGCAAGTGGCAAATTTTGAGTACAACCTACACATCTCTCTTGCAGCCATGTTAAAATTTGCTTCTGCTGCCAAAACACAGCGGAATTCACACAGTCTCAACTCACTGACATGTTGTGCAGACACAAATGCGAGAGAATTCTGAAGCAGTGGTTCATTAAGTTTATTAAGTGAAAAACTGAGCAAAAGTAAGGTCAGTATCATATGAATAAGCACGTACTTGTTACAAAATAAACATGTAATGCTTTCATGTTATTTCAAAACCCATAGCATTTCTCGTTTCACCAGCAATGGAAGACCCTTACAAATTACATTTTTTCATCGAAAAAGTCTGTAGTTACAGGAATAACACGGTAGATAATGAAATTCTGCGTAATAATCATATGTCAAAATACTCTCCTCTTTGGGTGCTATCATCTGCCAATATCTCATTTCGATAATTCAAACCGTTTACGAAACATGAGGGATGTTGTGGATATTTCACTTTGGGTTTATCACTGGCGCAGAGCGATCGAAAATGAGTGTGCTACATCACATCAGTTTTCTCGTGACTGGTGACAGAGACCTCCACCCAAGTATAAAGAAATTCAATATGTTAGCTAAATCATACTCAGAAACATATTACATAATAAGCACCAAAAGCAAAATCATAGCGACCTATTGCAAACCTTTATCGAATTTCGCGCAGTGTCTTACTTCCATGTAAACGTGAAGGGACACGTACAGCACAAAAACGTACAGGCCTACACTTGAAGAGGTTCGTAATGTGTAAGTAGGCAGACATCGATCCAGACAATTACAAAGGAATTCCAAACTGCATCAGGATCCAATGCAAGTATAATGACAGTTAGGCGGGAGGTGAGAAACGCCAAACGACACCTCGATCGGTGTAAGGAGCGTAAACATTGGGCGATTGGACAGTGGAGTGATGAATCATGGTACATGATGTGGCGATCCGATGGTAGGGTGAGGGTATGGCTAATGCCCAGTGAACGTCATCTGCCAGCGTGCGTAGTGCCTACAGTTAAATTCGGTGGCGGTGGTGTTATGGTGTTGTCGTGTTTTTCATGCAGAGAGCTTGCTCCCGTTGTTGTTTTGCGTGGCACTATCACAGCACAGGGCCCCATTGATGTTTTAAGCACCATCTTGCTTCCCACTGTTGAAGAGCAATTCGGAGATGGCGACTGCATCTTTCAACACAATCGAGCACCTGTTCTTAATGCACGGCCTGTGGCGGAGTGGTTACATGACAATAACATCCCTGTAATGGACTGGCCTGCACAGAGCCCAGACCTGAATCCTGTAGAACACCTTTGGGATGTTTTGGAACGCCGAGTTCGTGCCAGGCCTCACCGACCGGCATCGATACCTCTCCTCAGTGCAGCACTCCGTGAAGAATGGACTACTATTCCCCAAGAAACCTTCCAGCACCTGATTGAACGTTTGCCTGCGAGAGTGGAAGCTGTCATCAAGGGTAAGGGTGGGCCAACACCATATTGAATTCAAGCATTACAGGTGGAGGGCGCCACGAACTTGTAAGTCATTTTCAGCCAGGTGTCCGGATACTTTTGATCACATAGTGTATAAAGGTACAAGAAAAGCAAAAATGAGATGTTTTTACCGAATGCTTTCTGTGAAATACTTAAAGAAAGATTGCAGGGCGTGCGTCTCGATTGTCATCGCCGAATGGCTATAAGGTCCAGTCAATGCTGGGCCTCCCCTTCCGAACAAACGAATCAACTGGCCAAGCGCTTTGAACGATAAATGCTCTCTGCGCATCGGTCACGGTATCCTGCGCGGACAGCGAGCCTGAACAACAATCACTTCACTCGGCCGTCACGTGCTAAATTAGTAATAAACAGTAATGATAGAACTGGTAATGTTTCAAAGTTTTTCATTAGAGTTGGAGTTTAGAGCTATTATACAACACTTTATGCATGCAACATCATGAAGGTTATGACTCATCCACGCCCCCCCCCCCCCTCTTTTACGTTATGTCACACTTTGTTGACCCCCTCCGTCCCCTTTGCGTAATTTATGGATGGCTCTTACTGGCCGTGGCACTCATCATTAAAGTACACCCGATGTTAAATTCGTTTCTGTTGAGCAGTAGTTCTACATGTGTATTGCCGAGTCTTATCAGGCAGACATTATAACGTATCTGAGAAAATTCGTGTTGAGCATGTCCTGTCATCAGACAATAGTATGGTTTAGTGTGGGGTTTGGTGGTCCAGCGGTGGTAGGATGCGAGTACGGTTACGGGATCCAATTCTGACCAGGGACTGGAAATTTTGAGTCTGTCTTTAGGTTACTGTTCACCTTTCATGATGTGAAGATATCCGAGGAACACCTCGTGGTTTCGACTCCACGTTAACGCTTTGTGTACTAGCGGCTTGTGCCTGAAACATCACTTTATCAGTTTATTTTGAAGTACCAGTGCCTTTCACAAGTACCACCGGTGCTGCTGCAAGACTGAGACAGCTAGTGGTATACTGAGGTACTCCTAAGTATGTAGTGCGTTGCAGCAGTCACTGACAGCGTCCAAAGCAACAGTCGGCGCTGAGATGCTACTGCAAGATTGTAGGAGAGTGTGACGTGTTGTTGTTCGTATAGTGATCATAAGAGGAGACCATTGACCGTCCAAGTAAGCATATCTACAGGTACTGTAACGTAAATTTGAGTTTGTGCTATTGTTTTACGAGCGGTTTCGAAATCAAACCACTGAAACAATATGTTTGTTGTTGTTGTGGTCTTCTGTCCTGAGACTGGTTTGATGCAGCTCTCCATGCTACTCTATCCTGTGCAAGCTTCTTCATCTCCCAGTACCTACTGCAACCTACATCCTTCTGAATCTGCTTAGTGTATTCATCTCTTGGTCTCCCCCTATGATTTTTACCCTCCACGCTGCCCTCCAATACTAAATTGGTGATCCCTTGATGCCTCAGAACATGTCCTACCAACCGATCCCTTCTTCTGGTCAAGTTGTGCCACAAACTCCTCTTCTCCTCAATCCTATTCAATACTTCCTCATTAGTTATGTGATCTACCCATCTAATCTTCAGCATTCTTCTGTAGCACCACATTTCAAAAGCTTCTATTCTCTTCTTGTCCAAACTATTTACCGTCCATGTTTCACTTCCATACATGGCTACACTCCATACAAATACTTTCAGAAACGACTTCCTGACACTTAAATCTATACTCGATGTTAACAAATTTCTCTTCTTCAGAAACGCTTTCCTTGCCATTGCCAGTCTACATTTTATATCCTCTCTACTTCGTCGATCATCAGTTATTTTGCTCCCCAAATAGCAAAACTCCTTTACTACTTTAAGTGGCTCATTTCCTAATCTAATTCCCTCAGCATCACCCGACTTAACTCGACTACATTCCATTATCCTCGTTTTGCTTTTGTTGATGTTCATCTTATATCCTCCCTTCAAGACACCATCCATTCCGTTCAACTGCTCTTCCAAGTCCTTTGCTGTCTCTGCCAGAATTACAATGTCATCGGCGAACCTCAAAGTTTTTATTTCTTCTCCATGGATTTTAATACCTACTCCGAATTTTTCTTTTGTTTCCTTTACTGCTTGCTCAATATAGAGATTGAATAACACAATATGTACTTCTGATATTAATTTCTTAAATTGTAGGACCAATTTCGCTTGTTATTTAGGACTGTAGTTTGTTTTAAGCTGTGGTGTCCTGCACGCTCGTGTCTTATAGGGTGCCTAAAGGATGCTGCTTTCTCGGATAGCTAAACAACAATTAATATTTAACTTTGGGTCGCAAGCAAATGGCTACATCCAAATAATCAATGTCCTTCGCTACATAAAGTGTACATGCAAATAATTCACATAAGTTCATATGGATCACAAGTAACGGCTCTTCTAGTGCCTCTTTTCTAGTGCGAGGTTTCTGGTCCGGGTCTTCAGTGTCCGTCTCCTACTGTCCGCTGAGGCTGGATGGAGCGGCGCTTATATTCTCTTCGGATAGAGGCTCCTGCCGTGGTGCGGTCCCAGTCAGCGTACTATTAGCTGACGTCGGTTCACAGCCTACTCTGCGGTTACGTTCTTCATCTTCGTGCCGGCGCTTGTCGTTATGCCAGAACATAGGCGTTATGAGTTCGTGGAAGTTTCGACATGTGGGATTGTGTCTACGTAAAATTCGAAATTTATTTCAAACATATCTCATGAAATGATGGCTGATTGAATACAGTATGTCCCAGTGTTTCCAAAGTGGAATCGCCTCCTTAAAACAATTGATTGTTAACTTTTTGCCGGCCGGCCGAAGTGGTCGTGCGGTTAAAGGCGCTGCAGTCTGGAACCGCAAGACCGCTACGGTCGCAGGTTCGAATCCTGCCTCGGGCATGGTTGTTTGTGATGTCCTTAGGTTAGTTAGGTTTAACTAGTTCTAAGTTCTAGGGGACTAATGACCTCAGCAGTTCAGTCCCATAGTGCTCAGAGCCATTTGAACCATTTTTAACTTTTTGCCAATTTTGATTGTATTCGTTGCTCAGTATGATAAAGGTCAATTTTAGTGAACATTTTTGAAATTGAATTTTTTTATATGTTGGGTTTTTATATGTTGTTCAATCTGTATATTGAGCAAGCAGTAAAGGAAACAAAAGAAAAATTCGGAGTAGCTATTAAAATCCATGGAGAAGAAATAAAAACATTGAGGTTCGCCGATGACATTGTAATTCTGTCAGAGACAGCAAAGGACTTGGAGGAGCAGTGCAACGGAATGGACAGTGTCTTGAAAGGAGGATATAAGATGAACATCAACAAAAGCAAAACGAGGATAATGGAATGTAGTCGAATTAAGTCGGGTGATGCTGAGGGAATTAGATTAGGAAATGAGACACTTAAAGTAGTAAAGGAGCTTTGCTATTTAGGGAGCAAAATAACTGATGATGGTCGAAGTAGACAGGATAGAAAATGTAGACTAGCATTGGCAAGGAAAGCGTGTCTGAAGAAGAGAAATTTGTTAACATCGAGTATAGATTTAAGTGTCAGGAAGTCGTTTCTGAAAGTATTTGTATGGAGTGTAACCATGTATGGACGTGAAACATGGCGATAAATAGTTTGGACAAGAAGAGAATAGAAGCTTTCGAAATGTGGTGCTACAGAAGAATGCTGAAGATTAGATGGGTAGATCACGTAACTAATGAGGAGGTACTGAACAGAAATGGAGAAAAGAGGAGTTTGTGCACAACATGACTAAAAGAAGGGATCGGTTGGTAGGACATGTTCTGAGGCATCAAGGGATCACCAGTTTGGTATTGTAGGGCAGCGTGGAGGGTAAAAATCGTAGAGGGAGACCAAGCGATGAATACACTAAGCAGATTCAGAAGGATGTAGGTTGCAGTAAGTACTGGGAGATGAAGAAGCTTGCACAGGATAGAGTAGCATGGAGAGCTGCATCAAACCAGTCTCAGGACTGAAGACCACAACAACAACAACAACAACAACATATGTTGGTACTCAAAGGGTGAACTGTAGGTTCCCTTTCCCCTGTAAGGCTACTGGGGATGGTCACCGACGTAGCGTACAGTTGAAAGAACTTGCAAAGAGGCCGCTGAACATCACACTTGAGGCACACCCAGCCAATCGTGCCGTAGCAGTTTACATGTTTTTTGTGTGTTGGATGTGAAACATTTGAACGATGGAACTTACATGTTCACCTACGACTGCTAGTTGCGAGATGTGTGAGGTTAGCACTGTGTTTCCCACGTGTATGTTCGCGTAATTTCGAAGATGCACACCTCGTAATCCTTGCGCAAGCCTTTTCTCGCACTTGCTTCTCGAGAAGTCGTTGCAGCCCATCTTCGCCGCGCTCGGCCACGCTTAGGCGGAAGGGGCGGCCGGTTACTCGCCACCTGCCGAGTGTTTGCAGTCAGTAAAAGCGTCAATTGCCGTGGCTGTAACTGCATGAAATACGAGGCGGCGGCCGCCGCGCCTGCAGTAATGGCGTAATGCGGCGTCGGGGCATGTTTGTGTAAGCCGTGCTTGCGAAGGGGCCATTCAGTCGGCCACCGGCGTGATGTACTGCGGCTGGCTGTTGCTACTGCAGCGGGCCTAATGTCTCTCTCTCTGGCGACCGCAAAACACACTGGACTCCACTAGCTATTCACTCTGTTTGCTTTGTAAGATGCATCACTGCAGATTTTCCTTTACGTAAGGGAAGTGCTTTGCTGCTGGACCTTGCACTTCCAACGCTAAAAAGGTGTAGCGGAGGGCACTATTCGCGGCAAAGTAAAATCCCCCCCCCCCCCTCCCCCCTCTGTTCCACTCCGGATCGCGCGAGGGAACGACTGTCTGAACGCCTCAGTAAGAGCTCCAATTTCCCTTATCTTTGAATGGTGATCACTGCGCGATTTGAAAGTTGGTGGTTATAATATACGCTCTACATCCTCGGCGAAGATCGGATTTTGGAATTTAGTGAGCAGCCCCTTCCGTTTAGCGCGCCGTCTATCTGCAAGTGTGTCCCACTTCAAACTTTCTATGATATTTGTAACGCTCTCGCGATGGCTAAATGTACCAGTCACGAATCAGACCCAACTGGTAAAGGTCCCATACAGACGAACAATACTTCAAAACTGGACGAACTAAAGTATTGTAAGCAATTTCCTTTGTTGAAGGACTGCATCGCTTAAGGGTTCTACCAATAAGCCGCAATCTAGAGTTCCCCGTACCCGTTACTTGCGTAATCTGATCATTCCATTTGAGATCATTTCGAATGGTCACACCCAGATACTTGACGGATGTTACTGCTTCCAAGTAATCGTACACATGCAAACTTCCAGTAGAGTTTTTAGAAATAATAAACGGTTTCTTCGTGATAAACTACGCTAAATACTGCGTCCATTACAGCAAAGCTTCCAGCAAGTTCACGATCAGTTCCTTACACCATTACCCAAAAACTGAAATAATGCTCATTTTCCAATAAAAGATAGATAAACCACAAGAAACAGGAAGCCTATCTTGTGTAATGATTTCCTCTTGTGATGTTTTCTTTTACTGATGTGACTGAAATTTTTTTTCTATGAAGAGAGCATAACTATGAAGATATCTCTTAGAGATCAACAAGCTCCCGAATCTTAGTCGAAGGAGCAGGATATTTATGTCATCAGGTGAGTTTCTTGGTTATAGACAACTTGATCCATCGACGTTTTTCACACATAAATATACCGCTAGTTGGTACCTAAAGCGTCAGTACAATTAGAACTATAAACCTTCTTATTTGCCTTCTTTCTTCCTGACCCACTCAGTCATACGGCCACATCGTTCGATTCACTTGCAACTTACCTTCCTAATTTACAATGGTTCTATGTTTCGAGCTGGTCCCGGCGGAGGTTTGAGTCCTCCCTCGGGCATGGGTGTGTGTGTTTGCCCTTAGGATAATTTAGGTTACGTAGTGTGTAAGCTTAGGGACTGATGACCTTAGCAGTTAAGTCCCACAAGATTTCACACACATTTGAACATTTTTTTCTATGTTTCGAGTTCAGGGAAGAAATGCGATGAGGTACCCCTAAGCAGTCCAGTTTCGACCCAAGTCATTGACCTAAGGCATGATGCAACTTATTTTGCGCGTTTGTGAGGTCGCCGATAGCATGAGCGGATTACAAGCAGTGGATAAGTGTCAGACTACGAATTCGATGGCCTGAGGCTCAGTCTTCAACCCACCGTCGACCGTAGGATTTGTTTTTTTCTGTTGCGTATTGGGTCTCTCATTTCTGGCAATGACTTGTTAATGTGGAAAATGTCAAGTTGGACTACAGTTTGGAGTCTACATTAAGACGTAGACCCCCAAATAGGACTACACTCTTCGAGAACTCAGACAAAATCTGAACCGTACATTATTTCACAATACTAAATTACGTTGTTGGCCGCCTCCCCTTTGAATGCGACTGCAATATTTCGACTTCTGAAATGGACAGTTTTATGCAATAATCGACTGGTAGCATTTCAATTTATTACATGATTTAAGTTGGACTTTTCTCTTTGCGATCTGCAAATTGACTTTCTCGATAGAACAGAAAATTGAAACTGTGGAAGCATATGTGAAAACAGGTTCGATGAAGGAAACTCGCAAAGTTTCCGGTGTCACTTGTCACCAGCAAAGTGCGCAATACAGAGTCTGTGTACAAACTGGCGCACCTAAGGAACTGTGCAGAATGTAAAACGCCAAAGAATTCCTTCAGTTCGCACGGCAGAAATTATTCAGAGCCCAAAGAAGTCTACGGTTGCTTATGCGGAAATTTTTTACACATTTTATGCTCAGTTCACCGAATATGAAAGACAGTACTGCTTCTTCCATAAAGTTGGGGCAACATGCCACACGTATAATATATCACTGGAAAGAGTCCATGATTTCTTCACTGAGCAACGAACTGTCGACAAACATTTATGCTCACCACGCCGGATCTAACAACGTGTGATTTTCTTCCTGTGGCCGGGCGAGGTGGCCGAGCGCTTCTAGGCGTTACAGTCTGGAACTGCGGGACCACTACGGTCGCAGGTTCGAATCCTGCTTCGGGCATGGATGTGTATGGTGTCCTTAGGTTAGTTAGGTTTAATTAGTTCTACGTTCTAGGGGACTGATGACCTCAGAAGTTAAGTCCCATAGTGCTCAGAGCCATTTGAACCATTTTCTTCCTGTGGCGACACTTGAACAGCAAGGTTAATGAAACAAATCCACACAAACAGAGGAACTGAAAGACAACATCAAAAGCGTTGTTGCCGTCATCGATATCCGAACTTTGTATGGGTATGCTTGGAAGTATGTAGAATACGCTATGTATTGACATCGCATGTGGTCACTTTTTCTATAAATGTATTTTTTATTGTAAATAAATGGTAAGTCCATTTCCGCTCTTTGTTTCTGTAATTTCACTGCATTTCCTTTGTACTTGCATGGGCTACTTTTGCCTGCGCCTCTATGTATTTTGTCCTTGACTAATGTGTTAGTCCTCGACTAACGTCAGGGTTGCATAGGGAGCATTGGTGGGAGATGTTCTGGCAGGTTCACGAAAGGTCTGTGACGGTCGCAGATTACCACATAAGACGGCAAGTAAGGAATATTTATAGGTTTTACAAAACATGCACACAGACAGTTACTAATTACCTTAATGACGGGTTCACAGGTAGATGCCGTGTTTCTTGACTTCCGCAAGGCGTTCGATACAGTTCCCCACAGTCGTTTAATGAACAAAGTAAGAGCATATGGACTATCAGACCAATTGTGTGATTGGATTGAGGAGTTCCTAGATAACAGGACGCAGCATGTCATTCTCAATGGAGAGAAGTCTTCCGAAGTAAGAGTGATTTCAGGTGTGCCGCAGGGGAGTGTCATAGGACCGTTGCTATTCACAATATACATAAATGACCTTGTGGATGACATCGGAAGTTCACTGAGGCTTTTTGCGGATGATGCTGTGGTGTATCGAGAGGTTGTAACAATGAAAAATTGTACTGAAATGCAGGAGGATCTGCAGCGAATTGACGCATGGTGCAGGGAATGGCAATTGAATCTCAATGTAGACAAGTGTAATGTGCTGCGAATACACAGAAAGATAGATCCTTTAGCATTTAGCTACAAAATAGCAGGTCAGCAACTGCAAGCAGTTAATACCATAAATTATCTGGGAGTACGCATTAGGAGTGATTTAAAATGGAATGATCATATAATGTTGATCGTCGGTAAAGCAGATGCCAGACTGAGATTCATTGGAAGAATCCTAAGGAAATGCAGTCCGAAAACAAAGGAAGTAGGTTACAGTACGCTTGTTCGCCCACTGCTTGAATACTGCTCAGCAGTGTGGGATCCGTACCAGATAGGGTTGATAGAAGATGTAGAGAAGATCCAACGGAGAGCAGCGCGCTTCGTTACAGGATCATTTAGTAATCGCGAAAGCGTTACGGAGATGATAGATAAACTCCAGTGGAAGACTCTGCAGGAGAGACGCTCAGTAGCTCGGTACGGGCTTTTGTCAAAGTTTCGAGAACATACCTTCACCGAAGAGTCAAGCAGTATATTGCTCCCTCCTACGTATATCTCGCGAAGAGACCATGAGGATAAAATCAGAGAGATTAGAGCCCACACAGAGGCATGCCGACAATCCTTCTTTCCACGAACAATACGAGACTGGAATAGAAGGGAGAACCGATAGAGGTACTCAAGGTACCCTCCGCCACACACCGTCAGGAGGCTTGCGGAGTATGGATGTAGATGTAGATGTAGATGACCACCTGCCACTATCATAGAGACGGCTCTACACGTAACGTAAATCACACTACTCAGTAAAGTTGCCAGGGCAGTGCCGTTTGCTAGACACGCGTCTACAAAGTGACTCGGCCTCACGCAAACTAGTGCACAACACTACGTTATAGCTGCAAGCTGGTGCGCACCGAACCGGGCCACTGTTGAACAACTGAAGAAATGAAGTGCAGTGCACTTCCACATTCACCAAACAGCATATAATACAGAAAACTCACAAACGCACAGCTACATCTTCCAATAAGTCGACACAAAACTGGGACACCCGAGATTCCCATATATCTCCCAAACACCAAACTATCTAGCAACAATGAAAAGTTTAAGTGAAGCACAATGGATTTATTAGTGACCAAATCCGTTAACGAATTCCTTTACAGAATCAGCTCATATACACATAGTTAATTTCATGCAATAAATTACATTTGTTTCCGTCTAAACTCGACTTGCGTTGTTTCGGCGAGACTTGTTTTCATTCCAGACTCTGAAATCGTGTTGTGTTAATTTTGTTTCGGGAAGGTTACCAATGGAAGTTGATGGTCGGCTCCCAGAATCTTTCTGAAAATAAAGTGGTGTGCAAAACTCAAAGACGAAAGTAACTTTTTCGTGATGTGTCACTGACAAGTAACGTAGTTCGATGAAACCTGGCCGCTCGTTGTGGCCGAGCGGTTCTAGGCGCTTTCCGGAACCGCGCTGCTGCTACGGTCGCAGGTTCGAAACCTGCCTCGGGCATGGATGAGTGAGATGTCCTTAGGTTAGTTAGGTTTAAGCGGTTCTAAGTTCTAGGGGACTGATGATCTCAGATGTTATGTCCCATAGTGCTGAGAGCCATTTGAACCATTTGAACCACAACACCTGGACCACCAAATAGATCACGTTCCACAACGCTGGATGTACCGTCCAATGGCAAGAGATGGGAACAGATGCGCATAGGAGCATTGTAAAATAAGAAAGGTACTACTAGCGAGATTCGAACCAGGCCATCTTTCAGTTAAAAGACTCTTACATTACACTTTCAGTTACTGGCAGGTGTGTTAATAATGTGGGTATGTTTTTTTTACGCGGTAGCGCTGGGAAATCTTCTGATCTTAAAAAGCTTATTTTTCAAGCTTTTTTGGGAATTGCGTCGTACTTTTTTAGGAAATTGATTCCGGGTACTGACCTTAAAATGCGCTGAAGTATGAAGAAAATAGATGGGGCAGAGCAGTCGGTGAGGTGAGGAGTGTAGACCCGGACTGAAGTATGCGCTTCACTCCTCCTTTTTAAAAGGGCTTCATCTATACACGATTACAAAACAGGAGAACGAAACATGTGCTTACGTAAATCGACATTTGTATTATTTTGAGCATTATATGTTCTGTAACATTCTCTGTTATTACGCAAAGTATATGAAGGTTTTAACAAATGCAAAGTCTTATAAAGATCCACTACGGCATATTTTATCTGCGGGAACAACAGTTTTAGCGTGGAGAGCGACAGTATTCACTCTCTTTAAACGTTACGGTACAACCTGACTAGAGTCCAAACAGGACTTGGCTACACTGGCCCGGTTTGGCGTTCCTTCTGGAGGAGGGAGTGCTCCCGTACCGGGAGAAAGTTAGGTAAATAGTGTGAGTGCTGTTCCATGTCTTGTACGGTCTCTCTCGAGCTCATCCTCGGCCGCTCCTCGTTTCCATGGAGACGGTCAGGGATTTATGTCAAATGGCGGCGTGATTCGCCTCTTTTTCGGCCGTCGACTGTAAGAACAAGGATGTGAGCTGTCTTATGAGATACTTTTTAATTTTTTACTCACATTCACAAAACGTTTTAAGAATAGTCAATGTAATCGGTAATTTTGGTGCTTTACTTAATTTCTCGAAGAAATAATATAGGAAACACTGACTCCAAATTTAAACGATAGTAGCACCACATACAAAATATGTAGGGGAATGGTTTCTAGTTTTTGTCTCTGTATTATAATCACCACCACATACAAAATCTGTAGGGGAACGCTTTCTAGTTTTTGTCTGTGTATTATAGTCACCACTGACTCATACGCTGTAAATCCTGTGCCGTTTGCAGTGTTATAGGTCACTGCGATGGTAGAGAGGCGCTAACTTACAATCTACAGCTGCAGAGTTTGTTTACAGAAAAATAAATGTTCCGGCGAAGTAACGAATTAAATTTCTGTGACAAAACGTAAAGCTGGAATTTCAGATGGTTTTTAAACTTTTTATGGTGTAACTCCTGATTAGCAACGACATCATTAGACATGGAGAAATAATTTAGTTGGATGTGATTCAAATGGCTCTGAGATCTATGGGACTTAACATCTATGGTCATCAGTCCCCTAGAACTGAGAACTACTTAAACCTAACTGACCTAAGGACATCACACAACACCCAGTCATCACGAGGCAGAGAAAATCCCTGACCCCGCCGGGAATCGAACCCGGGAGTTGGATGTGGATAGGGAAGCAAGAGGGTGACAGTTTCGTTGAATAAAAGCGTCTGAGCAGTGGCGTGAGGTTGTTTAATGACTCGCTAGAACACGTCAATCAGAAACGGCGATTTGAAACATACGGCTCCTGCGTGCAAGTCCAGTGTCAATCGCGGCATCACTCTGTTCCGTTGCAAACGACATTTAGTTTAAAACTATTAGCAGTTCTGAAAAATATGAAGTTTACATTCTTGCTACAACTGTAATTGAGTAATTTGAGATAATCGGTATCATCACATGCAATGACCTGATCACTGTTCACAGGGGAAGGACAAAGGTGGATATACATAAACCGACGGGAGATGGTAAAAATCTCTCTTGCAACCACTAGATGGGATTTATAATGGAGCCCTATTGCACTGTGGCTGCCATTTAGCTTCTCACGAATTTCTGTAAATCTTCAAAGCATTTATTATGCTGCAATGTTTTATTAAGTGCTGACAACTTAGATGTCGACTTGCTTCTGAACTTTATGAAAATCAGGGTAGAGTTTTTGTCCGGAGGACGGAGACATCTTTTGAGCAGGTCTTACTTATTACTGAAATAGTAATTTTTTTGTCTCCACAACCTACAAAAACGACTAAGCAACAGTGCACAGCTCGATTTATGCCGAGGCCGCTGACGCACGATAACGCAATCACGCTAGGCATGCAGATTGTCGATTCGAATGCCGGCTGTGAAAGATATTTTAATCACTGATGATGGGACAGCAGTGGGAGGCCAGGCGGCGCGTAAACTTTCTGGTAACTAGGCCGAGTGACACCGTCCTGAATCAAATTCCAAGCCGCTCAGCTCTGGAAAAATGATGAACGTTCGGTAGACATCAAGGCCGTTCGAGACGAAGGGATTAATTTTTTTGTTTAAGGAAAAAGTAGTAAATACTACAGCTTTTGCCTTAAAGATTTAGGAAACACAAGGTACTTACATGGGGAATGTAGTGTTGGCAGAAGAGCCAACACTGTTTTTCTAGAGGAGGCCGAAATGCACGCGTTTAATTACACGCTGACTGGCGTGAGGTCTGGAACAGGACAATATCTTGAGAATTGCAAATAAAGTAAGTAGTTGATATAATACATAACTTTAATCCACAATTTTAGAACATCTCTCGTTACGGTACATGCTTCATAATATTAATTATCAACTGCTATTCTCGTACTGTTCCCAAAGTTGGCTGTGTTGTGACTTGGCAAGACAGCCAAGCAATTAGGAGGTGAAGCCGAAAGGCACGCGTTTAAGCTCACGCAGGCTGGCGTGAGGTCTGGAACAGTTAAAAGATTTGAGTCTAGCAAATGAAGTACGTAGCTGTTGGAATACTTAACTTTAATCCATAATTGGTGAACATCGGTCTGACGGTACATGCATCACAAGATAATTAGCAATTGATAATGGCGCCTTGCTAGGTCGTAGCAAATGACGTAGCTGAAAGCTATGCTAACTATCGTCTCCGCAAATGAGAGCGTATTTTGTCAGTGAACCATCTCTGGCTAAGCCGGCTGTACTACATCTACATCTACATCTACATCTACATTGATACTCCGCAAGCCACCCAACGGTGTGTGGCGGAGGGCACCTTACGTGCCACTGTCATTACCTCCCTTTCCTGTTCCAGTCGCGTATGGTTCGCGGGAAGAACGACTGTCTGAAAGCCTCCGTGCGCGCTCTAATCTCTCTAATTTTACATTCGTGATCTCCTCGGGAAGTATAAGTAGGGGGAAGCAATATATTCGATACCTCATCCAGAAACGCATCCTCTCGAAACCTGGCGAGCAAGCTACACCGCGATGCAGAGCGCCTCTCTTGCAGAGTCTGCCACTTGAGTTTATTAAACATCTCCGTAACGCTATCACGGTTACCAAATAACCCAGTGACGAAACGCGCCGCTCTTCTTTGGATCTTCTCTATCTCCTCCGTCAACCCGACCTGGTACGGATCCCACACTGATGAGCAATACTCAAGTATAGGTCGAACGAGTGTTTTGTAAGCCACCTCCTTTGTTGATGGACTACATTTTCTAAGCACTCTCCCAATGAATCTCAACCTGGTACCCGCCTTACCAACAATTAGTTTTATATGATCATTCCACTTCAAATCGTTCCGTACGCATACTCCCAGATATTTTACTGAAGTAACTGCTACCAGTGTTTGTTCCGCTATCATATAATCATACAATAAAGGATCCTTCTTTCTATGTATTCGCAATACATTACATTTGTCTATGTTAAGGGTCAGTTGCCACTCCCTGCACCAAGTGCCTATCCGCTGCAGATCTTCCTGTATTTCGCTACAATTTTCTAATGCAGCAACTTCTCTGTATACTACAGCATCATCCGCGAAAAGCCGCATGGAACTTCCGACACTATCTACTAAGTCATTTATATATATTGTGAAAAGCAATGGTCCCATAACACTCCCCTGTGGCACGCCAGAGGTTACTTTAACGTCTGTAGACGTCTCTCCATTGATAACAACATGCTGTGTTCTGTTTGCCAAAAACTCCTCAATCCAGCCACACAGCTGGTCTGATATTCCGTAGGCTCTTACTTTGCTTATCAGGCGACAGTGCGGAACTGTATCGAACGCCTTCCGGAAGTCAAGAAAAATAGCATCTACCTGGGAGCCTGTATCTAATATTTTCTGGGTCTCATGAACAAATAAGGCGAGTTGGGTCTCACACGATCGCTGTTTCCGGAATCCATGTTGATTCCTACATAGTAGATTCTGTGTTTCCAAAAACGACATGATACTCGAGCAAAAAACATGTTCTAAAATTCTACAACAGATCGACGTCAGAGATATAGGTCTATAGTTTTGCGCATCTGCTCGACGACCCTTCTTGAAGACTGGGACTATCTGTGCTCTTTTCCAATCATTTGGAACCCTCCGTTCCTCTAGAGACTTGCGGTACACGGCTGTTAGAAGGGGGGCAAGTTCTTTCGCGTACTCTGTGTAGAATCGAATTGGTATCCCGTCAGGTCCAGTGGACTTTCCTCTATTGAGTGATTCCAGTTGCTTTTCTATTCCTTGGACACTTATTTCGATGTCAGCCATTTTTTCGTTTGTGCGAGGATTTAGAGAAGGAACTGCAGTGCGGTCTTCCTCTGTGAAACAGCTTTGGAAAAAGGTGTTTAGTATTTCAGCTTTACGCGTGTCATCCTCTGTTTCAATGCCATCATCATCCCGTAGTGTCTGGATATGCTGTTTCGCTACTGGGGCGAGTGCTAGGAAGTCTCTCTAGACCTGCCGTGTGGCGGCGCTCGGTCTGCTATCACTGACAGTGGCGACACGCGGGTCCGACGTATACTAATGGACAGCGGCCGATTTAAAGGCTACCACCTAGCAAGTGTGGTGTCTGGCGGTGACACCACAGGGAAGGTGGATGGAAATTTGAATCCTGTTCGCTCGAGTAGTGCTGCGTCGCCTCGCTCAGTTCTTCAGTGTTTCACGAGACGACCGCAAGGGCCACTGTTCATGGTGATCCGCACGACGGGTGGTGCTGTCAAGCTCCGCGAAGCCGTTGGTAGCATTTTGGAGCGGTTGACACACATATCGATACTGGGCTTCTTTCCACTAAACAGGTATCCCTGGCGCAACAGTTACGAGGGGTAGTAATAAAGTTTTAACCACCGCCTCGAGAAAGTAAAGTCACGGAATTAATTTTTTTTCGTATGCAGATATGTGTCTGCAGTCCTGCCAGACATTGAAACAATAGTTAAACTTTGTGATTGCCTTTCTAATACGCTGCGGAAATTAAGGCTCCCTGAATTCGCAGGGAGAAATACTTTATAAGTATGAGGCTCAGCAGCACTTCTTGGTATACGAGTAACACTACCACTTCGACTCTGGACATGTACGACTCTTACATGCAGCGTAAGATTTCTGCTCCTACGAGTTCACTATTGTGCGCTAATCGGTTTTTGCTCGACCACACACCGTCCACTTAACGGCATAGTTTTGCTTGTAGGCGAAGCAACGTTGCTGTTCGTCTAGCTGTTATTCTTGTTGTGTCCATGACCGCGGCTAGCGTCATGTTTATTGAAAGATTATGTGTCCATTGTGATCAGTAGTAACCTCAAATTGCCGGCCGAAGTGGCCGTGCGGTTCTAGGTGCTGCAGTCTGGAACCGCGAGACCGCTACGGTCGCAGGTTCGAATCCTGCCTCGGGCGTGGATGTGTGTGATGTCCTTAGGTTAGTTAGGTTTAAGCAGTTCTAAGTTGTATAGGACTGATAACCTCAGCTGTTAAGTCCCATAGTGCTCAGAGGCATTAACCATTATGGACCTGGACGATGAATGTTGTAAGTTGCTTTTGAATGACCAGTTTGTCTTACAGCTTAGCCGTGTCGATTAATAGATGAGGAATGAGATTTTCACTCCGCAGCGGAGTGTGCGCTGATATGAAACTTCTTGGCAGATTAAAACTGTGTGCCGGTCCAAGACTCGAACTCGGGACCTTTGCCTTTCGCTGGCAAGTGTTTTACCAACTGAGCTACCCAAGCACGACTCACGCCCCGTCCTCACAGCTATACTTCTGCTAGTATCTCGTCTCCTACCTTCCAAACTTTACAGAAGCTCTCCTGCGAACCTTGCATAACTAGCACTCCTGAAAGAAAGGATATAGCGGAGACATGGCTTAGCCACAGCCTGGGGCGTGAGTCGTGATTGGGTAGCTCAGATGGTAGAGCACTTGCCCGCGTAAGGCAAAGGTCCCGGGTTCGAGTCTCGGTCCGGCACACAGTTTTAATCTGCCAGGAAGTTTAATAGAGGAGGAGCTTCGATAAAAATAATTTCTTGACAAAACAACAGAAAAGACAATACAGTGTGCAGTCCTATCAGTGATTTCTCTGATGAACATCGTATGTTGATTTTAATTACGTAAACGTGAACTCCGGCCACAGCCTCTGGCGGGTCCATCGGTATGGACCCACCGCCATGGCATCCTCTGCCTTTGGCATCATTGGGTGCGGTATGTTTCGGGATGCGGTCAGCATGCCGCTCTCCCGGCTGTTTTCCAGTCTTCCTGTGGAGCCGCTACTGCCCCTCAGGTGGCATCACGAGGCTCACTGCACCCTGTTCCAGTCCTCCCAGGAAGGGGACAATCCCCGGCAGTAGAGTCAACAATGATATCTGACTGTGAAGAAAGATATGAATTTTTGAAAATGAGGAGATAATTCACATTACAATTGATCTTATGGCCGTTCTACATCTGCAGTCGATGCACATTGACCAGTTCTCGTTCAAAGCTCCGGGCGCGTTAGTTTAGAATGTGAGGCCGACAGTGTTTGCCACCTTTCAGTCGGTCGGCCATGACATTATCGAGGTGTATGCTGTGCAGTCTTTCTCAACAGATTTACACAAACTACTGCATAAAAAAATTTCATTTTTGCATTTCTTGCAGCTTTGTATTTCAGGTTCATGACAATGTGGCCATCATTCCATTAATGGTCATAGTTACTGTGATATTTATATGGAAGTAAGATGCTGCGAGAAATTCGAAAAAGTTTCAAATGAAAAATTCGGGTTGCTATGATTTTGCGATTCGTGCATATTACATAATACGAGGGTCATTCAATAATTAGAGAGACAAATTGGTCGGGGGAAAAACTGTTAGTAGGGCAAGTTTGGCACTTTATGGCTATAAGTTGGCATCACTGTGATGAGCCCTGATCATGTGATGTATCAACATTGTTTTGCTTATAACCTCAAAAATACGTTTCATGATGATGAGTCCGCTTGAAACACTCACATTAGGTGAACAACGTTCTGTTATTCGTTTTTTACTTGCTGAAGGCTAGAAACCAGTGAAGATATACTGTAGAATGTCTAAAGCTTATGTCGAAGGTTGTATGGATCGTGAAAATTTTTACAAGTGGCTAGAGCAGATCAAAAATGGTCGCGAGTCAGTGACTGACGAACACTGTTCTGGCTGACCAGTCGAGTTTCAACTCCCTCACTTGAAAGTCGAATTCATGACATTATTGGTGTCGACCGCAGTGTGACTGTGGAAATGATAGTTGATACTAGTTCAGTTCATAACATTATCTGTAACAAGCTGAAGTACCGCAAAACGTGTGCAAGATGGGTCCCAAAGGAGTTGACGCGGCTACACAAGGAAACAAGGTTGAGACTGTGCACAGAGCTAAAGGAACATTATGAAAGAGAAGGTGAGCACTTCCTCAGCAAAATTTTAACTTGTGATAAAATTTGGGTTCACTGTTATGAGCCAGAATCAAAAAGACAAAGCATGGAGTGGAAGCACACCAACTCATCTGTCAAGAAAAAATTCAAAACCCAGGCATCAGCAAGAAAAATCATGTTGACGGTGTTTTGGGATGCTGAAGGTCCAGTTCTTTGTGAGCAGCTTACAATGAACAGCCAGTTCTACGTGGATTTGCTTTTAAACAATGTGGAGCCAGCCATAAAAGTGAGACGTCGTAGATCTCAGAGGAGAGGTGTTATTCTCCAGCAAGACAACACACGTCCTCATATTGCTCAAATAACCCGTGAAACCATCGACAAAATGGACTGCGTCATCCCCTTTACAGTTCTGATTTAGCACCTAGTGATTTCCATTTGTTTGGTGCACTGAAGGAGGCATTAATGGTAAGAGGTTCCAGGACAATGAAGACGTGAAGAAGTTTGTGCAAAAATTGGTTCAAACATAAAGAGTTCTTTGGAGCCGGAATAAAAATCTTGTAGCCCGTTCGAACAAGTGCATAAGGGGTACAAGCGGATTACGTTGAAAAGAAGAAAAGTATTGTTTTGTAAAAAGAAACACTTTTTTCTCCAGGCCAATTTGTCTCTTTAATTATTAAATGACTCGTATGTTGCTGCGTATGAAATTTAGCCACCACATCGATTTTTCTTTAGACTCGCGTGGAGGTCTCAATCTCTCACCAATCTCGAGAAAATTGATCTGATGTAGCACACGCATTTGCAATCGCGCCACGCCAGTGATAAAGCCAGAATGAAATATCCACAACATTCCTTATTTGTCATAAACGATTTGAGATATTGAAAAGAGATTGTGGTAAATGATAGCATCCAAAGAGGAGAGTATTTTGCCATATGTTTATTATGCAAAACTTCGTTATCTACTGTGTTATTCCACTAACTACTGAGTTTTTAAATTAAAGAATCTAATTTTCAAGGGCCATCGATAGGTGATGAAACGAGAAATGCTATGAGCTTGTGAACAACTTAACAGAAGACATTACACATTTACCTTGTACCGAGGATGGGATTTTTTCACACGGTACTGACCTTACTTTTTCTCACTTACTAAACTTAATAAGGCGTTATTTCAGAACCCTTGCAATTGTGTCTCCACAACGTGTTATTGAGGTGACATTTTGTAAACTCAACTGTGTTTTGGCAAAAGAAGCCAATGTTAACATGGCATCAAGAAAAATGAATAGGTTTTACTCAGAATTCGCAACTCCTGACGCTACTCTGAAAGTTACGAATGGTCAACAAGCCCTGCGAACGTAAATTGCTAAATTTTGGTTCAAATGGATCTGAGCACTATTGGACTTAACTTCTGAGGTCATCAGTCCCCTAGAACTTAGAACTTCTTAAACCTAACTAACCAAAGGACATTACACACATCCATGCCCGAGGCAGGATTCGAACCTGCGACCGTAGCGGTCACGCGGTCCCAGACTGTAGCGTCTAGAACCGCTCGGCCACCCCGGCCGGCCAATTGCTACATTTTCAGCGGAATTCTGTTTAGATACTAACCAAAGCAGAGGTGACAGAACTTTTTGAAAGTCACCATGCAAGTGTGGGTATGAGGGGTCCCATTTAATATTTGCAAAAAATGTGAGTGTAGGCTTCAGTTTAGAACGGCACTTCGCCTCCAGCGCTCGGCATTTGCCCTACAGTGCCTGCTCACAGCCCCTACCACTACGTCCCTCTCTCTCCCCACGCGTGTCCTGCCGTCTGCGCATTTACTGACCGCGGCATTCTGCGCGTGTACCGGCCAGGGTATTCTGCGCAGATTCCACTGGGAATCGAACCTGTGTCCTTTACGTGGCAGGCAGGAGCGCTGACCGCTCAGTTACGGAAGCTGACTGATTTTAATTAGCTTAACATCAATATTACTTCATAAGCGCGATAGCGATCCTAACTTTGCGCAAGCTACGCTAGGCAGCAACCGCACTCACTCGATTTGCATTGGCGCGCAACTTGCACAACCTCCATTATTAGACATAAAATAGCTCTTATTGTTAGCAAAGGTTACTAGTTTCCCTGGTGCGCTGCTCCTTTGTAATATTAAGCCTGCATAAGTTGTACAACCGCACAGCATTAAAATACACGAACGAAGAAATAAGTAAATACACTCCTGGAAATTGAAATAAGAACACCGTGAATTCATTGTCCCAGGAAGGGGAAACTTTATTGACACATTCCTGGGGTCAGATACATCACATGATCACACTGACAGAACCACAGGCACATAGGCACAGGCAACAGAGCATGCACAATGTCGGCACTAGTACAGTGTATATCCACCTTTCGCAGCGATGCAGGCTACTATTCTCCCATGGAGACGATCGTAGAGATGCTGGATGTAGTCCTGTGGAACGGCTTGCCATGCCATTTCCACCTGGCGCCTCAGTTGGACCAGCGTTCGTGCTGGACGTGCAGACCGCGTGAGACGACGCTTCATCCAGTCCCAAACATGCTCAATGGGGGACAGATCCGGAGATCTTGCTGGCCAGGGTAGTTGACTTACACCTTCTAGAGCACGTTGGGTGGCACGGGATACATGCGGACGTGCATTGTCCTGTTGGAACAGCAAGTTCCCTTGCCGGTCTAGGAATGGTAGAACGATGGGTTCGATGACGGTTTGGATGTACCGTGCACTATTCAGTGTCCCCTCGACGATCACCAGTGGTGTACGGCCAGTGTAGGAGATCGCTCCCCACACCATGATGCCGGGTGTTGGCCCTGTGTGCCTCGGTCGTATGCAGTCCTGATTGTGGCGCTCACCTGCACGGCGCCAAACACGCATACGACCATCACTGGCACCAAGGCAGAAGCGACTCTCATCGCTGAAGACGACACGTCTCCATTCGTCCCTCCATTCACGCCTGTCGCGACACCACTGGAGGCGGGCTGCACGATGTTGGGGCGTGAGCGGAAGACGGCCTAACGGTGTGCGGGACCGTAGCCCAGCTTCATGGAGACGGTTGCGAATGGTCCTCGCCGATACCCCAGGAGCAACAGTGTCCCTAATTTGCTGGGAAGTGGCGGTGCGGTCCCCTACGGCACTGCGTAGGATCCTACGGTCTTGGCGTGCATCCGTGCGTCGCTGCGGTCCGGTCCCAGGTCGACGGGCACGTGCACCTTCCGCCGACCACTGGCGACAACATCGATGTACTGTGGAGACCTCACGCCCCACGTGTTGAGCAATTCGGCGGTACGTCCACCCGGCCTCCCGCATGCCCACTATACGCCCTCGCTCAAAGTTCGTCAACTGCACATACGGTTCACGTCCACGCTGTCGCGGCATGCTACCAGTGTTAAAGACTGCGATGGAGCTCCGTATGCCACGGCAAACTGGCTGACACTGACGGCGGCGGTGCACAAATGCTGCGCAGCTAGCGCCATTCGACGGCCAACACCGCGGTTCCTGGTGTGTCCGCTGTGCCGTGCGTGTGATCATTGCTTGTACAGCCCTCTCGCAGTGTCCGGAGCAAGTATGGTGGGTCTGACACACCGGTGTCAATGTGTTCTTTTTTCCATTTCCAGGAGTGTACTATCCTGAGTTCGGTACGCTCACAGCGTCTAGCTGCCAAAGTTATTATTGGTGGGTTTCAACAGAAATCTAGGGTCCTGGCACGGCAGCCCCGTTGCGCCGTCCAGTAAGTGATGGCGCCTCTGACTTTGGGTGTAGAGTGATGAGGTACGAGTGTCGGCGCTGGAATTTCCCCTCGTTACACAGGCAGGTGCTAATGCCGTAAACACACACGTCGGGCGAGAGGCGGCCAGGCCGCGGCCCTTTATCACGGCTCGTTCATAACTCGGGGCGGCGTTTTTTGTGCGCGCGCCGCCGGCTAGCCCTTTCAAGTGTTCCGAGATGCCGGGCTCCATTCAGAGGGGGTCCCGGGTCCCGGAGACTGCCTCAACCTGCCGCGCCGCTCTGGGCACGCACCTGCCGAAAGCGCGGCAAACGCCGTAGTCACAACAAACGCGGCGCAACAGGTAGACAGCTACACTGCACCCGCAACGCTAATTATTAGTTTATTTAGCTGTCGTTGCTCTGCATTTTGCAGCACACCTTAAGCATTCAGTGGGACAACTTTATACATCTACATACAGATTCGATAGACCTCTGTGAAGTGCGTGGCCGAAGTTACTTGGCATTTTACCAAATGCTAGGGTTTTTTTTCGTCACAATCGCGAACGGAGGATGGTTAGAGCGACTGCTTAAATGCCTCTGTGCGCGCTGTCATTGGTATACTGTGATGTTTGCGGTTCCTGCGGGTGCGATACGTAGGAGAGTGAGGAAAATGTCGTGCTTCTTAACCGTGGTTCTTCAAACTTATGTAGGTAGGCTTCTGCGGGAGTATTCCCGTCTGTCTTTAAACACCTGGAATTCAGGTTCTTCAGTATTTCCGCCGTGTTCTCCCGTGAGACAAAGAAACCTGTGACTGTTCGTACGGCTCTTCTTTGTATACTGTTAATAGTGAACTACAGAAGGACTGCCTTCTTGCAAGCATCTTTTTTTGTTTTGTTTAATCTCTAAACATGTTTCACCGAAGTCACAACATCTTCAGGGGTTCTTTCTTTCATTGTTTCTGTATTTCTTACATTGTGTGTGGCTTGTGGCTGCCAACACAAATCAGCCACAAATCTATGACAGCGTGTTGTTATTGCTGTAGTAGACCTGTTGTAAACCGTACTTAGTTATTTTTTGTTTTTGTTTATAAATGACGTTTCTTAGAGTTCACTGCCGAATTTTGAGTATTCCGTTGTTGCTTTGGCCTTTGTGTTGCACAAGTACAACTTGTGCGAGAGGGAGGCTTCGTTTATATGCGTAGAGAGAGAAAACTTATTAAAATATTTCTTACTTACTTACTAAGACATCTACAACTTACGTTTTATGTTTGTATACAATAATATTTTTGTATGATGGTTTTGACAGTTGATGAATGCAATGTAAATTCTAATGACAAAAAAGATATTTTTATGTGATATGATTGAGATTTCACCATATTCGGACTTTTTCCCTTACTTGTACTGTGAAACCTAGCTTTTCGCCAAATTTCATTATTCTACGTCAACGGGTAGATTTTAATGAGTGAGCTTGTGAATACCAAAATATGTGAATAATTGGCCTATCTCTTGATTGCATCAACTTCACAGCTTAAACGTTTTACACTGCCAAGGGACCATGGACCTTAGTAGGTGACATAAACTTCAACTTTATGCGTCCGTTGCTGAGAAAAGGGGTTCTTAAGAGTCTGACAAACAGCCAAGAAAGCGATCCTACAACGGTACCGTTCTTACCGACTGAGGCACGGAACCCTAAAAAATAACAACACATTACACAGAAGAAAAACAACTGAGTACAGTTAAGGGCAGGTCTACTGTAGCTATGATAACATGCTGTATTAATATAGACTTGTGGCTGATTTCATTTGGCAGCTACAGGGCAAACATAATGCTGGAAAAAAAGCCACTGAAAGTGACACGACTTTGCTGACATATGTTCGGCGATTAAACAAAACAAAAAAATTGTTTTCTTGGGGAAGGCGGACCCTCTTAAGCTACTTGTTGCTTTCTTTAATCACGGCAACAGGGCTAAAAATTCCATAACGATAATCCCCTGAAAGTCATCTGTCTTATGAGTTCCACACATTCGAACTATACGCTAAGATAGCACACACGAGTTATTTGTAAACATTCTCCTTTGTAGACTGCTTTTTCCCAGTGTCTTTGCTACTGAACCGACGTTTGCCGTAACTACGATTGAGGCTATGTAATCATTCCATTTCATGCCTCTTGAAACTGTTTAGGTAATTTGACTGATTACGAAATTGTATCAAGATCTGTCTGGATATATGTGCAGCTAGATCGCATATCGTTTGTGTACAGCAGGTAAAGCACGCGACAACGCTGTTATTTGTGCTGTTCGTACAAAAAGTGTCCACTCGCGTTTCGATGCTTTCTTTTTCTGCAGTCATGTCAACACACCTTTCCTGTTAGAAAAATGCGTAATGTTCGTTGGCCAGAAAAAGCTGTAGCGGAAACTAGCCGCGCTACTCATCTCTACAGGTCGCATGAAAATGTTTTTCAGTATCAGGTTAGCCGAGCGATTAATTGCAGGGTAGATTCCAGCTAATGGTAATTAATCAAACCCGTTACCAAAATTATTTACAAACGGATTGTCTGTGACAGAATGCTCGCTAAAATATTAAACAGTTTGACCACTACGATTGTTCAGTTTGCGATCGCGCCTTGTATAACATGGCACGCCGATTTTGGTTATTCAAAAGTCAGAGTTTACATATTAAAATCGGAATTTCACGTGTTCGTCTTTTCCACATATTCGCGTCCACTTTGCGGCACTTCACGGTCGATTTGCACCTTTATTACGTAAAATTTTCACATTGATTCAGTGCTCCTTATACCCACCTCCGAACATGATCACGTCCAAGATCCATATTCCACTTTGGCTTGACAAAGCAATTCTCGTAGCCCACGAAATACGCGCGAACGTACTGTTCTCTGAGTGGCTGATATACCTCGTAACCATTCCAAAATAACATTAAACCGCTCGGTCTCGCGTCTTTTACTTTTGACCAATCACAACTTTATGGACAGTTCATCAAAAGCAAGAACTTCTAATATCCAGAAATATGGAAATGACTCTTTCCTTAAATAACAAAATTATCGTAATATATATTCTGCTTTCTCAGTCCCATAAACGGACTAGTTGCACTTTACAGCTCCCTGAGTCTGATTCACGCTCTCAGCACATCAGTTCTCACTCTAATGTTTACTCGGTTAATAGCTTCAGTGACAGTGTGGTGTCACCGCCAGACACCACACTTGCTAGGTGGTAGCCTTTAAATCGGCCGCGGTCCGTTAGTATACGGCGGACCCGCGTGTCGCCACTATCAGTAATTGCAGACCGAGCGCCGCCACACGGCAGGTCTAGAGAGACTTTCTAGCACGCGCCCCAGTTGGACAACCGACTTTGCTAGCGATGGTTCACTGACAAAATACGCTCTCATTTGCCGAGACGATAGTTAGCATAGCCTTCAGCTACGTCATTTGCTACGACCTAGCAAGGCGCCATTACCAGTTACTATTGATACTGAGTCATGTACAGTCAAGAGCGACGCTCATCATTAATGGATTAAAGTTAAGTATTCCACCAGCTACGTCCGTTTTTCTAAAGTCTAATTTCCTTGTCCTGTTCCAGACCTCACGCCAGCCTGCGTGAGCTAAAACGCGTGCCATTCGGCTTCCTCTAATTATACGGTGTTGGCTCTCCTGCCAACCCACAACAAACAGTATTCATTCATGTAATACTTCTCATTCACACCATCATTCACAGTAACAATTAAAAAAATTAGGAATAATGAATGAAAGTCGCAATAATCGTAATAAATACCGTTTTGTTTCCGAAGTATACAGTTTTAACTACTTGACAATTTCATAGACTGCAAGAGGCTGACACCTTTCGGCCACAGTCGAAACTACCTGCAGTTAGCGACTGGATACGAGCGCATCTGTAGCGCGAGACATCACTGATGTATAAAGCTGTCTCCCCGCTACTGTCTCTTGCGTACATAGGTGCGATGGAAGGCGATACGCCTCAGTCGGGGCAGTCATTTGAGGTGTCTGGTTTCTCACTACTATTCGAGAGTTATTTGGGCCCACAACGAAGGCTCTGGGCAGACGGCATGACGTTTACCCCGAAAGTTGACTGCGGAGCAGCGAACATCACAAATGAAGGAGACGGGCGTACACTGGCAACAGAGATGTGTTGCTGTGTAACGCGTAAGTATGCTCAGTGGTGATCCGTCAGCAACACGAGCATCTTGAGTTCTACGTGTACGATATAAAACCTTTGTTAGCTTGTGCTCAAGAGTGGACAGGTCCGGACATGTGGGATACATACAGATGTTTTGATGGTTCCATCTCAGCGTCGTTCTCCATAGAGTTAGATATTACTGCTGGTCGAAGCGCTAAGTTGTTGCTTTTTTTAGGCTCTGTCCGCTTTAATGGGGTAATTTTTCCCGGTTAATTACCGAGGGTGCATGTGGAATTGGTTAACTTGCGACAGGCAAAGGATGAGCTGTTTAGTCTGTGGTACTTCCTGGAACGAAATACGGCTCATTAAAAAATCTCAGTTTGTCTGTTCCTCGTATTCTCATGCGGCCGACTTCACCTTCGTAACTGAGTGATCAGTGTGTATGACAACAACTTGGCGTACGATGGCTCATTGTCCAGTGCTGACAAGGCTATTTCTGAGGAGGTGGTGGTGGGGGAGTGCCAGAATGGCGTCACTCATCCTCATTAGGACAAGAGAGGAGATACGTAAAGGATAAACAGGACGTCTGATTTCCGAAGCCTATACGGTTCGAAGAGAGGTGAGCTAAACATATACATACAATGAAAGAACTGCCTACAGTGCATTTTTGTATACCAACATCAACTATGAACTACGTGTTTTCGACCGACTGCCTTCCTCACATTCTTCTCAAAAATAAGAGCAAAATTTGTGTTAATGATGGGAGTCTATCAGAACACACAATTTAACATTCGTGTCGATGGTAAAGTGCGATTGAGAGAGTTGTTTATCGTATAGATGCAGTATAATCGTTGACCTCTTTCAAGGCTTCCTGTCTTTTGTAATCTGACCAACTCATGTCCCTCACATATTCATATAGGCCTACATTATCTATCTGATCGATAGGACACGAAAATGAAACGTGTGCTTACGGACGAAGGCAGTATTGTGCCGTGTTATACGTTGGAAGTAAACTTAATCAAAACTTCGAGTAATCAGGACAAATATAAAATGAAATACCTATTTATAATCTTTTTGAGTATTTATTGTTATTCTCTTGCAAAAGAAGGTCGAAGACGCACATTCCACGTTGCACCCCGAGGAGTTCCAAAATGTGACGTTTTCCTTCCAGCCACACACTTAGCTTTGTCGAGTATTTAACGCAACATTATGGTGACTGCTGTCTCAGAAGTGTAGACATAGACTACAAACTTTTGCAGAAATTGTGATAGGACTGTCGTACAGCTATCACTTGTACATCCGAGAGAAATGTACTTGGATGAAAATAGATTTTTGATTGAGTTTTCAGCGGTCGAGTGATAGAGACCAGCAAACTGTCTGTCGTTGTTGTTCGAACACAACGTGCTTGCTGTGTTACCATGCAACGTCTTGTCAAGCCTGGCTGGCAACAATATAATATATATACGTAGCGAGGCGAGGTTAATAAAAAGACGAAGCACAAACTCGGGTTGCGGAAGGACGGGGAAGGAAATCGGCCGTGCCTTTTGAAAGGAACCTTCCAGGTATTGTCCTTGAGTGGTTTGGGAAAATCGCTTCGCCTCACCCCGTACCCCGTCCCAATTGAAATTTGCTGGTGGCCCCACTTTTACTGTCCCACAGATGCCAACGATTTTAATAATACAACAGTAATATGTTTTCATATAATAATAATAATAATAATAATAATAACAACTCCTCGCAGCACTGCTAAGGGTATCATTTCAGCATAATTTCCAAGAAGCTGCAATTTAGATAAGTTGAAACGTCCCCTTAGAAAAATTATAAATTACTGTGCTGGTAAACTTCTACGTTATTTGATACAGAGACAGCAGCGTAACACTGAACGTACTCAGACATTTCTCTCTTTACTTATTCTGATCATCAATAAACTGACACACAATATTTTTATGACAACGCAATCTGACTTTCAATAATCCCTACAAAAGAATGGCGCTGACTAACAATAACCTATACCTTTCATGAATCACTCGCCTCACAAAAATATTAGTGCTCGAACTACTGCAATACAGCGAGCGCCAATGCTGCCAGCTAAATGAAAGATTCTAACTACTGAAGGCACTAACTACTGATAGGCATAGTTAGCAAATGAAAGATCTTGATAAAGAACAAACAATGTATTTACCTTAATAATGTTGAAAAGTCATATATATATATATATATATATATATATATATATCTCAGTTCATGATACCAGTCCTACAAATTTCCTCTTTCTGACAGACACACGTCCAGATCGTCCGCTCTAAAAATTCTGCCATCTCTCTCCTCACATCCACCACTGCTGGCTGCTCACCTCCAACTGCCCAATGCTACAGGCTGTTCACATCCAACTGCCCAACACTACACTAGCGAATATTCCAACAATGTCAACCAGCCAGAGGCTGCACACAGCACAGCCAGTGATTTTCATACGGAGCGCTACGTGGCATCACCAACATAAAAACCTAAACAGCCTACTTGCGAAGTATAGCTTTTGAAATCATTCGTCCGAAGAACCTCTTAAAACTCTGATAAAGCTACTTTACACAATATAAAATCGAAGTGTGTACTCACCATTGTCAGTATTTTACCACGCTTATGTAGACGGACTGGAAGATTATTGCAGTGCGAGTGTGCACTAAATGTGGCTAGTGCTGCTTCTTTCAGTCATTTCCGTCTTCGTTCGTGAAGCAAGTTTTTCGGTTACGTTTTTTACATTGGTGGTAAATTTGGAAATTTATGGTAACTTCCTATGGGACCAAACTGCTGAGGTCATCGGTCCCTAGGCTTACACACTACTAAATCTAACTTAAACTAACTTACGCTAAGGACAACACAAAAACCCTTGCCCAAGGAAGAACTCGAACTTCCGACGGCGGCAGCTGCGCGAAACGTGGCAAGACACCTAAGACCATGCGGCTACCCCGCGCGGCTCATTGGTGGTGGTCCGTTCTCTTTCCGTCCTCCTTTTCTCGGCTTTCCGTGTTTTGTTGGTTCTACTGTGGGCTCTCGAACCTTGGCGGATTTGTTGTTAACAGCAGGTACAGCAGCCAGTGAATGTGCGTCTCTCTGTGACGGGAATGCATTTGATCAGGTCAGGCCGTAAGCCAGTCCACGAGGGCAGACCTCAGACAAGCAGTTGGAAAGTATACTGCGCTAAACGTACCTTGTAATTAGTGCAGTTCCTTGCCATTTCTGACACTGCGTGTTTCCTCGCCGCTTTATTCTCCCAAAGTTAGCTGCGAAATTTGCAAACTGACAGGTTCATCATAATATAAACTCTTCTACCAAAACTTTTTTTGTGTGCCGTCGTGAAACCATGATGTTGGCCTCCCTCCTCCGCTTGCGATCGCGCCTGACTACGAAACGCTTTACATCCACAGCACTGTACTCTTCAATTAGATGTGAGACAAACTGTTGTGTGTACCACTTTGTGGGACGGGTAAATTCGACTTCCAGATTTAAGCATGAAGTATGCACGGTTGCAGGCACTCAACGAGTACGTTGCGCAGATTTTGCTGCGCTAGACTAGACTGTCTTTTTCGTTTTTGGAAAGCTCATCGCATTTTCCACCACATTTTTACACGTCTGATATTTCTTGAACTTACACAGACTTTTCTGAATCGTGCCTGGTGACTAACACGATAGAATACAAGCATAACTTGCATTCTTTTGTGCCTGACAAAGAAGAGAAACAACAAGAAGACACAGGTCGGATGTCAAGTTACTTCGTAGACGAACTCATCATCAGAAGGTTTGTAAATGATTAGAATTACAATTATCTGTGACAGGTAGAGCACGGCCACCAGAGTGCACTAGCGTAGTTCGGTTTGTGTGTAGAGCATTTACCAACCACGGTAGCGTATATAAGGGGCGTGAGTAGCATCAAATGTTGAGTGATTGCTTTGAATGACACCCAGATGCCGCTTGCTCATGCCAGACAGCGTTATCAGCACTTGACAGAGTTAAGGCGGCCTCATTATGGGTCTCCATCTGGCCAGATGGTCGAATTGGGCAATATCCAGCTTTTTGGGGCATTCGGATGTGACAGTTGCCCCATGATGGATTACATGGGAAGGTGAGAATAGTCATACGCGACCGTCCCAGTGCCAGTCCGCAGGACATAAAGGACCACTTACTACTGATGTGGGCCAACGTGCCTCAGGAGAGGATAGAAAGGCTTCATGGCACACTGCCCAAGCGAACCACTGCGTGCACCCAGGCCGGAGGGGGTGCAGCCCCATGCTGAAGACACGGCTCATACTGCCAGGTTCGTTGTTAATTTGACGAGATTCTGTAACCAGAAAAATAAAATCGCATCCCCTCTGAAGTTTCATTTAGTTTCGTCCTCATCTTGCGAACGCCCCATTTTCTTTGTCAGACTGCCTCAATTTTTTGGGGCCTGGAAATACAGGATACTACACTACTGTCCATTAAAATTGCTACACCAACAAGAAATGCAGATGATAAACGGGTATTCATTGGACAAATGTATTATACTAGAACTGACATATGATTACATTTTCACGCAATTTGGGTGCATAGATTCTGAGAAATCAGTACCCAGAACAACCACCTCTGGCCGTAATAACGGCCTTGATACGCCTGGGCATTGAGTCAAACGGAGCTTGGATGGCGTGTTCAGGTACAGCTGCCCATGCAACTTCAATACGATACCACAGTTCATCAAGAGTAGTCACTGGCGTATTGTGACGAGCCAGTTGCTCGGCCACCATTGACCAGATGTTTTCAATTGGTGAGAGATCTGGAGAATGTGCTGGCCAGGGCAGCAGTCGAACATTTTCTGTATCCAGAAAGGCCCGTACAGGACCTGCAACATGTGGTCGTGCATTATCCTGTTGAAATGTAGGGTTTCGCAGGTATCTAATGAAGGGTAGAGCCACGGGTCGTAACACATCTGAAATGTAACGCCCACTGTTCAAAGTGCCGTCATTGCGAACAAGAGGTGACCGAGACGTGTAACCAATAGCACCCTATACCATCACGCCGCGTGATACGCCAGTATGGCGATGAAGAATACACGCTTCCAATGTGCGTTCACCGAGATGCCGCCAACACGGATGCGACCATCATGATGCTGTAAACAGAACCTGCATTCATCCGAATGGCTCTGAGCACTATGCGACTGAACTTCTGAGGTCATCAGTCGCCTAGAACTTAGAACTAATTAAACCTAACTAACCTAAGGACATCACACACATCCATGCCCGAGGGAGGATTCGAACCTGCGACCGTAGCGGTCCCGCGGTTCCAGACTGAAGCGCCTTTAACCGCACGGCCACAGCGGCCGGCCCATTCATCCGAGAAAACGACGTTTTGCCATTCGTGCACCCAGGTTCGTCGTCGACTACACCATCGCAGGCGCTCCTGTCTCTGATGCAGCGTCAAGGGTAACCGCAGCCACGGTCTCCGAGCTGATAGTCCGTGCTGCTGCAAACGTCGTCGAACTGTTCGTGCAGATGGTTGTTGTCTTGCAAAGGTCCCCATATGTTGACTCAGGGATCGAGACGTGGCTGCACGATCCGTTACAGCCACGCGGATAAGATGCCTGTCATCTCGACTGCTAGTGATACGGGGCCGTTGGAATCCAGCACGGCGTTCCGTATTACCCCCCTGAACCCACCGATTCCATATTCTGCTAACAGTCATTGGATCTCGACCAACGCGAGCAGCCGGCCGAAGTGGCCGTGCGGTTAAAGGCGCTGCAGTCTGGAACCGCAAGACCGCTAGTGTCGCAGGTTCGAATCCTGCCTCGGGCATGGATGTTTGTGATGTCCTTAGGTTAGTTAGGTTTAACTAGTTCTAGGTTCTAGGGGACTAATGACCTCAGCAGTTGAGTCCCATAGTGCTCAGAGCCATTTGAACCATTTGAACCAACGCGAGCAGCAATGTCGCGATACGATAAACCGCTATTGCGATAGGCTACAATCCGACCTTTATCAAAGTCGGAAACGTTCAAAAATGCTTCAAATGGCTCTGAGCACTATGGGACTGAACATCTATGGTCATCAGTCCCCTAGAACTTAGAACTACTTAAACCTTACTAACCCAAGGACAGCACACAACACCCAGTCATCACGAGGCAGAGAAAATCCCTGACCCCGCCGCGGAATCGAACCCGGGCGTGGGGCCGGAAACGTGATGGTACGCATTTCTCCTCCATACGCGAGGCATCACAACAGCGTTTCACCAGGCATCGCCGGTCAACTGCTGCTTGTGTACGAGAAATCGGTTGGAAACTTTCCTGATGTCAGCACGTTGTAGGTGTCGCCACCGGCGCCAACCTTGTGTGAATGCTCTGAAAAGCTAATCATTTACATATCACAGCATCTTTTTCCTTTCGGTTACATTTCGCGTCTGTAGCACGTCATCTTCGTGCTGTAGTAATTTTAATGACATTTCTTCAGTTACTTATTGCACTGAGTAGCGTAACACAGGCGGATTGTCCCGCCCTTTCCGGCCCGAGGTACTTCCTGACTCCATCTAATTCCCTTCGCCGGTCCCTTTCAGGTAAACGTTTCTGTTTGCGTGGCGGTCGGGTGGCGCTACGAGGAATCGCGTCGGGGCGGCTCGGCTCGACTCACCTCGTCCGTCGGGAACTAATTTATGGGCCTTTTAAAGAAAAGCGTAATTACGGTGGCGCGATGGGAAGACGGATATCTGAGCTACGGCCAGCAGTCCCCGAAGCAGTGGGGGCGTTATAATTAGAACATTCCACGCTTCCACGCCGCCGGGCACTCCATCATGCGGATGCGGCGCTGCTGCATCCCGCTTTTTTGTCCGAATAATTATACGCACGAGCCCCCGCTTGAAATCCTTTGTCGTGGTTACATTATGTAATGCGTGTAAGATGTAGATACTACCGGCAGACGCCGTCGGGAATTCTTCCTCTCGGCTCTGCCGTGTGTGTGTGTGTGTGTGTCTGTGTCTGAGTGATGTACATCACTCAAGAATACTGGGCGTACAAAAAACAAAGGTTGCTGCACGCGGTATTCTAAGAACGATCCCCATACACAAACAACAGCGGCCGATAGTAGAGCTTCAGGCTACAGGAATTGTTCTTGAGTTTCTGCATCACTTCCCTTCGCAGTGGGTCTACACTTGAAACATCCCCTTGGAAAAATTTATGAATGACTGTGCTGACAAACCACTTACGTTATTTGAATTTCAAACAGCTCAGCAAAACTGAACGTGCTTAGACATTTCTCTCTTTACATATTCTGATCAAAAGTAAACTGACACACCATTTTTTTTTTTTTTTTTTTTAGCGCAATGTAATCTGACTTTCAATAATCCCTACAAGAGAATGGCCCTGGCTAACAATAACCTATACCTTTCATGAATCACTTCCCCTCACAAAAATCTTCATTACTCAAACTACCGCAATACTGCCAGTTAAATAAAAGATTCTAACTACTGAAGTCACTAACTACTGATAGGCATAGTTAGCAAATGAAAGATTTTGTTAAAGAACACTCAATGTATTTACCTTGATAATGTTCAAAAGTCATCATATATGTATCAGTTCATGATATCCAGTATTACAAATTTCCTTTTCCTGACGGACACACGTCCAGATCGTCCGCTCTAAAAATTCTGCCATCTCTCTCCCCACATCCACCACTGCTGGCGGCTCACCTCCAACTGTCCAACGCTACGCGCTGTTCACATCCATCTGCCCAACACTACAGTAGTGAATATTCCAACAATGCTAACCAGCCGCGGACTGCACAAAAAACAGTCAGTGATTTTCATACAGAGCGCTACGTGGCGTTACCAACACAAAAACCTAAACAGCCTACTTACACACTGTAGGATGTCGGAATCCCGGGGATCAGTCACATATTAGTTGAACTGAGAGCAGTTTAACACGCCTATCGCGTTATTTGCTTCCCTTCGTAATCAAGAAGATTAACAGCTGCTCTGCGGGTCCACATTGCACATCGATTACAGCGTGCAACGAAACTGATACGTAAGAGACTAGGAAATCTGGACTCTGTCGAGCAACTGCAACACAATCACGGATGAGTTCTAAACGACGGAGCTCTCAGTGCACTTGTCGAAGACCTGTGTTCCAGTCGTAGCTCAAGGAATTTTGTTTTCTCGAGCTCCCGGTAGTGACACACCATAGACAGTAGGGGACAGATAAGTGACAGAAAGGGTGTCAACTGGCTTATATGTTACGAGTTCGTCTCCTTTCCTTTTCCTACCCCGTTCCCTGCCGCTTTAATAAAAGTGGACATGTATTTTATTTTTTTAACTTAGTGTCCTGTATGTACTAGAAAATGTGCTGCATTTGAAACATCTGCCTTCGTATCAGTGTTTGTTTCGCTCCGCTTCGCACTTCTGTGGCTGTGATGGCTTCAAGTGTATTACAGATACGCCACAGTAACAAGTCGTGTAACGTTCTCCAGAATCTTTTGGAAAATAATTAGTGCCGGATCCCTATAATCCCAGCGGGTACTTCGTCGGCAGAAAACATTCCATGTACGTAAATCATCCGACAATCCCCTACAGTGCAATAGACTGTTTATTCTTCAGTACATTATTGATGATACTCCTACATTGATTTAAAGTCCACACTTCCGTCTGGTGCCGCCACAACACTACCACAGCCATTACCTATTGGTGTCAGACATACCTTTTCTAAACTGATCCAGTAAGCTTCTGACACTCCACTCCTTTGCTCTGTCGTCAGACATCAGCAAAAATACCCTGTGAGAGCGTTAGCGCCTTCAGAATAAATGACTGGGGTAAGGAGTGGACCCTTATTCTGTGTTAGAGTACAACGGTGTTTAACTGTGCACAAATTGTTTTTAATTCAGGATTACTGTCATAGAAATACACGAATTTACGTAGGTTGTAACATGACAATGTTAGGACAGTTGTCAAGATAACGCATTTCGTCCTGTTTAATGGAAATAACTATGAACACAACAATCTCAAATTTTAACCAGAAGGTTCTCTACAAAATTATTCTTACTACTGCATCCTGAAGTTGCCCAGTATTATGACAAATCATCTGATCCGGCTCTAAGTTCGGTTCTATTTAGGATGACAATCAAGTCTATGGAGGATGGTTAGTTTTTGTCACAAGCTGAAAGATAACTCAAGGTTGCTCGAGTTCACAGTGGACGCAAGCTGGTGAACCAACAAGTTTATGCCTCTGCTAGCAGTATTTACCTTAGCTGCGATGAGCTGTCAGCTGCAAAGCTGCTCTCCTCCTCTGAAGGTCCTATAAAAATTGATCAAAATCTTTGCTGATTTTAGCAGAAGAAAGTGTCCTATGTTTCTCGTTAGGCGAGAAAACATGCACTCATCCCTAGTCTTGAAATATGGCGTTATGCATGTGCATGGATGGAGCAGCGTGCATATTACAATGCCATCTCAGTTCTCGCAAGAACAATTAACTACGTGCCTGTTTCGTTTCTCTGCTGTTGGAGCTCAACGACGCTACAGCTGATATCTAGCTGAATGTCAGCAGAAGTGAACGCAGTGTTCACACAAAATTCCTCTTTTGGCGTCGTACAGAGGGCGATGCATCCTGTTCTACAATTGACGCTGGTTCAGAGGAGAGTCCCCGAAATTTTCGGTCACGTGTCTCTCGTAACAAAACTGTCCCCCACCTGGGTCCTTTCATGCTCCACGTCACGGCTTTTTTCGACCAATAGGAACATTCCTTTAATCTTGTGGAAACTATCTCTACCAATTGCAAAGGGCCTACAATCAAACTGCGTCGAAATTTCGGCACTTCCTAGTTCATGTCAGCCAATTGGACATTTTGTGCCCGCTCCAGACGCCTAAAAGTTATACGCGTAAACGTGAGCACACCACACGCAGTGCACGTGATCGACTGCAACGCTGGTCTGTTTGTTTCCATCTGGAAATTCTCCAACGCAGTTTTCTAAAGATTATCTCCATATCACGCCGCTGGCTCGCTACCTGCCCTCTTCGATGAGTCACCCAGCACGTTCGTTGTTCCTCGCCACGGGTCGCTTTAAGAGCGTTCCGTTGTACTCGGGCCATGATGCTGCAACTTGCGTCTGCTCCCAAACTAAGACGTTTCCTCCAGCAGCTTTCTTCTTCTGTTGCTCACTGACATGAAGGATTTAGTTTGTGTGTTAATACCGTCGACTGAGTGTCCTCCCTTTGCATTGCGTACTGTACATTTTTATAGGCAAATCTGCTCGTTTTCGCCAAAGTATGTCATGTGACATATTCACTTCCCTGTTACGATGTATGAAATCTTTCATGTAGGGTGTGAAATTGTCGTTCATTTAATCTGCCACCTTACAAGCTACTGCTTTCTTTCAGCATTTGCAATTTGCTTTCCTTGGTTATCTGTCTTAGAAGTTCGTAAAAGTTCTGCCAACCTATTACAACCCTAACAGTGCCTCTTTGAATTTTTCTGGATGTCTGCTACCAGACATACATGATAAGGTTTTCATAAATGACTGCAACCATTCGCCTTTTGTAAAGGTAGAATTTTTTTAATTTATGAGGACTGGGTTAAAGCCACCTAGAGACCCATCGTAAGTTAGCGAGTAGTTCTTAGTGATGATCTGCAGCATACTGGGGATGTGGAGCTATTTGCATCTGTGGGATTAATCCTGGTGCGCAGTCCCACGGATGCCAATAATTCAATAAAGCGACCCCCACAATGCCACAACCACTAAGAACAGTACACCATCTGATGATGGGTCGCTAGGCGACTTGAAACTGGTAATGGAAAAACAGAAATCTTCTACCATCCACAAAAGGCGACTGGTTGCAATCGTCCCTTAAAACCTTTATTCATCACAGTCGCTGCCTTCCAGATCCATAATGGATGAAACTCTCATGCAAGATAAACGTCCTAAATACTAGAGCTGTGCCAAGCTTCCCGTATACGACCGTATTCATCACACACACAGCCCTATCCAAACATTCTCACAAATAAATCTAAGTCTTCTATTACTCATCCTTCCTACGCAATTCTGGTGCTTGTTCCATTTCGTATCGCACTGTGCTCTTATCGTTGGTATTAGTACAATATAGGCTAAGTGCGTGGCCTGGAGCAGCAACTTAACCTCACAGACTATGACTTGGCAGGTCGAAATGTTGCTGCTACACTTCCATCAGAAGAATGTTTCCTATTTGAATTCTCTGTATTCTTCTTGTAGTTAATCGAGACACTACACAGAGATCGCAATTGAAGTATGGTCGGAATGAAGACTTCTGTTAATCGTGTATACGACTGATGAACATTGCCTATGGTGATTCTCTTTTGGCACTGTTGTGATAGATCCCCTCGTGTTCACAATGGCTGACGTATATGAAAAGAAACGTAAATTAGTTACAAACTACAACCTGCACGCAGTTTATTCAACATGTAAACGTCCTACAGATATTCGGCTTTAGGTTATGACCATTCGATATGCCTGCCATCAGTGGCGAAGATGTGGCGCAGACGAATATCGAAATTTTACATGACCCGCTGAAGTGTCGGAACCTCCTGAATGGAGTCACACGTGTTCAGATCCGGAGAATACGGCGACCAATCAAGCCCCATGCCAGCGGCCTCTGGGTACCCCAAAACCGGAATGCGGTCCCCAAAGCGCTCCTCCGGAACATGAAACACTCTCCTGCTTCGATGGGATCGAGCTCCGTCTTGCAAGAACCACAACGTGTCGAAATCAGGGTCATTTTGGCCGCGCTCTGCAGACCGGATGGTCACCCATCCAAGTGCTAGCCCAGCCCGACAGCGCTTAACTTCGGTGATCTGTTGGGAACCGGTGTTACCACTGCCTTACAAGTGAGTCAAATTGATGAGTGGTATGACCGGCGACCAAAAGTGTCACACGCTGGAATCTACTGCGGTTTCAGGGCCCCATTAGACAGTAGTTGCGATCCATCTAACAGATCACCAGCTTCGAGTTTCAATATTTCGTGCCCGCGATAACGAATCAAAGACGCCTTAAATCGCTGCTCTGCAGACGCCAGAATCACGACTGTCGCCTTAGAAAGCTCTAGACAGCGAGAAAGGTGTGTAGTATTACTGCTCTGGATTTCTAGGGCAAACCTGTTCTCAGCTGGACCAACCTAGTACAATTTCTGCGTAGAATAAATCCATCAAAGCCTATTCAGTGTGAGATAATTTGAGATTGCATTATTCACGTTTTGAGCCAAAGTTCAATCAGACAAATCTTAGTCTTTGCCAACCAGTCGCCACTGCCTGTTGCGTGTATTTGTGTTGCAAACAGATCGTGTTATATTTGTCGTCACACGTGACATGCATTGTTTGTCCTATTTTTCAATCAATAAAGTTGACTATAACGTTTATAAAAGATCAGTCCGATTTGATATCTTCGTCACCCAACAACAACTAACTACAATAATGACAGGGCCATCATTTCCTTAATATTATTTCAGCACTATTTCAGCATTATTTCAGCATTCAAGTTCATTTAGAGTCAAGTAAATGTGATAACCTCTGATGAAGACTAACAACAACAAAGACATTCAAAGGACAAAAATCAATTTAGCAGACGCATTGACCAGGTAGTCACGTTGAAGGGTTACTAGTTAAAGTGACTGATGTCAGGGCGTAAACTCATGGTCGCATTTAGCTTTTCAGATCATACTGCAAGTCCAGTGTAGTCTTGCAAACTACACTCGTGATTTCGAAGTTAATACTTCATCCTGTTGGTCACTAATAGGTCAGGAAAATAGGAAATACAGAGGCGCTGTACCAGTGAAGAGGAGGTTGGCTTTTTCATTTTGAAATCTTGCTGCCCAAAGCAAATACGGCAGTTTAGTGGTGAAATTCACGGTGCCTGCTACATAGAACTCTAAAAGCAACCGAGAATTTTCCATGTTAACAGAATCTTCCGTCGGTTTTTGGTAGAACAACATTATAATAAATGAAAAGCACCCGTTTGCTTTTGTTCTACAATATTACTTTTATTGTTGACCGGTTTTCGGCTTACAAGGCCATGTTCAGACATTTACTATTACCACCAAAGAAGTTAAAATGTTTGAAACAACATTGGAAGAGAAGTAACACGTCTATAATGAAGTAGAAACATACAGTAAGTAACACCTTTGCAATGAAAAAGTAAAAATTGAACAGTACATAGATAACAATGGAGTAGACAGGAAAACCTTTAGCACAAAATAGGAATAGCATGCCTACATAACAGTTTCTATTAATAAACAAAACTTATAAAATAAAATTAGTACTAGACAAGGCTACATCAGGAGGTATGAAACATGGAGAGTGATACACAAACCAATTAAAAGAAGAGACAATTATCAATGTAACTACAGAATACGTGAGGAACTTAAGCAATATCAATGAGAATTTTCCAGTCTTTGGTGAAAACTGTTGGAAAACGTTTTTGTTTATTTCATGGCTTCAAACTCTAAAGAAGAGTGATTGGGTGTTGGCGAGATTTCGGACTGAGGTGAAATTTCCCACACAGTTTGAGGGCTTCGAACAGTAAACACGTGGTTCAGCAACGTTCATAAACAGTGGACGGTTGCGGTGTTCTTTTATTTGGTCTCGTCAGTGCAGGGTATTTTTGAGTAAGGTGACAAGCAGAGGAACCAAGGAGACATACCAAGGGTACCAGAGTCAGTTTCAACATGTAATCGTGAGAAGTATGAACAAAGGCTTCGTATTTTGTTCAGAGATGGCTTTGTTGTTTCCAGGTTGAACTTTCTTGTGAGTAACCGTAGACAGTCATTCGTTCCATTATCTTCGCAATTCACGGAATTAACCAACCACGATCAATGAAATTCACGACAATCCTCTTTAAATTCCGTGTGTTTGCCGGCCGGGGTGGCCGAGCGGTTCTAGGCGCTACAGTCTGGAACCGTGCGACGGCTACGGTCGCTGGTTCTAATCCTGCTTCGGGCATGGATGTGTGTGATGTCCTTAGATTAGTTAGGTTTAAGTAGTTCTAAGTTCTAGTGGACTAATGACCTCATAAGTTAAGTCCCATAGTGCTCTGAGCCATTTGAATCATTTTTTTCCGTGTGTTTCTCGTTAGACAACTCAGCAATAGACCTAACGCCATATTTCTGGCAGTGAGATGTTGCAAAACAATGCAGCGAACGATCAGGACCGCGACTGTAGCACGTCCCTCACCGACTGCAGTGGGAGACTCCGGCGCCTATGCAAGTTGGCCGGTAAGTAAGAGGCACGCGTGCCTTTGTAACACTGCATGCGCCCCGCCTAGCCACTTCGAGCAACTGCCGGGCGCGGCAAGTGCGCACGGAGAGCTGGACAGGTGTAACCAGTCGTGCCGAGCGCTCAGGTGGGTATTTGGCGGGCCGTGCGCCGTGGAGGCAGAGGCGCACGTGGACGGCAGCGCGTGGGAGCGTCGGGCGTCGGGCGGCGGGCGTAATGTATTCCGGCCGCGGCGGTAATGGGACGGGACGCGGCGGCGCGGCTGCGGGCTGAATGGCCGAGGAATCCGACACGCCGCCACCTGCCCGCCCCAGCGCGGCCTGCAGGTCTCTGTGTCGTGCCACACACGACACGACGCGGCCCGGGCGCGCCTACCGCTTTCTGTCGGACACAAACTCCTTTTGCTCTCTTACTGACATTCTTAAACGCACGACGGTAGCTCCTCGGGAGTCACAAAACACGCGCAGCCTTCTGTCGGCACTCAGCGTCACGGGCAGCAGTAAATGTCTGTGGTCGTGAACAAGTCGCAATGCCGTTGTCGCCATTCAGCATGCGAAAATGGATTTTACTGCTGAATGGCTTATTTCCCGTTGATGGCGCGGTCAAGAATTCCGTCAAGGAATTTTGCTCTTTTCTCGTGCTCTTTTCCATTTTTAGAAAGTGAAAATGGTCAAAAATTTTCAAATGTGTGTGAATTCCTAAGGGTCCAAACTGCCGAGGTCATCGGTCGCTAGACTTACACACTACTTAAAATAACTTATGCTAAGAACAACACACACCCCATGCCCGAGGGAGGACTCGAACCTCCGGCGGGAGGGGCCGCGCAATCCGTCACATGGCGCCTCGGACCGCGCGACCACTCCGCGCGCCTTAGAAGGAGAATTCTATTTGTAGACTTAGAGAAAGCTTTTGACAATGTTGACTGGAATAATCTCTTTCAAATTCTGAAGGTGGCAGAGGTAAAACACAGGGAGCGAAAGGCTATTTACAATTTGTACGGAAACCAGATGGCAGTTATAAGGGTCGAGGGGCGTGAAAGGGAACCAGTGGTTGGGAAGGGAGTGAGACAGGGTTGCAATCTATTCCTGATGCTATTCAGTCTGTATATTGAGCAAGCAGTAAAGGAAACAAAAGAAAAGTTCGGACTAGGTATTAAAATCCATGGAGAAGAAATAAAAACATTGAGGTTCGCCGATGACATTGTAATTCTGTCAAAGACAGCAAAGGACTTGGAGGAGCAGTTGAACGGAATGGACAGTGTCTTGAAAGGAGGATATAAGATGAACATCAACAAAAGGAAAACGAGAATAATGGAATGTAGTCGAATTACATCAGGTGATGCTGAGGGAATTAGATGAGGAAATGAGATACTTAAAGTAGTAGATGAGTTTTGCTATTTGGGAAGAAAAATAACTGATGATGGACGAAGTAGAGAGGATATAAAATGTAGACTGGCCTTGGCAAGGAAAGCGTTTCTATAGAAGAGAAATTTGTTAACATCGAGTATAGATTTAAGTGTCAGGAAGTCGTTTCTGAAAGTATTTGTATGGAGTGTAGCCATGTATGGAAGTGAAACATGGACGATAAATAGTTTAGACAAGAAGAGAATAGAAGCTTTCGAAATGTGGTGCTACAGAAGAATGCTGAAGATTAGATGGGTAGATCACATAACTAATGGTGAAGTATTGAATAGAATTGAGGAGAAGAGGAGTTTGTGGCACAACTTGACCAGAAGAAGGGATCGGTTGGTAGGGCATATTCTGAGGCATCAAGCGATCACCAATTTAGTACTGGACGGCAGCGTGGAGGGTAAAAATCGCAGAGGGAGACGAAGAGATGAATACACTAAGCAGATTCAGAAGGAGGTAGGCTGCAGTAGGTACTGGGAGATGAAGAGGCTTGCGCAGGATACCGTAGCGTGGAGAGCTGCATCAAACCAGTCTCAGGACTGAAGACCACAACAACAACAACAACATTTGCGCCCCTGTAGTTGATAAATTAGCATTTGTTTTGGAAACAGAAGTTCCACGAATCCACTTTGTTTTTATTTTATCGGCATGAGTGCGCTCATAAAAATAGGATTTTCCAGTGCTTATACCTGGGTTCTATTGGTGATAGAAAGCTAGCGTCAGTTGTCTTGGATAGCTTTTGGGCTAGGGACCGTTCGATTACCCAACAGAAGGATCATCTTAGTGTCACAATCCCACAGTAAAGGATCAAAATATGAATGTTGCACACTTCCTCCAGCTTAGACAAATGGAACAAATCGGTTGGTTCTTTTTGCATTTGATGTAGTCTACGGTGGGCTTGATGTGACTTGTGGAGGAACAATTACTTCACGGGCAGTTCCTCGGAAAACCCCAGAAAAAAGGTTTTTTTTTTTTTTTTTTTTTTTTTTTTTTTTTTTTTTTTTTTTTGCAGTATTTTCGCTGTCACAAGCTATCCACAGCTTCAGCTTATCTCTAGTTTCTGTCCATGCCTTCCTAACTCTGCAGACTTTTCTGATGATGTTATGGTATTACCAATGCAGAAAGGTGAAATAGTGGAGCATCAGGGAACTTACTGAACCGACCGGCAACTTTTTACCCACGGTTTTAATTTGTCACAAGGTTCAGTGTTGCTTATAGTCCGCTAAGGAGTAAAATTTTGTTGTGTATTAACATCTATGGGATTGCGGCTAAGTCGAGCCGTCTACTATCGCATTTTCCATAGGTGTGGTGGTTCTGAGCGTTGTGGTGATGATGACGTTGGGTTGTGGGTCGCTCAACTGCGCGGTCATCAGCGCCCGTACAGAGTCCCAGTTTTTGCACAGTCCATTCTAGCCACTGTCACGAATTATGATGATAATGAAATGATGAGGACAACACAAACACCCAGTCCCCGAACAGAGAAAATCCCCAACGCCGACCGGGAATCGAACCCGGGACCCGGTGATCCAGAGGCAGCAACGTTAGCCAGTGGACCACGAGCAGCGGACAGTGTGAGCATTGTGGAAGAGTCTCTGTGGAGTGTGGGCTTGGAGAGCAGAAAGAGTCAAGTAGCGCTTAGTGCCAGCGTGTGAGTCTTGCCTCGGGTAGCGCTCCACCATGCCTTGTGGAAGCGTTGCGAGGATTTGTCTGCAAACGACCAGCTCGTTACCGTTTTGTATCAAAACAGTGATCAGTAGGGCCTGGAGTGAGGAATGTCAGTAGTAACGTTTTTTGCTTCCTGTTCTTGTTTAGCACTTCAGCGCTTAATGGGCCTTGGCCTCGTCAACAGTCTGCTTCAATACATCTCTGTTCTCTGTTTTTCTTCTCCATTTTGGGACGATCATCCAAGACGTTGTCCATCTAACTTGCTCTTGGTCGGCTCTTTCTTCTGACGGGATACAGTCTTCCTTTCATTATCTTTTGGGCATCTTGCCATCCGCCATCCTTTCCTGTATGTTCAAAACCGTGTATTCTATGAGATTTGAGAAATTTAACTATACGTTCATCTTGTATAAGTTGGAGTGGTTTATGAGTATATATTCCTCTGCAACTCTCACGAGCTCATAGATTCGTCGCAACATCCTTCGAATGCCCTTACGTTTTGCATATCGGCTTGTGCCACCATCCAGACTTCTGACCAATATGTAAGAACTTGTCGTACAAGGTACAGTAATAAACTAGTAAGTATTGACTGTTGGCCGAAAATAGCACGTACTTTGGTTACAGCGCAGTTTGCCAATCGACTGCGTGTTGTTTCGGTGAAAATGCTTTGTGAGTGGTTAAATCGCTACACAGCGAATGACCGAATTGGAAACTGTTGAACAGCAAAGTCACACGATGCAAAAAGTGGGTACCGGCTGCGACATTGCATAATGCCGACAAACGTTCAGACGTGGAGCAATCCACCACCTAAATGAGCAAGGAGATAACCAGGCACAGCAGCTATTTCTACTGTGAATGCTGCTTCAGAGGAGACGACTGCAAGCGAGCGTTCCGGCCACAAAAGATTTTCAGACGACCCAGAATTCCATCTTCATTGGTGAGCAAACGATTCTCTTCTCTGATTAGCGATGGATACTCATAAGTCTCGTCTTTCCTGTACAGGCGTTTTGCAAATAATAATAACAATAAAACTCCATCTGTCTACATCTGCAGTCTGTAGAGGATGGCGTCCATAATAGGCAGCACTGCCCACTCTCTTCACCGACAAGCTGTCGCCGTTACTTGCCTTGTTGGGTTTTAACGGAACAGAACAACGTCTAGAACGACCTCCGTAGTTGGTTCGCTCTCACTAACTGCCCACCGCGCTTTGTATTCGTCTTCCTCTCCTAATGGCCGGCAATCACTCGGAGATTAGTGATACTTTGCCACAGTGCGAGATGCTGTCCCTTTGTGCAGACATGGTAATTTCGTTGTGCATGAGCCTTCCGACCCCTGCACATTATGAGGTGCTTTTTCTACAGTAAGAGGATCTGAAATAAGTCTCCAACAGTCCTAATGTTTATTGTCAGTCGAATTCCCATTTCACCAATTAAGCGCCAACAATTCGACTATTGAACCAGCAGGGATCGCTGTACATTTAAAATGATTTTGTCACGTTATTACCAGGATCTCTTAGTACACCTGTTAATTTCAAAGTACAACTGAGGTCTTCTGACAAGCGTCATGGTGAAGACACTTCGGTCTCCGTCCCATCTCACGTATGTCTGCCCGATAATCGAACTACTATAGCGTGATCAGTTTCCTGCTACAACAGATCAAAGTTAGAGATTCAAGCCACGTACAACAGAGAACTGACAAACCCGTACGCACTGAAGTACACGAATCAATGACGTTGCTATGATACGGATACTGTGGATTCGTATCAAGGCAAAGCTGTTTCACCTCGCGGATCTTCCAGCAATATAACGCCACATCTCACACACTTTAAAACATCAAACGTTGGCTGTGACGCCGTACAGCTTCTACATTCAGCATGTGGGAACTATTATTTTTCTTATATATTTTTTCCCCGCATAATTCCTCCGCCAAGGGAATGTTTTTCTGTCTCTATTTTTTCCATTTTATGTTTTATTGCAACTTTGGGTGACATTACCAAACGTGTCAGATTCGAAATGTACCTGCGTCGAGCGGAAATCAGCCATTTTTAAAGACCCATTGGAGTAGTTGTATTGCCCACATGCGGCACCTGACAGCTACATCTGCGAAGCACCGGCTTCGCTTACAGAGCTCTTGTGGAATAACTAAGAAAATCGTTTGTGAGACGTCAGAGACAAGGCGTGGTCACGTTTGGGGGAACGAATGTACTGGTTTGTCGTTTAACGCGCGTTCTTGCGACGGCCTGAAAGACTATTGTAGATGCTTCTCACAGGTTACAAATTGTTCATGAACCAATGGTCGGAATGTAAAGTGTGTAATGTCACCTTCCATTACGAATTTGACGATTTCTTGATGCCTCAGGACATGTCCTGTCATTCTATCCCTTCGTTTAGTCAAACCGTGCCATAAATTTCTTTGCTCCTCAGTTCGATTGGGGACCTACTCACTAGTTACACGATCTACCCATCTAAGCCTCAGCATTATCCTGCAGCGTTACATTCGGAAAGCTTTTATTCTCATCGTGTTTATTATCCACGTTTTTTTCCCAGAGAAACCTCCATTTCAGACAAATGCCCTGAAAAATACTTTCTAACAATTAAGTTTATATTCTATATTAGCAAATTTTTCTTTTCAGACATCTTTTTCCTGCTGTTGACAGTCTGCGATTTATATCTTGTCTACTTGGGTCACTGTTTTTGGCTGACGTAACAGCAAAACTCATCTACTTCCTAATCTAATTCCTTCAGCAAGGGTTGATTTAATTCGGCTTATTCCATTATGCTCATCTCATAACTTCTTTTCAAGATGCTATCCATTCCGTTCAACTGTACTTGCGAGTCCTTTGCTGTCTCTGATAGAATTTACAATGTCATCGGCATACCTCGACGTTTTTATCTCCTCTCCGTGAACTTAATTTCAATTTCCAAATTTCTCATTTGTTTCCTTTGCTGCTTCGTCAATGTACAGCTCGAATAACATCGGTGATAGACCACAACATTGTCTCGCTCCGTTTTCGACCATTGCTTCGCTTCCGTGTCCTTCGACCTCTATAATTGCATCGTGATTTCTGTACAAGTAGCAGATAACCTTTTGCTCCCCATGTTTTATCCCTGCTGCCTGGAATAGTGAAATTGAATACGTATTTTATTACCTCAGTCACTATGCTCAAGTGTCTAGGACCAGTACCAAATGAGACTAACACAAGACTTACAGAAGGGAAAGGTAGCACGAATGGTTACATGTTCGTAGGAGAGAGTCACAGAGATGCTGAAGACACTGAACTGGCAGACTCTTGTAGGTAGACGTGAACTATTCCGAGAAAGTGTGCTTACAAAGTTTCAAGAATCAGTTGTAAATGATGACTCGAGGAATATACTATAACCACTATGCATTGGAGGGGTCGTGAGGACAAGCTTAGATTAATTACAGCACACTTGGAGCCAGTTAAACAAACGTTCTTCCCGTGCGCCGTACGTAAATGGAATGGGATGTAGCCTCTGCCATGCACTTCAACTTCCATGGACTGTTGCTTTGATTCTGGTGTGACGCAGGCCACCCATGTTTCATCGCCCGTAACAATTTGGCTTAAGAAATCATCACCGTCGTTATGGTACCGCTCAAGGAAAGTCAGTGCACTGTCTAAACGTTTGGTTTTGTGCGCATCCGTCAACGTTTTCGGTGCCCAACGTGCGCACAATTTTCGGTAATTCAAGTGCTCGGTCACAATGCTATACAAAACGCTACGAGAAACATAAGGAAAGTCATCCCGCAAAGAGGAAATCGTAAAGCGTCTGTTTTCGCTCACCTTTCATTAACGACCGAAGGACGCCAACTCTGTTGTTCACCATGCACATTTGTGCGGTCATCTTTAAATGCTCTCACTCACTTTCTTACCATTCCATCACTCATAATGTTTTCTCCGTAAACTGCACAGATCGTACGATGAATATCGGTCGCTTTTAGGCCTTTAGCACTAAGAAATCTTATAACAGCCCGTACTTCACAGTCGGCGGGACTCACGATTATCGGAGGCATCTTAAACACTCAGTACACAACGTAAACAAGAAAGAATCAGACTGTAATGGCGTCAGTGCGTAGATTAAGATACAGGCTTTCATGTAAGAATAAAGTTATTGAGATATCTTAGCACGTCTTTTTTAAATTTCAAAACGGTACTTACTTAAAAATACGCCTCGTAGTTATACACTGTGTAATATCTCTTTATATTCGATGAATTATTCTGATACAATTCTACCCTTGAATGACGTTTAATAATTTTCTATCTTCATACTCGCAGAATCCATGCGCTAAGTAGTTTCATACAATAGCTATGCCATGAGCGCATAATTATTCTTTGTAGTACTCTCTCTGGTGGTTGTTAGAAAAAAGCTTCCGAGATGGTCTTCGTGCCGATTAGCCTGAGCTTTGTTTGAAGAATTGTAATCGGAATATTGAGATTTATGTCAAAAGATAACTGATACGAAATTGTACGATTAAAAGGGAAATATATATATATTGCTCCTTCATACAAAAGGTGTGTATTTGGCATTTGAGAATTAATGATATTCATCGATATATTGCGTAGTTGTTAATCAGAAGGGAACTTCCGAAAGACGGGATACGAACCTGCATTTAATAATCCAAGAGCTCCATTACTTCTTCGGAAGGTTCAACTTCATCAAAGCCAAATATCCGCTTGACCTGAGGTTTCCCGACTGATTATACAACGCTCCCAAAATTACGAGGCATTTGATTTGTACAGATTAGCAGGCTGCCGCAAAGCACGAGCATGCAGAGAAGAAGAATCATAGCCTGATTTCATTCTAACAAGTAAAATTTCTGAATCATTTTGAGTGACTGAGTTATGATTGTGTTTCCTATTATGAATGATTGATTGCTCGAACGAATTGAGAACTACATAACTACATAATTACATATATATACGAGGAAAAATTACAACTGCACGGATTGTATGGTACGTACCCTTCAGAAACTGTGGGATGTGCTGCAAACATAATGTTGGTAACGTCGTGTTATTGGAGATTCCTTGCCCATTGTACTGAGGGCAGGTTTTAAAGCTCCGGACTCGCATTCTGGAGGGGCGGGGTTCAAGTGTCCACTTGCTGATTCAGGTTATTGAAAAGGACGTGGCCCATTTCCTTCTCCATCTTTTCGCAGTTGTAGTTGATTGTCGGTCTGTATTGTGGTATCTGTCGACGAGACGTTGAAGCTGAACATTCTCTCTTTCAGCGCATTAAGCAGTCTATCACAGTCAGATGGAACTTTCCTGGTCAGTTTGCTAGAGGTCACGAAGATATTTGTAGTCTCTGCGGGAACTGGACCTTTTTTTTTTTTTTAATGCCAACGGCAGCTCGCTACAGCAGGTGGCAGTGACGCGGGCTCAGCTCTTGGAGACTGGACGGTCCGTGAGCACGCGGTCCACGCTTGGGCCACGTGGATCTGGGCGCGGCCTCCCACCTGGTCCTCGTCAAAGCCGGCCAGCTGCGCCGTGAGTTATGCCGCCTTAACTCTTAACACGTTTCGTTTTCCCTCTGAATACATCTCCCACATCCGGTTAAAGAATGTGGTATTGTGTGCTCGGCACCGCCATACGTCAGCACGCCCGGGCCCCACTGTGTCGTGGACAGGTCTACAGCAGGCGACAAGTCGCGCGCGCGTTATAATTCGTTCGTCCTTTGGGTTATTTCTCTGCCGGCTGGCGGTCGCATCGATTTTATTGTTGTGCCTGTACACTAGGACGGCGTCGCTGTAATAGATACCTGTCATCGTGTACAAGGGAGGGGCACACGCCGGGTATTTCATTGATTTCTTGTCACCTGTGTAGGACTAATTTTATTAGCTCTGGTTACCATACCTCTAGTCGTCATTTTATCACGCTGTCTGTTCGTGTAACCCCGAGAGAGCATAATGTCTATGATTACTGATGGAATCTAAACTACAAGGTACATCTGAAAAGTTAGATGAATAACCTCAGAAAATAAAGGAAGGAGGAGATAGAAATAAAATACTTTCTCTTGCCTTCAGAGTAATCACCATCAGCTACAACATATTTCTGGCATCGGTTGTAAACCTTTAGGAAACTGTCAGCTAACGCTTCTTGTGCAATCGCTCAGAGTACCAGTGTTTTGAGTACCACTGACAACATGACTCGTGCATCTGATGTTATTTATATATATTTGACGATGCTGGTGCTGATTCCGCATGTAACATTTGACGATGCCACTATGGCTGCAGTACATTAGGACTTTGTTTTAATGAAACAGATCTGATGATGGTTATTAAAGACCGAAACCGGTAATCTATTAATAAAATGTTTGTGACCATAGACGTAAATTAAAGGAAACTTGTTACATATACGGGTCACTGTTTTTTCGCGACGATGTCGCAGCTTGTGAAACAAAAGTAAATTCAGTTTGATTTTCAAACTGTTTTCATCGTCTGTTTGTAACGCGAATACGGTCCATAGGCCCTGGCGGGTCAATAGGTGCCGACCGGCCGCCTTGTCATCCTCTGCCAATGGTTTCATTGGATGATGAATGGAGGGTCGTAGGGTCAGCACGCCGCGCTTCTGGCCGTTGTCAGTTTTCGTGACCAGGAGCCGCTATTGCTCGGTCAGGTAACTCCTCAGTCGATATCACGAGGCTGAGTGTAGCCCAGTCCAGTCCTCCCACCAGGGAAAGTACACTGGCTGTAGCGGGAATCGAACTGCTGTCTTTTGCATGGCAGACAGCCTCACAAGCGGGGTAGTCAAATATCATATCTGTGTCGCCGTCGCTAGCAAGGCTTCCGCCTATCCCATTCAGTAATGGGACTACCCCTTCCTTACTTTCAGCCAGCAGTGCTACGTTCTCTGGAAAACTCAACTTTACTACCCGTCCAATTTACAATTTCATATTTTTTCCGAATTTTTCTGACTTTTTCCACTGATTTTTTCCCCCGTTAACAAGACACGCAGCAGCGCCGACTAATTGCAATCCTTCTTTACAGCCCCACAAAATCTCCTAGGCTTCCTGCATTCATGTACATCTTTTGTAAGCCACTGTACAGTGCGCAATCATCCACATTTTTTTACTCCGACCTGTTGTGGGTAGATGTTCGCCTGCCTGTCGATGTAGCTTATGCATCTTCTCCAGGATTTCGAGTATTAGGATGTCTGGTTGCAGCGTCTACATTCTGTGTCTTTTGTCGGTGGGCCCCACTTGTTTTTTACGTGATTCTTTTCAAGAGAGCGGGACCAAAACAGGCTTTTCAACAGCCTCTAGTACCTCATACATCAAGCCGAGGACAGGCACTTCAACGTTAACTGAAGGGCGGCGGGTGGTCCCCCAGTAAAGTTTTGTCGTCACACTCTCGGACTGCCACTTTGAACAACTTTTAAGATCAATAAAACGCGCCGTCAGATAAGACGTGACTCATGAGCACCTCGTAAGGTTTTAATGGAAGTCAGTGTTACAACTTTGTTTTATAGTTAGTGGAACAGTGTATATTCAGATGCGTGTCAACATTTATTTACATGCGGCCCTTTCAGCATCCTCCGGGCAACGAACTTTATGGCACTTAAAATCGAGATAACGTTCGTACTAAATTTGATGTTCTACATAAATGTAAACCAGCCACTCATTTGCATATCAGGATTACTCACTATTTTATTCGCTGGGTGTTCAACCAACAATTCTAAGCGTATTCGTTCTCTATTTCTTCCGCTAATATTTCTCTGTTGGGAAGAAAATAAAATGTCAGTTACGGTACCTCGTTGCTTTACCACGCAACAGAAGAGCTACTGCGCTTCATCTACAATAACTCTACCTCTGTTGAAGGGCTCTCTTGTGTCTTTCACGACATTCCATCCTGCAAAACTACACCATGGAAAGTTAGAGACCGATTGTACAAGCTTTCATATAGAGGTACACAGTCTCCCTTCATAAATTATTCACCAGAAGATAAATGTTCTGTTCGCATTTGCAAGCGTAGTTACAGCTTACCGCTTCATGGAGCATTTTCTACCAGCGCGTATGAAAATTGAAATACGTGTGTATTTAACGTTTCACAACAACTCTGAATCGGAGCGGTAGTTTTTATCGTCTGTACAAAAAATATAAAAAAAAGAACGTATACCGCGCGTATTTTCGCTGTGCAAATAGCGGACTGGAACACTTCGGAGCAAATATTTAGATACTGTGGTCACTTTGAGCTTTAGATATTGCTCTACTGTAGTGCGGATGAACCGAAAACGATGCAGTACGTTCACACTTCCTCCTTATCAAGTGTGCATACTATTTCATTTCGCTGTATTTTTATCAATGCATTGAAAGACCACATTTGGCCTTCGGTGACGAACAATGAGAGAACATACAACAAAGAATCTTCTGTTTGACTATCTAAGAAGTGCATGTGTCAATATTTATATTATTTCAAGCAAGTTTTGTGCTTCCTCGGAAATAATACTTTATTTATGATTCTTCTGGACCTGTTGGTAATAATTTTCTTTTACATGACACTGTTTTCCTCTGTAACACGTTCTTTTCTTTAGTTTCGTTAGCCTTCAGACACCGGTTGTACTTAGCTGCAGAGTTTTATTGATAAAAGATCCCGATCAGTGTTAGGAAATACACTCCACAGTATTGTAACGTAATTTTTATTAGGTTTTAGCCGTTCGAACTGCGGTACTTTGCTTGTCAATACATATGCAAGAGGGGAGTTTCGTTGGTGTGGTAGAACCCAGCTTTTGAGACCGACGACTAAATATCTAATGGAATCATACATTATGTTGATGAACATGTATGTAGTGTATAGAAGATCGAAAACTTCGGAAACAACCTTCGCTTTCGATCTTCTCCGTAAAGTCTGCCCCGTCGGATTTCTTAACCGGCCTGTGTGTCATTTGACTCAAGGGGGACTTCACGTTGTTGAGTGTAGCTTAAAGGTTAGTACGGTAAGAAGTCATCGGTTAACTCTCGCCGCTCTTCTGACGACTTTCTGCTGACAGCATATGTTTTGCAGTCTCAATTGTGACGAACAAACATTAAAGCACACAAGGCCATTAGGTCTCTCGAGGATGGCAGATACAGGCACCCGCAAAACTATGTTTGAAACCCTCTTATCACAAAATGGGCATACCTATCAGATCAGACTGTTTGCATCAACATTTATACTCTTCAACTCTTGGAGTGTATAGCAGTGGGTGTTCTGCATCACTCACAGCCCTATCCAATTCTCGTAAGGACTGGAGGAAATGCTGTTCTGCCATATGAGCACTATTCTCTCTTATCTTATTCTCATTAGCTCTGACCAAGAAAAACCATAAAATTTGTACAGTGTACCTCGAATAGGGGTCCTCTAAACTTAACCGACACGGCTTCAAGAGAATCATATGCCTTCACTTCTAAAGATTTCCATCTAAGTTACATAAGCTTCTCTGTCTTTTTCGATGTCTGTTGTCGAGGTTTGTTTAGATAAACTGCTCTTTCCCAAAGACCTCGCAAAAAATCTGAGTTTTTCATTCGCCTTCTCTGCTATTGCTTTTACATATTCATTCCAATGCATATCAGTTCGTAGAATTACTGTTACTTAACGCTCTATTTACCAGAAATAAAATCTTTGCTAGAATTATTATTTTCTTAACACAGATACAACCATGTACGTGTCAAATTAACAAAAGTGAAAGTATTTTCATAAAAAGCGCTTTACAGTATTCTTATTGCGTGTGGTTTCGCACCCCTGGTAAACCAGCGGGTTGCTGACTTTTTCTTGCCCTCTGCGAAACGTTTTTATTATTACTCTTGCAAGTTTCGACACGTGTTTAGCTCGTGCAACGTGTGGTTTATAACATGTGATAGGAGTGCTTTATTTTCTCTTGCTGTTGGCGAACACATTGAGAGGCAATTCTGACGTTGCGGTTAATAATGGAAGCAAGGCTAAAGAATAATCAAGACACGCTCAAAGGATTTATCGACCTGGAAAAAGCTTTCTTTAGTGTAAACCGGTCCAAGATGTTTGAAATTCTGAGAAAAATAGGGGTAAGCTATAGCGAGAGACAGGTCATATACAATATGTACAACAGACAAGAAGGAATAATAAGAGTGGACGACCAAGAACGAAGTGCTCATTTTAAAAAGAGTGTAAGACAAGGATGTAGCCTTTCGCCCCTATTGTTCAATCTGTACATCGAGGAAGCAATGATGGAAATAAAAGAAAGGTTCAGGAATGGAATTAAAATTGAAAGTGAAAGGAGATCAGTGATATGATTCTCTGATGACATTGCTATCCTGAGTGAAAGTGAAGAAGATTTACATGATCTGCTGAACGGAATCAACAGTCTAATATGTAGAGAGTATGGACTGAGAGTAAACCGAAGAAAGACGAAGGTAACGAGAAGTAGTAGAAATGAGAACAGCGAGAAACTTAACATGAGGACTGATGGTCCCGGAGTAGATGAAGTTACGGAATTCTGCTACCTAGGCAGTAAAATAACCAATGACGGACAGAACAAGGAAGACATCAAAAGCGGACTAGCAATGGCAAAAAGAGCAGTCCTGGCCAAGAGAAGCCTACTAATATCAAATATCGGCCTTAATTTGAGGAAGAAATTTCTGAGAATGTACGTCTGGCGTATAAAATTGTACAGTAGTGAAACATGGAATGTGGGAAAACCGGGACAGAAGAGAAACGAAGCATGTGAGATAAAGTGCTACAGACGAATGTTGAAAATTAGGTGGACTGATAAGGTAAGAAATGAGGACGTTCTGAACAGAATCGGAGAGGAAAGGAATATGTGGAAAACACTGATAAGAAGAAGGGACAGAATGATAGGACATCTGCTAAGACGTGAGGGAATGACTTCCATGGTACTGATAGGACATCTGCTAAGACGTGAGGGAATGACTTCCATGGTACTAGAGGGAGCTGTCGAGGGCAAAAACTGTAGAGGAAGACAGAGATTGGAATACGTCAAGCAAACAATTGAGGACGTAGGTTGCAAGTGCTACTCTGAGATGAAGTGGTTACCACAGGAGAAGAATTCGTGGGGCAGGCCGCATCAAACCAGTCAGAAGACTGATGACAAAAAAAAAAGAGATATGATTTCATAAACGGTTACCAAGGCAAAGTGAATCCAGACACCTGACAAAAAACTCTTCGAACCTAACCAAAAATTTATAAAATGTGAATTTCAGTTTCTATACATAGCCAAGCAGTGTTCACCCAGAACATTATGACCACCGATCTACTATAGATATTAACCCGTCCAGGCGATAACAGCGTCATCTGGCGAGGAATGACTGCCAGTTAGACACACGCACGGTGCATATAGTATCAGTATACGTGCTGTCCGTGTATAAGATGGAGAAGGCGTGCGATCTATTTGAGTTTGACCGAGGGCAGATTGTGATGGCCCGGAGGCTCGGCGCAAGCATTTTGGAAACTGCCCGACTCGTCGAGTGTTCCAGGAAAGTTGTGGTGAGTGTCTTAAAGACGTGGCGAAACCAAGGTGAAACCACGTCTAGGCGTAGTGGGGTTGAGTGGCCACTCCTCATTACAGATGTCGGACGCCGTAGGCTGGCCAGACTGGTAAAACAGAACAGGCGGCCAACTGTGGCGGAACTAACGTCAGACTTTAACGGTGGGCACAGTACAAGCGTGTCTGAGCGCACAGTGCACCGAAAACTTCTAACAATGGGCCTCCGCAGCCGACGACCCATGCATGTGCCAATGTTAACACCACGACATCGGCAACTGTGACTGAAATGGGGATGTGACCATAGGCTCTGGACGTTAGCGCAGTGGCAGAGCGTTGCGTGGTCTGATGAATCCCGATACTTCCTTCATCATGCCACTGGGAAGGGGCGAATCCGTCGTCTTCCATCTCCTTGACAACTGTACTGCGGGTCGGAGACAAGCTGGCGGCGCCTCCATTATGCTCTGGGGAACGTTCACGCGGACATCGAAGGGTCCAGTGGAGCTCGTGCAAGGCACCCGACGGCCAACGAGTGTCGTAGACTGGTTGCAGACCACGTACATCCCTTCATGCGCTCATGTTTCCTGACATGAGTGTCATTTTTCAACAAGACAGTGCCCCACGTCATAAGGCCAGGAGTGTGATTGAGTGGTTTGAGGAACACAGTGGCGATTTCCAGTTGATGTGCTGGCCCCCCCAACTCGCCAGATCTGAACACATCTGGGATGTGACTGGACGTGGCGTCAGAGCTCATCGCCCATCTCCCCGGAATTTGCGGGAATTAGGTGACTCGTGTGCGCAGGTGTGGGGCCAACTCCCTCCAGCGACCTATCAGGGCTCCATTGCTTCCATGCCACGAAGCGTCGCCGTTGCTATCCGTGCCAAATGTCGGTGGTCATAACGTTCTGGGTGATAAGTGTGTTTATGAAAGCAGTACAATACTGCTGACTGCTGCTGATTCCGTTGATACAATACTATCCTTCAAAAATTGTGTTTTAGAGTGCCAGTAGTAAATCCATATTTCAGATGTTGAAACCAATGTAATTCATCACCACACATTTTGCTGCCGTGAACTGAGAGGCGATAGCAACTGGTTTCATGGAGACTAACTCGTTTAATTCCGAAACTGTTCCGTATACGAATAAATGATTAGATTAGATTAAAGATTGTATGAATTATTCATTCCATAGACCGACAGAAGAGGGGATCCTCCTGGGTGTGTAACATGTCGGATAAACACATTACACAAATGTAATTAGAAAAACTTGAGTTTCATTAATTTTAATGATTCTCAGTCAATAAACAGTAAAATTATGTACATGAATGAAAATTAAACTTCTAACATTTACAGGTTTCATACTTACATCTGCTTTCATTAAATACATCATTCACACAGTAGCTAGTTACTTGGCTATTACAGCCAAGTATTGTCAAAAATTAAAGCAAAGTATTCATTTCAATGATCCTCGGTCAAGAACAGTACAATTATGTACAAGAGTTAAAATTAAACTTCCACTTTTTACAAACTTAAGACTTACATCTACTTTCCATACATCCATCATTCACACGGTACTGTTACAACCAAGTATTGTCAAAAATTAAAGTATAATAAATTTTCAGTAAAATGGTCTACTGCACTTGTTGAGAAATTCATGGATGGAATAGAAGGAGTTGGCCACCAAAAATTCTTTTAAATTATGTTTAAATTGTGCCTTGTCTGAAATTAAACTCTTAATGGTTGCTGGTAACTTATTGAAAATATGCGTTGCTGAATACTGGACTCCTTTCTGGGCAAGAGTAAGTGATTTTAAATCTTTACGTATATTGTTTTTATTCCTAGTATTCATACTGTGTGCTAAGCACTTAGTTGGAAAAAGAGATGTATTATTTACAACAAACTTCATTAAGGAATAAATATACTGAGAAGCTGTGGTTAGTATGCCCAATTCTTTGAATAGGTTCCGACACGATGTTCTTGGATTTACACTACACATTGCTCTTAATATACGGTTCTGTACTCTAAAAAATTTTTCTCAGTTTGTGGAGTTACCCCAAAATATGATACCATATGACATAATGGAATGAAAATAAGCAAAATATGCCAGTTTTTTATATTTATATCTCCTATTAGTGACATCATTTGCATTGCAAACACAGACTTGTTTAGGCGAGATATTGTGTGCATTTAAATTCAGTTAAATGACTGTTTTGAAAAGTAACATTTATTCAGCGCATGGAAGATAAGAGATCGTGATTTATACATACAACTGTTATCCGAACGCATCAGCTAAACTAAAATTACTAGAATATAAAACAGAATTTTAAATCCCCAGTAGCTTCGGAAAATTTACAGACTCGCAGAATCTAAGGGGAGTGTTGTAATCAGCACAGAAGCCCCGTAAATAGAGACATTTTATACATAAATTCTCCGTCTAACATGGCTGACAGGTTTGAGGGTATAACAGTGGACTCAAGTATGTTTGCTACCACTTTTATATACACTCAAAAAATTTAATGAAGAATATGTAAACCATTTTAAAACAGTACTTATATAAATGAAAATAGTCCTAGCCTTCAGGCACCTTAGTTCTATTATTAAATATACTTTTGTACTTCATTTTGTGACATCACATTCCTTAAAATGGCGGGGAGAGGGTTCCTTTAAATACGTTTTAGATACACTCCATGCATCACTTGAGAGTGACTTAATATGTAAGAAGCACAGCACCATCTGCTACATTTACTGGTTTTATTCATGGGCAACCCATTTCGGTGTTACATTAAACCATCTTCAGGCCGCTCTATTAGTGTGGGTGACCATGTTGGTACCTGGGAATCATTGTTATACTTTCTGTAGAAGGTCCAAAACGTCGACATCTCCTAAAGTGAAGCATCTTACCGTAATGTTGTGTGCGGTGACGGTACATCAACCCAGCTGTTTGTTGGAACCAGTTATGTTACAGTAGGTCATAGAGACGTGCAATATTTTTAATTTTTGTGAATGGCAACCAAATGTAGGTTGACGACAGTGTAAAAACATGTGCGATGTCAGTCATGAGTACCTTACGTGAGTTGTTTATAAAACAAATGCTCAGCTATGAAGACATGTTTTTGATTTATCAGTATAAGCCGTTGCACATAGTTACAAAACATGACAGCACAAATCAACTCCCGGACCAGTGATCTGGAATCGTTTGCAGCCACCAAATTCGTCACATCACGTTGCTGGAACCCACAAGTTTGACTTGTGAAGTACGTGTGCTATTTTGGATGGGACCTCCGAACCTTCCTCGACGCCAAGCAAAGGTGACACCAGGCAACGCACCGCAGCGGCACAAGCGGTGATCATCTCGCGATACGGCCGAGGGAGGCGTTCCAAGCACGGCTCACCTGCGGCGCGTGAGAAAGTGCGTGCGCGCGTGCGTGGGAGGAGCACGCGCGGCCGCCAAGCGGGTCCTACCCACCGCCGCCCCCGCTGGCGGTCCGGCACTGGGCTTCGGCTTTCTCTGTGCGCGACGCTGATGGTTCCTGAAAACCTCCAATTACTCTTCCTGTCCGGTTCTGGTGGAGGTCAAAATAATGGCGACGCGGTGCGACAGGTGAAATTTGGAACACACGTATAGTGCCGGAATTTTCTTTCCTGTCCATCGGCTTTACTTTTCAAATGGATGGTACGTGTCATCCTCCGACGGAATGTAACAGGTATAAGCGGTACCCTAGACGCTAAATCATCAATCAGGTCTGAAGTCGTGAGAAGTCCCATTTTACCGTTTCGTATAGTACAGCTTTGAATCTCTCTGGAGCGAGAGATGACTGGGTCGTGTAATCAACTCTTTCCTGCTGAAGCAAAGAATTTCGTGTTGAGGGAAACAAATGTGTAAGAAACGACAAAAAAAACCAGAAAGAGAGAGAGAAAGAGAGAGAAGAAGAACCCAAGGGCAAGGGCAAACTGGGGCTCAAACACACGACACACGGCCTCTGTATATGGAACATCTTCACTGAGCCATCAAACCACATTTTAACTCTATACGAATCAAAGGATACTAACGTATTATTTATGTAAAATGTTTGCAGAGTCATCTGTGATACCGTTTTAACAGTAATGGAAAAAACATCTGCTGAACAACCTTTTTGATTCGCAGGATGCTGAAGGCAGGGGAAAAGAGAATAAAACTTGTTACGTAACAATTGTCGCAGAAGGAAGCCTTAGAAACAACCATGTGATGCATATAATTTTCACTTAAAATTTATTCCCTTACAACACGAGTATGTAAACGTTAAAAATTAACTGCGTACGCTACACTCCGGAACCGCGCGACCGCTACGGTCGCAGGTTCGAATCCTGCCTCGGGTACGGATGTGTGTGATGTCCTTAGGTTAGTTAGGTTTAAGTGGTTCTAAGTTCTAGGGGACTGATGACCACAGCAGTTAAGTCCCATAGTGCTCACAGCCATTTGAACCAATTAACTGCGTACATTAGAAAATTAGCCACATTTTCCAATAAAGATTAACGAAAACCGTACCAACGTGTATTTACTCCTACTAAATTTGCTTGGGCTGGCCTTTCTTAGCTGTCTTACCATGTATATGTTTTTATTTATTGCTTGTGTTCCAACGTAGCTCTGGAACGCCTGGCGTAACTTAAACCAAACGTGGTACATATACAATTTAGCAATAGAAGAAAATTACCTCCGGCTTCAGACGTACTCAGCTGTATTATTTCTGGGGCTGGAGGTTGAGAACACACAAATCTCGAACGGCTGGAGCTATTTCAACTGAACTAGGTACGAATATGACGTCTGGAAAAATATTCAGGTGGAGTAAGACGCCCCGAGAATCGCCGGAAGTAGGGACTGGAAAGGCGGGAAGATGACATGTGAAAATAATCGAAAGACTGACAATAGTGTTGAATCCATAGTTTCTTGGTTTTTCACCTGGCTCCTATGGAACTCTCGGCGCTTGAGGCAGGAATGGGAAGGGATGACATAAAAATATGTAACCGGGAAACGGTGGACAATCAGCCAGTTAAAAGTTAGTTTTTACAGCGCTGCTGAAAGTACGTCCGATTTTTAATAATACAGAAGGAAAGATGCTGTCATAGCACAAAAAAGAGCGAATATGTCCCGGGCAGAATTAGGGATTTAAAAGAAGGAAACTAGCTTCTAGACTTAACTGGCAGCTTCAGAGAGACTTAAATCAGAAACAGGGACTTAGCCTATATAAATTGGAACATGCAGTTGGTCAACACCTTGCACCTGAAGAGCTCACCACGCTGGGGAAGTGGGGTTAACTCGTATGAAACCGCTAACATGTCAAGATGTTTTGATTTAAATGTATTTGAAGCTGTCCCCTTCTTCACATTCCTAACTCTGCCCAGGACAGACAACGGTCTTGCCGCAGTGGATACACCGGTTCCCGTGAGATCACTGAAGTTAAGCGCTGTCGGGCGTGGCCGGCACTTGGATGGGTGACCATCCAGGCCGCCATGCGCTGTTGCCATATTTCGGTGTGCACTCAGCCTCATGATGCCAATTGAGGAGCTACTCGACCGAATAGTAGCGGCTCTGGCCAAAGAAAACCATCATAACGACCGTGAGAGCGGAGTGCTGACCCCACGCCCCATCTATCCTCATCCTCCACTGAGGATGACACGGCGGTCGGATGGTCCCGGTAGGCCACTCGTGGCCTGAAGACGGAGTGCTTTAACTCTGCCCATGATATAATCGCTTTTTCTTGCTATGATAGAAGCATTTTCATTTTGGTTCCTAACTTTACCATAATTTTGGCATTAGACCGCCGTAGCTTGGCAACCGATGTAGATTTTTGTTGTCTCGGGCGATGACTGGTCCACTATTGGCTTTCTTTTATTCTCTTTCATCATGTCGCTAATATCGTGGCAACTGATAAAGCTTTCACAAACCAACGGGACGAACATTAATTGCATATATTTGCCTACCTTCTCACAAGATTTGAACCGACTAGCACAAATTTGAAACATAGAAGTGTGGCGCATAAGAAAACTCAGAAGAAACGTGTTTTTTGGACGTCAATTCAGAATGAAGATTGATTTTTGATGGCCAGCTTTCAATTTAATCGTAATGCAATTTTTTTATTTTATTTTATTCTCCCTTTTTCGTGCATTCAATTAAAGTAAAAAAGAATTTTACGTACTACATGAAGGTCGACTTTAAATGATCGTATTTGCACAACGGATAAAGACGGTTGAATAAAGAAAAGTGGTTTTGATGTTTTGCATTTATCTACCGTCGTGTAAAGTTTGAACTAATCCGAGCAAGTTTAAGGTATAGAAGTGCCGTGCTTCAAAACATACTAGAAAAAACGTGTTTTTGCATGATTTTGCACGTAAAATCCGAACGGCGCACATAGAAATGCTGTCATTGGCTGGGCATTAATTTCAGCCCAATTAAAATTTGTGCAAAGGGGATTAATCGATTCGCATAATTTGTCTGTTCGCCAGCTCCTCTTAGTCGTTCAAAATTTACTTGATAATTTAATCTACATCTACATGGCTACTCTGCAATTCACACTTAAGTGCCTGGCAGAGGGTTCATCTAACCATTTTCATACTACTTCTGTATCATTCCACTCTCGAATGGCGCGTGGGAAAAAGGAACACCTAAATCTTTCCGTTCGAGCTCTGATTTCTCTTATTTTTTTATGACGATCATTTCTGCCTGCGTAGGTGGGTGTCAACAAAATATTTTCGCATTCGGAAGAGGAAGTAAGTGATTGAAATTTCGTAAATAGATCTCGTCGCAAAGAAAACCGCCTTTGTTTCAGTGACTGCCACCCCAGCTCGCGTATCATATCAGTGACACTCACACCCCCATTGCGCGATAACACGAAACGAGCTGCCCTTCTTTGCACTTTTTCGATGTCCTCCGTCAGACCTACCTGGTAAGGATCCCATACCGCGCAGCAATATTCCAGCAGAGGAGGGACAAGTGTAATGTGGGCTGTCTCCTTCTAAGTGTTCTGCCAACAAAGCGCAGACTTTGTTTCGCCTTCCGCACATTATTGTCTATGTGGTCTTTCCAATTTAAGTTGCTCGCAATTGTAATTCCTAGGTATTTTGTCGAATTTACAGCCCTTAGATTTGTGCGATTTATCGTATACCCAAATTTATAGGATTTCTTTTAGTACCCATATGGATGACCCTGCACATTTCTTTGTTTAGTGCTAAATGTCACTTTTCGCACCATACAGAAATTCTCGCTAGATCATTTAGTAAGTGGAATTGATCGTCTGATGATGATTTTGCTAGACGATAGATTACAGCGTCATCGGCAAACAATCTAAGGGGGCTGCTCAGATTATCACCTAAATTATTTATATAAATCAGGAACAGCAGAGGGCGTGTGACACTACCTTGCGGAACGGCAGATATTACTACAGTATAGCTACAGCAAGTCAGATGTTCGAATGGCTGAACAAACGGGCGCTGGTTCGTGCTAAACCGAAAACGTTCTACTCCTCGTTCCTAGCTCACATACGCCCCCCCCCCCTTCCCGCCACCAAATGTGATTCTGCGCCCGGCCTTTTCAGACATATTTGTTACAGCGCTTCAACGCTTTAACAATACCTATTGGCTGAAAATCTGAGATGTCATTTCAAAAATAGAAAGCCGGTATTTGTCGGAGACCACGAGATCTGATCTTGAATGACAGAACGAAAATGATAAAAGCGAGCCATTCCTTTTCTCTGGATCGTCCCACACGGTTTCCTGGAGGAAACACGTACATCACGAGGCTTCGATATCTCTCGACAGGAGCGACGTCCGAAGGCACGAAGGAGGCGGGGCGTGTCAGCGCGGTGCCCGCCGCGGCCTCGGCGTGCCGCGGAAAGCGCCGGGCGCGCTCAGGTACGCACGCCCGCATGCGTGGGTGGCTGGCTGGAGGCGCCACGCGGCGAATAGCAACGCCGGCGGGCGCCGAGGTGCCGAGGTGCCGCTGGAACAATGGACGCGGTCCGGCGGACGTGGACGTGGCGCGCATCCGCGTGCGGCCGCCGCCTGCCGGCACGTGGCCCGTACTCACCAGCTCCTCCCCACGTGACGCGAACGTCCCTAAAACCAGCACTTCAGCAGTTGCATTGATTATGACATGAATACACGATGAAGAGCCAAAGAAACTCATACACTTGACTGACTGCACTACTGGCCACTAAAATTGCTATACCAAGAAGAAATGCTGATGATAAACGGGTATTCATTTGACAAATATATTATACTAGAACTGACATGTGATTACGTTTTCACGCAATTCGGGTGCATAGATGCTGAGAAAACAGTACCCGGAACAACCACCTCTGGCCGTAATAACAGCCTTGATACGTCTGGGCAATGAGTCAAACAGAGCTTGTATGGCGTATACAGGTACAGCTGCCCATGCAGCTTCAACACGATGCCACAGTTCATCAAGAGCAGTGACTGGCGTATTGTGACGAGCCAGTTGCCCGGCAACCATTGAACAGACGTTTTCAATTGGTGAGAGGTCTGGAGAATGTGCTGGCCACGGCAACAGTCGAAAATTTTCTGTATCCAGAAAGGCCCGTACAGGACCTGCAACATGCGGTCGTGCATTATCCTGCTGAAATGTAGGGTTTCGCAGGGATCGAATGAAGGGTAGAGCCACGGGTCGTAACACATCTGAAATTTAACTTCCACTGTTCAAAGTGCCGTCAATGCGAACAAGAGGTGACCGAGACGTGTGACCAATGGCACCCCATACCACCACGCCGGGTGATACGCCAGTATGGCGGAGACGAATACACGCTTCCAATGTGAGTTCACCGCGATGTCGCCAAACACGGATGCGACCATCGTGATGCTGTAAACAGAACCTGGATTCATCCGAAAAAATGACGTTTTGCCATTCGTGCACCCAGGTTCGTCGTCGAGTACACCATCGCAGGCGCTCCTGTCTGTGATGCAGCGTCAAGGGTAACCGCAGCCATGGTCCCCGAGCTGATGGTCCATGCTGCTGCAAACGTCGTTGAACTGTTCGTGCAAATGGTTGTTGTCTCACAAACGTCCCCATCTGTTGACTCGTGGCTGCACGATCCGTTACAGCCATGCGGATAAGATGCCTGTCATCTCGACTGCCAGTGATACGAGGCGGTTGCGATCCAGCACGGCGTTCCATATTACCCTTCTGAACCCACCGATTCCATATTGTGCTAACAGTCGTTGGATCTCGACGAACGCGAGCAGCAATGTCGCGATACGATAAACCGCAATCACGATAGGCTACAATCCGACCTTTATCAAAGTCGGAAACGTGATGGTACGCATTTCTCCTCCTTACACGAGGCACCACAACAACGTTTCACCAGGCAACGCCGGTCAACTGCTGTTTGTGTATGAGAAATCGGTTGGAAACTTTCCTCAAGTCAGCACGTTGTAGGTGTCGCCACCGGCGCCAACCTTGTGTGAATGTTCTGAAAAGCTAATCGTTTGCATATCACAGCATCTTCTTCCTGTTGGTTAAATTTGGCGTCTGTAGCACGTCATCTTCGTGGTGTAGCAATTTTAATGGCCAGTAGTGTAATACTTTTAGGCCCCCCAAGCACGCAGAAGTGGTGCAGCACAATGTGGCATGAACTCGACTTATGTCTGAAGTATGCTGGCAGGGAACTGACGCCATGCATCCTGCAGGGTTGCCAGTAAATCCGTAAGAGTATAAGACGGTGGAGATCCCTTCCGAAGAGCACGTTGCAAGGCATCCCAGATATGGTAAACAATGTCTGGGGATTTTGGTGACCAGCGGAAGTGTTTAAACTCAAAAGTGTTCCTGGAGCCACTCTGTAGCAATTCTGGACGTGCGGGGTGTCGCATTGTCCTGCTCGAATTGCCCACGTCCGTCGGAATGCACAATGGGCATGGCTGAATGCAGGTAATCAGGCAAGATGCTTACGTACGTGTCACCTGCCAGGGTCGTACGTAAACGTATCGAGGTCCCTTATCACTAGAACTGCACACGCCCCACACCGTTACAGAGCCTCCGCCAGCTAGAACAGTTCCCTGTTGACATGTAGGGTCCATGGATTCATGAGGTTGTCTCCGCACCCGTACACGTCCATCCGGTCTATACAATGTGAAACGAGATTCATCCGACCAGACAACTTGTTTCCAGTCATCAGAAGTCCAATGTCGGTGTTGACGGGCCCAGGCGACTCGTAAAGATTTGTGTCGTGCAATCATCAAGGATACACGAGTGGGCCTTCGTCTCCCAAAGCCCATATCGATCATGTTTCGTTCAATGGCTTACACGGTGATCCTTGTTGATGGCCCAGCATTGAAATCTACAGTTATTTGCGGAAGGGTTGACTTCTGTCGTGCTGAACGATTCTCTTCAGTCGCCGCGCGGAGTGTCCGCTCGGTTCGAGTTCTCCTTCGGGCGTGGATGTGTGTGTTGTTCTTATCATAAGTTAGTTTAAGTAGTGTGTAATGCTAGGGACCGATGACCTCAGCAGTTTGGTCCCTTAGGAATTGACACATTTGCCGTCGTTGGTCTCGTTGTTGCAGGATCTTTTTCCGGCCGCAGCGATGTCGTAGATTTGATGTTTTACCGATTTTATGATATTCACGGTACTCTCGTGAAATGGTCGTACGGGAAAATTCCCACTTCATCGCTACCTCGGAGATGCTGTATCCCATCACTCGTGCGTCGACTATAACACCACGTTCAAACACATTTAAACCTTCATAACCTGCTATTGTAGCACAATTAACCGATGTAACAACTGCGCCGGACAGTTGTTGGCTTATATAGGTGTTGTCGACTGCAGCGCCGTATTCTGCCTGTTTAGATATCTCTGTATTTGAATACGCATGCTTATACCAGTGGCTTGGCGCTTCAGTGTAGCATAGCGTCTCACAAAACAAGTGGAACACCCGCAAGACTTGGTGTTCGTTGTAGTCAAAACAGTACTCTGTACAGTTGTGAACGCATTATGTCGGAGCTAAGTAACTCAGAATGTGGTCAAATTGTTGGTGCTCCTATGGTGCTTCAAAAAAATGGTTCAAATGGCTCTGAGCACTGTGGGACTTAACTTTTGAGTTCATCAGTCCCCTAGAACTTAGAACTACTTAAACCTAACTAACCTAAGGACATCACACACAGCCATGCCCGAGGCAGGACTCGAACCTGCGACCGTAGCGGTCGCGCGGTTCCGGACTGTAGCGCCTAGAACCCCTCGGCTACACCGGCTGGCTATGGTACCGCATACTAGGAAAGCGGAAAAAGAAAATCCGCTAACTCACAAGGTGGACAAAAGTGTGGGTTGAATGATCGTGACGGGCGGTCGTTAAAGCGGATTGTAACGAAAAGTGAGACGACGGCTGCAAAAGTCACTACCCAACCGAGTGTCGCACTCGTGATTCGTGTCAGTAAGGAATCACATGGCGGGCTGGAATTCGAGAATTCCAGAACCACTCGTATGTGATGCAGGCGCCCATGGCAGGAAAGCGTCGCGCCGGACATGGACTGTGGAGCAATGGAAGAAAGTCACTTGGTCGAACGACTCTTTCTTCTCATTGTTTCCAACCTCTGGCCGTGTATACTTCCCGAGAGTGAAACACGTGGGGGAGGGGGCGGTGGAGCGAGGGCGGGGGGGGGGGGGGGGGAGGGGGTTCGATAATGATATGGGCAGCCATGTAGAGGTATTCCGTGGGACCTATGAATGTCGAGCAACGTCCAACGTCCTATTGCTGCGAAGGGTTATGTAGGCATTTCGGCTGATCACGTCTATCCCATGGAACAGTTTTGTTACCAATGGTGATACCGCGCTGCAAGACCAAAAGGTCCTTGTTCACACAGCTGCACCGTGCAGGACTGATTTTGTGAGAACTGGAATGAATTGCCGCATCGCGCCTGGCCACTATAGTCGCCAGATCCCAGTATTATCTACCCTTTGTGGTGTTCTTTGGAGAGAAGGGTGCGTGATCGCTGCCCACCTCCATCATCGCCTCCTGAAGTGGCCACTATTTTGCAGAAACGACGGTACAACATTCCTTTGAAAACAACCGAACGGGACCTTTATCTACCAATCTGGGAGCGACTCGAATCTGTTCTACCTGCCCAACGTTTTTGCTACACCGTATTATGCATGACAATATGTTCTGTTCCTGGTGTTCGCCGCTACATTTTTTTTCTTTATTGTTTTTCAATTCCCCATCGAGGTGGGCTGGCAACAGCAATGCTCTGCTGTTCAGCTGAAAGACATATAACATACAATAGAAGGCATTTAAAAATTATGTAAAGGAGAGAACATGGTGTACATAGATATAAACAAGGGGGGAACATTATGGAAGACAATAGGCAAAAAGGGGACGACTGTAAAATGGGGATAAAAACCGTAAAAAAGTAGTGCACACAGAAACCACACACTGGGAAAATTAAAAGAACACAAGGCGAAGTATGGCAGGAACTTAAAAGTATCGACAGATGTCATAGCACATAACAATCACCAACAGTAACACTATGTACAAGTCCAACACACAATTAAAATCACACAACAGTGATGTAGCACACTGATGATGATATGCAAAACGGAGGATCTTCCAGGCGCAAGGAGATGAGGGAGAAGGGAAGAAGGGAGGGAGGGGAAGAGAGGGGGGGGAAACGGGCGGGGAGCGCACCGAAGAGGGCCGGGGAGGGAAAGAGGCGAGGATGGGGTGCAGGGACTCCGGGGGGGGGGGGAAGGAGGGGAGAGGAAAAGGGGGGGCCCTAGAGAGGGGGGGGGGAACAAGGCCAGATTACAGTTGGAAGGAAGGGTATATGTCACGGTGAAGTACAACATCCAGGAGCGGGAGGTGCTGGAAACTGCCCTGATGAAGGAGATGGAAAGTGTGGAGGTGGAGAGAGGAAGGGATACAGCAATAGAGGCGTGGCAACAGGCGGGGGGTGGAGAGGAAGGAGGAAACCTGGGGGTGGGGGGGAACAAGCCTGCAGACAGTGTAAAGGATGTGGAGATGTTGGAGGAAAAGGAGGAGGTGGGGGAAGGGGGTGAGTTCATACAGGAGCCATGTGGGGGAAGGAAGGCGGATACGGAAGGCAAGGCAGAGTGCATGGCATTCGAGGATTTGGAGGATCTTGTAAAAGCAATGCTGGCATAACAGAGGGTAGGACAGATGAGGGATTTGTAGGTGTGGAGGATGGTGGAAAGATGCAATCCCCGTGTCCAGCCAGACAGGAGTTTCAGGAGGCAGAGGTGGAAATGGGTTTCCTGCTGGATGTTCGGGAGGTGAGGGGTCCAGGTGAGGTGATGGTCGAGAGTGAGGCCAAGGTATCTCAGGGTGGGGGTGACCTGGATGGGACGACCATCAAGGGTGAGGTAGAAATCATGGAGCCGGAAGGAGTGGGTGGTGTGGCCTATGATGATTGCCTGGGTTTTGGAGGGGTTGAGATGAAGGAAGCACCGGTTACACCAAGTGGTGAACTGGTCAAGGTTGGTTTGGAGGGTGCATTGGGACCATTGAAGGGTAGGATAGAGAGCCAGGAAGGCGGTGTCATCAGTATATTGGAGAAGGTGGACAGGTGGGGGTGGCTTGGGCATATCAGTTGTGTACAAGAGATAAAGGAGAGGGGAGAGAACGGAGCCCTGGGGGACGCCAGCAGTGGGATAAAGGATACGGGAGTTGGTGTTGTGGAGGGTGAAATAGGAAGGACGGCGCGAGGGGAAGGAAGCGACCAGCCGGACAAAATTGATAGGCAGGGCGTAGGTTTGGAGTTTAAAGAGGAGACCGGGATGCCATACACGATCAGAGGCATTTTGGAGGTCGAGGGAAACAAAAATGGAGGAGCGACGGGAGTTAAGCTGGAGGGAGAGAAGGTGAACGAGGTTAAGGAGTTTGTCTTTGGTGGAGAAGGTGGGTCGGAGGCCACACTGGGTAAGGGTGTCGCTACATCTAAACTGCACATGAAAAGTATTCCTGAACCTGACACTAATTACGAGTAGATAAAATGCTCATTAGGTGAAATTGCGACAATTTAAAATAATTCCGGGTCAGATTTTTAAACAGTGGCGAAGGTCGCAAGCCATCACGGACAAAATAATTATAACTTGTGAATGGTGACACTCTCTCCATCTGCAAACTGGTATCGGTTCACGTTTACAACGCACTGAATATACTTGCAGGCGGGTCCTTTGTATTGTAAACTCTGCGCAACGGTAGAATCTTGCTTTTATGAAGATAATCAGTTACAGACGGCCATCAGGCTAAAGCTCAAGAGTATTGTATATTTAGTATAATACATCTCTCCTCGCTGTATCTAAATTAGCCAAATTTTCTGTCGGCTTGATGTACCGTAAAGACAATTCTACGAGTATATGATACCTATAAAAACTTTTAACTTAAGGTGAATCTTTTACTAGGTTTTGGTATTTTCGTTGCGTTTATTTGTATAGACTGTGCCAGAGTTCACATGTATTGAACATGGGAAAAAGAATATCACTTGTAACATGACAGCGTATTGTAAAGGGAAGAGACACTTTATTCAGTCACAAACACGCGACAGCTGACACGCAGGCGGCGGCTACGTTCAGGTCATATTCGTGTTGACAGCTGAAATCAGCTGGGCAGGAGCGCGTGCAGGGCCAGTTTCGCACTATGCTCCACAGATGGGGTTGTCTCTGCACTTCCACAGGCCGCTAAGGTGACCGCGCGACCTAGAAAACCCTTCCGTTGGGCAGCACAATGGCCGCTCGTTCCTCATGGCCGCTTCTCGCTTCCATTGCAGAATTAAAGCTTACACCGAAAAATTAATAAAGACTGAGCCGTATGTGTCACTGAAGAGTCACTAGGCCCATTTGAAGCGGAAAAGATGGACGATTACGCGTGTGAAGATATCTGCATTAGTTTATAACTTACTGTAAATTAAATTTTATAAATATTTCCTGAACTGTAAAAGTCAATATCTCGGCAAGCATTATCCGACTGCAACAAACGAAGTGACTACGTATACATCTCGTAGAACTGTATCGGACTGTGATAGTAGATTTACTGAAATTATTCTCACATATTTAAATGAAGACCGAAAAGTGGATTTCGCACAATTAAAAACGACTGTTTTTACTAAATAAATAGAGAAATATTAAAAGTAGCGGCAGCACTGCAGACTTTAAATATAAAGGAAATTATTTAATATATAATTTAAATTATTTGTTTATATTTACACTTATATGTCCGAAAACGCAGGTAAACCATAGAAATTATTGTTTATAAATAAACTAGGTAAATAAAAGAAAACTGATAACAGCATAATATTTTTCGGAAAATTTTCGTGTGATCTGATGTATCATATGTGTATAAAAGATTAAAATTAAGAATTTCAGCAGTTTTCTTGTTCAGTAATTTAACAGACTTCAGTAGTACTTGACCGAGGTTTCGTGGGTGAACTGCGGTAATTTGGTGGTGAGTCTAGGTTCGGACGCCGTTGGAGGCAGTCAGGCTGTGTTAGGAGAAAGTTTTATCTCATGAGCGGCGACACAGCCGCTAGTTCCTACTTTCGGACAGAGATATTTTTCGTCATCTAATGAACTTGTCACTTTTTGGGTTGCGTGTGATACAAGCTGCACTTGAAGGTTTCAAGTAGTTTGATGTAGTGTGAAACTTCAACGGTTTCCGAAGGATAACTCACGCAGTTAATCGTGGTTTATTCACCCGGCGCAAAGATCTTAATAAACTCGATCAGGCTCTGAAATTAATTTATGGTAAACTCTGACTCTCGATTTTTCTATGTTCTTATTGGAAATAAACTCGAATTAGTGATACTTTAAAAAAATACGTGTACGCGAAAGTGATTTTTGCGTTGCAAATCCTGCCTACATTTATATTAAACACCTCTGTGTAACATTGGGTATATTGTGACGAATGTGCGTTGGCGCCCCATAGATGAAACGTAGCCAAACTTGTAAGTCCAACCACGTTTACGGGGGCCAATCGAAGTGTTCGTGCTGTGCATTGCGTGTGTACATCTTTTTGTGCAGTAGCGCGTGAGGGCTCCGAGCTGATACAGAACTGGTGAAAAACTTAGAACTTTAATGTTCGGCGATTTGGTGAGGGACATAGTATTTCATATTGTCATCCACACCGCACGCACATTCCCAAACAACCCGACCGGTCGCACACTGGAGAGAGCAACACTTGCGGATCTCTTGAAAGAGTAACGGGAAAAAATGAAAGAGCGTTTTTCTTAGTACTTGCTATCCAACGGTTTTCGCAGCCAAATTCTTGTTGCCTTTTTTCGAAATGAGATGCCTACGAGGTGTTTATTGCACTAAGAAAGCTGTGCAAGGTGCCTGGAGAGAACTGCTTGATTCACACATAGAAAGCACTCGTTCAGAGGCAGAGGTACATCTCGTATTTCTCCAGAGACAGTCGGATATTATTCTCTCTATCGGGATAATAGTAAATCCTCGGCGTATAACGTTTACAGACACGTAGAAACGGGTTCTGTAACGCGAAAAGTATTATTTTTGCTGAGAGAGGGCGGTGGAGGTATTAAATTGTCCGGCAGACACGTTTCGATCGAGTGCGCAGCTTATGTATGGCTGCGATCGACCTCGTTATCCGTGTTCAGGGACCGTGTAGTGTAGGACCCGAGGTCGGTCGCCGGGCGCATATACAGCACACTGGTACAGCGCGGCGCCGCGGAGAGAAAGAGACGCCGCTTTCACGGAGAGGCGGTATAGCGCGCCGACAAGTGCGGTAGCCTCAGAGAAGGCGCTGCAACATTGTTCCCGGCAGAGCGAGAGGGAGGGGGTCGCCACCTTCTCTCTACTGCACCTGCGCCTAAAAGGGGCACTTCGAACGTCTGCTAATCCGATTACACCATAACTGCACTTTTCGTAACAGTTATTCTACCGAAACTTCGTGGCTGATGAAAACCGTGTGCCAGATCGAGACTCGAACCTGAGACCTACGCCTTTCGAGGGCAAGTGCTCTAACGACTGGACTATTCCAACACCACTCATGACCCGTCCTCATCTCCTACTTTCCAAGTTTCACAGAAATTCTCCTGCTGCTTTGTGGGACTAGTACTCCTGGAAGAAAGGATATTACGAAGACATGGCTTAGCCATAGCATGGGAGATTGTTTCCAGAATGAATTTTCACTCTCGAGTGGAGTGTGCGCTGATTTGAAGTTTCCTGACAAATTAAAACTTGTTTACCGGACTGGGACTCGAACATGGATCCTTTGCCTTCCGCGGGCAGGTGCTCTACCAACCGAGGTGTCCAATTTCGAGTCACCACCCGGCTGCGCCTAAGCTGTGTCTCCTCTATATCATTTCTCCCAGGAGTGCTGGCGCCGCAGAGCAGTAAAAGAACTACTGTGAAGTTTGGAAATCTAGAGATGAAGTACTGGCGGAAGGAAACCTATAAGGCCTGAACGTGATTTCCACTTGGATAGCTCGGTCAGGAGAGCACTTACAGACGAAAAGCAAAGGTCCCAGGTTCGATGATGATGACGATTTTGGTTTGTAGAGCGTTCAACACTGTAGTGACCAGGGCCCATACAAATTTCCAACCTTTTTCACTGTCCTGTCTCGCCATTTTTCCGAATGCTGACGAAATGATGAGGACAACACAAACACCCAGTCCGCGGACGGAGAAAATCCTCGACCCGGCCGACAGTCGAACTCGGAACCCCATTTTCCCAGGTTCGAGTCCCGACCCGGCACACAGTATTAACCAGTCATAACAGATAGGAAACTTACTCAATATAAAAACTAAATAACAGACGCTGTAGCGATTGTCGTAACGCTAGCTATTTGACTCGTCCCATTAACAAAACCTGAAAAGACAGGAAGCAACCTAGCAATTGCTTGAAATGGATTAGGCAAACAACAGAAAAAATAAATCGAGATGAACAGGAGGTTTTTTTACCCGGCTGCTTCCGAATATAATGCAGTGTCTCTCAATCTCGGCATGTTGTCATTCAGTGCAGAATAATAAAGGCATCAGAAGTTACAGAGAACGACACAAGTGACAGTCGAGTATTTTTTAAAATTTGAATTAAATTGAAAATTTTGGAAAATATAATATGTAATTTTGTAGGCTTTTAAAAAGAAACAGACTCCCATAGATTCCTAGGTTGTGACAGAATGTCGTGCGTTAGATAATTTCAGAAAAGCTTGTAGGCGTGTTGCCAGGTAGGCTGTGGTAAGAAATAGTTGTTAAGAAAAACATTAGATACGCTGCGCCATTTCCGAGTTGATAAAGTTATCCCATGAGACTATTGCGCGCGGTAATTCAAGCGGCTCTCCAGAAGCGGTGTCGCCAAACGGACTCTTCGTTTGGTTTCCTGAAACTGAACAAGAGAGCGATACAAAAATTGGAGATGGGACGGTTGTGAGGGTCGTACCCGAGCCAGGTTAGGTTAGAGGTTAGGTTACTGAGCAGTCTCGTGCGCTGTCATCTACACTGTGAGAACAACTGTCACTAATTGTAAATGTAGGCCTCTCGACTCTGCGCGCACAACGACCCCATTGGCTAACGTGACTGCCAGTTGCATCGGAAACGGAGCAAAATATAGATTTTAAAAAAAATTGTTTCTCGACACAACCTGTCCTACAACTACCTTACAAGTTTTTCAGGCTGTTTCTGACCACCCGTTGTACACTATATCACCGAGTGTAGATGGATTTCCTTCTGAAACATCAATCGAAGACAGCTTGTGGGTCGCTTGATAGAGATCCAGTACTCCAACTCGGGTGTAATACTGATTCAGTTGCTTCTGTTACGAATATTGGTATTAAATGACTTCCATTATTCCTTTTCAGTATATGTTTACTTAGCGCCACATGTACGGTCACTTCATGCTGGCGTCGGTCACATGGTGTCGTTCTCTGACAGCATTAATTACGTTTCTTATCAGCCGTACCGCGGACCTAATAGATTAGATAGACTGAAAGCAAGTGAACTACAATGGAGTGGTCCGCAGCTCGTAGTCGTGCGGTAGCGTTCTCGCTTCCCGCGCCCGAGTTCCCGGGTTCGATTCCCGGCAGGGTCAGGGATTTTCTCTGCCTCGTGATGACTGGGTGTTGTGTGATGTCCTTAGGTTAGTTAGGTTTAAGTAGTTCTAAGTTCTAGGGGACTGATGACCGTAGATGTTAAGTCCCATAGTGCTCAAAGCCATTTGAACCATTTGAACAATGGAGTGGACGTTCAAACCTTACTGTAAGACCTCAGTTGGGCTTAAATCAAAATATAAATTATTTGACTTGTAATTTAGAGCTGTTTTTTTCTTCCTACCTTTTTTCCCTTGTTATCGTTCAGCAGCAAGCCAAAAAGTAGAAGTATGAGGAATTATTATCTTCGTTTATTGGAAGGGGAGCTTTGTTAATCATACATTAAGTGATCATTCAGTACAGCTGCTGTTCAACGATCTGGAAACATCGCTTGACATACTATGAGACGAAGAGAAATAGCAAGAGAAAAAGAGAGAGAGAGAGAGAGAGAGAGAGAGAGAGAGAGAGAGAGAGAGAAAGGGGGGGGGGGGGGAGGGAGGGAGAGAGATACGCCTATCATTTGTCAGTATGATGCATCTGTTCACGGACAACTTGTAAGCCGTAAAAAGCACTCCGTCGTCAGGCCACGAGTGGCCTAACTGGACTATCCGACCGCCGTGTCATCCTCAGTGGAGGTTCAAATGGCTCTGAGCACTATGGGACTTAACATCTGAGGTCATCAGTCCCCTAGGACTTAGAACTAGTTAAACCCAACTAACCTAAGGACATCACACACATCCATGCCCGAGGCAGGATTCGAACCTGCGACCGTAGCGGTCGCGCGGTTCCAGACTGTAGCGCTTAGAACCGGTCGGCCACTCCGGCCGGCGCGGAAAGGAGGGGCGTGTGGTCAGCACACCGCTCTCCCGGTCGTTATGATGGTTTTCTTTGACCGGAGCCGCTACTATTCGGTCGAGTAGCTCTTCAATTGGCATCACGACGCTGAGTGCACCCCGAAAACAGCGCATGGCGGGCTGGATGGTCACCCATCCAAGTGCCGACCACGCCTGACAGCGCTTAACTTCGGTGGTCCCACGGGAACCGGTGTATCCACTGCGGCAAGGCCGTTGCCACTTGCAATCCGTGGAGATCAAATTTACACTCCTTTCGCTGAACAGTCAAATTAGTTGCAGTATATATTGACAATATGTTCGCAGGAGAGCTTCTGTAAAGTTTGGAAGGTAGGAGACGAGGTACTGGCAGAAGTAAAGCTCTGAGTGCCGGGCGTGAGTCGTGCTTCGGTAGCTCAGTTGGTAGAGCACTTGCCCGCGAAAGGCAAAGGTCCCGAGTTCGAGTCTCGGTCGGGCACACAGTTTTAATCTGCCACGAAGTTTCATATCAGCGCGCACTCCACTGCAGAGTAAAAATCTCATTCTGGAAACATCCCCCAGGCTGTGGCTAAGCCATGTCTCCGCAATATCCTTTCTTTCAGGAGTGCTAGTTCTGCAAGGTTCGCAGGAGAGCTTCTGTAAAGTTTGGAAGGTAGGAGACGAGGTACTGGCAGAAGTAAAGCTGTGAGTGCCGGGCGTGAGTCGTGCTTCGGTAGCTCAGTTGGTAGAGCACTTGCCCGCGAAAGGCAAAGGTCCCGAGTTCGAGTCTCGGTCGGGCACACGGTTTTAATCTGCCACGAAGTTTCATATCAGCGCACACTCCGCTGCAGAGTGAAAATCTCATTCTGACAATATGTTGTTTTTTATGGTTATGCAGATAAAAGAATCCCGATTCGTCTCAATGATTTCTGCCCTCGATAGTTCCTGAAATCTGTATGATGGATGCTTCGTCTGCTTATGGTTTGAAGTGTGAAGTGCTAAACGACGTCCTCTCGTTTGCCAGGATGGTTGAAGCTTCGCGTGCAGACTTCTTAGATGGTAACAATCAACCAACTAACAGTGAAAGAACTCTGTCAGCTGTACACAACAGTTCATTCTTGTTACAACGGTTAGAACGCTGGACCCAGAATGTGATTTTCACTCTGCAGCGGAGTGTGCGCTGATATGAAACTTCCTGGCAGATTAAAACTGTGGCCGGACCGAGACTATAACTCGGGACCTTTGCCTTTAGCGGGCAAGTGCTCTACCAACTGAGCTATCCAAGCACGACTCACGCCCCGTCCTCACAGCTTTACTTCTGCCAGTACCTCGTCTCCTACCTTCCAAATTTTACAGAAGCTGGGTAGGAGAAGAGGTACTGGCAGAAGTAAAGCTGTGTGGACGGGGCGTGAGTCGTGGGTAGCTCAGCTTGTAGAGCAGTTGCCCGCGAAAGGCGAAGTTTCGGTAAGAATGCTGTTGGTAACGTCACTGAGCGTGTAGCTCTAAATTCTGATAATCTCAGTATACTGTTCATCAAAGAGTGTGGGAAAATAAGTAACAGGTTAACTCTGTTACATCGAATTTTAAATTCACCCGATCTGACAATCAAGCATTTGGCCAGTGATTTGCCACTCTCTGCGGCATGTCGTCGTCAGCAAGATGCTAAACGTCCCGTATACGAAGTTAACGATGAAATATCATCTGAAATGGGAAACTGATCTGCGGCATTTTCATCACTATTTTGAAACTTGCAGTTGCTGCACAGAGGTCCTAAGAAGCAGCAACAGAACTGAAGTCGCAGTAGCATTCAGACGAGGGTTCGCCGTACAAGTGCCGGTGAACGAGCGTCGCGCCGGTGACCCTCGAGAGGAGAGGGCGCGGGGAGGAGGCGCGGCCTGGGCCATGGGAAGCGCTCGCCACCCGGGCAAAGATTTGTGGTCGCCCGTGCCCGGCTGCGTGTCTGCGTGTGCGCAGGCGCCGCGGGGGTGCGGGACCAATATTTGGACAGGTCTCCGCCCCATAACTCTCTCCTCCTCCCTCCCCCCCCCCCCCATTCGGCCCGGCCGCATTCCCAACTTCCGCTCCTCCAGTCGGCCACTGTGCCCTGCGTTGTTCTCCATCACACTCCGTTGCTCCACTTTTGCGCATCCTTCCTACATACACCTACGAAAATGGGACGTGTTGCCCCACCAACACATTGATCGAACGTCTTTTTAGGAGGACTTCATCACGAAAATATAGAAGTAGTCTCTGATTGGCTCTGGCGATTATGACAACAGCTGAAATTCGGGCAGAGGTTACCCGCAATGTGTCACCACGAGCTGATGGGAACTGATTACTGGTTCAAATGGCTCTGAGCACTATGGGACTTAACATTTGAGACCATCAGTCCCCTAGAACTTAGAACTACTTAAACCTAACTAACCTAAGGACATCACACACATCCATGCCCGAGGCAGGATTCGAACCTGCGACCGTAGCGATCGCGCGGTTCCAGACTGTAGCGCCTAGAACCGCTCGGCCACCCCGGCAGGCTAACTGATTACTGGAAGCTGGATGGAGATGTGGAAGTGCCGTGCGTCATTTACCACTGATACCATACCAAGGGCAACAGACATACTGACGTAGAGACAGTGGTGTTCAGCGATGAGTCTCGCTTGTTTGTGGTGGTTTTTGTATCCCGCCTGGAAGGCGTCTGCTCCCGAAAACTTAAAGGTTGGGCGAATGAAGGAAGCGAGTAGGAGCAGGTGAGGTAAAACACATCGGTACTGCAAGTAAGTGAAAGGGGTTTACTGGTGCATGAATATCTACAGAGGCATACATAACTTTGTACATGTGAGCACGTAGGTGCGAAGCCTTAGAGCCGTCGTAAGTAGTGCAAAGTCTCTGTACGAAGCGGAGATGAAGCGAAGTGTCCCGCACGTGTGCTCTTGATGAACTGCCAAAGTGGAGTGGCGCTCGTAGAGCTACATAGCGTCGGCTAGAGGGCGCTGTGGTCTGCGAAGATCTGCCGCTCTCGTACTGCCAACCTAAGAACGGGCATCTATGCTGTGGCATCGTAGCTATCGATATCACAGTGGTCAGCCAACTCCAACATGTCCTTAGACCACCTGATGAGAGATTACAGAAAACAGCTGTTCTCGAGATCGATATCTCTCCAGCTACTGCAGTCGTGGTATGATGAGCTACTATGTATGACCGCAGGACTAATTTCACAATTTTTAAAGGGAGGCCGAACGCTCGCCAGTACGCGGCAAGAATAAAGCCCCACACTGCAGTTCACAATGCAAACACCTTGAGAAATGTGTGGATGCTCGAATGGCCAGCCCGGTTGCCTGAGTTATCACCCACAGAGCATGACAGGGATGCGATATAGAAACCTACACTTTAATACCACCCTGCAGTAATCAGTCTTCAGGAACTGATGGAGCATACGTTCCAAGCATGTAAGGAAATGTGTCAGGATAACATCCAGAAGCTAGAATGATGGTAGGAGACGAGGTCCTGGCGGAATTAAAGCTGTGAGAACGGGGCGTGAGTCGTCCTTGGGTAGCTCAGTTGGTAGAGCACTTGCCCGCGAAAGGCAAAGGTCCCTTGTTCGAGTCTCGGTCCGGTACACAGCTTTAATCTGCCAGGAAGTTTCATCCAGAAGCTGTGTGCTTCTGCGCCACAACGCATACAAGGGTATATTCGAGCCTCCCGTTGTTACACCCCACATTGACCATGGTGATGAACATCGGTTCTGAATTAAATGAAAGTTTAAACATTTAATACCCGTTAAGCGATTAACATGCCCGCAATGTTTGATAAATAGCGGACTACTGCTGCATGGTGTACCACTTCCCATTTCAGTGTGCATGTAATAGGGCTATATCTTGGTTCAGTACGAGCAGAGATTGCAATCTTGTATGAACTCTTTGTGACTGTTTCAATACCACGTGCACACAGTTTACGTTATTGGAGAATGTAACTCAGAGATAATATGCCGTGCTTCTTTAGTAGCCTTCGGGATGATTTTCGTTTTGATATGGCCTCTTATAGTGTACCAGCCAGACAGGATTCTCTACGTATTTCGATTATATCAAGTATCTTACGTCCATATATTTTTTCTTTTAAAATGTTTGAAATCTTATGGGACTTAGCTGCTAAGGTCAACAGTCCCTAAGCTTACACACTACTTAACCTAAATTATCCTAAGGACAAACACACACACCCATGCCCGAGGGAGGACTCGAACCTCCGCCGGGACCTATTTCTTCTTTAACGTGTTACCATGTAACAATCCGATATGACTCAATAAGACACAGAGCTCATATTTGAAAAAAAAAAAAAAATAATCTGGAAGCATAAACGTTCAGCCCAGAGAACGGCCACCAAGACGCAGATTTTTGGTGGTTTTCAAAAACATTTTAGACTAATATTATTATGTTTCCTTACCGAGATGGCTACCTTCGCGGTACTTACTCCACTCACTGCTAAGACCTTACCGTTGATGAGACTTTCAACTCTAAACTTCCTTCCTTGTTAACTAAATCCGTCTAACATGAGTCCTTTCTTAAGCACTCTGAGATGAAATTGCATCTCACATTGTTCACTGAATACTTACGCACTTAAAATATTGAGATTTTCTAGATAAACAAGCTCTGCATAATACGTTTGTCTGCATGGCCAATCTCCGCAACAAGTGATAAAATCAAGTATTACTGGTTTTTCGTCTTGTGCTTACTAGAATTACACCAGACGTGTTTAGCTTTCTATTTATAAAGCATTTTCCGTGGTTGCTGGTGTTCACTAAGTGTTCTCCGAACGACTGCTTCTTCGCTCCTTGTTAACAGCTTTCCTTTCACATATGCACTTGGCAGTTTTTGCGATAAGTGTAAATAACCCAAATGCAGCGCAAGAAATGGCAAAAACTGCAAATTGCATATGCGAAAAGAAATCTTTCGACGTCAGCCGCTGCTAACAAGGAGCGAAGGTGCTGTCGTTCGGAGACTACGTAGACAAACAGCCCACCCGGCTTGCCGCCACTGGTGGCCGAAACGCAAAATAACCATGGGTTCTGTGTGATCCGGCGGCGGGGTCGGTGGACTGCTGTACCCTGTTGCGGGGTTGTGTACCACTGAGGGTTACGGCGGGGACGAAGCTCAAAATGGCTCTGAACACTATGGGACTTAACATCTGAGGTCATCAGTCCCCTAGAACTTAGAACTACTTAAACCTAACTAACCTAAGGACACCACACACATCCATGCCCGAGGCAGGATTCGAACTTGCGAACGTAGCGGCAGCGCGGTTCCAGACTGAAGTGCCTAGAACCGCTCGGCCAAACCAGCCGGCGGGGACGAAGCCTCTCCGTCGTTTCTAGGTCCCCAGTTCAGTACATACATGTAGAGAAACACCAATAACCACGGAAGATGCTTTTATAAACGCGTCTGGTGTAATTCTCGCTAGTTAAGCTGTAATAAGCTCAAGACGGAAAACTAATAATAACTTTAGCTCTCCATAGTCTAATATACAATGAAGCGCCAAAGATACTGGTGTAGGGGTGCAGAGGCCTGTTCAAATGCAGAGAAATGTAAACAGGCAAAATACGGCGCTGCGGTCGACAACGCCTATTATATAAGACAACAAGTGTCTGGCGCAGTGGTTAGATCGGTTACTGCTGCTACAATGGCAGGTTGTCAACATTTAAGTGAGTTTGAACGTGGTGTTATAGTCGGCGCACGAGCGATGGGACACAGCATCTCCGGGGTAACGAAGTGGGAATTTTCCCATATGACCATTCGACGGGTGTACCGTCGGTATCAGGAATCCGGTAAAACATCAAATCCCCGACACTGTTGCGGCCGGAAAGAGATCCTGCAAGAACGGTAACAACGACGACTGAAGAGAACCGTTCAACGTGACAGAAGTGCAATCCTTCCGCAAATTGCTGCAGATTCAATCAAAAATCATCGATGTGGGCTTTCGGAGGCCCACTCGTGTGCTCTTTATGACTGCACGATATAAGGCTTTACTCCTCGCCTGGACCCTTCAACACCGACATTGGACTGTTGATGACTGGAAACATTCTGCCTGATCGGATGAGTCTCGTTTCAGATTGTATCGAGCGGATGGACGTTTACGTGTATGGAGTCAACCTCATGAATCCATGGATTCTGCGTGTCAGCAGGGGACTGTTCGAGCTGGTGGACGCTCTGTAATGGCGTGGAGCGTGTGCAGTTGGAGTGATATGGGACCCCTGATACGTCTAGATACACGACTAAGGCAGGTGACACGTACGTAAGCATCCTGTCTGATCACCTGCATCCATTCATGTCTATTGTGCATTCCGATGGACTTGTGCAATTGCAGCAGGACAATACGACACCCCACACGTCCAGAATTGCTGCAGAGTGGCTCCAGGGCACTCTTCTGAGTTTGAACACTTCCGCTGGCCATCAAACTCCGCAGACATGAACATTATTGCGCGTATTTGGGTTGCCTTGCAACGTGATGTTCAGAAGAGATCTCCACTCCCTTGTACTTTTACGGATGTGTAGGCTGCCCTGGAGGATTCATGGTGTCAGTTCTCTGCAGCACTATTTTAGACATTAGTCGAGTCCATGCTACGTGATGTTGCGGCACTTCTGCCTGCTCGCGGTGGCTCTACACGATATTAGGCAGGTGTACCTGTTTCTTTGGCTCTTCAGTGTAATTCATAGTGCATATTGTACGACCTAAAATCAGTAACGTACGTAGGAAGATGTGAGGTGGAATAATATAGAAAAATCCACTGCGGACAGCACAGAAACTGTTGATAAATGCTCGATTAAAACTAAAATAAGCACAAACTGTCTTGAGTAACGTGAATTTTTTCCAGTTTTTCATCTGTTCCACGATTATTGTTTCAACGCATGGGAACTGGGCTTGCTGGCAAGTGCTGATTTGCTTGCAATATGCTACACATAGTCTGTCCCCGTAGCTGAGTTGTGAGCGTAGATAGCTGCCATCCGAGGACACTGGTTCGACTCCCGAAACTGGCAAGGAATTTTCCTTGGTTGGAGGATTTGTACGGGGTGCGCTCAGGTTTGTGATGCCAATAGAGGAGCTGCTTGACCCAATAGTAGCGGCTCCACGATCTGGGAAGCCTGAAAAACGGAAGGGAGAGCGGTGTAACACTGCCACGACGGTCGGTCGACATCCCTTGGACCTACACGTCCTTGATGAGGAGCTCGTCATATGCTACACAAAGGAGAAGCCACACATTGATGATATGATCTCATGCAGCTACTTAACTGTGGGAATTTTGACTGATACGTTTAACTGTCTGTTCTATATAGTGCTAGACCGTTTTTTATGAGATTGGTATCGGATGATCAGCGGACCAGTCAAGATGTGGCAGGGTGACTCAGTTTGCGTCAATCGAGAAACGTAAGCGAGTAGCTTTGTAAAAGCTGTGTAAATGTGCTGCTTCTGTGGCAGCGCTGTGTAGCGCTTTGCATTGGATCTCTGAGTGCGCTTTCTTTGTAAGAGACTCTGTGGCTGGTCGGACTCACTGTAAATTAATCGCCAGTACTGTTGCGCAGTTGGAAGTTAGTCGCCAGCAGTGATGGAAGTATTGTTGGACAGTTGGATGTTAAATGTGAGAAGTTAGCATTGATGGAGGGTAGATGTCTGAAGTGTTAGCGTAGGCTAACGATCTGGAAGTATCCGACTTGGAGATTGTATATTATTCATTATTATATATCTTTGTACTGGATGTCAATGACAATTTATATTCGTGTTTGAACTGATGTCACATTATCAAGGTAAAAAATATATTATTTGGTTTGCAACAAAATCTTTCCTTTGCTAACCACATGCCTATTAGCAGTTAGTGACTTTAGTAGTTAGAATCTTTTATTTAGCTGGTAATATTGATGCTCGCTGTATTGCAATAGTTCGCATAATGAAGATTTTTGTGAGGTAAGTGCTTAATGAAATGTATAAGTTATTGTTAGGATTTCTTTTTAGTGAGGACCATTTTTTTGCGTTAATTTGGTAGCAGTCAGATCTCGTTACCGTTGTATACTGAAAGTAATTAATGAATACGAAAAGTTTTGAGTTCTGTTTGCGAGGACAAATTCAGTAGGTTAGTGTCGTAAGGATAAAGACTAGCAAAGTGACACTTGAATTCATTTTCACTCAGCAGTTTAAGCAAATATTTTATTAAGAAGTTTCAACTGTTGTTATCAGCCGGCCACTGTGGCAGAGCAGTCCTAGGCGCTTCAGCCCGGAACCGCGCTGCTGCTACGGTCGCAGGTTCGAATCTTGCCTCGGGCATGGATGTGTGTGATGTGCTTAGGTTAGTTAGGTTTACGTAGTTCTAAGTCTAGGGGACTGATGACCTCAGCTGTTAAGTCGCATAGTGCTTACGGTCATTTGAACCATTTTTGTTGTTGGCATTTGAAAGATGGGAATGTCCACAGCTTACTCATTATGAAGGTACAGAAGAAAGTGGAACACTTGGTCCCGAAAAATGTTGAAATAAAAAGACTGGTTGTGGTCCCGCTAACCTCAATGACTGCGCACAAGTCATGGAGCGCAAAACATCCCCAAAACAAAGCCTCTCAACTACAGTCTCCACACACTATTGCATTAAACGTCTCATAGAATCGTTAGTGGGTTCAACACTTTGCATCATTTGAAAGGGAGCAAAATCACGCGTTGGCGGACTGCACTACAGGACTCAGTTCAGTTACTGTCCATTCTGTGTGTTGTTAGGCCCATTTAAGTCACGCAGTTTTAGGTGCTTCTCCGATCAGTGGCCTTTTGCGAGATGCGCGACTCCAGATACCCATTCCGAATATTCCTTTAGCAATGTTCAGCCATATGTGTAATTGCGAATTAAGGATGCCATTAAAAAGAAAGCTTACAGAAAATACCTGCTGCGTGCATACTGCGGACAGTATTTTTCAGCTTAATTTCCTTAAAAAGTGTTCCACACATCTGTATGTGATAATAGTCTAACGCTATTTGTTGCGGTTCTGTACGGCTCGACGACGGAGTGAGTTCCTTCGCAGGTGGACTGAGTGGCAGCGCTGGCGCTTCTCACGCGGCTGCCTCGCAGACCGCAGGAAAGAGAGTGCGGCGCGGCCGCGGGCAGGGACGCCTCAATTACGGCGCCGCGGCGCCCGCATCCGCCCCCGCGCGCCCCGCCCCCGCGGACGCGCGATTTACTGCCGCCGAGGCCGCCTCCCCCGCAATCTCGCGTGTCGCCACAAATCAAAACGCGCCGCCGCCGCCGCCGCCCCCGAGAGCGCGGCCTGCCTCTACCTCTTGTCTCTTCTGGCCGGGGACGCCGCTCCGGCTTTCTCGCGGAACGGGGAACGCTGCTTTCTATCCGATCCGCATATGTCAGGGTACTGCCACTGCCCTCCCCGCCCCTTCCACCATCCCTCACCCATCCCGGCCCACACATTCGTCTCCATACTGAAGGAGACACGATACGAATTCATAACAGAGAAAAGGAAAGCTCAATATTAGGGGGGCTGTTTGGAAGGTAGAGGGAAGTTCGGAAAGTGTCTTCCGGTTTCTTGATGCACGAGAATGACGGTTCGTATCGACATCAGCGGAATGCCAGCCATCAGTCAGAAGATAATTACACTACTGGCCATTAAAATTCCTACACCACGAAGATGACGTGCTACAGACGCCAAATTTAACCGACAGGAACAAGATGCTGTGATATGCAAATGATTACCTTTTCAGAGCAATCACACAAGGTTGGCGCCGGTGGCGACTCCTAAAACGTGCTGACATGACGAAAGTTTTAAACCGATTTCTCATACACAAACAGCAGTTGACCGGCGATGTCTGGTGAAACGTTGTTGTGATGCCCCGTGTAGGGAGGGGAAATGCGTACCATCACGTTTCCGACTTTGATAAAGGTCGGATTGTAGCCTATCGCGATTGCGGTTTATCATATCGTGACATTGCTGCTCGCGTTGGTTGAGATCCAATGACTGTTAGCAGAATATGGAATCGGTGGGTTCAGGAGGGTATACGGAGACCATGGCTGCGGTTACCCTTGACGCAGCATCACAGACAGGAGCGCCTGCGATGGTGTACTCAACGACGAATCTGAGTGCACGAATGGTAAAACGTCATTTTTTCGGATGAATCCAGGTTCTGTTTACAGCAGCTTGACGGTCGCATCCGTGTTTGGCGACATCGCGGTGAACGCACATTGGAAGCGTGTATTCGTCATCGCCATACTAGCGTATCACCCGGCCTGATGGTACGGGGTGCCATTGGTTACATGCAGGTCCTGTACGGGCCTTTCTGGATACAGAAAATGTTCGACTGCTGCCCTGGCCAGCACTTTCTCCAGATCTCACACCAGTTGAAAACGTCTGGTCAACGGTGGTCGAGCAACTGGCTCGTCACAATACGACAGTCACTACTCTTGATGAACTGTGGTATCGTGTTGAAGCTGCATGGGCAGCTGTACCTGTACACGCCATCCAAGCTCTGTTTGACTCGATGCCCAGGCGTATCAAGGACGTTATTACGGCCAGAGGTGGTTGTTCTGGGTACTGATTTCTCAGGATCTACGCACGCAATTTACGTGAAAATGTAATCACTTGTCAGTTCTAGTATAATATATTTGTCCAATGAATACCCGTTTATCATCTACATTTGTTCTTGGTGTAGCAATTTTAATGGCCAGTAGTGTATTTTGATGTGCTTAACGTCAAACTCTGATAAGCAAAATCTACCACCCATGCGTGGCGAGTCATGCCAATCACAACGACGGAAACAACTGATTCCCTGGTTGTTGGTGAAACACAAGATAACTTTACACTGTTTACTCAAGAGTATGTTATTAAGAATAACTTTGTATACCATTTTAAATAGGTACCGATGAAGCGTCTCCATATTAACCCCTTCATAATGTTTAAATGAAATTTTGCATATCGTTCAGCACCTTGGACTTCCAGTTCATTCAGTAAACATGCCAAAACAAATAATCGGCAGGTGAGCATACTCCCTCAGCCACAACTGCATACATTCGCTGAATGCATACGTATTCTATGGCTATTTTATATCCATGTGTTTATTTTAAGCGCATCTCAGCTCCCTATACTTTCCCCATAATTAATGACAACGCACTTGTATGGTACCGGTATTCTTCTCTCCCATTCCTACCATCTTAGAATGACGGATTGAGCGAATGTGTACATTTACTGAGTTGACTTAACGTCTGGTGGCGGGTAAACTTCTTGTCTGTTACTGTGGCACTTTACCCAGCTTATAGAGTGGCAAAGAGGGTTCGTCCCCTTCTAAACGGAGCGCTCTTGTGCTGGAGTTGGCAAGGTGCGGTAAGGGTGTTCTCTGGCAACTTCCGCTACATGCGTGTGGGGACCCCGATTGGGTCAGGGTGCTGGACACTTGGTCCTGGAATTTTGAAGACAGAAGTTGATTGCGGCAACTCGTTTACAGTAAAGAGTATGGTAACTGAGTCTGTTTAAGTTTTACCTATTCGAAGTTTTAATCCAGTTCTTTCGTAGCCACAGACCTTTGTAATCATGTAATTGTAAGAAGCGTGAAGCGTACTTGGAATGTATCCTGATGGCTAGAAGAACCAAGCGCACTTTGAATAAGAAAATGCTATCTGACATTGAAAACAACGTAAAAGACTGGGTCGCCACCAACTCTAGGCACACGACGGACAAGCGGTTGCGCTGAGTCGGAAAATTACTCAATTTATTCATAAGAAAAACTCACAAAAGAACATTAATTATAAAATCACTGATAAAGACTGGGATGTAATTATTAATATGATCCAGGCATTGATACCGTGAATCAAATATTGAATAAAGCAAAGAGTGCGCGAACACTGTGCGTAAGTGCACCTTGCAGCAGTCCTGAAAACAAGATCTTTTCCAAAGCACTTGTTTTAAACGTAAAAGGACACTAATTATTGGACCTGTGCACATGGAAACGCTATGGTTGGGCTAACAAGGAAAACTATAAGGTGAATGGCGTAGGTAACGGAGACGTAACATCCGTACACTGGATAAGATTGGAGGCAAAATTATTTATTCCTTAAAACATTGATGTAATGCATCTATAGACTGCTGTTGCCTGCTAACTAAGTACAATCGCTTGTGAAACGCTATACGTTTCACAACAGACTCTTGTGCCCACGTGGTTCGCGGAGACAATTTCTACGTACCATGGACAAATTTAGTAACATCAAACCACGCAATCGCGAACAATTAACATCTTACAGAGGACACATTTTAAGAGGCAAAGGATAATGGCAGAGGGCTAACAAACTCTAGTATTACCCCATGTGGATGGTTTCCACCGGACATAAAGTAATGAGACAAAGAAAATTAACAAAGAAGCACAAATTACCAAGATTCGGAAAAGATTCGAATGCATACACACGCAGCTGCAGGCACACAAACATTCACACTGAACCGAGGGCGCTTCAACATGTGCAACATCTTTGTGCTACGTTCTTCTAACGGATAAAAGTCAAGTCTGCATTAGGAATCAAACTGAAAGTCTGCAGAGGTCTTGCATTCCTTGGTGCGGCCCAGCTAATCAATCTTTATAAGATGAAACGCGAGACCAAAAGCTAAAAGCTCCCTTCTTGCTGTGAGACAACGCGCCAAGCGGGTAAGTCAACTCACCCTTCTTCGACGAGACTTTGGCTGCAGACCCTCGCCGAACTGGAAGCAGACTGATCGTCTCACACACTCCAACGTCTCCACGCGACCCCGTGGCCAGGAAAACCCAGAGATGAGGCTTCCGCCACCAAACACCGGTAACTTTCACACAAATGGAGCAAACCTCTTTGCCTGCCTGAAAACTACAAGGGTTGGCCATTCTGTACGACCGGCGCTGATTCTCTGCAGCACACTATACAACTGCATAGAAAAATGAAACACACCCACATTCATTCACTGGCACATGCCAGAGAGTTCTGTATCATTGGGAAGCAAATAAAATGATAATGAAAGGGGACTGCAGGACCCTTTCATAGTATATTTCATTCGGAATGAGTAAAGTGACTGATTTTGTGTAAATTTCAGCCTAGTCGAAGTATTGAACCATTTCTTTTTTAGCTTGAGACCTGTATAATAATGCAGAATATTTCATTCGGAATGGGAAGTGATAGTTTTTTTTTTTTAATTGTTCCATTTTATTAGTAGGTACCTTGTTCAACCAAAACTTAGAAATGTGGCAGCGTGGTGTGTAAACTCTGCTTAGCCTCAATTAGAATTCGTCTTTGCCACTGTGAATGTGGGTGTGTTTGTGTTTATTGGTATTATTGCTTCTTCTGTTTCGTGAGTTTCGCCGGTGTTACGTAATTTACATGCGCTAGTTCGTGTGCCTTTGTTGCTCAATCCCACGTGTCCGTCGTCGTTTTGGAGAACCTTCAGTTCTCGAAATCTGTTTCATTTTGCAATTGTTCCGCGATTATTTAGTTATATGGATAGTTCGTTCCACTTTTCCGACTTTTCGGAATTTTCAATTTTATGTTGTTTCTTGGTCTGGCTGGGGCCACGTGTTTAAAAACGAAAGGGCCTTGAGCTCGTCGATTTTCCATTCTTATTCCATACTTCTAGGGTTTTAATTACATTGACTTCGTGTGTGTGCTATGTGTTACAGGCATTCTCGGTGTGATCTACATTTCGGATAGTAATTCTCGTTCAGTTCCATGACTTGAGTTTTCCGTATTTTGCGTCAGGCGTTTTGCCGACGATATAGGTTTGTGTTACATGTTCTAGTTTTTCTAGTTCCTTTTGCATCTACTGTGTGGTGTTAGTGTGAGCTTCAAGTCCCTGTGCGATTCTGTTGCATTAAGTGATTCCTATTTCATGACACTCTAATGGTTCACAAGCCCATAAGGCTTCTGATTATTTGTTGCACTCACGTGGTTATTTAGAGGAGGCGGTAGCAACCGTTAAGATTTTGGATAAATGTATTGTGCTCTTCTAATTTGATTACATAAGGTAAATGTTGAATCCAGTTTAAATTCACTGGCCGGCCGAAGTGGCCGTGCGGTTAAAGGCGCTGCAGTCTGGAACCGCAAGACCGCTACGGTCGCAGGTTCGAATCCTGTCTCGGGCATGGATGTTTGTGATGTCCTTAGGTTAGTTCGGTTTAACTAGTTCTAAGTTCTAGGGGACTAATGACCTCAGCAGTTGAGTCCCATAGTGCTCAGAGCCATTTGAACCATTAAATTCACTCTTGATGTTTTATCCCAAATATACTAATCTCTGTTTTATAGGATAAATTCTACGGCGTATGTCCCTTGCATAATTCATAAAGGCCTATTTATTTAATTGCTTATTAAGTAAAATTTCAGTTTTGTAAAGTACATTCCCTATGAACAGATCGATTGCCTGACTGAGAACAGAATGCATTCTTCCGTTTGATGAGACAGCCTTAGCAGCCGGCCGCGGTGACCGAGCGGTTCTAGGCGCTTCAGTCCGGAACCGCGCGACTGCTACGGTCGCAGGTTCGAATCGTGCCTCGGGCATGGATGTGTGTGACGTCCTTAGGTTAGTCAGGTTTAAGTAGTTCTAAGTGCTAGGGGACTGATGACCTCAGATGTTAAGTCGCATAGTGCTCAGAGCCATTTGAACCAATTTGAGACAGCCTTAGCCTCCATTTGGTAAATTAAAATCATTTATTGTTGGCAGAATTTTAATAGATACCGTTCATGATATCCACAGATATCCTTCATAATCTATACAGATACCTTTCACCATGATTCTAACGCATTACGTACTGACTGGTCCAAACAGGGAGACACTAGTGGTTGTTCCATCGTTACTCCCGATCGTGTCCTCAGAATCCGTCTGCCCACTGAGTTCAATGCATTTCATCCTGAAATCTCCACGATTCTAAAAGCTACCTATCAGGTCAGGGATTGAAATTCCTTATCAGCTCCGATTCACTCAGTGCCCTACAGACCATCCAACATACATACCCAGTAGGTAAAGCAGTCTAGAATATCCAGGACGCACTTCTCCAGTTTCAAAGAGGAAGTAAAGAGGAGTCATTCTACTGGGCACCTGTAGACGTGGATATTCATGCGAATGGGGTAGCCGATATCGCGGCCAACGAGGCATATTTTCTATCAAATGTAAAGCACATTGGACACGCATTCAGGAGAACGATGGTTCAAACCCGCATCCAGCTATCCTAATTTAGGTTTTAAGTGATTTCCCTGAATCGCGCTAGGCAAATGCCGGGGTGCTTCCTTTGAAAGGGCACGGTCGATTTCCTTCTCCTTCCTTCCCTAATCCACGCTTGTGCTCCGTTTCCAATTACCTCGTTGTCGATGGGATGTTAAACACTCATGTCCTCCTCCTCCTCCTCCTTCTCCTCCTCCTCCTCCATCCCTCTGCGTCCCATAACGTCGTTGCTCAGAAGGTCCGCAGTACTTCTGTGGGAGGGCGATTGGATGAGAGTGATAAATGACAAGTTAAGGTCCATAAAAGGGAGTGTTAGCCCGTGGCGCATCTCCTTCCTGCCAGTCAGACGGGATGAAGTCTACACGTCTTCGAATAGAACACGGCATCCTGACACACGGCTTCCTTGTCAGACAACGAGGCCCGTCACTTTGTGATTCTTAGATTGCCATATTTTTAACGAGTGTATTTTAAATCGCGGCACAAGGGCAGAAGACGGTTTGTAAGCAGAGCTCCCCTCAGTTTTATGTGACGATGAGGTGACTGAGGTGTGTGTTTTAGATATTGTGTTGTGACTCGCCTTCTACCCAAGTTGTTCGGCAGGAGATTTTAGCGTGTGCGGAGGACGACTGGAGCATCCAGTTGTTAAGTGAGTGATCAGCCAAGCATCATTTCCAGATTCGCTGTTGTGTGACTTTTCGAGTATAATTGTCACATTTTAATATTTCGTACTAAGATACACACTGTGGTAACATTTTCAATTACCTGTCATTGAGAATGATAGTGTACATTTGAGAAGGAATGAGATTACATGTGACCTTATCGAGATTTTAGCGTACCTGCATTTTATATGTTGTAACCACGTTAATATCTTGTAGTATTTGCAAAGGCGCTGATAACCACGACCTCCAGCGCCCTGAACAAACGACAGCAACTCACCAGATTAAGAAAAGAATAATGTCCATTGACCCACAGTTTGGTCCTCCGGCGAGGTGATACACCCATATGTGAAGCTTGTGTTGTACCACTCTCCGTAAATGTTTCAACTACGTGTGTTTCATAATGCGACACAAGGGCACCTTCCGCTTGACATGAGACCTGTCCACCACCGTAGCTGAAAACGAAAACAATTTAACACAAATTTAAAATGTTACGAAGCGTATGGCCTCCTACCTTAAGTAGTGGATGGCACAGACCCTGTTTTCTGTTTAACAGACACTGTTTTACAAACAAATTTTCCCAAATGGTTGGTGGATTTTAATACAGACAAACCACATATTTTTGGTGACACATCTTACCATTCTGCAGAAATCTTTTAATGTGTGTTCCAGGGGGCTCGACGCAGTAATGAGTTATATTTTTTTATATTGTAGATTTCTTATTGCCTGTGCTTGCAAATCAAAATCGCTGAAAACTTCCGCCTTATGCAAAACGCAATTAATTTATTTGTCTTTTACCTATACGTGTTTCAATACTCTATGTGCTATCTTCAGATCTTTTTCACTGTTCATGTATAAAAGAAAAATAAAAGAATTGCTTCTTGCGTAAGATAGAATTTTTACTTGAATTTATTTATTTTTACTTGCGGACCTATATTTCGTGAACCAGTACTAGTCGTTTGTGAGAAACTTCTTTTCGCTCAGGTATGCCATAACGTTCGAGCTTGGAACACGTTCTAATGCCCTACAACAGACGGAAGTCAGCACTATTGCCGTTACCTCTGTCGTGTGTATAACGTTCCAAAATTCGCTAGGCGTCAGATATGGCCCTAATGTGGTCGATAACTGGGTTGATAGCCCCTGCATAGCCTGGACGAAGCTAGGAGGGTCAATTGGAGGAACACCATTGAAAAACCGGATTTTAGACGCTCTAGCAGAAAAGCATGGAGCATTCTGAAGAAACTAGGAGCTAATTCACATGTACCACAAACTAAACCAAGTATTACACCAGACCAAATTGCCAACAATGTAGTCAAAATGTCTAGAACACCTGTCGATGAAGAACACTCACGTAAAATAAAGAAAGAACTAAACACATTAAAGAAAAACAGTCGTGAACCACAAGACTTGTCAAAATCGTTCGCAGTCACAGAAACGCTACAGGTCCTACAAGGTGTAAGAAACGGCAAGGCCCCTGGTCTCGGCAGCATACACCCAGAGTTCCTAACACACTGTGGATCAAAAACAAAAGAATGGCTGACGACATTTTACTCCCAGCTACTCCAGTCAAGAGCTTTGGGAAAAGAATGCAAGAGGACAAAGATCATTGCCATCCTCAAACCAGGAAAGCCAGCCCATAAACCAGAAAGCTATAGACCCATCGCTCTCTTAAGTGTAGCATATAAACTGCTTGAGCGCCTCCTTTAGAACAGAGTAAATCCAATCATATTGGAATCTGTGCCTATCGACCAAGCCGGCTTCAGACCCGTTCGAAACTGCGAGGATCAGGTCCTCGCATTAACAACGTTCATTGAGCGGGGCGCCTGAAAACTGGTGCGGTTTTCGTCTATTTGAGAGCAGCATATGATACTGTTTGGAGAGAGGGTCCAAGATATAAGTTCCTAAAAGGTACTAGATGTTAAACGATGACGTCTCTTTTAGAGAACATGTTGTCAAATAGAGTCTCGCAAATCTCAATGGATGGCTCTTTAAGCAAATCAAAACTCCTGAGTAATGGTCTCCCCCAAGGATAAGTGTTTGCGCCTCTGCTGTTCAATCTTTATGTAGCCGATCTAACAACTACCGCATCCAGAAAATTTTATTTACGCAGATGACATCACTCTTGCATGCCAATATACTAATATGACTGCACTTGAACAGACTCTCACCCAAGATCTGGAATTGATGGCTGAATACTTCAGGAGATGCCGACTAAACCCAAGCGGACTTAAAACGGAGACCTCATGCTTCCACCTGAATAATAGGCTGGCTGGAACACCTCTACAAATATCTCTATGTGGTACTGGGCTTCCTTACAATTCTCATCCAAAACATCTGTGCGTAACATTGAATCGCCCTGTCTCTTATTAAAAAACACCTATCAAAACTGGCCGCAAAACTAAAACCCCGAATCAACATTCTCCAAAATCAGCGGTAACGGCCTGGAGAGTTGGTGCAGAGACCGCTCTAAGCTTGGTCTACTCAACAGCTGAATACTGTGCATCGGTGTGGCTAAAAAGCCCACACGTGAGAAAAGTAGATGTGGTGCTAAATCAGAAGATGCGAATAATTGTTGGAGCTATTAAAACCACTCCACTCTCCTGGCTAACAGTCCTCAGTAACATGACCGATCTAGGGGGCGCAGTGGTTAGCACACTGGACTCGCATTCTGGAGGACGACGGTTCAATCCCGTGTCTGGCCATCGTGATTTAGGTTTTCTGTGATTTCCCTAAATCGCTCCAGGCAAATGCCGGGATGGTTCCTTTGAAAGGGCACGGCCGACTTCCTTCCCCGTTCTTCCCTAATCCGATGAGACCGATGACCTCGCTGTCTGGTCTCCTCCCCCTAAACAACCCAACCCAATCCCTCAGTAACATCGAAGCGCCTTATATACGACGATACAACATACTCATAAGGGAGTTTAAATAGATGTCCAATAATACAGCCCTGCCAATCCACCAGGACCTTACTGTATTTAGAATACTCAAATCCAGAAATCCCCGTTTGAAGACTGCACAGCAACTTCTGAGCCAAAACTACAATGGCGTTGAAATCTGGCGAACGGACTGGAGAAACAGAGCCGATCCAAGATGGCATACTTTATTTGAGACTCCCAACCATCCAGCGGGCTTTCAGCCCCCAAGGAAAACCTGGACAACACTGAACAGAATACGAACAGATGATGGCCGATGCGGATTCTCGATGTACAGATGGAACTTGAGACCTGACCCTGTGTGCGACTGTGGTGCCAAAGAACAAACCATCCACCACATCGCCAGCGAGTGTCCACTGAGGGCGTTCTCCGGCGCTGATGACGACTTCCTGAGGGCAACACCACAAGCTGTGGAGGAGCTGCAGAATCGAAGGGTAGAATTGTGATTGCTGAAAATACTGGAATCTGAACTTTGTGCAACCTTATTGTTTTGTAATGTAGTTATACATTTATTCTTATGTGCCAATCTTCAATTTACATTATTTTATTATGTATATTAGTCCGCCCCCGGTAGCTGAATGGTCAGCGTGACGGATTGTCAATCCTGTGGGCCCTGGTTGGATTCCCGGTTGGGTTGGGGAATTTTCTCCGCCCAGGGACTGACTGGGTGTAGTGCTGTCCTCATCCTATCACCCTCATCGACTGCAGGTCGCCGAAGTGACGTCAGATTGAAAGACCGGCACCCGGCCAACGGTCTGCCCGACGGGGGGCCCTAGCCAAACGTATAAATAAATGAAAATAAAACACAATGTTTATTCTCTTTTATGCTGTTTCCAATGTAGTGTGTCATGCCATAAGCTAAATAAATAATATTGGGTTCAAAATGGCTGTGTCGATTCTGAATGTCCACAGTTCATGGTATGATAAAAGATAAGAAGTTTCTCCATCACGAATATCATCTCGTCTTCAAACATAAAATCTTAGTCGTGCTTCGTGTTCATATATGAAGGGCTTATTTCAGTAGTGGTACAAGTCCACTACCTCCACTTTTCTGTCTATAATGCTTCTGAAATTAATGGTCCAAATAAACAAAAAGAAAGGTTCATTTCTAGCAAGAAGCCATATGCTTGAATATTTCTGGTATCTTAACTGCAGATTATAAGCGGTCATTTAACTTTAGGACTCTGTATCTCAGAATTAACAAAAATGGACTTGTACCACTATTGAAATAAGCCCTTCATACGACCAACGCGCTTTTCTGAGTTACAAGATAGGTTCCGTGCTTTCATTGCTAACAAAGACTGCCTAGAAATGCATAGCCGTGAGTCAAGAATGAATCGTACTTTCTACGCAAAGGAAACATGTGTGCTTCTTTCTGTAATTTCCTACCCCCGCATTCTTCCTCATACCTGTCTCGGAAGTGCACAGAGTCGAGAGATAATGCGATCAGACAACGGTACAAGTTAGTGTCCCGTCCAGAGCACGCCGTGAAAATAATAGTAACGTCCGCTGAATCGGGCGCGACGCAGCGAAGCGGAATGCTGCCTGTGGGCGCCAGGTGGTACCTTTTGAGCTCTTCCGCGTCGCCAGATGGCCAGCCGAGACAATGGCGAACTTAACGCTTCGCGGACTACGTCACCTGCAGAGGAACGATTCGGGAACAAATCAGACGGGACGGTAAGCGGCCATTGAAGCTTACGGACAGAGCTCGCCCGCCGCCGTAATGAATTCGGTGAAAGCCCAGGGAGAGACAGAGAAGGGGGCAGCCCAAAGCGCGACCCCGGCCGCAGATACGCATCTCCCCGAGGGGCCGTTGTTTGCAGTCTGCGAGACGCCGGCGCTATCGGCTGCTTTCATCGTTAAGACGGCTGACCACGCCACTGGGCGACGGCTTGTCGATGCATCCCGAATCTACGTTAGGGGCACAGGTGGGACGCAGCATGCTGCTGAGGCTCCGTCGCCCAAGAACTCGCGTAACATTGTATTTAACTTGTACGTATGAGAGTTTGCGAATAATTCCCTCCTTCACCTTTTCCCTTTCATTTATCTAACTAGGACATCAGCTTTCGCTCGTTTGGTCTAACAACTCTGGAAAAGTGTTTCGGTTTCAAGCCGTGAAATTTACATTGAAGGTGGCAATCGCCGGCAAGGATAATTCTTTTACTTTTACTCATCAGTAAGGATTTGTGAAGATCCAGGATGAATCTTTCACTCTGCAGCAGAGTGTATGCTACGAGGGCAGTTCAATAAGTAATGCAACACATTTTTTTTCTCGGCCAGTTTTGGTTGAAAAAACCGGAAATTTCTTGTGGAATATTTTCAAACATTCCCGCTTCGTCTCGAATAGTTTCATTGACTTCCGACAGGTGGCAGCGCTGTACGGAGCTGTTAAAATGGCGTCTGTAACGGATGTGCGTTGCAGACAACGGGCAGTGATCGAGTTTCTTTTGGCGGAAAACCAGGGCATCTCAGATATTCATAGCGCTTGCAGAATGTCTACGGTGATCTGGCAGTGGACAAAAGCACGGTGAGTCGTTGGGCAAAGCGTGTGTCATCATCGCCGCAAGGTCAAGCAAGACTGTCTGATCTCCCGCGTGCGGGCCGGCCGTGCACAGCTGTGACTCCTGCAATGGCGGAGCGTGCGAACACACTCGTTCGAGATGATCGACGGATCACCATCAAACAACTCAGTGCTCAACTTGACATCTCTGTTGGTAGTGCTGTCACAATTGTTCACCAGTTGGGATATTCAAAGGTTTGTTCCCGCTGGGTCCCTCGTTGTCTAACCGAACACCTTAAAGAGCAAAGGAGAACCATCTGTGCGGAATTGCTTGCTCGTCATGTGGCTGAGGGTGACAATTTCTTGTCAAAGATTGTTACAGGTGATGAAACATGGGTTCATAACTTCGAACGTGAAACAAAATGGCAATCAATGGAGTGGCGCCACACCCACTCCCCTACCAAGAAAAAGTTTAAAGCCATACCCTCAGCTGGTAAAGTCGTGGTTACAGTCCTCTGGGACGCTGAAGGGGTTATTCTGTTCGATGTCCTTCCCCATGGTCAAACGATCAACTCTGAAGTGTATTGTGCTACACTTCAGAAATTGAAGAAACGACTTCAGCATGTTCGTAGGCACAAAAATCTGAACGAACTTCTCCTTCTTCATGACAACGCAAGACCTCACACAAGTCTTCGCACCCGAGAGGAGCTCACAAAACTTCAGTGGACTGTTCTTCCTGATGCACCCTACAGCCCCGATCTCGCACCGTCGGATTTCCATATGTTTGGCCCAATGAAGGACGGAATCCGTGGGAGGCACTACGCGGATGATGAAAAAGTTATTGATGCAGTACGACGTTGGCTCCGACATCGACCAGTGGAATGGTACCGTGCAGGCATACAGGCCCTCATTTCAAGGTGGCGTAAGGCCGTAGCATCGAATGGAGATTACGTTGAAAAATAGTGTTGTGTAGCTAAAAGATTGGGGAATAACCTGGTGTATTTCAATGCTGAATGAAACAACCCCTGTTTCAGAAAAAAAATGTGTTGCATTACTTATTGAACTGCCCTCGTATTTTGGACTCCCTAGCAGATGAAAACTGTGTGCCAGACAGAGACCCGAGTCCCGAACCTTGCCCTTACCAGTTGAGCTATGCAGATCCAGCTCACGAACCGTCGTCCGAGCAACACCCAAAACTGTGTCTGCCACATGTTGATCATCCTGAAGATGTTGGTGCCGCTGGCCGATATTCACCAAAGATAAGGCGTCCACTACTCGCGGTAATAACCTCTACATCTACATCTACATGGATACTCTGCGAATCACATTTAAGTGCCTGGCAGAGGGATCATCGAACCACCTTCGGCCGGCTGATGTGGCCGAGTGGTTCTAGGCGCTTCACTCTGGAACCGCGCGCGACCGCTACGGTCGCAGGTTCGAATCCTGCCTCGGGCATGGATGTGTGTGATGTCCATAGGTTTAAGTAGTTCTAAGTTCTAGGGGACTGATAATCTCAGATGTTAAGTCCCACAGTGTTCAGAGCCATTTTGAACCACCTTCACAATTCTCTATTATTCCAATCTCGTATAGCGCGCGGAAAGAATGAACACCTATATCTTTCTGTACGAGCTCTGATTTCCCTTATTTTATCGTGGTGATCTTTCCTCCCAATGTAGGTCGGTGGCAACAAAATATTTTCACATTCGGAGGAGAAAGTTGGTGATTGGAATTTAGTGAGAAGATTCCGTCGCAACGAAAAACGCTTTTCTTATAATGATGTCCAGCCCAAATCCTGTATCATTTCTGTGACACTCTCTCCCATATTTCGCGATAATACAAAACGTGCTGTCCTTCTTTGAACTTTTTCGATATACTCCGTCAGTCCTATCTGGGAAGGATCCCACACCGCACAGCAGTATTCTTAAAGAGGACGGACAAGCGTAGTGTAGGCAGTCTCCTTAGTAGGTCTGTTACATTTTCTAAGTGTCCTGCCAATAAAACGCAGTCTTTGGTTAGCCTTCCCCACAACATTTGATATGTGTTCCTTCCAATTTATGTTGTTCGTAATTGTAATACCTAGGTATTTAGTTGAATTTACGGCTTTTAGATTAGACTGATTTATCGTTAACCGAGGTTTGAGTTCCTTTTAGCACTGGTGTGGATGACCTCACACTTTTCGTTACTTAGGGCCAACTGCCACTTTTCGCACCATTCAGATATTTTTTCTAAATAAGTTTGCAGTTTGTTTTGATCTCCTGATGACTTTTTTAGTCGATAAATGACAGCGTCATCTGCAAACAACCGAAGACGGGCTGCTCAGATTGTCTCCCAAATCGTTTATATAAATAAGGAACAGCAAAGGGCCTATAACACTACCTTGGGGAACGCCTGAAATCACTTCTGTGTTACTCGATGACTTTGCGTCAATTACAACGAACTGTTACCTCTCTGATAGGAAATGACAGATCCAGTCACATAACTGAGACGATATTCCATAAGCACGCAGTGTTACTACGAGCCGCTTGTGTGGTACAGTGTCAAAAGCCTTCCGGAAATCCAGGAATACGGAATCGATCTGAAATCCCTTGTCAATAGCACTCAGCACTTCATGTGAATAAAGAGCTAGTTGTGTTTCACAGGAACGATGTTTCCTAAACCCATGTTGACTGTGTGTCAATAAACCGTTTCCTTCGAGGTAATTCATAATGTAAGAACACAATATATGTTGTAAAATCCTGCTGCGTATCGACGTTAACGATATGGGCCTGTAATTTAGTGGATTACTCCTACTACTTTTCTTGAATATTGGTGTGACCTATGGAACTTGCCAATCTTTGGCTACGGATCTTTCGTCGAGCGAACGGTTGTATATGATTGTTAAATATGGAGCTAATGCGTGAGCATACTCAGAAAGGAAACTAATTGGTATACAGTCTGGACCAGAAGACTTGCTTTTATTAAGTGATTTAAGTTGCCTCACTACTCCCAGGATATTTGCTTCTACGTTACTCATGTTGTCAGCTGTTCTCGATTCCAATTCTGGAATATTTACTTCGTTTTCTTTCGTGAAGGCATTTCGGAAGGCTGTGTTTAGTAACTTTGCTTTGGCAGCACTGTCTTTGGTACTATCTCCATTGCTATCGCGCCGAGAAGGCATTGATTCTTTCTTGCCGCTAACATACTTCACATACGAGCAGAATCTCTTCGGTTTTCTACCAGTTTTCGAGACAAAGTTTCGTTGTGGAAACTGTTACAGGCATCTCGCATTGAAGTCCTCACTTAATTTCGAGCATCTGTAAAATATCGCCAATCTTGGGGATTTAGCGTCTGTTTAAATTTGGCATGTTTGTTTAGTTTTTTTCTGCAACAGTGTTCTAACCTGTTTTGTGTACCAAGGAGGATCAGCTCCGTCGTTGGTTAATTTATTTGGTATAAATCTCTCAATTCCTGCCGATACAATTTCTTTGAATTTAAGCCACATCTCGTCTACACTTATACTATTAATTTGGAATGAGTGGAGATTGTCTCTCGGGAAGGCGTCAAGTGAATTTTTATCTGCTTTTTTGAATAGGTATATTTTTCGCTTATTTTTCGAGGATCTGGGGATTACATTATTCAGTCTCGCTACGACAACCTTGTGCTCCACTAATCCCTGTACCGGTTTTGATGCTCGTTATTAACTCATGATTATTTGTTGCTAAGAAGTCAAGTGTGTTTTCACAACCGTTTACTATTCGCGTGGGCTCATGAACTAACTGCTCGAAATAATTAACAGAGAATGAGTTTAACAGAATTTCGGATGATATTTTCTACGTATTTCCGGAATTAAAGATGTATTTTAGCCAACATATCTAGGGAAAATTAAAGTCACCACCAACTACACTCCTGGAAATGGAAAAAAGAACACATTGACACCGGTGTGTCAGACCCACCATACTTGCTCTGGACACTGCGAGAGGGCTGTACAAGCAATGATCACACGCACGGCACAGCGGACACACCAGGAACCGCGGTGTTGGCCGTCGAATGGCGCTAGCTGCGCAGCATTTGTGCACCGCCGCCGTCAGTGTCAGCCAGTTTGCCGTGGCATATGGAGCTCCATCGCAGTCTTTAACACTGGTAGCATGCCGCGACAGCGTGGACGTGAACCGTATGTGCAGTTGACGGACTTTGAGCGAGGGCGTATAGTGGGCATGCGGGAGGCCGGGTGGACGTACCGCCGAATTGCTCGACACGTGGGGCGTGAGGTCTCCACAGTACATCGATGTTGTCGCCAGTGGTCGGCGGAAGGTGCACGTGCCCGTCGACCTGGGACCGGACCGCAGCGACGCACGGATGCACGCCAAGACCGCAGGATCCTACGCAGTGCCGTAGGGGACCGCACCGCCACTTCCCACAAATTAGGGACACTGTTGCTCCTGGGGTATCGGCGAGGACCATTCGCAACCGTCTCCATGAAGCTGGGCTACGGTCCCGCACATCGTTAGGCCGTCTTCCGCTCACGCCCCAACATCGTGCAGCCCGCCTCCAGTGGTGTCGCGACAGGCGTGAATGGAGGGACGAATGGAGACGTGTCGTCTTCAGCGATGAGAGTCGCTTCTGCCTTGGTGCCAATGATGGTCGTATGCGTGTTTGGCGCCGTGCAGGTGAGCGCCACAATCAGGACTGCATACGACCGAGGCACACAGGGCCAACACCCGGCATCATGGTGTGGGGAGCGATCTCCTACACTGGCCGTACACCACTGGTGATCGTCGAGGGGACACTGAATAGTGCACGGTACATCCAAACCGTCATCGAACCCATCGTTCTACCATTCCTAGACCGGCAAGGGAACTTGCTGTTCCAACAGGACAATGCACGTCCGCATGTATCCCGTGCCACCCAACGTGCTCTAGAAGGTGTAAGTCAACTACCCTGGCCAGCAAGATCTCCGGATCTGTCCCCCATTGAGCATGTTTGGGACTGGATGAAGCGTCGTCTCACGCGGTCTGCACGTCCAGCACGAACGCTGGTCCAACTGAGGCGCCAGGTGGAAATGGCATGGCAAGCCGTTCCACAGGACTACATCCAGCATCTCTACGATCGTCTCCATGGGAGAATAGCAGCCTGCATTGCTGCGAAAGGTGGTTATACACTGTACTAGCGCCGACATTGTGCATGCTCTGTTGCCTGTGTCTATGTGCCTGTGGTTCTGTCAGTGTGATCATGTGATGTATCTGACCCCAGGAATGTGTCAATAAAGTTTCCCCTTCCTGGGACAATGAATTCACGGTGTTCTTATTTCAATTTCCAGGAGTGTATTATCGTATGAGTCGGGTACGTGTTTGAAATCAAACTCAAGTTTTGTTTGAACCTTTCAGCAACTGTATCATCTGAATTGGGAGGTCGGTAAAAGGATCCAATTATTATTTTATTCCGGTTACCAACAATGACCTCTGCCCTGACCTGTTAGCAAACGCTCGTTCCATAGATCTGAAGGAAAGGCGAAACGCCGCGATTTTGCTCGAGTTGCCCCTCCCCCCCTCCGCCGCCTCTGCTCCGCCGTCCTTTTACACCAACACTGGCGCCTACAGTCAGCTGAATAAGGTACTTAGGTGTCAGTGCGACCGGCCGAGCTTCTCCTCTTGCAGAGGCCTTGTTACCGGCAGGCCTGCCTCTCTCCGCTCGGATTGCCGGCGCATCGGGCTTCTTGGAAGCTGCATGATTACACGGCTCTAATGAACCAATACAGCTGCACAATCCGGCCGTGTCACGGGACATTCCGTCGTGAAGGTGATCCGCTTATCTGGTGTACGTTAAATGAAGCATTGGGCGAGCCGTGGCTGGCGTTTGGTCGGGAGGAGGGCGGCCTCTGCAATCGCCTGCGCCTTTTGTGCGCCGGACGGCGGACAGCGGCTGCAGCCCACAATGAGCGTTCCACAAGCCGGCAGGCACCAAGTGAGCGAAACAAATCTGCGTACGTATACAGCGCCGTATCACGGTGTAGCGGTCTCATTCGATGCGCCGTGCTCACTGCGATTGTTCTCTTAGTTTAGTGAGACGTCGAATGGTCAATGTTGTTATAAGGTCTCGTCAGATATGTACTTTTCGCTTATCGACCCCTGGTAAGTCTTTCGAACACGTAAGACTGTTGCTGAGTCTTTAGATAGCTTCAAGAAATGGAATATTAACTGAGCACCTATTGACACTGGTCCCGTCTTGCATACCATCCACTGGTGCAATGTCATAGCTATCGCTGCATCTCCTAATACCTAATATTACCCCAAAGACGTGGTACCAAGGGTAAAGAAATGTTGTAGAAGTTGATTTTTTTTTCAATATTGCTGAATAGAGCTTCCCTAAAAATCACAGTATTATAAAATGCTTTGACGTTTAAAGTTTTTTGAGTCGTCAGTTTTCTGGTTCGATGCAGCCCGCCACGAACTGCTGTCTTGTGCCAACCTCGTACGACTTGCACTGCACATCTTCAATTATAATTCTTACATATATTCTAATATAATACTTATATAATTCTGTTGTGTACATAGTTCCGTGTACTCAGCGCGTACACAAATTTTCCACTAGAGTGCGCCCCGCTAAGCACAACAGCGCAGGCGCAGCGCTCGTCCGTCTCTGCACTACGAGATGGCGCTGCCTTAGAGACGGACCAAATTCTGCTTCCGCCGATCCACGTATTAATATGTAATGCAGCCAATGAGATTGCCGCTAACATAGAACCTTTTCTCCTCGCGGATCACACTAGCGCAGTGATACCTGAACGCGCGAGGTATTAAAACGAGTGTACAGACCTCCGATCAGTCAGTCTGCATTTGTCTGCACCAGTCTGTACCAGTCTGCACTAGTCTGTACCAGTCTATAGTCAAGTTTCAGTCTGCGCCTAACAAGATTATCATATTGCTGTACATAGCCATGAAGATAAATGTATAGACGCTTTGTCAAGTATCAGAGATATGTGAGAATAAGATTAACGTACCAAGACCAAAGGAACTTCAGATTGTCAATTGTAAACAGCATCCAGAATCAAGTTACGTAATGTCTATGCTTTTTACTATTTTAATAAATGTGTGTGAAAATTAATCAAGTTCTGTTTAAAGTTGGTCACCGTCAATCTGCCACTCTTAAGCGCGCAAATGGCATTTCTATCGTCTGACCTAACGGCAGAAGATAAACACGCCACGATAAGACCACGAGACATATTGCTGACACTCGCCTACTTCGTTAGAGCGACAAGTCAAATAATCTTATGGTGTGTGTATCGAAGGTCTTACAGTACGCACATCACAAATGCTTAATATGTTTCTTCGAGGTACTCCAGTCTCTGTCTTCCCTAGAATTTTTGCCCTCCACATCTCCCTGTAGTACCATGGAAGTTATTCCCTGATGTCTTAACATACACTACTGGCCATTAAAATTACTACACCACGAAGATGACGTGCTACAGATGCGAAATTTAACCTACGGGAAGAAGATGCTGTGATACGCAAATGATTAGCTTTTCAGAGCATTCACACAAGGTTGGCGCCGGTGGCGACATCTACAACGTGCTGACATGAGGACAGTTTCCAATCGATTTCTCATACAAAAACAGCAGTTGACCAGCGTTGCCTGGTGAAACGTTGTTCTGATGCCTCGTGTAAGGAGGAGAATGGCGTACAATCACGTTTCCGATTTTGATAAAGGTCGGATTGTAGCCCATCACGATTGCGGTTTATCGTATCGCGACATTGCTGCTCGCGCTGGTCGAGATCCAAAGACTGTTAGTAGAATATGGAATCGGTGGGTTCAGGAAGGTAATACAGAATGCCGTGCTGGATCCCAACGGCATCGTATCACTAACAGTCGAGATGACAGGCGTCTTATGCGCATGGCTGTAACGGATCGTGCAGCCATGTCTCGATCCCTGAGTCAACAGATGGGGACCTTTGCAAGACAACAACCATCTGCAGATCGAGGACGTTTGCAGCAGCATGGACTATCAGCTCGGAGACCACGGCCGCGGTTACCCTTGACGCTGCATCACAGACAGGAGCGCCTGCGATGATGTACTCAACGACAAACCTGGGTGCACGAATGGCAAAACGTCATTTTTTCGGATGAATCCAGGTTCTGTTTACAGCATCATGATGGTCGCATCCGTGTTTGGCGACATCGCGGTGAACGCACATTGGAAGCGTGTATTCGTCATCGCCATACTGGCGTATCACCCGGCGTGATGGTATGGGATGCCATTGGTTACACGTCTCGGTCACCTCTTGTTCGCATTGTTGAACAGTGGACGCTACTTTTCAGATGTGTTACGACCCGTGGCTCTACCCTTCATTCGATCCCAGTGAAACCCTACATTTCAGCAGGATAATGCACGACCGCATGTTGCAGGTCCTGTACGGGCCTTTCTGGATACATAAAATGATCGACTGCTGCCCTCGCCAGATCTCTCACCAACTGAAAACGTCTGGTCAATGGTGGCCGAGCAACTTGCTCGTCACAATATCGTCTTGGTGAACTATGGTATCGTGTTGAAGCTGCATGGGCAGCTGTACCTGTACACGCCATCCCATCTCTGTTTGATTCACTGCCCAGGCGTATCAAGGCCGTTATTACGGCCACAGGTGGTAGTTCTGGGTACTGGTTTCTCAGGATCTATGCACCCAAATGGCGTGAAAATGTAATCACACGTCAGTTCTAGTATAATATAGTTGTCCAATGAATACCCGTTTATCATCTGTATTTCTTCTTGGTGTAGAAATTTTAATGGCCAGTATTGTAAGTAATGGTTTATTATTAGATATTCTGTACATCAACAAGTTAGCGGTCTGCATTTCCCCCTTAGAGCAAGAATTGAAATGAAAACGGATGTTCACGGTTGGCGATAAAAACTTTGCTGAGAATGGTAACTGCATGTATGTTGCAAAATAATGGTGTCCAATGAGTCTGTCGTTCGGTTTCTTCACGTATCATATTTGTCGGAAACACTTTATGTCAACTTCATGGTTTTTTATTTTTTTTTTTTAATTTTTCATTTCTGCCAAAGCGAGTGATGTAGCAGTTGTAGTGTCAGAACTGCGTGGTGAAGCTGACCGTTGCAGTTTCCGTCGGTACCGCCGAGAGCCCATTACGTCAACGTTTGCCCTCACATGTCTCCGTGCACCCCGCAGAGACCAGTCTTGTCATTTAGATTTTTGGTCATCATTTTTAGCAACTACTTTGCAGAATGCCAATGTGAGGAAACAGCACACGATTCTTTAAAAATTTGATTTAACGCGACAGAAATCTTGTTATTCCATTCGGCCCATCACCCACCAGGACAATAGAACTCCTACTTTTGTGCCACCTATACTTCCTTCACACATTCAAAGAGAAAGATTGGACGTCTTGAAAGCTCAACAAGTAGTAAGACTCGTTCACACAGTAAAAGAAAATTATGTGCTACTCAGTTTCAAAAGAACAACTTCAAATATTTACCGAAAACTTTGAAAAAATGGAATATAAAATAAAATATCGGCACTCGATATTGCCATTTCGATAGCGATATATCGATAATATGTGTGACTGTTTACGCCTATTGTATCGATATATTCGAAATGATATCGATATTTTTTCGTCAGCCCTAGTGGCTTGCAAAGCTGGGACCGTGCGATCGAGTCTTATCTCTGGCTTGGCTGTGATTTCAGTTATCGTAACCTCTGACTACATTGAAACGTATTTCATAGAGTAAATTACACGGGAACTGCACACTCTGTGCCATCTCAGTACTTGTTATTCACGTTGCGGATGATGCTGTGGCATATCGAGAGGTTGTGACAACGGAAAGTTGTACTGAAATGCAGGAGGATCTGCAACGAATTGACGGACGGTGCAGAGAATGGCAATTGAATCTCAATGTAGGCAAGTGTAATGTGCTGCGAATACATAGAAAGAAAGATCCTTTATCATTTAGCTACAATATAGCAGGTCAGCAACTGGAAGCAGTTAATTCCATAAATTATGTGGGGGTAGGCATTAGGAGTGATTTAAAATGGAATGATGATATAAGTTGATCGTCGGTAAAGCAGATGCCAGACTGAGATTCATTGGAAGAATCCTAAGGAAATGCAGTCCGAAAACAAAGGAAGTAGGTTACACTACACTTGTTCGCCCACTGCTTGAATATTGCTCACCGGTGTGGGATCCGTACCAGATAGGGTTGATAGAAGAGATAGAGAAGATCCAACGGAGAACAGCGCGCTTCGTTAGTAATCGCGAAAGCGTTACGGAGATGATGGATAAACTCCAGTGGAAGACTCTGCAGGAGAGACGCTCAGTAGCTCGGCACGGGCTTTTGTTGAAGTTTCGAGAACATACCTTCACCGAGGAGTCAAGCAGTATATTGCTCCCTACTACGTATATTTCGCGAGGAGACCATGAGAATAAAATCGGAGAGATAAGAGCCCACACAGAGGCATTCCGACAATCTTTCTTTCCACGAACAATACGAGACTGGAATAGAAGGGAGAACCGATAGAGGTACTCAAGGTACCCTCCGCCACACACAGTCAGGTGGCTTGCGGAGTATGGATGTAGAGCCGGCCGGTGTGGCCGTGCGGTTAAAGGCGCTTCAGTCTGGAACCGCGTGACCGCTACGGTCGCAGGTTCGAATCCTGCCTCGGGCATGGATGTGTGTGATGTCCTTAGGTTAGTTAGGTTTAATTAGTTCTAAGTTCTAGGCGACTGATGACCTCAGAAGTTAAGTCGCATAGTGCTCAGAGCCATTTGAACCATTTAGCCATGGATGTAGATGCAGATGTAAGTTTTAAAGGTCGAGTGCAAATGCCAGCAGTTCTCGGCTGGATTTTATAGGTTGTGGATCAGTTGACGACGCGCCGCGACCGTGGGAAGCGACCTCACGCGGCGCCCCACAATCGGAGTGCAGTATCGGCGGGGGAGATTAGAAAGCCACCACTGTGTCCCTCCTAATTGGTGATCCCGGCCGCCACAACTCGCCGCTATTTATTACCTTTCCCCAGCTCGCCGGTCGTGAGGCTACAATTGTTCGTCGTCCTTGGGCGGCACGCGGTCCGGGCCTGTGCTTATTGAATTAGTCAGAGGAAGAAAGGCAGGGGGTTGGGGGGGGGGGGCGCCCTGTGTTACAGCGGAGGGCGCCGTAGGTTCCGTGTTTTATTACGACTGACTTTTATTTGTCCTCCATCCTCCGCTCGTAAGCGCGTAACAATCCCGGGCTAGGCTCGTTGTCGCTGACCAATAAGGCGAAGGCCGTATTCTCACACACGGGGAATCTGGCCGAGCGGTTACCGACGGAGATGTAATCGCGTTTCGTTCTCTCCGGCCGGCGCGCTCTGTCCCTGCGGTTGTTTTGTTCCGCCGGCGAGAGTGGATCGTGACCCTGCGGCCCGGAGTCACGGTAACAGTGCGGAAGCGCGCCGCTTCACGGGCCGGGTCGCTAACTGCTGGCGGCGGTCGTGATTTACAGGGAGCGGTGAGCCACCCAGAGGTCTTCTGGGGCGTCAGGCATTGCGCAAGGTGCCGGACTACTCGCAAGCTAAACATTCCGAACAAACAAACAAAAAATGGCTCTGAGCACTATGGGACTTAACATGTATGGTCATCAGTCCCCTAGAACTTAGAACTACTTAAAACTATCTAACCTAAGGACATCACACAACACCCAGTCATCACGAGGCAGAGAAAATCCCTGACCCCGCTGGGAATCGAACCCGAGAACCCGGGCGCGGGAAGCGAGAACGCTACCGCACGACCACGAACTGCGGACCCGAACAAACAAAACAGCACTGACGTTCAGTTACATCTACATCTCTAGTCTGTAAGCCATCGTACTATGTGTGGGGGAGGTTACATTGTGTACCAGTATAATTTTCCGCCCTTTCTATTTACTTCGTGGATGGCACGAGGGACGATAAACTGGTGGTAACGCTGGAATTTCTCCAGTTTCAACATCGTAATCATCACGCGAGATGTATGCATGTAAGCATTACACTTGTTGACCCGAAGTACTGTAGTTGTTGATCCACTTTGAAACGGGGGCTCTCGTAAATGTGTAAAGACGGTCCGCAGTGTAGAACGCCTTTCTTGTAAGGTCTCCTAGAGCAGTTTGTGAAACATTTCCTACGCTGACTAAAATGAGACGACACGAATCGTGCAGCTCTCCTCTCGGAATTTTTTCATCTCTTTCGTTAATCCAATTCTTTTACGGCCCCAGACCGACGAACAGTACTCGAGACCAAGCGCAATGTGTGCATTTTAGAACTACGTGCTGCCACGTGGCCTGTAGTACTGCTGTACTGAATTGTTAGAATTGTGCCTATGAAAACGAACAAGACGCGAAACTTCCTGGCAGATTAAAACTGTGTGCCCGACCGAGACTCGAACTCGGGACCTTTGCCTTTCGCGGGCAAGTGCTCTACCAACTGAGCTACCGAAGCACGACTCACGCCCGGTACTCACAGCTCTACTTCTGCCAGTACCTCGTCTCCTACCTTCCAAACTTTACAGAAGCTCTCCTGCGAACCTTGCAGAACTAGCACTCCTGAAAGAAAGGATATTGCGGAGACTTGGCTTAGCCACAGCCTGGGGGATGTTTCCAGAATGAGATTTTCACTCTGCAGCGGAGTGTGCGCAGGACAGCTTCTGTAAAGTTTGGAAGGTAGGAGACGAGGTACTGGCAGAAGTACAGCTGTGAGTACCGGGCGTGAGTCGTGCTTCGGTAGCTCAGTTGGTAGAGCATTTGCCCGCGAAAGGCAAAGGTCCCGAGTTCGAGTCTCGGTCGGGCACACAGTTTTAATCTGCCAGGAAGTTTCATATTCGCGCACATTCCGCTGCAGAGTGAAAATCTCATTCTGAAGACGCGAAACATTTCATTTTGATGGTTTAGTATTTACACATTGTGACACCTCCTCAGTTAATCGTTGTCTTTAGTTTTCCCAAACGGGTTGATTCTCCTCGTAGGATAATACCGACTACAGTTCCTTTTCCATTTTATAGCTGCACTGAGTGCCTGAATAATTACCTCTCTAACACACCATTGCACAACATTGCACAGTAGCCGGCCGCGGTGGCCGAGCGGTTCTAGGCACTTCAGTCCGGAACCGCGCGATTGCTACGGTCTCAGGTTCGAATCCTCCCTTGGGCATGGATGTGTGTGATGTCCTTAGGTTAGTTAGGTTTAAGTAGTTCTAAGTTCTAGGGGACTCGTGACCTAAAATGTTAAGTCCCATAGTTGTCAGAGCCATTTGAACCACAGCACAGTATTTTTTCTGCGGTACTATAGTAAAAAAGGAGAAAAAACCTTAGAAATGTTCAGAATGTAAACGTAAGTACAAATTAATTTGTGATGTGAATGTAAAATAATTCTCTTTTTTATTCTCCCGGACCCGTTTCGCCTTTTTTAACTTTAAGGCATCTATGATGACACACTTAGGATACTCTTTTGTTTTGATGTGTGCTATTCGTAGATTATAAAACGTTTCACTTCTCGCCTTTTATGTAAATTAATGGTTACATACAGTTACTTACGTAAAAAGCGAGAAGTGAAATGTTTTATAAGCTACGAATAATACATATCAAAACAAATGTGCATCATTATAGATTCCACTGATGATGCCTTGGAGTAAAAGAATGCGAAACGCGTCTGGGTAAGTAAAATAGTTACAGTGCACCAAGAGAAGGCCGAGCAGGACTAGCCGAGCTGTCTAGGGCGCTGCAGCCATGGACTGTGCGGCTGGTCCCGGCAGAGGTTCGAGTCCTCCCTCGGGCCGGCCGAAGTGGCCGCGCGGTTCTGGCACTGCAGTCTGGAACCGCGAGACCGCTACGGTCGCAGGTTCGAATCCTGCCTCGGGCATGGATGTGTGTGATGTCCTTAGGTTAGTTAGGTTTAAGTAGTTCTAAGTTCTAGGGGACTGATGACCTCAGCAGTTGAGTCCCATAGTGCTCAGAGCCATTTGAACCATTCCTCCCTCGGGCATGGGTGTGTGTGTTTGACCTTAGGATAATTTAGGTTAAGTAGTGTGTAAGCTTAGGGACTGATGACCTTAGCAGTTAAGTCCCATAAGATTTCACACACATTTGAACATTTTTTTGAGCAAGAGAAGGCGTATTTTGTTTACAAAACAAATACTACTGTGATTCCTGAAAACAAACCCGTGAAATGACTCGTTCCGCATCTTTACGGTCTATCGTGCAAAATGATCCATGGAACATGTGACTAACTAATTTCATCACTAGGCACGCACTTCGGGCGGCTAAGTTCTATACACTCACCACTTACGGTTGTTTTAAATTTAAAGGTGGTAGCTTTTCTGCAGAGTTCGGAGCTGTCTGCCAAAGATCTTCAACAACATCTACTTGTGACCTTGATGAACGTACCAGCTGAATCAATGAAGCTGCTACTGATGACTGATGTAACACCACTACGAATGCTCGGGTTCGTGTTTGTCCAAACAGAAATACAAATGAGAGTATTCGATTAAACTTATCAGTACAATTGTCGTCGATAGAGAACATGGAAATTATAAATTCGGCGTCGATAGGCTCACAGTGCAGACACTTGTAAATAGTTACAACTTTGAAAACGACCTGTATTAAACACTACATCCTTTTAGATTTTAAATCCATAATGTCGTCGTCTGGTTCTATCTTCTCTGATCAGACTAGATGGTTGATAGTCGCTTCTAAATAATTTCTCATAATTACCTCCTTTATCGGTAACGCAACTACGACATCAACATACACTGCTATCACGGTATCAGAGTTTTCGTATTTGTGCGTAATCAGGTCATAAGGACACAAGCTAGCGACACATTTTGAACGTGAATGTCGTCACTTGCATCATAATTAGGGCTCTAATAGTCAGATTATATAAACTGGACTCCACTACTCTGATCGTTATATCGTTTGAGGAAGGTACTAAAAATGTATTTCCTCAAACTATCCCTGTGTGTCGAAGGGGTTAACTAACCGCAATTTGATGGTTCTTCTCGAAGTAGTCTCCCATGAATATGATGCACTTGTCCCACCGTTTCTGCCAGTCTTCAAATACACGCTGGAAACGATTTTTTGAGAGGTCCTTCAAAATCGCCTCCGCAGCCTTCACCACTGCGTCTGATGATGGATAATGCCTCCAAGAACGCGTGTCCTCATGTTACGGAATAGAAAAAAGTCACGTGGGGCTAAATCCAAACTATAGGGAGGATGGGGGATGCACTTCACGTTGATTTTTGCAAGACATTCAGCAACAACATTGGCAATATGCGGTCCCGCATTTCCGTGGTGCAGCATCCAGCCTGAAATCTGGTCTTTTGCGCCTGATATGGACTTGCAATGTTTCCAGGACATTGATGTAGTATTGTCCAGCTACTGATGTGTGTGCAGCTACAACATGCTGATAAACCATTCCATGAATATCAAAGAGTGAGAGGACCATAACTTTCCCAACAGAAGCAACCACTTTTGCTTTTTGGGGTTGGTGGCGAAGGAGATTGCTCTCATGGATCAAAATGATGTAGCCAAGATTCATCAACAGTGATTACATTGGAAAGAAACTCCAGATCTTCCTCTAACGTCAACTTTAAATGCATGCACGCCTGCACGCGAATGTCCTTTTGTTCGGGAATCAACAGTCTTGGAACCCATGGCCCACAAACACGTGTCATGTGTTATTTTTCTGTCGCCAACGTGTGGGTGGCACCCAATGGATTGTTCAGTATTTCAGAAAGTCATCTTAAGGTAATTCGTCGACCCTCTTTCACAATCACAGCAGCAGTGTTTGTGTTTTCTTCAGTACGAGCAGTAACTGGAGCACCGGGTCCAACTTTCTTTGAAATTGGTTGTCTCCTCTCTTTAAACATTTTAAACCACCTTCGAGCTGTGCTGTAGGAAAGAACAGACTCTCAATAGGTCTCCTGTAACACTGTATAGGCCTCTGCTGAAGATTTGTTGAGACGAAAGCAGAATTTCAAAGCCGCAAATTGTTCCTCGCGTGTTACCTCCATTGCAGCGGGCAGCCTCTCACAGGCGAGAACCGGGAGTCCCATCAATGAAAGTACTACGGCGTGTTTGTTGCACATAAGCTAACAGAATATAATAAGATTAAATTTTGGCGCGAGAAATTATGACCATAAAAATTATGATCATTCTTTAATGAGCAGCCCTCGTATTCTCGATATGTCTTTGCAAAAACTACAAAATTACGCATTCATCGACCATTTTCCATACAGTCCTGACTACAACTCTACGAGGACTTCAGTTTGATAGTGATGCAGCGGTGCAAGCAGAGGTGCGGTTGTGGCTCCGTAAACAAATTCAAACATTCTACAGTGACGGTATCAACAACTGATCTCTCGTTGAGGGAAATGTGTTTGTCGCCAGGGTGACAGTGTTGAGGAATAAATATGTAGACATGAAGAATAAAGATGTAGAATGTTAATAATGGCCGGCCGCTGTGGACGAGCGGTTCTAGGCGCTTCAGTCCGGTACCGCGCTGCTGCTACGGTCGCTGGTTCGAATTCTGCCTCGGGCATGGATGTGTGTGATGTCCTTAGGTTAGTTAGGTTTAATTAGTTCTAAGTTCTAGGAGACTGATGACCTCAGATGTTAAGTCCCATAGTGCTTGCAGCCATTTGAATTTTGTTAATAACGTTTGTTTTATTTGGAGAGCTTTAAGAGTTTCCACATAAATATTTCGGTGGCATTACTTTTCAGCCTGCCCTCGTACGAACACATTCTCCATCGTCAATATCTGAACTGCCATCTGCGTATTTTGTAGGTTTATTAAAAGTATTATACTTACGGGGGGGGGGGGGCGTGAATAATTTACGGCTACCTTATTTGTAGTAAGGCGTCACCCTTCCACTACGTGCGCTCCAGCAATGACGACTCCTTCCGGGAAAACAAGTCACAGTAGCCCAGCCCTTATCACAGTCCAGACACGCCTGGTGGCCATCTCTTAAATATTTTGTCAGCTGAAATGCTCAATAATACTTGCTCAGCGTTCTTTTTAGCGCACTTTCGCAGTGTAACTGATTGTAGTTTGAAACCAAAAGGCTGGCGCCATGATCTTCCGCCGTCGAGCAATTCAGGAACTCACTATCCGTCAATGTGTGTTCACTTGTTCGCGTACAACAGCCAGCAGACAACGTGAAGCTTCAGAAAGACGATGCACCTCTCGATAGTGATCGATGTGTGTCGGGATGACTTGAGGAACACTGAACAGACATGTGGCTGATTGCGTGATGTCCCAAGGTGATGTCGTCTCAGTCCTGTTGGACACATTTAGAACCTCCTCCAACTCCAACCAATCTATATCTGTACTCTGCAACGCACCTTACGGGTACATGTAGTACCGGAATGGGCAGGATGATTGTCTGTGATGTCGGAAGGAGCTAAAATTTATCTGGTCTTCGCGAGACGTATGTGCGAGGAAACTGACATACGGTCGGGAGAGCGGTGTGCTGACCACATGCCCCTCCATATCCGCATCCAGTGACGCCTGTGGGCTGAGGATGGCACGGCGGCCAGACGGTACCTGTGGGCCTTCATGGCCTGTGCGGGAGGAGTTTATGTGCGAGGACTAACATATTGTCGATGCATCGTGCTAAGTACCGTCTCGGAATTTCAAAGTAAACATATCTGTGAGTCACAACAACTGTCTAGTAGCGTCGGTCAGTGTAGTTTTTTGGGCATCTCCGTAACGCTCTTCAGCCGACTTAATGGTCCGCTGACGAAAAGCGCCGCTGTTAGTTGGATCTTCCCTGTCCCTTCCATTAATGCAGCATGGTGAGGTGTGGACGGCGAGTCAGCGGTGATGCATCAGGCTGTCTCCTCAACGGTGCAGGTGTCTGGCAAAGCCGCTGCCACCACTCCTTGCCGCCGTGATCAGACGTACCTGTCTCTGATCCAGTTGATCATTAGCGTATGCCTTACACTTGATGAAATTTTCAATTTTGTGCCGTACGGTATTAGCCGAGCGGTCTTGGGCGCAGCAGCCATGGACGGTGCGGCTGGTCCCGGCGGAGCAAAAGATAGAAAGACAAGCTACCCGAAAGATTTACTGTACACCGTGGCCGCAAAGTCCCATTACCATCCGCCCCCGAATTAACAACAACCACCTGTGCGGCTGGTCCCGGCGGAGGTTCGAGTCCTCCCTCGGGCATGGGTGTGTGTGTGTGTGTGTGTGTGTGTGTGTGTGTGTGTTTGTCCTTAAGATAATTTAGATTAAGTAGTGTGTAAGCTTAGGGACTGACGATCTTAGCAGTTAAGTCCCATAAGATTTCACACACATTTGAACTTTTTTTTTCAATTTTGTGAGCCATTTTGAAACCGGCGAATAAATTGTATATCCGGCCAAAGTATGACGTAATTACCGCTTCGACTTCCAAAGGATAGGGAGGCGAGATTTTTTCACGAAATTACAGTCTCCACCCTTCTCCTGCGCATGCGAATGTACAGGGTGATTCAAAAAGAATACCACAACTTTAGGAATTTAAAACTCTGCAACGACAAAAGGCAGAGCTAAGCACTATCTGTCGGCGAATTAAGGGACCTATAAAGTTTCATTTAGTTGTATATTTGTTCGCTTGAGGCGCTGTTGACTAGGCGTCAGCGTCAGTTGATGCTAAGTTGGCGACCGCTCAACAGAAAGCTTTTTGTGTTATTGAGTACGGCAGAAGTGAATCGACGACAGTTGTTCAGCGTGCATTTCGAACGAAGTATGGTGTTAAACCTCCTGATAGATGGTGTATTAAACGTTGGTATAAACAGTTTACAGAGAATGGGTGTTTGTGCAAAGGGAAAAGTTCTGGACGGCCGAGAACGAGTGATGAAAATGTAGCACGCATCCAGCAAGCATTTGTTCGCAGCCCAGGAAAATCGACTCGCAGAGCTAGCAGAGAGCTGCAAATTCGACAATCAACTGTATGGAGAGTCCTACGAAAAAGGTTGCCACTTATCTGTCCGTAACTACCTGAACGTCAACTACCCGAGGCGATGGATCGGCCGCCAGGCAGCCCGTAACAGAGCACTTCATCACTGGCCTCCAAGAAGCCCTGATCTTACCCCCTGCGATTTTTTCTTATGGGGGTATGTTAAGGATATGGTGTTTCGGCCACCTCTCCCAGCCACCATTGATGATTTGAAACGAGAAATAACAGCAGCTATCCAAACTGTTACGCCTGATATGCTACAGAGAGTGTGGAACGAGTTGGAGTATCGGGTTGATGTTGCTCGAGTGTCTGGAGGGGGCCATATTGAACATCTCTGAACTTGTTTTTGAGTGAAAAAAAACCTTTCTAAATACTCTTTGTAATGATGTATAACAGAAGGTTATGTTATGTTTCTTTCATTAAATACACATTTTTAAGGTTGTGGTATTCTTTTTGAATCACCCTGTACTTTGTCGACACCTACTTATACAGAGAGAAAGGTTCATCTTAATAAAATAAGAGAAATCAGACGTCGCACGGGGAGATTTAAGTTTTCGTTTTTCCCGCGCGCTGTTTGAGAGCAGAACGGGAGAGAGATAGTATGAAATTGTTTCGACGAACCCTTTGCTAGACATTGAAGTTTGAACTGCACAGAGCTCCTGTAGATGTAGATGTGGGTGAGGGAGGATCGATATCACTTGGGCGGTTGCTGGATTAAGAGGAGGATTCCAAAATATACAAATTCTTTGTTTATGAAGAAACTTCGTCTTCTCCAAGAAAATCTCTTTACTTAATCTTTGCGTTGAATACTTTTTTTTAAAAGAAAAAGCAAGGTTAATGAGCGCAAATAAGTTCTACAGAGAGTATAGCCTCTGTTGTTCAGAATGGGCTGAGATGCACAATTCAAAGCCAGGACGAGACCCAATCTCTAAGATAAGTGCACTCTCATTTTAATTGAGACTAGAGGTAAATAAATTATTTCTTTTTGCTGGAACTGAAATCGTGCATTTGCAGTAGTGTTTTTGCCACTTTCTACCTTTTAATTCAGAGAGCTGTTTCTCAAACAGCATCCGCTCTTCTATCGGATTCCACACGCTGACTGCGCTTCGTGACTCACATTAAAGAGAAAATAAGCACTGTGGATAAAATGAAGGACGACAAATGAGATTGCAGCCGATATGAGGTCCGGCCGTAAGTGTAGGAAACGCACCTGTTCGCCGTGGCGCGGGGAGGCCGGCCACTTTCTATAGCCTGGGTTCGCGATTGGCGGGCAGCACCTGTTGTATCCGGCTGCGCGCTGCAGCGAGGGGATCGCGAACGTCCCGGAAACCAGGGTCACGGCTGCAGGAGAGCGGGCCTCAGCAGGTAGCGGGCGCACCAGCGAAAATGCCGAGATCAGGTAATGACAGGGTGTCTGTAAGACGAGGAGGAGTCGTCATGGCCGACAGGTAATGTCCTCACTTTCAGCGTAGTCCACCACGCAGACTGTCAGACAAACGAGAGTCATTTTGACTAATAGCTGAAGTGAACAGAAAGAGGGATAATGTCGGGCGAATAAATACTCTTTACCCATAAAGTCCCTTGAGGATCCCACCTCGAACAAAATGCTGTTCGTCATCTTTTTAACTTTACACATGTGTGTTTCGGCGAGACTGCTTCCAAATGAATGAAACAGACCTAATGATGATGATGCAACCTGCCGCGCGGGATTAGCCGAGCGGTCTCAGGCGCTGCAGTCATGGACTGTGCGGCTGGTCCCGGCGGAGATTCGAGTCCTCCCTCGGGCATGGGTGTGTGTGTTTGTCCTTAGGATAATTTAGGTTAAGTAGTGTGTAAGCTTAGGGACTGATGACCTTAGCAGTTAAGTTAGATTTCACACACATTTGAACATTTTTTTTGATGATGCAACCAAACCTAAACATGTCTGAATAGATGACAGACTATATTTTCTCGGGGCAGATCTTCAGAGAATTTTACTATTCAGCCTACATAGACTTAAGTAGCGCTTCAGTCTGGAACCGCGCAACCGCTACGGTCGCAGGTTCGAATCCTGCCTCGGGCATGGTTGTGTGTGATGTTCTTAGGTTAGTTAGGTTTAAGTAGTTCTAAGTTCTAGGGAATTGATGACCTCAGATGTTAAGTCCCATAGTGCTCAGAGCCATTTGAACCATTTTGAACTTCCATGTGCTTCAGTGCACTTTTGCGGACGCTCTAACATGTTAAAACACACACTTTGCGAAACTCTACTGCATCAGTTCTCAGACTTTCATGGCGAATGTTGTCCTTCAAGTCTTCTACCGTTACCGGGTCACTTACATACCCTTTTCTCTTTAGACTGCCCCACAGACAAAAGCCACAAGTGCTTAGGTCCGGTGAAGGCGGCGGCCACAATACTTTGTTGACAGCCCTCTTCTGTGAATTTTTCGAGAATCCGTAACACTGGCTCGCGTGAAGTGTGACAAATTCCCCCCCCCCCCCCCCCCCCTCCGTTTCATGAGTCATGAAGTCCAGCAGCAAATCCAAAATTCCATTCTCAACCGGTTGACATTGCCACGTACAGTAATTCACATATTTACCTTATCCTCTTCCTTCAGTTCTAAACACGTTGACGAGACCTACTCGAAACGTTCACTTGTTGCGACAATATACGTGTCGACTTTTTTGAACTCTGGATCATTCGTTGTCGAATATACGTGATAACAACAGGTGTACGAACGCACGGGGCTCGATTCTTTTTTTGCGTTTGCAGCTGTCACTGTAGTACTTCACTGTTTGCTGTCGCCTGCTGGCAAAGAAAAGCCAGGAAACGTCTTTGCAGAAATGTCCCGCGTTTCCTTAAACGAACCGGTACACGCGATCGCCTCCACTACTGTGATTCCTTTTTTGAAGAGCATACATCTCACTGAGATATTTCCTTCACACACAAGCAACGCCCTTCATGATCACGATACAAAACGTAATCGCAACAGCTTCGAAACAAAAAAAAGACGACAGGCGAGCAACAATAGTGCTCGGTGCCGCTTTTTAGTGCGCGACCCTGCACATCGCAATGAGCAGAAGAAAAATTACGTTCAGAACAATTACTAAACGTTTTGCGATCGTGTATCATATTTCGTAATGTATTTAAAATGATTACAGTTACTGTTATTAATCATCCGCTCACACAGTCAACACAACAACACTTCGTCATGTAATTACGGTGTCACAACTTAGGGGTCGCTGAGGGCGACGGTGATCTGAAATTGAGAACACTCGACGTGAAGCGTTCCAAGTGATGACGACTTTTAACCATCAGCACTTGGAGTCCGCCAGCCATCTCAGCGTGCCCTCAGTACAGCTACTCTATTTGGGGGCGCACAACTTACCTGTTAATAACAAGTTTGGCACATACGCAGCCTCAGTGGCCAGCCCACAATGTCAGTAGCGACTCTTGATGGCTTCAAATGGCTCTGAGCACTATGGGACTTAACATCTAAGGTCATCAATCCCCTAGAACTTAGAACTACTTAAACCTAACTAACCTAAGGACATCACACACATCCCTGCCCGAGGCAGGATTCGAACCTGCGACCGTAGCGTTCGCACAGTTCCAGACTGAAGCGCTTAGAACCGCTCGGCCACTGCGGCCAGCCACAAGGAAGTCATTTTCAACACCTAATGTAATGCGAAGGACAAGATCATTTCACTAAATATAGACTATTGCATTAGCTTATTTGTTATTTCTTTCGTATCTGATTATTACATGTCTTTTTTTTTAATTTCTTTATTCTGGCTTTGGGTTACAGGGTCTTTGACAAACATCAAACATGCATGTGCTCTCACAGCAAAAATCAAAACATAAAAAGACCAGCACCGTACAACATACAATATGTATAACTACAACTAGAGAACAAAATCGCAAATAACGTCATATAACAACATGAGAAATGTAGGGTACAGACAGACGTACTTAAAGGAAAAACCCAAAATAAATGTTTATCTATTTGTTGTCGATCTGCTATTGGCGAGTAACAATTCGAGCGTAACTGACGAGTAGTCTTTACTCGGGGCCGGTTTTTCGTGCACCACCAGCCGAAATTGAATGTCATGTTCCTGGCTACAAATATGTACCGCATTTGAAGATGACCGTCTCTATAAAGCGCATTCACGAATACATATTACTTCCGTTTGAAATTTATACCGTATCAGCTGATCGGTACGAGTCACGCACGTCCGTGTCCACCCCCGGTAGCTGAGTGGTCAGCACGACAGAATGTCAATCCTAAGGCCCCGGGTTCGATTCCCGGCTGAGTCGGAGATTTTCTCCGCTCAGGGGCTGTGTGTTGTGTTGTCCTAATCATCATCATCATCATTTCATCCCCATCGACGCACAAGTCGCGGAAGTGGAATCAAATCGAAAGACTTGCACCCGGCGAACGGTCTATCCGACAGGAGGCCCTAGTCACACGACATTTACATTTACCCACGCCCGTTAGTTACCAGTGCTGGAGGACAACACCAAAACGTCCCCCCTCTGAAATCCTGTAACCGTGTAGTGGACGCGCTACGTACCTCTCTGCCACTTTGTGGCTAACTGTACTTAGGTCACGTCCGAATTCACCAGCGACATTGAGCACATCTTAGGATATTACTGTCTCCTAATTTTTGTTTGTTACTGAGCAGGAAAACTACATCCTTAAATATGGTCTTAATGGTAGTGGATTTAGCTGCTATTTGCTGGATGCATTTTGTTGTAGAATGCTCCTGAGAACCGCGGGACGCAGGAATACGTGACTCGGGTCACATGTTTGACCACCACTGATCTAAGCGATTTTCAAGTCGCTGTAGGATCAACGAAGGCGAGAAAGTGAGGCGGGGGAGAGGAGCGTGTGGACGACTGGCGGCGTGCCCGTCAGCAGCGAGCACAATAGGCGGCGGTAACGACGAGTGCAGCGGGCGGCGCGCGGCCGCTGTCCGTGCGCAGGTGTTTAATTAACCTCTGGCCCGCGAGTCAGCGACTGCGCCTTGCCCCGTGCCTTCTGCTGAGCGGGACGCAGTCGCGAGGTTCAGCTGCGGCGCTGAACACGGCCACTTTGTAGCACTGGCCTTATTGCAGGTCGTCTGCCTATGTTCCTAAGCTCTGAAGTAGCGCGAGAAGCGATCGGAAGCAGTGACCCGAGAACGGAGGAAGGAACGAAGGAAGATTACGATTTAACGTCCCGCCGACACAACGATCATTAGACACGGAATACAAGCTCGGAATGACGCAAGCGTGGGGAAGGAAATCGGCCCTGCCCTTTCAAAGAAATAATCCCGGCATTTGCCTGGAGTGATTTTGGCAAATCAGGGAAATTTGAATCTGGGTGGTCGGACGGGGATTTGAACCAAGAAAGAAATATAAACGAAGTGGAAACCAGGTACTCGTAACCTAAATCTAGAGTCCAGAAGCAAAGTTGTCAGTGTAAACAATGAACGACCGGACGACACTCAGGTATGTTACAATGAAATGAATACCCTTAGCTGCATACAGGCGTTGATATGTCAATGGGGACAGTTGTAAATGTGTGCCCCGACTGGGACTCGAACCCGAGATCTCCTGCTTGCATGGAAGACGCTCTATCCATCTTTTTTTTAAATTTTTATTTTTAATCTCATTTTGTTCGCTTTTGTTCGTTGCATTTGCTCGGGGCGGACGTCGTAAGACATCCGTTTAAGTTCGTTGTTGATCGATTAACTCAGTTTTTTTTTATTACAGAGGGCAGCTAACCCTCTGACCGAACACGCTGAGCTACCGTGCCGGCGCAGTTTGCAATTTCATGTCCAAACACTTTTTACCCCTACGCTAGCAGCCATCTGCATCGGACGGGACTCGAACCCGGCATCTCCTGATTACCTGGCAGACGCTCTATCCATCTGCGCCACCGAGGACACAGAGGATAGTGCGACTCCAGGGGCTTGTCCCTTGCACGCCTCCCGTGAGACCCACATTCGTAACCTATTGTCCCGCACTGTATTCATAGTGGCCCTGCCCATTACACTCATTACTCGCGGCTTTACTACCAATTTCCGTAAGAGTTCGGGCACTGTTTGTGCATCCGCACAGAACAAGAAGGTCAGATGGCCGGTGAAAAAATGGTTTAAATGGCTCTGAGCACTATGCGACTTAACTTCTGAGGTCATCAGTCGCCTACAACTTAGAACTATGTAAACCTAACTACCTAAAGACATCACACACATCCATGCCCGAAGCAGGATTCGAACCTGCGACCGTAGCGGTCGCTCGGCTCCAGACTGTAGCGCCTAGAACCGCACGGCCACTCCGGCCGGCATGGCCGGTGAGCTATATAAGATGGTATCTGTTCTTTCGGACATGTCCGAAAGAGCAGATACCATCTTCATTTATACTCAGGTATGTGAATGCCGCTTTCGGACTGCTTCCGACACAAACACCCCTGAGAGTGTCGGAGTGCGGGAACGACCTTCTTGTTGTACGCTGACACGATAGCGTCTGCAGATCTTAAGATTCGAAGAATAGCAGTATCTCGGCGAGCATCTGGACGGAACGATATCGCCGTGATACGATGTTAAACCCTGGTCCCTAAATTCTCGGAGTCTAAAATCAACTTAACAGACATAGGTCCAACTCTATTAACTTTCTGTGAATCAACCATCAAGCACCCTCCAGTACCTGTGAGAAGGAGGACAGTCAGCGTGACCCCAGATGTCTATTCAGAAACAACTGACTGAATGAATTTCTTGCCGTCCGCGGACCTTGGGGTGCTGTGATCTGCAGTTACTGTGGGGATATTAACAAATCATTATAATAGCGGGGGTAGGGGAGGGCAGCTTCACCCCCTCCTGCCGTCCCACTGCCTCCCGTATCTTTTAAAATAAACTTTCGCAAACCGATCATGCATCCGGCCTGGTCCCGCCCCACCCCGTCGAACGGTCAGGCGTACTATTTCGGCATGAGTTTGAAGAAAGCCGAAACTTGTTGTGGATAGTGAGTAGTAGCGAGCTTACCGAGAGTCATTTGTCGTAAACAGTAAAAACTGTTTCGTCTATCATCGCGAAATTGACGTTAATTGATCCCTCCGTCCTCCTCCTAGCAGCGCTGTGGACTCCTTCGTGTGTGACTCGACAGTCTACATCTACATCTACATCCATACTCCGCAAGCCACCTGACGGTGTGTGGCGGAGCGTACCTTGAGTACCTCTATCGGTTCTCCCTTGTACGTGCTCCTGTTAGAGGCGGTGGTGCCAGTTTCAAGTTTCTGCCGATACAAAAGCAAATTTTCTAATTTTGAGTGTTAAGCGACGTCTTTAAAAAGTAATGAATTACAAAAAAAGAAAAAAGGACAACGACTTGGAATACAGAAGAAACTCATGTTGAACAGAGAAGGTAAAGGCTTGAGAATTCCTTGTGTGTTGCTTTGTAGTGCTCTTAGAATAGAATCTGTTTTGTTTTAGTACTCTAGAGTTCCTTGAGGCCGGCTTCTGTGGCCGAGCGGTTCTAGACGCTTCAGTCTGGAGCCGTGGGACCGCTACGGTCGCAGGTTCGAATCTTGCCTCGGGCTTCGATGTATGTGATGTCCTTAGGTTAGTTAGGTTTAAGTAGTTCTAAGTTCTAGGGGACTGATGACCCCAGATGTTAAGTCCCATAGTGTTCGGAGCCATTTGAACCATTTAGTACCTTCAAGACCTACTCGTACACTGTAATGCGCAGCGTAGCTACTTGAGAGAGAAAAGTTAGGCTGATTGTCGCGGCAGGGAGTACATTTGGCCACAACCTTAAAATTAAAATAAATTTGCTAAATCATGAAAACAGTGGACCCTGCAGGATGAAATAAACGTTAAGAAAGAGAGGGAGGTGCATGTCGTCATGTAATCGAAGTTAAACTGTGAGACGGAGAGAAGAAGTGAGTAAGGAGTAAGTGTATTAGGTTAAGCACAGTCTTGTATAAATTCTTCAAAGGGGAAGTTTCACAGGTACCAGGTGCGAGTCCCGTCTGACACAGTTTTAATGTACCAGGAAGTTTGAAATCAGTGTACACTCTGCTACAGGCTGGAAATTCATTCTGGAACCACCCCCTAAGCTGCGGGTAAGCCATTTCTCCGCTGTAATCTGTGTTCCAGCACTGCTAGTCCCGTGAGGCATGTAGGAGAACTCCTGTCAAGTTTAGAAGGTAGGAGATACGGTTCTCACAGCAGTGAAGCTGTTAAGACGTTTCGTGAGTCACACTTTGATAGCTCATTCGGTACAGCACCAGCCCGCGAAAAGTAATGGTCCCAGGTTCGATTTTGTTATTTAGGCAGCAAAATAATTGATGATGGCAGATGTAGAGAGTATATAAACTACAGACTGGCCATAAAGAAAAGCATTGCTGGATAAGATAAATTTATGTAGCACTGAGTACTACGAAGGTTGCCCAGGAAGTTCAAGTGGCTCTGAGCACTATGGGACATAATACCTGAGATCATCAGTCCCCTAGAACTTAGAACTACTTAAACCTAACTAACCTAAGGATATCACACATATCCATGCCCGAGGCAGGATTCGAACCCGCGACTGTAGCAGTCGCGCGGTTCCGGACTAAAGCGCCTATAACCGCTCGGCCACCGCGGCCGGCTACCCACGAACAACAATTCGTTATTGAACGTAATGAGAATTACACACACGAAAGAATGGTATTTTCTCTACTCACCCTATCTTTCCATGTAATCTCCATCCCGTTCTGTGGCCTTCCTCCGGCGCAAAAGAACGGCGTGTATGCTCTGTCAGTACGAATCCTTGTCCTGTTGGCGGAGCCAGTGCTTCGTTTTGTGAATCACCTCCCCACCATCCTCAAAATGTCTTCCACGAAAGGCATCCTTTAATGGCCGAAACTCGCGAGTGACGACATCAGCTTGCTGCAACATGGGAGGTGTGACAGCCCTGGGTGTTCTCCCCGACCGCTGCAAATCGTGGAGTTCCGCCGAACCGCCTTCTGATAACCTCACCTTTCGTACCCAGCGACTCACTGTACTTCTGTCGGCAGCAGATGCTACATAGACATTGCACAAGCGTTTGTGAATATTCCCCACAGCTTCTTTCTCTGCAGTGAGAAATTCAATGACGACACATTGCTTGTAACGTACATCACATACAGACGCCATTTTGAAACTGTCCTGCAGCTACGCTATCTGCCGGAAGTGACGGAAACTTGGAGCGTTCACTCAGGAGACTTCAGGTAATACACTCCAGGAAATTGAAATAAGAACACCGTGAATTCATTGTCCCAGGAAGGGGAAACTTTATTGACACATTCCTGGGGTCAGATACATCACATGATCACACTGACAGAACCACAGGCACATAGACACAGGCAACAGAGCATGCACAATGTCGGCACTAGTACAGTGTATATCCACCTTTCGCAGCAATGCAGGCTGCTATTCTCCCATGGAGACGATCGTAGAGATGCTGGATGTAGTCCTGTGGAACGGCTTGCCATGCCATTTCCACCTGGCGCCTCAGTTGGACCAGCGTTCGTGCTGGACGTGCAGACCGCGTGAGACGACGCTTCATCCAGTCCCAAACATGCTCAATGGGGGACAGATCCGGAGATCTTGCTGGCCAGGGTAGTTGACTTACACCTTCTAGAGCACGTTGGGTGGCACGGGATACATGCGGACGTGCATTGCCCTGTTGGAACAGCAAGTTCCCTTGCCGGTCTAGGAATGGTAGAACGATGGGTTCGATGACGGTTTGGATGTACCGTGCACTATTCAGTGTCCCCTCGACGATCACCAGTGGTGTACGGCCAGTGTAGGAGATCGCTCCCCACACCATGATGCCGGGTGTTGGCCCTGTGTGCCTCGGTCGTATGCAGTCCTGATTGTGGCGCTCACCTGCACGGCGCCAAACACGCATACGACCATCATTGGCACCAAGGCAGAAGCGACTCTCATCGCTGAAGACGACACGTCTCCATTCGTCCCTCCATTCACGCCTGTCGCGACACCACTGGAGGCGGGCTGCACGATGTTGGGGCGTGAGCGGAAGACGGCCTAACGGTGTGCGGTGGCGGTGGCGGTGCGGTCCCCTACGGCACTGCGTAGGATCCTACGGTCTTGGCGTGCATCCGTGCGTCGCTGCGGTCCGGTCCCAGGTCGACGGGCACGTGCACCTTCCGTCGACCACTGGCGACAACATCGATGTACTGTGGAGACCTCACGCCCCACGTGTTGAGCAATTCGGCGGTACGTCCACCCGGCCTCCCGCATGCCCACTATACGCCCTCGCTCAAAGTCCGTCAACTGCACATACGGTTCACGTCCACGCTGTCGCGGCATGCTACCAGTGTTAAAGACTGCGATGGAGCTCCGTATGCCACGGCAAACTGGCTGACACTGACGGCGGCGGTGCACAAATGCTGCGCAGCTAGCGCCATTCGACGGCCAACACCGCGGTTCCTGGTGTGTCCGCTGTGCCGTGCGTGTGATCATTGCTTGTACAGCCCTCTCGCAGTGTCCGGAGCAAGTGTGGTGGGTCTGACACACCGGTGTCAATGTGTTCTTTTTTCCATTTCCAGGAGTGTACATACGTAACGTTTCGCTTTCATAGTATTGCGCGGAAATGAAACGTGGACGATAAACAGTTCAGACAAGAAGAGAATAGCGGCTTTTGAAATGTGGTGTTACAGGAGAATGCAAGAGATTAGTTGGGTAGATGGAATAACTAATGAGATGGTACCCACTCCAATTAGGGAAGAACGATATTTACGGCACAATATTAGTAAGATACAGATTCAGTTAATAGGAGGCATACTGAGGCATCAAAGGACAATGGAGGGAGTTGTGGGGTGTAAAAATTGTAGAGGTGGACTAATACTTAAGTACGGTTCTCAGTGGATGTCGTTTGTGATGAAAAGGTTTGCACAGCAAAGGCTAGCACAAAGGCCTGCATCAAGCCAGTCTTCGGAATGAAGACCACAGCAACACAATAAGGAAGTCTCCAAAGTAGATGGCATTATTATCTGCAGAAAAGAACACTTTTTCGAGCTTCCTAATTTCTCTCTAGTGAGTGTGGTGACATCTTCCAACTTCATCCATGCTCTAGTATGCACACTGGAAACTGTCACTTACGCGGCAACCCACTGCTTTATTTCAGTCGGGCACAGTTAAGAAGTCGTATGTGTATCTCGTTTTGTATCATATCTATTGAATGTAGGCACTATCATAAGTGTAGGTTTAATTTGCTATGTAAATTCGAGGTGGAGAGGAGAAAGGAAAGGGACTAATGATACAAAGAACAGACACCACACTTTCATATAAATGTTTAATTAGTGTAGATGATCAAAGAGAAGGGAGGGATAGGGGCGAACTGGTACCAGGGCGTAGCCTACTCCTCTCGAATAGCACCAAGGGACCCGTAGAGCTAAACGCTCCGATTCGACATACGGATCACTTGATGAATCACAGAGGCGGTTTGGAATTTAATCGAGAACATTTGTGGACTGTCTGGTGATCAGAAACTACGTCATAATCTCTCCTCCATTTGTCGACCAAACACTAGCGCCGAAGTCTCTTTCACCGCCAGGACTCGAAACTCCTGTTTCCGAGTCGAATGCTACAAATGTGCATTAGAGACCTTTTTTACCCACACGGTAGTTATGTATGTTTAAGCATCTGCATAGAAATATTATATACAACCACTTCCTAACATTCTGCATCAAAGTTTTTCGTTACTTATTTTTGTTATTTTGTCTTTGTTCTTTGTAAATCAAGTGCAATAACACTGTAGGCCTTTTAAAGGCCAGTAATATTTATTTCTTTGACAAAAGTATTCTTTTCCTGATCGGGCTTCGCAATATTTAGTCAAGTTGCGGTGTGCTTCATCAGTTTTATGGCAACAACTGACATGCTATCCTGAGACACCCGCAAGAAATTAACACTGTTGTCTGAGAATGTCCTTTCTTTGGCCTGTTGGCAATCGTCGATTTTTCTAATACAACGTAGGCTTCCAGAGTCGTCGTTTATTTCAGTTAAAGTTTTCGGGCTGAGAGGCTGTGGTCAGTCTGTCGTACGTCTGACCTTTGTATTTGCACAGTGAGTGTACTAATGTGTGCAGACTTAGCTCACCACTTAACGCGCAAGTGGCCAAAACATCTGAACTGTCTTCTGAAGCTCTGGGTGTCAAACAGACATTCTAAATAAATATGACCCTGGCCCTGTAAGGCAGCTAATATCAGGTGCGAATCGTAACAAAAATCATTAGAAATGCTGCTGCCACGTACCTAGAATGCATGAATTAATAACAGTGAAAGTTTGGTGTATAGAAAAACAAAACAGCTATTCCCTTTTTTATTCTACATATAATTTATCAACTGAGCTTTCAGGGCTCAAGTGATAAACAACAATCATGTTCAATTACTTTTGACACTCAGTAACAAAGTATTTAATTCTTGGACGTATTGAAATGACAATTATTAAAATCGTTATCTCTACACATGAAAGTTTTTCATCACAGGAAAGAATGATTATTTAAAATCCTCATCAGCTCATTTAAATCTACGTTTTCAAATGGTTCAAATGGCTCTGAGCACTATGGGACTTAACATCTGAGGTCATCAGACCCCTAGAACTTAGAACTGCTTAAACCTAAGTAACCTAAGGACATCACACACATCCATGCCCGAGGCAGGATTCGGACCTGCAACCGTAGCAGTCGCGCGGTTCCGGACTGAAGCGCCTAGAACCGCTCGGCCACAGCGGCCGGCCTCTACGTTTTCATAGCTGGTCAATGCACTGACTTGGTGGAGAACAAATTTACTTTTTGAACCAATGAAAAAAAAAACTCTCATGTACTCAGTGTGATGGTAGGTTAGTATCCTAGCTTTTGATATTCAATGGTCAAAGCGTACGCAAGTTGGAGTGAGCAAAACCTAGACTCAACATTTACTGTGGCCTAATTTGCAGTGGTACTTTACCAAGAGGCATCTGCAACGGCGTTGTCTCCGTGCTGGATCTGAAATGCTAATTCCCCACTCTGACCTTGACTGAACGCACTCTGCCGCAACTTTCCTGTGTTCCGTAGAACGTTAATCTTTTCCTTGTCGAAATAATGGCTATTGCACACTCGCTATGGGTTGGAGCGATGTGCACAATTTTTTTGCCCACAAAAATTCCCGCAGGGATAATTAACTAACGCTCTGTTATCTGTCGTCACGATACGTGAAGCGTATCGTCTTCACTTCGCAGAAAGCAAAGCTCTCAACGCCCTCCCTTGTTTCCACACAGTTGTGCGGTCCGCCGCGAGACGAGAGAGAGAGAGAGAGAGAGAGAGAGAGATAGATAGATAGATAGAGCCTTAAGGTATGAAAATGCTTTTATATAAAGGGGATCTCCCTACCGTGCTGCGTCAGTGTTGCCAAGTATGGCTTCGGCCAATCGCCGTCTCGCTAGAGGTGAATACATTTCCATTTTTCTTGCTGGGTCGCTGCCTAGCCCTGTTAATGACGTGTAGCCACTTACCGTTGGTCCTGGCCTTATTTACGTTAAAAGGAGTGATGCATTGTTCTGGCCTTATCCCATTCTGCACTGAAGCTCGCCGTTCTCTTGCTAAATGAGATTTTTACGATATCATTAACCACCTGCTTGGTTGGTCTCCAAAATTCGTTTCACTTGAACTTGTTTGTTCCAGGTCATTGTCCATGTTGGTTTTCGGTACATGAGATTAACTGCAATTTCCTTTTGTTGATATAATGTAATTATTATTTTCTGAGGATCTCACAAAGTATCGTCCTGTCGTTATGGATCAAGCTCATGTAAGGTCCGTCAACTCCGGCCGCCTTACAAGTGTATGTAAATATTCAATGATGTTTTGTCCCCATCTGCGGAAGACGTTTCCAAAGATGATGCTGAATCACCTTTGAAGACATCTTTCGCAGATCGGGACGAAGCGTCAGTGAGTAGTTTTATATAGCGGCCACGGGCCCTCAGTCCGGAAGTGAACTGTACTATTTTTAGGAGTCCTCTGTGCTTGTGAAGGTGTAGGGTTCGGGAGATTCCTGATCGCTACTGTTTTGTGTACCTTAGAGATACAACGATAACAATACTGAGCGTAGTATTTTAGTGTCGCTTATGTAATGAATGTTGTGTTGTGCTGTTCGCTTTCCTCTTTCACAATGAGTAACGAAGCATTTCTCACAATAGGGCAGCTATTAAAAAATGGCTCTGAGCACTATGGGACTTAACAGCTGTGGTCATCAGTCCCCTATAACTTAGAACTACTTAAACCTAACTAACCTAAGGACATCACACACATCCATGCCCGAGGCAGGATTCGAACCTGCGACCGTAGCAGTCGCGCGGTTCCGGACTGCGCGCCTAGAACTGCGAGACCACCGCGGCCGGCAGCTATTAAAAGTTCTTACCAGTCGGGAAGAAGCAAAAACCACACGTGCCCACCGAAAGAGTACTGCGCGAGAAAGGTACCATTTACCGAGCGAGGTGGCTCAGTGGTTAGCACACTGGACTCGCATTCGGGAGGACGACGGTTCAATCCCGTCTCCAGCCATCCTGATTTAGGTTTTCCGTGATTTCCCTAAATCGTTTCAGGCAAATGCCGGGATGGTTCCTTTGAAAGGGCACGGCCGATTTCCTTCCCCATCCTTCCCTAATCCGAGCTTATGCTCCGTCTCTAATGACCTCGTTGTCGACGGGACGTTAAAAAAAAACAAAAAAAAAAGGTGACATTTGTTTCTCTCGCAACACTCCCTACGTCGCAGCAGTCAGATGCTTGCATTTTGGTGTTGTCAACTCCTTAGTCGTTATAACGACATATTTAATTACTTGTTTCAGTCTCTACAATATACTTGTGTAAGGAAATACAATGTTTAATGTTCTACCAAATTAAGGTCGTTAGAGAAGAGGGCACAGGTGGAGTGAGGGAGGTAAGAAATCAGTGATGATCTATCTTAAAAAGCCATGCTAAGATTCGGCGGTATAGAAGAAATCTCAGATCAGGATAGTCAGAAGGGGGTTTTGCTGCATGTTCCTGATACACAAAGTAGTTGGGTAATTTATTGAGGTATGATACCCAGCAGAGATACAATTTAAGCTACACGATTAAATTTAGGAACATCTGACATCCATAAGTCACGTACACGCTGACTAAAAAGGATCGAAGCGAGTTAGCACAGGCAGGCCAATAAACGGAAACTCGTGATGGTAATGAAAACATATGTATCATATCAGGAAAATCTACAAATTACCCTACTTTGCCGGCCGGGGTGGCTGAGCGGTTCTAGGCGCTACAGTCTGGAACCGCGCGACCGATACGGTCGCAGGTTCGAATCCTGCCTCGGGAATGGATGTGAGTGATGTCCTTAGGTTAGTTAGGTTTAAGTAGTTCTAAGTTCTAGGGGACTGATGACCTCAGAAGTTAAGTCCCATAGTGCTCAGAGCCATTTGAACCATGTTTGAACCCTACTTTGTCCGGTGAAGTGAAGATAACAGCCATATTCTATTTTTAAGTAAAATTGATAAATCGATTGTAGAATCTGTATATGGGCCGCTAAGAAATCGGGCTGATCACAACGTAACGCACCAGATAAGATGTCTATTTTCCCGTATAGTATTCCACTGGAGGATGCTGCGCGGGTGGAGCGACTTTCGGTATGACGCCATATCAACCCTAATTTCTCCCAAGTACTCTAACGGTCACAACGCAGATCGTAGGGTGTGACGAAATAAAATGTTTGGCGCGCGGGATTAGCCGAGCGGTCTCAGGCGCTGCAGTCATGGACTGTGCGGCTGGTCCCGGCGGAGGTTCGAGTCCTCCCTCGGGCATGGGTGTGTGTGTTTGTCCTTAGGATAATTTAGGTTAAGTAGTGTGTAAGCTTAGGGACTGATGACCTTAGCAGTTAACTCCCATAAGATTCCACACACATTTGAACATTAAAATGTTTATTTGTTCGTCTTGGAACATTCACTCCTGCATATTAAGTTACCAGGCTTTCTCATTAGCCACAATGCATTTCTATTAACTCCTCCTACTGTGATTTTTTGATTACGTCTGTTAAGCTCCTGCTCTTAATAATTATACCACACATTAAAAAAGAAATCACACAGTACCACAACAATATTTATTTTATATTTCGTTTTGAACCGGCTTTCGATTTTCTACAACTCGAGACAACTTAAGCTGTTTGCTGATGGTTCAGAAATGGGAAACCTGGTTCATAACGAAATTTGAAAAAATGGCTCTGAGCACTATGGGACTTAACATCTGAGGTAATCAGTCCCCTAGAACTTAGAACTACTTAAACCTAACTAACCTAAGGACATCACACACAACCATGCCCGAGGCATGATTCGAACCTGCGACCGTAGCAGTCCCGCGGTTCCGGACTGAAGCGCCTAGAACCGCACGGCCACCGCGGCCGGCAACGAAATTTGAAATGAATATTATTATGGAACAGTAATACTGTGTGTTTCGGTTGTTAAATTCCTAAGAATTCTTCCGATGAATTTCTGTGGTCTCAGTCTTTCAGTAGTTTCCATTTATGTGGTCTCTCTGTCTCAGATTACTCCGGATGGGTACCCAGAGATAATGAAAGATTGCAACGCATTCTCCAATGGCAAAGAAAAGTGAAGATAACTGTTTCACATTCCGTCGACGATGAGCTAGTTATAGACTGAGCAAAAACTGGAGCTGGGGAAACGAACTGGCCATGACTTTTCCAAAGGAACCAGATCAGCGTTTACCTTAAACAGTTCAAGGAATCCACGGGAAATGCCAGACGAGATTCGAACCACTGTCCTGCCGAAAACGAGGGCAGTGCGTTATCACTGCGCCACCTCGCCCGGTTCGCTATTGGTATAACGAAACAAAATTGGTACTTTGCGCACGTCATGTCGTACGACAGGCTACACCTCTCACTCTCGGTAAGATTGGACCACAGTTACCGACGCGCGCGGCTGCTTTTTTTTCTCTCAACAGTGCCTCGCGTACGCAGCCACGAGGCCTCTCGGCACTCAACACAGAGTGTACTCCCGTTTAGGGTTCGGCCAAAGAGCGATCCGGCCCACGGACAAAAAGCGAGTACCGGCGAAAGGTCGCTGACACGTGTGGGCATCGATAACAGTCTCGGGCGGCTATTCTCCTGCGCACGTGCGCCGGCCCTGCCACAGTACGGCAGCCGCCCGCGGCGCTTCCGCGCTCCCGCGTGTACGAACGGGCTGCGGTAGGGCCCGGCCCGTGCAGGCGAGAGCACACAGGTAGAATAGTAGTAGCTCGCTTTCTGCGTCTCTGCAGCTCGTGCTCTGCGTAGAATTCTTAGTCCTGAGTTCTTCTCATCGAAATTCCCTTCACACTATTTGCGAGGTACGTTCAGAACGTGTTAATAAAGAAAACAAATAAGAGGATTGTATCTTATGTTTAGTTACGTAACTACCTTGAAAATAAATAAAATTTGTCCAATGTAATCCCAGATTTATAGTATCCTCGCTAAAATAAAGATCTGTTAAATGCTGTCCGCAGCTCGTGGTCGTGCGGTAGCGTTCTCGCTTCCCGCGCCCGCGTTCTCGGGTTCGATTCCCGGCGGGGTCAGGGATTTTCTCTGCCTCGTGATAACTGGGTGTTGTGTGATGTCCTTAGGTTAGTTAGGTTTAAGTGGTTCTAAGTTCTAGGGGACTGATGACCATAGACGTTAAGCCCCATAGTGCTCAGAGCCATTTGAACCATTTTTTTTGTTAAATGCTACAAAATATGTGCTTGTCACTGCTTCAGTTTCCTTCGATGTGAATCTTCGTCCACCCATTCATTTGTTCAGATTTCGGAACAAAATAGCATCAAAGTGAAGGATGTGGAATTCAAAGACGTGTATCACAGAGCCTTGTCGCGAAGAAAACGTACTCCTTTCTTTTTTCAAAATAGGGGCGATTTTCCTGAATAAAATCCTTCAGAATACTAGAAAGCAAGAGTTCAAACATTCCCAACATATAGAACCGTTTTGATAGGGTTTATACCAGTCTTGGGTCGCAATAGATATTTTATTTAATAAAATTATAAACAGCCGACCAGTTACGTGGAACCGTTGCTGTTGTGCAGCTATGTTTAAAATATTGATATTTTATTTGATAACCCGCTTCTATCACTAATGAAAATATTCATACCAGTCTAGAAGACACAAATAGGCGTCCACGTGTAATAAATGACACCCTTAAACTACACTCCTGGAAATTGAAATAAGAACACCGTGAATTCATTGTCCCAGGAAGGGGAAACTTTATTGACACATTCCTGGGGTCAGATACATCACATGATCACACTGACAGAACCACATGCACATAGACACAGGCAACAGAGCATGCACAATGTCGGCACTAGTACAGTGTATGTCCACCTTTCGCAGCAATGCAGGCTGCTATTCTCCCATGGAGACGATCGTAGAGATGCCGGATGTAGTCCTGTGGAACGGCTTGCCATGCCATTTCCACCTGGCGCCTCACTTGGACCAGCGTTCGTGCTGGACGTGCAGACCGCGTGAGACGACGCTTCATCCAGTCCCAAACATGCTCAATGGGGGACAGATCCGGAGATCTTGCTGGCCAGGGTAGTTGACTTACACCTTCTAGAGCACGTTGGGTGGCACGGGATACATGCGGACGCGCATTGTCCTGTTGGAACAGCAAGTTCCCTTGCCGGTCTAGGAATGGTAGAACGATGAGTTCGATGACGGTTTGGATGTACCGTGCACTATTCAGTGTCCCCTCGACGATCACCAGTGGTGTACGGCCAGTGTAGGAGATCGCTCCCCACACCATGATGCCGGGTGTTGGCCCTGTGTGCCTCGGTCGTATGCAGTCCTGATTGTGGCGCTCACCTGCACGGCGCCAAACACGCATACGACCATCATTGGCACCAAGGCAGAAGCGACTCTCATCGCTGAACACGACACGTCTCCATTCGTCCCTCCATTCACGCCTGTCGCGACACCACTGGAGGCGGGCTGCACGATGTTGGGGCGTGAGCGGAAGACGGCCTAACGGTGTGCGGGACCGTAGCCCAGCTTCATGGAGACGGTTGCGAATGGTCCTCGCCGATACCCCAGGAGCAACAGTGTCCCTAATTTGCTGGGAAGTGGCGGTGCGGTCCCCTACGGCACTGCGTAGGATCCTACGGTCTTGGCGTGCATCCGTGCGTCGCTGCGGTCCGGTCCCAGGTCGACGGGCACGTGCACCTTCCGCCGACCACTGGCGACAACATCGATGTACTGTGGAGACCTCACGCCCCACGTGTTGAGCAATTCGGCGGTACGTCCACCCGGCCTCCCGCATGCCCACTATACGCCCTCGCTCAAAGTCCGTCAACTGCACATACGGTTCACGTCCACGCTGTCGCGGCATGCTACCAGTGTTAAAGACTGCGATGGAGCTCCGTATGCCACGGCAAACTGGCTGACACTGACGGCGGCGGTGCACAAATGCTGCGCAGCTAGCGCCATTCGACGGCCAACACCGCTGTTCCTGGTGTGTCCTCTGTGCCGTGCGTGTGATCATTGCTTGTACAGCCCTCCCGCAGTGTCCGGAGCAAGTATGGTGGGTCTGACACACCGGTGTCAATGTGTTCTTTTTTCCATTTCCAGGAGTGTATGATTAGAAATTGTTATCTGTAATAAATGTTGTCCTCCTTGTTCTTCGGACTCCTTTTTTTCCGCACCACGCACACACACTCACCAACAACACGACCACTACACAAGGACATAAAACTGAAGGCCGGCCGGTGTGGCCGTGCGGTTAAAGGCGCTTCAGTCTGGAACCGCGTGACCGCTACGGTCGCAGGTTCGAATCCTGCCTCGGGCATGGATGTGTGTGATGTCCTTAGGTTAGTTAGGTTTAATTAGTTCTAAGTTCTAGGCGACTGATGACCTCAGAAGTTAAGTCGCATAGTGCTCAGAGCCATTTGAACCATAAAACTGAAACTCAACAGAGAAGCTGGTACACACACATGCCGAATCAAACTGACAAACAGAATTGGTAACATAAATGAAATCAAGAAATAAAACTATTTCACTAAAGTAGTATCTCAGTATACACATGTTTAAATTTTTATTAAAAATGAAATTCTTCCAGCTGTACTTAAGATTTTATATTTACTTCGCTACTAGTTTCGACGTTGCGTCAACGCCATCTGCAGGCCCTTACACTTTGATGAAATCAGTTGTGTGTGGCTCAGTCTAGAAGTCCGCGGTGCGACCAACACGTGCTCCACATGGATGGCGGGCAGTAACTCAGTTGCTGTATGCTTTACGCCATTAATTACAATAAAGACGAGGGACCTTTGTAAATTGTTGTGGTCACTGCCTTTTGAGATCTTCGCAGTGCAAATGAGCTTGCGTATCTTCCCTCTACCATTACTGAGTGCAGCATTGTGAATTTTTGTTACGATGCCGTCCATCGTGGAAGATTCTTGGTATCCTGGAGGTTTATTATTTTCATTATATGCACGACCACGTTCATAAATAACAAACTACTTCTGGGACGCTTAGAGGAACCGGCAAGTCTCTAATGGGAATACGACGAGAGTGAAATTCGCCATCGCACCCTCATGACCAAACGAATTTAACATGCATTCATTTTCTTGTGGGACAACGGGAACGAAAGTAACTTTCTGATCATGTGTCACTACCGAGTAACATAGGTCGATGAAAATTGGACCATACAGAGAAAGAACTGCTACAGTATACTCAAGTAGGTAACTGAAAGAAATACGCAGTGAAACGAACAGGAATGATACTTTTATTTGAGGACAATAATTACATTGAAGTCACGGCGATTCACTAAGGTCCCTTGGACATTACAAACGACCAGACTTTGTCGAACACGATCGTTTCGGTGGTCCAGGTGTTGTGATATGGGGGTGACATAATGTTGTGTGGGTGTACTGACGTCCAAACCTTTGAACACGGTAGACTGAACGGTTCAATGTACTCCGTCCCCATGTACGTCTTTTCAGGGGAGCATTCGGCCCTGACTTCATCTGTATGGATGATACTACGCTACAGCATCGAACAGCGCATGTGGAAGAGATCGTACAAATAGAGGATATTAGGCGGATGCAGTGGACTCACCAAAACTCCGACCTAAATGCTACCGCCGCGTGACCAGATACGCCAGCGACCATCCGGTGATTGTCAGCTGCGCGAGTGGGGAAGGGAACGTCCTGCAACAAGAACTCGTGACCGACATTGTGGCCAGCAAGGAAGCGCGTTGCTCAGCATGCATTGCTGGCCAGACACCGTATTAGGAACCATGTCCCGCCTTTTGTAACTTGCAGGCAACCATCATGAATCGCGCTGACTTCAGCGTAAATATTGTCTTTGAATAAAAGTGTCATTTCTGTTCGTCTAAGTGCGTATTTTTTTCAGTTACCTTCTACACTATAATGTAACAGTTCTTTCGACGTATGGCCCACGTTTCATGGCGCTGCTAGTATGATTCTTGGCAGTGACATACTATGCGGAAGTTACTCTCCCTCTTCAGTTTTGGGCAGCAGTGTACAAGAGTTGCGGAGGGGAGGGACTCTCAGAAGGTCATAGATACTTTCATCATACGATAACGGTGTTACTCATGGTCTTCCTCTCTTTATTCGTGTCAGAGGTACACTAAAATGAACACACATACAATACATACAAAGAAAACTATACAGTATTCACCCAGAATTGGGCAACTTTGATAGCACTGGGTGCTCCAGACGTTAAGTCCTTCATGCTACAGCTGGTTGGGCTTGAGTTACATTTGAAGAGATGCTGCGTTGTCTGCAATTCACCGCATTCGCACGGTGTTGCGTTGGCAGTTGGAAGTTCCATTTAAGGAGATTGTCCCTCGATCTTGTGACTTCGGTCCGTAGTCTGTTCAAGGACTTCCAGATGACCCACTTCTCCATGTGTCCAGGCGGCAGGGATTCTTGTGGAGTCATCCAGTTTGACAGGTGTTGGCATCTTTCTTCCCACTTGGTGAGTCGGTTAGCCGCAGCTGATCCTTCTAAGGGCTGTGAAGTTGTTACGAAACTCCTCCTGGACTTCAGTCTTGGCTTGGCAGGTTGACATCCAAAGAGTGGATGTGAGGTCACTGTATTTAATTTATGCCTCTCGATGTTATCGGCGACCTCTCTTCTGACTTCACGTGGAGCAAATCCCAGCGAGACATTGAACTTTGTCCATGGGGGCTGGCCTTAGGCAGCCTGTAACAATCCTACAGCTGTCATTTAAGGCTAAAAAAAAAAAAAAAAAAAGGCTCTGAGCACTATGGGACTTAACTTCTGAGGTCATCAGTCCCCTAGAACTTAGAGCTACTTAAACCTAACGAACCTAAGGACATCACACACATCCATGCCCGAAGCAGGATTCCAATCTGCGACCGTAGTGGTCGCGCGGTTCCAGAATGTAGCGCCTAGAACCGCTCGGCCGGCTTTTAAGGCTACATCAACCCGCTTGGCATGTACTGAATTGTACCACACTGGGCTAGCATACTATCCTGCAGAATAGCATAAGGCAAGAGCTGTTGTTCTTAACGTTTGTGGATGTGTACCCCAGTTCGATTCCGCCAGTTTACGAAGAAGGCAGTTTCTGGAGGATACTTTCTGCCTCAGCTTCAGACAATGTTCCTTGTAGGTCAGTGTACGATCGAGAGCGACACCCAAATACCTGGGGTGGGAATATTATTCTAGTGCAACCCCAGTCCAGAATATTTCAAGTTTCCTGTCAGCTTGTTTATGTTTCACATGGAATGAACACACTTGCGTTTTCTTAGTATTGGGTGCGAGTTGATTCTTTTTATAATAAGCACCAAGCTGTTGTAGACCATGTGTAAGCATTATCTCTACATCTTCAAACCGATTGCCCTGGGCAGCAAGAGCATGGTCATCAGCACATATGAAACTTTTGCATTCTTGAGGCTGTGGTTGATCGTTAGTGTACACATTAAATAAAATAGATGACAGTACATTTCCTTGAGGGAGACGGTTCTTTTGAGTTCTCCATCGGCTGTGTTTTCCTTGGAAGCCCACGAAAAAACGTCGATTATGTAAGAGTGTTGCAATTATCCTCGTCAGCGCATAGTCGTTAGTCAGGTTGTAGATTTTGTGCAGTTACACTCTGTGGTTTACGGTGTCAAAGGCCGCCGAAAGGTCAACAAAAGCTACACCTGGCGGAAGTCTTGTGCAGAATTGTTATAAAATGTAACATGTAGACGTGCTGTTCGCAGCGCTAATTACCGTGAACGGACACAGAGAAATTCTCACTGGCGGTGAACCGGGAGAACAAGTTAATATTGCTGGGAGAAAGGACGTGCTACGCAGTAATCCCTGTTTCCAGTCTTACCAGTCTCCGTTCTCCTGAGAGACAGTATCTCCTCTGGCACGGGAAGTGACCTTTGGCGACACATCCCGCAGATTTCTAGCTGGGAGACACTTAGCTGTATGCTGTTCTCCCGCATGGCTGCGCATACGAATGTCTCCTCAATGACGCAGGGCAGCTGGAAATTGCGTCATCTGCATTTCTGGAACATACCGCTATATATTCTCTCACCCGTATCTGATAAATCTGGGCAGTTAGCAGTTGTTTACTACAAAGGTGTGTAATATCTTGAATGGGCATCTCACAATATCAACTCAACTTCCTGTCGTTGCTTGACAGAACATGACAGCAATATTAAACAGAAAACGGTTTTCTAATGTCCTACAAAACATCAAAAAAAAGTATTTCGTATTTAATATTGAGCATATGGTCTCACGTTGATTTTTGTTACTTTTTGATTTATCGCTTTTCATTGTCTTTCCTTAATGGCAGAGCTTGCTGTTCGCGTACTGCTGTACTCGACAGTCAGGGATTTTTCAACCATATACCATGCAAAGGTAATAGCAACATTTGCAGCGAGGTCTTTACTTGCAGCATTGTCCTCAAAACGAAAGGAAGCCTCCCGAAAACCATGGTGAGGCCGTCGGGTTGGGAACTATTTTTAATTAAATTCTGAGACGATGTGTCTCTCTCCCCCCCCCCCCCCCCCCTCTTCCCTCCAAAAAAGTTGACGCCTGGTGTATGTGAATGTGTATTTCTTCTTGTGTATACAGAGGAAAGTAGATAGCTTTCTAGTCACGTAAAGGGTACCTGTGTATCGCCGTCGTGTTTGAGAAATGCAATCATTCAGATCTGATGAAGATCGTTCATACAACTATGAGAGATAAATCTGATAATACTGAATACCCCCTTGCCGTCCGCCCCATTAGCTGAATGGATGCCGGCACGGTAACTCAGCGTGTTCGGTCAGAGGGTTAGCTGCCCTCTGTAATAAAACAACTGAGTTAATCGATCAACGACGATCTGAAACAGGTGTCATGCGACGTCCGCCCCGAGCAGATACAACGAACGAAAACAAGCAAAATGAGATTAAAAAAAAAAAAAGGTCAGCGCGTTGGCTTGCCACGCACGGGGGCCCGGTTTCGATTCCCGGCTGGGGACGGATATTTTTTCCCCTCAGGGACTGAGTGTTGTGTTGTTGTTATCATCATTTCATCTCCATTGTCGACGTTCAGGTCGCCCAATGTGGTGTCGCACTCAGTAAGACGTGCACTTTGAAGCCGAACTTCACGACTGGGAACTCCCGGCCACTGACGCCATACGCTCGTTTCCACTTTACCCATTTTGCGTGGATTAAAGGTTTGCATTGAGAAGACGTAATTAGTGTAAAAGAAACTCACCAGAATTCTATACGTTCATTCTGTTAAGCGTGGTTCAAATGGTTCTGAGCACTATGGGACTTAACATCTGAGGTCATCAGTCCCTTAGAACTTAGAACTACTTAAACCTCACTAACCTAAGGACATCACACACATCCATGCCCGAGGCAGGATTCGAACCTGCGACCGAAGCGGTCGCGCGGTTCCAGACTGAAGCGCCTAGAACCGCTCGGCCACACCGGCCGGCGTTAAAGGTGGCCATACGCCTAGATTTGATAGAGCCTGTCCGCCTGCTAGCCGGTTGGTAACGTACTTGCCTCCCATGCAGTGGGGCCGGGTTCGATTCCGGGCCGGGTTGGAGATTTTCTCCGCTCGTGGACTGGGTGTTGTGTCGTCCTCATCATCATTTCATCTTCATCACCAGCACGCGAGTCGCCCAGTGTGACGTCGACTGTAATAAGACTCGCACTCGGCGGCCGAACTTCCTCAGTTGGGGCCTCCCAGCCAGCAGTGCCATACTATCATTTCATTTCATTTTGATAGAGGCTGCAGGAGTGAACGTGGACTTCAATGTATCACGTGTGGTTTGACAAAAGGTACATACTACGTGTTTGCAGTATTCTGCTACAGTGCAACCAATGACATACGATATGATCTTAGGGCAGAACAGTAGCATATGTTAAATATACCGGGTGATCAAAAAGTCGGTATAAATTTGAAAACTTAATACACCAAGGAATAATGTAGATAGAGAGGTAAAAATTTACACACGTGCTTGGAGTGACATGGGGTTTTATTAGAACCAAAAACACACCCCATATTGCTAGACGCGTGAAAGATCTCTTGCGCGCGTCGTTTGGTGATGATCGTGTGCTCAGTCGCCACTTTCATCATGCTTGGCCTCCCAGGTCCCCAGACCTCAGTCCGTGCGATTATTGGCTTTGAGGTTACCTGAAGTCGCGAGTGTATCGCGATCGATCGATCGACAGCTCTAGAAATGCTGAAAGACAACATCCGACGCCAATGCCTCACCATAACTCCGGACATGCTTTGCAGTGCTGTTCACAACATTATTCCTCGACTACAGCTATTGTTGAGGAATGATGGTGGACATATTGAGCATTTCCTGTAAAGAACATCATCTTTGCTTTGTCTTACTTTGTTATGCTAATTATTGCTATTCTGATCAGATGAAGCGCCATCTGCCCGACATTTTTTGAACTTCGTATTTTTTCGGTTCTAATAAAATCTCATGTCATTCCGAGCATGTGTGTCAATTTGTACCTCTCTATCTATATTATTCCGTGATTTATTCAGTTTTCAAATTTATACTGACTTTTTGATCATCCTGTACATCAGTATCTCAGTGTTAGTTTAGACAGTAAAATTCAGTCGGGAATTTATGCACTTTCGTAATTGTAACGTCAGTATGTGCGTTCTTTGCTTCAGATGGCCGTGAAATGACTTTAGTTATCGATCAGTAAGTTTGAAAGGCAAACTTTCAGGCCTTTGCATTCTGGGGTTAGAAATGGAACCAGTTCTTGTAACGATTAGACAGAAAGTTTGGATTCAAGCGACTCACTGAATGGAAATGGTAGGTAAAGTTTATGTAGCCGGTTCAGACAAACGTGACGGTCTCCTAGCCCAGCATGGGCTTTGAAGAGATTTGTCTGTAACGGCAACTCCGATAACGTGGGTTCCGTATTGACGCGGCTGTTTCGCGGAATGTTCCGCCTCGTGGCGGCGGCAGCAGCAGCGGATCAAGACGCGGCGACAATGGGCGACAGTTGAGAACGAAGTGAATGCGAATCGTCCGATGTGTCCTAGTTTTGTGGACAGCAGGTGTCGAATCACGTCTTTGCTTCAGAGCAACTTACTGGTCGGCACACGTAGTTGTTGCGACACGAACTTCAGCCGACGCAGGGTGCAGCGTCGCCGCCTACACGCGTCGGCTGGCTGCCGCTCCCCGCCACCAGCTACGTCCGCGAGTGTCGCCATTTCTAGGCTGCAAGTTTCCAGTTGGCCCGCGACTAGAGCGTCCTTCCGCTTCCAAAGGCGAAAATACTACGAGCGGCACCTCTCAGCTTAAATCAGATAAATAATGCAAATACATTGTGGCTAAGGGGTTCTGCACGTAGCACGTGTTCCACATACAACCGTAGTGTTGTTTTTCTCATTTGCTTCGAGCCAGAGGCGCTCACCTTCATGCATAGAAAACTGCTGCTTGCATTAGTAAGACTGCTGTTGGCTAAATTGATTTTAAGACTGTTACTCTGCAGTTCTTACAGCTGTATTTGTTCGAATCACGAACGGTATACTTTCCTACACTGAAATAAACATTGAACTTACGTGTGTTTTTTTTATGCAAGTACGTAGAGGCCATTATTTGCTACATCTGTGGCCGGGCGGTTCTAGGTGCTTTAGTCCAGAACCGCGCTGCTGCTACGGTCGCAGGTTCGAATCCTGCCTCGGGCATGGATGTGTGTGATGTCCTTAGGTTAGTTAGGTTTAAGTAGTTCTAAGTCTAGGGGACTGATGACCTCAGATGTTAAGTACCATAGTGCTCAGAGCCATTTGAACCATTTGCTACATCTGTGTCTCCAGACTGCTGTCCTTAGAAATTCCAGACATTTTGTAGAATCAAAATAGCATTACATCGTAACTAAATTACTTGGTGGTTGTCATATAAACGCCGGCCGAAGTGGCCGTGCGGTTCTAGGCGCTGCAGTCTGGAACTGCGAGACCGCTACGGTCGCAGGTTCGAATCCTGCCTCGGGCATGGCTGTGTGTGCTGTCCTTAAGTTAGTTAGGTTTAACTAGTTCTAAGTTCTAGGGGACTAATGACCTCAGAAGTTGAGTCCCATAGTGCACAGAGCCATTTGAACCAATTGTCATATAAACATTAGCTTCATGCTGTCGTAGTTCTTGTTTGATATGCGGTGTACTTAATGAAATGCTCTGCAATATAAGGCTTATTTTACATAGTGCCGATTCCGATGATCTGGTTTTGAACCGGATAGAAGGTTTAAACCACAGGCTCAGGCACTGCCTCGAATGTAAATTTCTTGACCTGTGCTGTCAGATGGAAAATTGTGTGTTCCCCCTTAATAGGTCAGACATTGACTACATACAGGAAGCATTATTCGGGTAGCGTTCATGTACTTCAGCGGCGGACACAATGCTTCCACTGTGTAACCGGTGGTTCAAGGGGGTTTCGTTGAACTTTTACGATGTTTCTGGTGTTTTTACTGTAACGCTAAACAGTCCTGCAAGCAACTGATGAAAAATCGAAACTAACGAGCCCCATAAAATGTTTTTAATACGAAAAGGTAACATCCACGTACACAACAGATTACGCAAAGTATTCAGAAACAAATGTTTACAAGTCTACTACCATTTAAGGTTGTTTATAATGTTGTTCTGACTAAGGAGAGAAAAGCGTTTGACATAAATTCATGCCAGCTAATTCAGTTGACGACTGGTGACCTGATGAATCATATTCAAAATACTCATTACAAGAGAGAGACTATTATGTAGTCACAGCTTCCTGGTATCTTCAGTTCTCCAGCGGTCTTTTATTAGTGAATAGTGGGGTTCAGATATCGGTCCGATCATACTAGTTCCGTATTTCCTAGTTCCGCTAAATACATTCAGGCAAAATCCGGTATAATTCCTTCAGTAAGAAAGTTCATCTTCATTGTCTGACGCAATTAGTGTCTCATCTCTAAAAAAATCAGCTGACAACAAGATGTTGTTTTAATGATTTTCCGTTTCTTATTTATCATGACTGTATGTACTGTGCTAACTACTTTGTAGTGGCCAGAGAAAACTAGATTGCTGATGTACCGCCCATGTTTTTCTCACTAACACGGTTTCTAATTGGTTTAATTTAAAACTTGTTCGAATGTGTCTTCTGAAAATACTGCTGAACTATCTGGAGCCCCATGTGCACTCACCACCGAAATAATTTGACAGCGTAAGCTTTAAGATCGGTAGTATACAGGGTGTTACAAAAAGGCACGGCCAAACTTTCAGGAAACATTCCTCACACACAAATAAAGAAAAGATGTTATGTGGACATGTGTCCGGAAACGCTTAATTTCCATGTTAGAGCTCATTCTAGTTTCGTCAGTATGTACTGTACTTCCTCGACTCACCGCCATGATTTCATACGGGATACTCTACCTGTGCTGCTAGAACATGTGCCTTTACAAGTACGACACAACATGTGGTTCATGCACGATGGAGCTCCTACACATTTCAGTCGAAGTGTTCGTACGCTTCTCAACAACAGATTCGGTGACCGATGGATTGGTAGAGGCGGACCAATTCCATGGCCTCCACGCTCTCCTGACCTCAACGCTCTTGACTTTCATTTATGGGGGCATTTGAAAGCTCTTGTCTACGCAACCCCGGTACCAAATGTAGAGACTCTTCGTGCTCGTATTGTGGACGACTGTGATACAATACGCCGTTCTCCAGGGCTGCATCAGCGCATAAGGGATTCCATGCGACGGAGGGTGGATGCATGTATCCTCGCTAACGGAGGACATTTTGAACATTTCCTGTAACAAAGTGTTTGAAGTCACGCTGGTACGTTCTGTTGCTGTGTGTTTCCATTCCATGATTAATGTGATTTGAAGAGAAGTAATAAAATGAGCTCTAACATGGAAATTAAGCATTTACGGACACATGTCCACATAACATATTTTCTTTCTTTGTGTGTGAGGAATGTTTCCTGAAAGTTTGGCCGTACCTTTTTGTAACACCCTGTATAAGTTACAGCGTTGAGACATATTAAGTTGGCAGTGGAAATTCCGTAATGATGCATCTGTGGGCAATCGAACACTGACGATGATAATTGAATTCAGAGTAATTTTGATGTCGTCGTCCCTTCTACTGTACTGAAAATTTTCCGCTTATCACAAATGGGAAACCGGGTTCCAGACCTTGTCTGGCACAAAATGTGAATCCATTTTATGACTTTCACAGCTGAAAATCGTTGCAGACAACGTCTGTTCCTTCAGACTTGTATGCATGTCGCCACATCATCAACTTAATCTGAGGTGGAAAGAAAGTTGCGAATTCCCTTGACTGGAGTTCGAGGGAATTTGGTTGTGTGTGAACCACAAACTTCCAAACACCACCTAGTAAAGGAACTAATTATTGTTTTACTTCTCACGATACAATGTATACACAAACGAAAAATTTTAATTTTCACCCCAAGAAGCGTGTATCCGTTACTGTCATAATCCCATTATGGACTGCTTTAGGTTCAAAAGAACGTGCAGCAGTGATGACCCATTCTCTGACCCGTAGGAGATTACAAGAACACAGAACTCAGATAGTCTTGAACACAAGAATTGCAAGGATAGGTAGACTGGGGAAAATCATCGAACACGTAGGCAACCGTTAAGCGTGATTTCGTTGCACCTGAGTGGATGAAATGTGACTGAATTGATCCAGGGAGAGGTTGTACCCTCTACATCTTTCAACGACTATATCGTGCGTAGACGCGCGGACGTTAGACGGTTTCTCAAATCATATTCATCACTTATTTCCCAAAGCTGCTAACTCATTTATAAATAACCATGTTTGCAAGTGGGTGCTGAAATATTTTCTAATGAGTCGCCTAGGGTTCTCTGAAATACAAGGGATTTGTTTTTTCACCTACGGACCGGTCACGAAATTAAAACCAGAATGAAAATCCGACAGAACTGTGTGCACATGGTGTGCGCAGTGTCTCTAATATAGCACACAAAATTCCTCAGAACAGTTAGTGTCTCCCGCTAGGTGCGGAGTGTCTGCTGACTGGTTCTGCCTGATTTCATGTAGCCCCCATAACGTGACTGTGATGCGATTCCTTCTTCATGACAATGTTCAAATGTGTGTGAATTCCTAAGGGACCAAACTGCTGAGGTCATCGATCGCTTGACTTACACACTACTTAAACTAACTTATGCCAAGAACAAAACACACACCCACGGCCGAGGGAGGACTGGAACCTCCGGCGGGAGGGGCCTCGCAATCCGTGACATGGCGCCTCTAACCGCACGGCCATTCCGCGCGGCCATGACAATGCTCAGCCGCACACTGGAAGAGGAACAACGAGGCTCCTGCAGCGTTTTCGATGACAAGTGTTTGATCAAACTCCATACAGCCCTGACCTGTCTCCCAATGATTTTTGTCTGTTGGTTCACATAACCGCTGGCTATGATAACAAAAAAAAAAAAAAAAAAAAATGGTTCAAACGGCTCTCAGCACTACGGGACTTCTGAGGTCATCAGTCCCCTAGACTTAGAACTACGTAAACCTAACTAACCTAAGGACATCACACACATCCATGCCCGAGGTAGGATTCGAACCTGCGACCGTAGCAGCCGCGTGGTTTCGGACTGAAGCGCCTACAACCGCTCGGCCACAACGGCCGACTGAGAACAACATTTTTGCACTACAGTTACGAAACGTCCTCTTAGAAAAATTATGAGTGACAGTGCTGGATTTTCAAACAGCTGAGCAAAACTGAACGTACTCAGACAGATCTCTCTTTCTTATTCGGATCATCACTTAACTGACACACAATATTTTTTTAGCGCAACGCAATCTGACTTTCAATAATCCCTACAAACGAATGGCCCTGACTAACAATAACCTATATCTTTCATGAATCACTTACCTCACAAAAATCTTTGTTACTCGAACTACTGCAGTACAGCAAGCGCCAATACTGCCAGCTAAATAAAAGATTCTAACTACTGAAGGCACTAACTAATGATAGGCATAGTTAACAGGTGAAAGATATTGTTAGAGAACAGGCATAATATATTTAATAGCGTTCAAAAGTCATTATATATTATTATATATAATTTTGTGACGTCCAATTAAACAAATTTCCTTTTTCTGACGGACACACCTCCAGATCGTCCACTCAAAACTCTGGCATCTCTCTCTCCACAACCACCACTGCTGGCGGCTCACCTCCAACTGCCCAACGCTACGTGCTGTTCACATCCAACTGCCCAACACTACACTGACGAGTCCAACCAGCCACAGACTGCACACAGCGCAGTCAGCGATTTTCATACAGAGCACTACGTGGCGTTACCAACATAAAAACCTAAACAGCCTACTTACACAGTGAGCTGCAGACTAGCATAGGAAATTGGTGGAAAGCGTGGGCGGCTGCGTTGTACGATGGCATCGGGGAGCAGGCACCACGCTACGACAGATGCCTAAATCGGAGCGGCGATTACGTAGAGAATCAGTTAGAAAGTGTAGCTAGACGTTGGAAATAATACATTTTTGATTTTCACTGTAGTTCCCATTTCACGAACGATCGGAGGCTGAAGGTAAAGTAGCTCTTGCATTTACGACAATCGGGTACACTATTCGAGCTATAAATGTTCAGTGACAGATATAAGAGGAACAGCTATGGTGCACGATTTATGGGATTCCAGATAAACGAATGACGCGTGAAACGTTTTAGGGAGGCACAGTACGAATTTTGTTTCTTTCGGAGAATACCACAAATGTCGCGAGTTATTCACTGTGCATCACGGGTGGAAGAAAATTTGCGCGTCAAGTGAAGGTGGCGGGCTTTCTCCGCACTGGGATGTACCGTGTCCCTCACTTTACAGCGGCCACCCGGCAGGCGCTGCCGTTTCTCCCGGAGGCACGTGTTTCCTGGCACCTTGCCGGACAACCTTATCACACCAGCCGCGACGGCGGCGCGGCGTGCTTTCGCCGGCGGGTCGGGGCTTAGCGACAAAGTGGGTTTCGCGAACTACAGTTTTCGCGGCGGCGGTTACGGGAATGGGAGGTGGTGCGCCGAAACGAAAGGGAGGCGGCTTTCGCCCGCCTTATCGTTAATTGCGGCGCCCACGGCGCCGCGCGGGCTCGTCAGCCGCCAGGTGCGGCGTCGGCCTTCTCAACTTTCCTGTCTCTCTTTCTTCCGTTTACCTGCCGTTCCCTGCCAGTCCGTACTGATTACTCTGACAGAAAGCGTCTCGATGTGAGTTCTGTGTCGGGAGACGATTCAGATATCTTCGCCTACGTTCACTGTCTACACTACTGGCCATTAAAATTGCTACACCACGAAGATGACGTGCTACAGACGCCAAATTTAACCGACAGGAAGAAGATGATGTGATAAGCAAATGACTAGCTTTTCAGAGCATTCACACAAGGTTCGCGTCGGTGGCGACACCTACAACGTGCTGACATGACGAAAGTTTCCAACCGATTTCTCATACACAAACAGCACCTGACCGGCGTTGCCTGGTGAAACGTTGTTGAGATGCCTCCTGTAAGGTTGGGAAATGCGTGCCATCACGTTTGCGACTTTGATAAATGTCGGATTGTAGCCTATCGCGATTGCGGTTTATCATATCGCGACATTACTGCTCGCGTTGGTCGAGATCCAATGACTGTTAGCAGAATATGGAATCGGTGGGTTCAGGAGGGTAATACGGAACTCCGTGCTGGATCTCAACGGCCTCGTATCACCAGCAGTCGAGATGACAGGCATCTTTATCCGCATGGCTGTAACGGATCGTGCAGCCACGTCTCGATACCTGAGTCAACAGATGGGGAGGACGTTTGCAAGACAACAACCATCTGCACGAACAGTTCGACGAAGTTTGCAGCAGCACGGACTATCAGCTTGGAGACCATGGCTGCGGTTACCCTTGACGCTGCATCACAGACAGGAACGCCTGCGATGGTGTACTCGACGACGAACCTGGGTGCACGAATGGAAAACGTCATTTTTTCGGATGAATCCAGGTTCTGTTTACAGCATCATGATGGTCGCATCCGTATTTGGCGACATCGCGGTGAACGCACATTGGAAGCGTGTATTCGTCATCAACATATTACTGGCGTATCACCCGGCGTGATGATATGGAGTGTCATTGGTTACACATCTCGGTCACCTCTTGTTCGCATTGACGGCACTTTGAACAGTGGACGCTACATTTCAGATGTGTTACGACCTGTGGCTCTACCCTTCATTCGATCCCTGCGAAACCCTACATTTCAGCAGGATAGTACACGACCGCATGTTTCAGGCCCTATACGGGCCTTTCTGCGTACAGAAAATGTTCGACTGCTGCCCTGGCCAGCACATTCTCCAGCTCTCTCACCAATTGAAATTGTCTGGTCAGTGGTGGCCGGGCAACTGGTTCCTCACAATACGCCAGTCACTGCTCTTGATGAACTGTGGCATCGTGTTGAAGCTGCATGGGCAGCTGTACCTGTACACGCCATCCAAGCTCTGTTTGACTCAATGCCCAGGCGTATCAAGGCCGTTATTACGGCCAGAGGTGGTTGTTCTGGGCACTGATTTCTCAGGATCTATGCACCCAAATTGCGTGAAAATGTAATCACATGTCAGTTCTAGTATAATATATTTGTCTTGGTGTAGCAATTTTAAGGGCCAGTAGTGCATATCTCTACTCTGCAAACCACTGGGAAGTGCATCGCAGAGGGTGCTCGCCATTGTACCAGTAATCAGGGTTTTTCCTCTTGCATTCGCTTGTGGAGGTTGGAAAGAATAGCTTCTTAAACTCCACTATTTGGTTTATTACGGGTAATGTAACAGATGATGATAAACAGAAGGTCGAAATTCTAAACCTAGCTGTCAAAAACGCGTTTACGGTAGAGAATTGCAGCATCATTCCCTCTTTCAGTTATCGAACAAACGCAAGGATGGCTGACATAGTGATTAGTGTATCTGGTATTGTAAATCAGTTAAGATCCGGAGACACCAGGAAGGCATTTGGCCCAGACGGTATCCCCGTAAGATTATATGTCGACTATGCTACAAATATAGCGACATTCTTATCCATCATCTATCAGAGATCATTGGAACAGCGTAAAGTTCCACGGGATTGGAAGAAGGCCCAGGTCATAGCAATCTATAAAATGGGTAAAAAATCGGATGCACATAATTACCGGCCAATTTCCCTGACATAGATTTGTTGTAGGCTCATGGAACATATTTTGTGTTCAGACATAATGACCTTTCTAGACTCTGAGAAGCTCATCTGTAGAAACCAGCACGGTTTTAGGAAACAGCGGTCATGCGAGACACAACTGGCCCTCTTCGTGCATGATCTACAACAGGTTCTAGATACCGGCTCCCAGGTTGATGCTATATTTCTCGACTTTCGAAAGGCGTTCGACTCTGTTCCGCACTGTCGATTGCTCCAAAAAGTGCGCGCTTACGGTCTATCCGATGACATATGCGGTTGGATAGAAAGTTTTCTAACAGACAGAGAGCAGTATGTCGTCCTGAATGGGGTGACTTCAGCAGAAACAAGCGTAACTTCAGGTGTGTCGCAGGGAAGCGTAATAGGTCCGCTGTTTTTTACGATTTACATAAACGATCTGGTTGATGGTATTGACAGCGGCATTACACCGTTTGCCGATGATGCTGTAGTCTACAGGAAAGTAGTATCATACGAAAGTTGTGAACAAATCAATGAGGATTTGCAGAAAATAAATGCGTGGTGTAAGGACTGGCAGTTATCTCTCAGTATTAGTAAGTGCAACCTATTGCGTATAACAAGGCGAAAATCCCCATTAATGTACGAGTACAAAATAAATGATCAGTCTTTGGAAGCGGTAACATCAGTCAAGTATCTGGGTGTGACTATTCGAAATGATCTCAAATGGAATGATCAGATCACACAAGTAACGGGCAAGGCGAACTCTAGATTGCGGTTTATTGGTAGAATCCTGAAGCGATGCAGTCCTTCAACAAAGGAAATTGCTAACAATACGTTAGTTCGTCCAGTGTTATTGTTCGTCTGTATGGGGCCCTTACCAGTTGGGTGTCATTCAGGTTCAAAATGGTTCAAATGGCTCTGAGCCCTATGGGACTTAACATCTGTGGTCATCAGTCCCCTAGAACTTAGAACTACTTAAACCTAACTAACCTAAGGACGGCACTGACATCCATGCCCGAGGCAGGATTCGAACCTGCGACCGTAGCAGTCGTGCGGTTCCGGACTGAAGCGCCTAGAACCGCCAGACCACCGCGGCCGGCTCTCATTCAGGAGATTGAAAAGCTCCAAAGAAGACCGGCAAGATTCGTGAGTGGCACATTTAGCCATCGCGAGAGTTACACATGTCATAGAAAGTTAGAAGTGGGATACACTTGCAGATAGACGACGCGCTAAACGGAAGGGGATGCTCACAAAATTCCGAAATCCGATCTTCGCCGAGGATGTAGAGCATATATTATTAACCCAACTTTCAAATCGCGCAATGATCACCATTCAGAGATATGGGAAATAAGAGCTCGTATTGAGGCCTTCAGACAATCGTTTTTCCCTTGCGCGATCCGCGAGTCGAACAGTCGGGGAGGGGGGGGGGGATGGGGGGGGCGGGGGAATTGATGTTGGCGCGAATTGTGCCCTCCGCCACACACCGCTTGGTGGCTAGCGGAGTGTATATGTAGATGTAAATTTCCTTTACTTCACGTCTATGGCCACAATTTTTTTGTTATCAGACTACCGATTTCGGTCTATAGTGACTATCTTCAGATATGGAGCAAAATATGGGAAAAATACAAAAACACTAGCAGGTTGTCTACAGATTAAGACAATGAAATAGACCATAATGAAAAGTATTACTAACATACATGCGCATTTGAGGTTTTTTATGTATGAAGAGGCATACCTGTTTTATAAAAACATGTCCTAAGATGCTGGAGCCATAGTGGTATCGTCAAATGCTAAACACAGAACCAGCGCCAGCATCGTCAAATGTATATAAGTAATTGTATACACAAGAGTCATCGCGTCAGCAGCACTACTGTTCAAAGCAAACTGCCGTTCGGTAGCCACAAAATATTTGTGTTGCACGTTCGCCAGATGTCGCTACTGTAGGCGTGCACATATTCTTCACTGATTAATTGTACGATGTAAAATAAAAAGGGGATACAATCTGTAAAGTCTGTAATGGGTTTATAAGATGTAAGAGGCATTACACTAATCAAATGCAATGAAATAAAACATGACAGAAGTTAGATTGTTAAAAAGGAAAAAATTAAGAGACATTAACTGACATACGCTCAAGTAGCGATGCTATAGATAATGACATAAATAATAAGCAGCTTTCCGAGGACACAGAATAATATAAAAATTACAAATGAAATAGCTAAAGAAGCCCAATGAATGAATACAGACTGCCGCACATAACCAACGCCTTCTGTTGGCGCTAACGCCAGAACGCCGCATAGGCGAGAAGTGGCTAGAAGAAGCTGACTCCCAGAGGGCCCCTCATACCCTGCGGCACGCGTTCCAAGGAAAGAATGATAAAACCCCGTATCAGTGCATGAGCAAGATTATCTAGTTAATGAATTGTATCATATAGGCAGAGAAGGAACAAAAAACACTAGAGTCATGCGCACAACGTAAGAAAACGAACTAAATATGTAAGACACTCTATACTAGATGAATCTGTCAGCAAGGTATATAAAAAAGAAGCGTTTAGAGACTGAAGTAGAACATTGTCAAACTAAGCAAAGTAGGCATTGGGCATTAAATCGCTCTGAAACTTAAGCGCTTTTGTCGCTCCTTTTTCTTTTTTTCCCAAGCGCTTCAGGACACGGCCCTTTTCCACTCTGTGGAGAATACGCATACTATTCTCTTATTCTCAACGTATCTTAGAACTTCACCAGTGTCAGGTAAATCCCGTCCCAAAGCAGTTTTGTTCCGTGGCTGTGAATGTGTTCTTCAAATCTTAAGTTAAAAGAGCGGCTCGTTTGACCTATGCAACATTTGTCGTAGTTACTGCAATCAATGTTGAATACTCCAGAGCCATCAAATTTCTCATGTTATTTTTACTTCAAGTTTTACTCGCAGTTTTAGGATGTTGTAAACCTGAAAGCCACATCTAACATCAGATTTCCTAAAACATTTTTCTATTTGCAGGGACATTATGCCGTTAAATGTCATAGGAATTGTTTTCGTACTCACTCTCTCTCTCTCTCTCTGTGCTGTTTGTTTATCCTGCTGTAAGGGCGCGTGACGTCATTTACATAAAAACCGTTAGCTACTGCGATCTGCTTTAAGATAGTGGGTTCTCTATAAGTTTCACTTTCGGTCAAAGGCAGACAAAGAAGGCGGTCAATCATAGAGGTGAAGAAAGCCTTTTTGTATCGGGGAGGATGGCATGAACTGGCATTCATCATACTATCTGTACAAGTAGGTTTTCTAAAAATCGAAATTCATTGCTTATTGCTGCTTCTTGATATTTTGTGAGGAGGCATTCGCGCGATAGTTATCGATCATTTTCAAGGGTCTGCCATTTGAGATTTTTCACAACTTTTCTGATGATTTCGTTTTAGTGAAACAAACCCGTGACCATTCTTGCTGCCCTTATTTATATGGGTTCAATGCCCGGTGCTGTTTATCATGGGTCCCATACGCCTTATCAGTATTCTGGGATGGTTCCCGGGAGTGTTTTACAAGATATCTGATTGCCTTATGCCAGTATAGCACCAACGGTTCCGTTGTACCACCTGCTTTGCGTACGACTGAGCCTAAACGATCATTCCATTTCGTATCAAATGGTTCAAATGGCTCTGAGCACTATGCGACTTAACTTCTGAGGTCATCAGTCGCTTAGAACTACTTAAACCTAACTAACCTAAGGACATCACACACATCCATGCCCGAGGCAGGAGTCGAACCTGCGACCGTAGCGGTCGCTCGGTTCCAGACTGTAGCGCCTAGAAACGCACGGCCACTCCGGCCGGCCATTTCGAATCCCCACAAAATATACACTCAGGTATATCGGTGAGTTATCGGATTCCTGGTCCATACCCACCAATCGAATTAACCGAGCGCCACCACATTACAACGCTTTCATGACGTGGATGACAGACACCGAAATTAGACTGCATCTACGTCGTAAAGAAGATATTATTAATTTATTAACTTTCTTGCTCTTTGACTTTTGGTCTTTGACACAGATACTGCATTATAAAAACTCGCTTTTCATTTTTTTTCCTAGAAAAATCGGTGAAAAAAAAATGATTATAGATGAATATGTTTTCTTTGTGGCTGCTGTAAGGAGAGAACGGTTTAGGTACAGGATGAGCCGGCGGTCGGAGGTTTCAGCTTTTCCAGTTCTCAGAGAACGCCAGGCAAAGTCGGAGAAAACTGCTACAACTCGCGATGAAGACTCTCTCTCTCTCTCTCTCTCTCTCTTGGCCACAAAAATACTGACAGTCGCCGTAAGATGGAAAACACTGTGAGAATGATAAGGTTGAACAACAGTGTCAATATATCTTCTGACTAGCAAACTGGTCGCTTAGGGAACGTCTTGAACACACAAGCTGACGGCGAAATATTGCCCGTCGTTCGGACCGTGATAGTAGCAGATTCGCCCAGTATTGTTAATTCGCGAAGAAATCACTATGCACTGTGTTGCTAAACACGCTAATAGTTTTTCTGAAGGTCCGAGGATCCAATATCGAATAAATTCGGAAACGATATTTACTTTTTTCACAAATTCAGTGTTTACTCTTGGTAATCGCGATTACACGTTGACTTCTGCACTTCACATTACTTCTGTATGCAAACTTATCTTCCACAAAAAAAAACACAGTGTCCAATTAGCATTACTTATTTCCAACAATGACAAGAAAACATAGATTTTTCTTTTTTTTTAGCGAAGAGCGTTGTCGTCAGAGCAAAGAGCGTTGTAATATCAAATTTCTGTAGCGCATCATCGCTGGTACTCGCAGCCGGAATATTACAATCAAACACATTACGTACATCAATGAAATAAGTATGATAAACATAGAGACGCCCACTCAACTGTCCCTACAAGGCCATGAAATTGCAACAGCTCACAGTACGGTCGTATACTGCGTTCATGTTAGTCCCGATATATACAGTGCTAAAAAAAAAAAAAAAACGAAAAAAAACTACGGAAGCACGTGGAAGGGGGGGGGGGGGAGAAATTGAAACTGCATTCGTTGAGAGGCTACGCGACGTTATTTCGGTGATTACAAAATCAGGGCAAATTTGCAAACAATTTGGCAGTATGAGTCCAGTATGACAATGCGCCCTCTTTGGCCTGGTTTCATGAACTGCTTAGTTTGGAAGGGTGTCACAAAGCCATTGTATCCTCTCCTGAACCAGGCTGGCGCACAACAATTGTAACTAGTTTTTGATATCCTCGATGCTTGGCACAGGGTCGGAGCTGGCGTCTGAACAAGTCTTACACACGTTCTACAGCGGACAAATCTGGGGATCTTGTTGGCGACGGCCGGCAGGTGTGACCGAGCGGTTCTAGGCGCTTCAGTCCGGTACCGCGCCGCTGCTACGGTCGCAGGTTCGAATCCTGCCTCGGGCATGGATGTGTGTGATGTCCTTAGGTTAGTTAGGTCGTAGTTGTAAGTCTAGGGGACTGATGACCTCAGATGTTAAGTCCCATAGTGCTTAGAGCCATTTGTTGGACATGGGTATACCTCAATGTTACAGGTGCCATGGGACGGCCATTATCCTGCTGAAAAATGGCACCACTACACTGTCGCATGAGACGTAAGACATGAGGACAGAGGATGTGCGTTACGTACCGTTGTGCAGTCACAGTTCCGTCAATCATTACCAGAGGTGAATTCAGGCCATCTCGATGGTGCGGATGACACAGAACGTTGCCCGGAGTCCATTACTTGTTCTCGGACGGCAGGCACAGATGTGAAGGGGTTACGATATGGCGATCTTCGCTTGTGGTTGTCGACCGGAAGCACTGAGTATGCTTGCTCTCTCGTTTCCATGCAGTGCAACATCAGCGACTTTCACATCAGAACGCCGCCCACAAATCTGGTTATTACACAATTCGACCAGCGATACGAATGGAGACACACAGGGTGCCCCTTCCAAACTATGACAGGTGCTGATAACGTTGTCCGTGCCATCTCCATGTTGTTCACTAGCCTGTTAAAAACGACATTAACGCTCTCTGGTGGCCGTTCTGCGTGTCACAGAAAAGTGCAGACGTTTACACACCTGTCAGTGGTGCGCACGTGGACGAAGTTACACTGACAGCTGACCGTGACCGTGCATAACTGGAAGCACAGCAACTGATGACTTGAGATGTCACCAGGAGGTGAAAACTCGAATTATCATAGCGAAGGAGGCATTCAACAAATGGTTCAAATGGCTCTGAACACTATGGGACTTAACATCTATGGTCATCAGTCCCCTAGAACTAAGAACTACTTAAACCTAACCAACCTAAGGACATCACACAACACCCAGCCATCACGAGGCAGAGAAAATCCCTGACCCCGCCGGGAATCGAACCCGGGAACCCGGGCGTGGGAAGCGAGAACGCTACCGCACGACCACGAGATGCGGGCAGGCATTCAACAGAAAGAGGAGAGACTCTTATGTGGCAAATTAAATAAAGGACTAAGGAAAAGGCTTCGCAAATGTTTTGTCTGGAGTGTCGCACTATATGGGGCAGAAACATGGACGCTGAGACGAGAGGGTGAAAAAAATGTTAGAAGTATTTGCGTTGTGGATGTGGAGGAGTATCGAGAGAATAAGCTGGATGGAAAGAGTGAGTAATGAAAGAGTTTTTGAAAGAGTTGGTGAGAGAAGATGTCTGCTGAAGGTTGTAAGAGAAAGGAAAAAGAACTGGCTGGGACATTCATTGAGAAGAGAGTGCTTGCTAGCAGATGCTTTGGAAGGATTGGTTTGTGGGAGAAGACTGAGAGGAAGAAGGAGATACAAGATGATAGACGACATAAAGGGAAGAGGAAATTATGCAGACCTGAAGAGGATGGCAGAAGACCGGACAGCCTGGAGAACTACCATGTGAAAACCTGCCTTTTGGCAGAACACTGATGATGATGATGATGTGTCGTCACGGTGCTTCTCTGTTTCTGTCTGGCAGTATATATTGCAAACAGTGATGATGGCACTACAATACAGTCTTGAGTTAGTCCCGAAGTTACTTTAATATCTGTCCATTTCCTTCCGATTAGCAGGAAATAACGTATTTTTATTACACGTTCGTGCTTACAAGCTTAACTTCCTATAAACGTTACCGTAGTATTATAAAACACGGTTTCTAAACATTCTAGCAAAATCTCTGGCAGCATGAAGGAGAAGAGGCATAACAGATTTTAGTAAACGCGAGACGGGAACGAACCGCAAAGTATGAAAAACGGATGATGGTGCACACGTCTGCTGGAAACGGACGGAAACTAGGTGCTCTCTCCCAGCCCGTGTCCGCTTCACGGTTGTGTCGCAGTGACGTCACCCCGCAGAGGTGGGAGCCAGAGAGTGCGGAATGAACCCATACGGCGGCGAGAGTGGGGGCGCAGTGGCGGCTGGCTAATGTATTCCGCGTCGTGAGCGCGGAATTGGCGGCGCCGGCGCAATATGGGGCCGGCGGTCGTGATGCACGCAGCGGAATTGCGGGCTGACCCCGGGAGGCGGGTTAGGGTGGGGCGGCGCGGCGAAAGCAGCCGTCCGGGGGCGGCGTGCGATGGCGCGAACCCGCTACCACGTGCCGCCTCTCCCGCTGACGGTGCATCGGTTTCACACGGTGCGGCGACGGGCAAAGTACAGCACTGTGCACATTCACGGAAAAGAAAGATATACACACACACTGAGTGAAAAGGAATTCATTACACGACGAACACTCTGACAGAACACTAAGACACTGATGCTCAAGTATTTCCATGCCTGTAGAGTATACTGATCAACATTTCATTCTTATTCGAGCTTCTTTTCGGTCAGTTCAGTACAGAAAGAGCCGTTCCTACAAATTAAGATTTCTGTGAATACACAATGGCTTTTGGGGTGCCTAACGTTTCTGGCACCTTTCGGATTAAGGTCGCAACATAGCATGGCCATTGGACGTGCACGCCGCGCGGGATTAGCCGAGCGGTTTGGGGCGCTGCAGTCATGGACTGTGCGGATGGTCCCGGCGGAGGTTCGAGTCCTCCCTCGGGCGTGTGCGTGTGTGTGTGTGTGTGTGTGTGTGTGTGTGTGTGTGTGTTTGTCCTTAGGGTAATTTAGGTTAAGTAGTGTGTAAGCTCTGGGACTGATGACCTTAGCAGTTAAGTCCCATAAGATTTCACACACATTTGAACAGTTTTTGGACGTGCACTTGCACGTGCAGCTGCTTGTCCAATACCGGACTTCATGAAAGGTCAAATTATTGGCACGAGGGACGAGGGAGCACCGTAGCGACAGATCGCACAACCTGCAGTGCAGCGACTGCAGAACGAGTCGTGAGAAAATTGACTCTGGACTAGAGCGAGGCAGGACTGCATGACGTTCAGATAGGACTGTCGGACTGGCTCTGACGAGTGGACAGATGGCATACGAGAATGTCGCTAGGGCTGTCATAAGGTATCGACATATCGATATTTTCCAAAAATTATCGATATATGTATATATTGGCTATTTTTTCTTCCAATATATCGATATCAAAATGACAATATCGAATGCCGATATTTTTATTTTATATTTTTTCACAATTTTCGGTAAGTATTTGAAGTTGGTCTTTTGACATTGTAGAAGAACGTAATTTTACTTTCAGCGCGTGACGGATTTTTGCTACTTTTTGAGCTTACATCACGTCCAAACTTTCTCTTTGGCTGTGTGAAGCGAGTATATTTGGTACAAAAGAAGAAGTCCGACTGCATTGGGAGGGTGGGGGAGTGAATGGAATAACAAGATTTCAGGCGTGAAGAAATAGCACACCAGCTGCGTTGAAAAACAATCTTTAATTCTAGTAATACTGGCCGTTGTGGCCGGGCGGTTCTAGATGCTTCAGTCAGGAACCACGCGGCTGCTACGGTCGTAGGTTCGAATCCTGCCTCGGGCATGAATGTGCGTGATGTCCTTAGGTTAGTTAGGTTTAAGCAGTTCTAAGTCTGGTTGACTGATGACCTCAGATGTTAAGACTCATAGTGCTTCGAGCCATTTGAACCATTTGAACGCTACTAATGTACTATTTCTTCATATCGGCATTCTTCAACAACAGCTGCTGAAATTTGATGAACAAAAACCTAAATGACAAGATTGGCCTTTGCGGTGGGCGGAGACATGTAAGGTGAAATGCTACCAACAGAAACAGCAACGTGTAGGTTCACCACACAATCTTGCCACTACAACCGCTAGGTCGCTGGCATTGAAGGAAAAAAAAAAAAGAAAAAACGACGGACCCATCGGACACCTTTCATTGTGCCACGTACATGCAGTCACCATTGTTAGCAAAGTGGTTATCGCCAAGCGTGAACGTGCATCGTTTACCTTTCCATTCTTGCTCTAGGGGGGATAGGCAGGCTGCTAGCTTGTTGATGTTCAGAATATCTAATAATAAATCAATACTTAAATATACGCCTCTAAACCAGCTCTATCCTTACAATGTGCAGCCGATATTTTTACATGCAGGTACGTCGATATTTTTTCCGTCGACAAATATATTTACCGATATTTTATTTCGATATACTCAAAACCCATAATTACATTCTTTTAAATACTGATGTATTGGATTCCCTATATTTTTATAAATAACAACAGTCGTAAATGTCTCCACGAACCGTCGCAATATGTAACTAGAAGCAGTGTTGAGAACTCCAGTTACCCTTTCACAGATAACAGAGGTTCTCATGGTGAGTGCCAGAGACATTCTGGGGCGTTCAGCTATGAGTGTTGTATCTGTTTGTGGCGGTCAGATAGAGTCAATATTGCCGAAGGCTACCCGGTGAAACGACACACGCCGGCCGCAGTGGCCGAGCGGTTCTAGGCGCTTTAGTCTGGAACCGCGCGACCGCTACGATCGCAGGTTCGAATCATGCCCCGTGCATGGATGTGTGTGATGTCCTTAGGTTAGTTATGTTTAAGTAGTTCTAAGTTCTAGGGGACTGATGACCTCAGATGTTAAGTTCCATAGTGCTCAGAGCCATTTGAAACGTCATAGATGTTCAAATGTGTGTGAATTCCTAAGGGACCAAACTGCTGAGGTCATCGTCCCCTAGACGGATACACTACTTACGCTAACTTAAACTATCTTATGCTAAGGACAACACACACACCCATGCCCAAGGGAGGATTCGAACCTCCGGCGGGAGGGGCCGCGCAATCCGTAACATGGCGCCTCAAACCACGCGGCGTTAAACGTCACAGAAAGCAGCGATTCTCGAGAGCTATAGCTTTCCAGTTCTTGGAATCGTGGCATGAGGACCTGTTGGCCATGATAGCAGGGCCGACTCGGTAATTGCTGAATCAAGGCTGAACATTCGCAGCTGTGTGGCAGGGATGGTTTACCTTTCGCAACTCATCATGAGTAGAAAGTCAAATGGCGTATTCCAGCATCGTAATGCAAGACCCCCACACAGTAGTCGACAACAAATACCCTGAGGAATGTACGGAATCTTGACTGGACTAACCCGTCCCCTGATTCGTCACCCGTAGGACATATTGTGGATGTAGTGGGAACACTTACAGTTTCATAACAGCCTCCCGCCAGGAGTTTTCTTGATACGACATGCTTTTTAGACTTGGCCCATAAATGACTCAAAATGATGTTCTGAAGATGTTTTTTTCCATGCCACAAGACGCGCGAGAGTGTATTGGTGCCCGTGAGGACGACACCTCTTACTGATTTTTATAACGGACATCTCCACCAAGTTTGATACACATCGAACTGTTTCTTCGAAGTGTAACGCTTCACATTTGCGTGCATGTACGTTTTCTCCGCTGTCGTTGTGTACGCGCGTCCCTCTGCTTGTGTTTCGCCTCGTGCGTGGGTACGACTCTGTGATCTCGCCTGGTACCCAGGGAAGACCGACATGCAGCCGCAGCGGCCTGGCAGTGACTTCTGCTGCCGGCAGGGCGCCGTGCGTTTGTTTCGCCGCCCCGGGGTCGCTGCGGGGCGGCTGCTTTACGACTGCACTGTATAGTTCTGCAGTGCCGGCCGCTTCCGCCCGCTCGGAGAAACTCTGCATAAATCCCAACATTCCCTATCGGCCGACCGACGGGCACCTACATTCCAGCTGCGTGCGTGCAAGCTTTCTATATGACAGTTACTGCGGCTGTACTGTGTACCGAGAGACGTACACCATACTGTGCCTTTCATACAGGAGACATTCATCATGAACGATTGTGCTCTCTTTCACCTTTCTTGCGGGACAATAATTATAATTACTTGAAAACGGCCTTCTCGGAAAACTTATTTCGTCATCATGTTTAGATACTTATTATTATTTGCTATAGGTAGTTCATTTCATTTTGAAAATCATGTCTACACTATTGCCCATTAAAACTGCAATACCGGACAGAACAGAAAATAACAAAGTTTCACTTACTTGATATATTTGATAAAGTAGGGAGGAGATATGGTTAAATTCTTAAGTGATCTGGAAATACAGGGTGGTCCGTTGATCGTGACCGGGCCAAATATCTCACGAAATAAGCGTCAAACGAAAAAAAACTACAAAGAACGAAACTCGTCTAACTTGAAGGGGGATATCAGATGGCCCTACGGTTGGCCCGCTAGATGGCGCTGCCATAGGTCAAAGGGATATCAACTGCGTTTTTTTTAATAGGAACCCCTATTTTTTATTACGTATTCGTGTAGTACGTAAAGAAATATGAATGTTTTAGTTGGACCACTTTTTTCGCTTTGTGATAGCTGGCGCTGTAATAGTCACAAACGTATAAGTACGTGGTATCATGTAACATTCCTCCAGTGCGGACGCTATTTGCTTAGTGATACATTACCCGGGTTAAAATGGACCGTTTACCAATGAAAAGCTCGATATCGTGTTGATGCATGGCTATTGTGATCAAAATGCCCAACTCGCGTGTGCTATGTATGCTGCTCGGTATTCTGGACATCATCCAAGTGCCCGGACCGTTCGCCGGATGGTTACGTTATTTAAGGAAACAGGAAGTGTTCAGCCACATGTGAAACGCCAACCACGACCTGGAACAAATGATGATGCCCAACTGGGTGTTTAGCTGCTGTCGCGGCTAATCCGCACACCAGTAGCAGACAAATTGCGCGAGAATCGGGAATCTCAAAAATGTCGATGTTGAGAATGCTACAGCAACATCGAATGCATCCGTACCATAGTTCTATGCACCAGGAATTGGATGGCGGCGACTTTGAACGTCGTGTACAGTTCTGCCACTGGGCACAAGAGAAATTACGGGACGATGACAGATTTTTTGCACGCGTTCTATTTATCGACCAAGCGTCATTCACCAACAGCGGTAACGTAAACCGGCATAATATACACTGACAACGGAAAATCCACGATGGCTGCGACAAGTGGAACATCAGCGACCTTGGCGGGTTAATGTATGGTGCGGCATTATGGGAGGAAGGATAATTGTCCCCCATTTTATCGATGGCAATCTAAATGGTGCAATGTATGCTGGTTTCCTACGTAATGTTCTACGGATGTTACTACAAGATGTTTCACTGCATGACTGAATGGCGATGAACTTCCAACATGATGGATGTCCGGCACATAGCTCGCGTGCGGTTGAATAGCGGTAATGAATAGCATATTTCATGACAGGTGGATGGGTCGTCGAAGCACCATACCATGGCCCGCACGTTCACCGAATGTGACGTCCCCAGATTTCTTTCTGTGGGGAAAGTTGGAGGGTATTTGCTGTCGTGATCCACCGACAACGCCTGACAACATGCGTTAGCGCATTGTCAATGCATGTACGAACATTACGAAAGGCGAACTACTCGCTGTTGAGAGGAATGTCGTTACACGTATTGCCAAATGCATTCAGGTAGACGGACATCATTTTGAGCATTTATTGCATTAATGTGGTATTTACAGGTAATCACGCTGTAACAGCATGCGTTCTCAGGAATGATGAGTTCACAAAGGTACATGTATCACATTCGAACAATCGAAATAAAATGTTCAAACGTACCCACGTTCTGTATTTTAATTTAAAAGCTACCTGTTACCAACTGTTCGTCTTAAATTGTGCGCCATATGTTTGTGACTATTACAGTGCCATTTATCAGAAAGCGAAAAAAGTGGTCCAACTAAATCATTCACATTTCTTTACGTACTACACGAATATGTAATAAAAATGGAGGTTCGTACTTAAAAAAAAAACGCAATTGATATCCGTTTGACCTATGGCAGCGCCATCTAGCGGGCCAACCATAGAGCCAGCTGGTTTCCCCGTTCAAGCTAGACAAGTTTCGTTCTTTGTAGTTTTTTTCCTTTGGCGCTTATTTCGTGAGACATTTGGCCCGGTCACGGTCAATGGATCATCCTGTACACATAGGGTGACAATTATTGAACTATACGAATTAAATCGTCATAACTTCTGAACGGTTTGTGTTAGGACATTCAAAGTACACGGTTGGCCGCGGGGCATGATGGGAAATAGTTCACGTATGCATGGTTTGGTTTAGTGACGAAACCCACTTTCGTTTGTGTTCAAAAATGGCCCTGAGCACTATGGGACTTAACTTCTGAGGTCATCAGTCCCCTAGAACTTAGAACTACTTAAACGTAACTAACCTGAGGACATCACACACATCTATGCCCGAGGCAGGATTCCAACCTGTGAGCGTATCGGTCGCGCGGTTCCAGACTGAAACGCCTAGAACCGCTTGGCCACTCCGGTCGGCTTTCATTTTGGTGAAGTAGCACTTTGGGGACCGCATTCTGGCTGTGGCATGGGCCTCGATTGGCTGCCATATTCTCCGTATCTGAACACATGTAGGGCTATATTAAAGACAAGGTGTATAGCAATAACGCCGAAACCATTGCTGAGCCGAAACCAGCCATTCAGGAGGTCGTCGACAGCGTCGATGTTCCGACATTTCAGCGGGACATGCAGAATTTCGCTATTCGTCTGCGTTACATCATCGCCAATGATGGGAGGCATATCGAACATGTCATAACCTAAATCCGAATGTCTGTAGTGAGATTTACGTGTTAAATAAAGTGTGTGCATACTGTAGTTCGAGCCTAATTTATGTTTGTTCATGAAGTTCAATAATTGTCACCTTGGAAGTATGCAAATTTTACTAGACACAGACCTGCCACCTCTGGTAAAAACAGTGACTTTAATCCTGCTAGACATTGATGACAATTTCGGTTACGTCATTCCGTGCAGCTTTAAATGCTTGCTATTTCATTTATAGTAATGATTGGTGAGTGCTAGTATGGCATTGTTCAAAATGGTTCAAATGGCTCTGAGCACTATGGGACTTAACTGCTGAGGTCATTAGTCCCCTAGAACTCAGAACTACTTAAGCCTAACTAACCTAAGGACATCACACACATCCATGCCCGAGGCATAATTCGAACCTGCGACCGTAGCGGTCGCGCGGTTCCAGACTTTAGCGCCTAGAATCGCTCGGCCACTCCGGCTGGCCTATGGCATTGTCTCAGCAAGTCATGATCGGATGTTTTCTCTATCTGATAAATCTTAGAACTTGCTGCCCAGGGCAACAGTCGAACATCCTTTGTATCGCGGTTGGTCAGGACAGCATGGGCAGCATTTTGCGTTGCGTTGCTGAACGACAACGCCACGGAGACCCCGAATATTGGGCAGAGCTACCTACTTCAATCTCTCGCTTCAGTAAAGACAGTCAATTTTGCGAGCCAGAGGGGATGGTATTGTGTCCCCAGTGACACACCGTACCATCTCACTAGATTCTGTGTCCTTTTGACGATACGGAATGCGTTCTCGTCGGAGCTTCCACAGATGGATACGTCCATCGTGGTGTTGTAAGCAGAACCAGGACTCCTCTGGAACTATGACGTGGTGCCACTCCCATGTCCAGTGCTGCCGTTGGGAACCGAAGGTCGGCGCGCCTCTTTCATCTCCTGCATCACAGGAAGTCAGAAGAATGGTCGTTGTACTAACAGTCCGCGGTGTACCAGAGGCCTTCGCATTGTCCGTGTTGCAAGCAAGTCATTATCTGACTAAAGGTGCGTGACGTGGTTGTAAGATCCTGCACAACCCAAGGAACAATGTGTGTGTACTCTCGGGAGCTAGTCGCGTGGAGAACGCGGATACCTTGTTTGGTGTTGAGTATGGTCATCTTGAATCCGTCGGCTTCATATCGGCATGACAGCCGAGGGACCCTGGCTGCTGCGAAGAACACTATCGTGCGACGACAAACAGTAGTCTCCTGTTGGTGACGGTGATGCCAGCGTGGAATTCGGACATGTGATGGCAGCTGTTTCTGCTTGTGGTGTACCCGTTCATACTCAGGACACTCTCCAAGTGTTGTATTCCGCGTCTGAGGTCCTGTGGCTCACTTATTCGTCTTGCCCGCGTCACGAGCGTCTTAATCGAGACTTGACAAGAACGGATGAGGAACTTTCGGACATTTTCTATCAATTAAGTAGCAGCATGCGTCTAGACGACTCGGATAAGATCGACAGTATCACCCACAGGAACACGCAGAACGAACTCCAGCCCTGCACTGAGCGACAGAAGAAAAAGTTTGCAAGATGCCGGAAGCAGACTGATGATGTGATTCCCGACATGTCATGTCACGCTCAGTGGCCAACCTCACTGAACGACAACTGACCGAAGAGGAAGTGTTCGTCCTTCAAAAGGGAGAGAATTTCGCTATCATCCCGAGAACTGTACCCATGGAGAACATCATTGCTAATACCGAAGAGTCCATTCGGACCCTCCCTTGTGAAAGAGCAGAGGAAATACGCACTGAAACAACTAGGATACTGCGCCTAGCAAAACCACTTGCTTACAACCTGGAGAAAGAAGAGGTACAAGCCATTAAGTACCTTAACGCCGACAATAGTATATTGGTACTGCCTGCCGATAAGGGAAATGCGACCGTCGTAATGAAGACCGAAGATTATGAGCAGAAGATCTGAGACCTATTAGATCCGACGACTACAGAAACTAAGCGCAGGTCCGATGCAGCGAATCACGCGGAATACGAATCGGTTAATCAAGACGTCTTCTCTGCCGGCGGACATACAGAGGAAACTCCGCAACACAGAAGCCCTATGATCCATAAGAATAACGTTCCACTAAGATCGAATGTTAACGCTCCTGGCTCACCTACGTATAAACAGGCAAAACACTTGCCCTCTCTGCTCCAGCCGCACGTGGGGAAGACTGACACATACGTTAAGGACTTAGGACATTTCATTGAGAACCTGAAGAAACTGAAACTTGAACCAAACGACATGCTGGTCAGCTTTGATGTTGTTTCTTTGAGTACAAAAGTGGTCCCGCAAGACATCACAAAGCTGTTCCATCCGTGTCTCACCACTATCTATTTCACGTGGAATGACAACTTCTACGAACAGGTGGAAGACGTCGCCGTGGGTAGTCCTCCTAGCCCAGTGGTGGCCAACTTCTTCGTGGAACATTTCGAAACACAGACAATTGACTTTGCATCTTGTAAACCTAAAGTGTGGTACAGATACGTCGATGATACTTTCATTGTGTGGAGGCATGGTGAAGAACATCTCGGTGACCTCCTAAGACACTTGAACAGTCTCCACAACATAAAATTTACAGGGTGTTTCAAAAATGACCGGTATATTTGAAACGGCAATAAAAACTAAACGAGCAGCGATAGAAATACACCATTTGTTGCAATATGCTTGGGACAACAGTACATTTTCAGGCGGACAAACTTTCGAAATTACAGTAGTTACAATTTTCAACAACAGATGGCGCTGCAAGTGATGTGAAAGATATAGAAGACAACGCAGTCTGTGGGTGCGCCATTCTGTACGTCGTCTTTCTGCTGTAAGCGTGTGCTGTTCACAACATGCAAGTGTGCTGTAGACAACATGGTTTATTCCTTAGAACAGAGGATTTTTCTAGTGTTGGAATTCCACCGCCTAGAACACAGTGTTGTTGCAACAAGATGAAGTTTTCAACGGAGGTTTAATGTAACCAAAGGACCGAAAAGCGATACAATAAAGGATCTGTTTGAAAAATTTCAACGGACTGGGAACGTGACGGATGAACGTGCTGGAAAGGTAGGGCGACCGCGTACGGTAACCACAGAGGGCAACGCGCAGCTAGTGCAGCAGGTGATCCAACAGCGGCCTCGGGTTTCCGTTCGCCGTGTTGCAGCTGTGGTCCGAATGACGCAAACGTCCACGTATCGTCTCGTGCCCCAGAGTTTACACCTCTATCCATACAAAATTCAAACGCGGCAACCCCTCAGCGCCGCTACCATTGCTGCACGAGAGACATTCGCTAACGATATAGTGCACAGGATTGATGACGGCGATATGCATGTGGGCAGCATTTGGTTTACTGACGAAGCTTATTTTTACCTGGACGGCTTCGTCAATAAACAGAACTGGCGCATATGGGGAACCGAAAAGCCCCATGTTGCAGTCCCATCGTCCCTGCATCCTCAAAAAGTACTGGTCTGGACCGCCATTTCTTCCAAAGGAATCATTGGCCCATTTTTCAGATTCGAAACGATTACTGTATCACGCTATCTGGACATTCTTCGTGAATTTGTGGCGGTACAAACTGCCTTAGACGACACTGCGAACATCTCGTGGTTTATGCAAGATGGTGCCCGGCCACATCGCACGGCCGACGTCTTTAATTTCCTGAATGAATATTTCGATGATCGTGTGATTGCTTTGGGCTATCCGAAACATACAGGAGGCGGCGTGGATTGGCCTCCCTATTCGCCAGACATGAACCCCTGTGACTTCTTTCTGTGGGGACACTTGAAAGACCAGGTGTACCGCCAGAATCCAGAAACAATTGAACAGCTGAAGCAGTACATCTCATCTGCATGTGAAGCCATTCCGCCAGACACGTTGTCAAAGGTTTCGGGTAATTTCATTCAGAGACTACGCCATATTATTGCTACGCATGGTGGATACGTGGAAAATATCGTACTATAGAGTTTCCCAGACCGCAGCGCCATCTGTTGTTGAAAATTGTAACTACTGTAATTTCGAAAGTTTGTTTGCCTGAAAATGTACTGTTGTCCCAAGCATAATGCAACAAACGGTGTATTTCTATGGCTGCTCGTTTAGTTTTTATTGCCGTTTCAAATATACCTGTCATTTTTGAAACACCCTGTACTATGGAAGTAGAGGACAAAAAACTACCATTTCTAGATGTGCTGGTCACAAGCAATGGTGAAAACCTGGCACACAGCGTGTATCGAAAACCGACACACACGTACCGATACCTGCACAAACTATCAAATCACCACCTGAGCCAACAAAGAAGCATGATTAAGATACTTGTAACGAAAAAGTGAGCCACAGCGCCTCAGACGCGAGATGCAAGACGTGGAGAGTGTTCTGAGGAGCAACGGGTACTCCGCAAGTGATATTAGAATCATAACACAGCCAAACACTCGGTGAAGTGAGAATCAGAAAAAGAAATGTTGGGTATGGCGTTTCTGCCATACATTCCCAGAGTGACGGACAGGATCGGTATATACACTCCTGGAAATGGAAAAAAGAACACATTGACACCGGTGTGTCAGACCCACCATACTTGCTCCGGACACTGCGAGAGGGCTGTACAAGCAATGATCACACGCACGGCACAGCGGACACACCAGGAACCGCGGTGTTGGCCGTCGAATGTAGCTAGCTGCGCAGCATTTGTGCACCGCCGCCGTCAGTGTCAGCCAGTTTGCCGTGGCATACGGAGCTCCATCGCAGTCTTTAACACTGGTAGCATGCCGCGACAGCGTGGACGTGAACCGTATGTGCAGTTGACGGACTTTGAGCGAGGGCGTATAGTGGGCATGCGGGAGACCGGGTGGACGTACCGCCGAATTGCTCAACACGTGGGGCGTGAGGTCTCCACAGTACATCGATGTTGTCGCCAGTGGTCGGCGGAAGGTGCACGTGCCCGTCGACCTGGGACCGGACCGCAGCGACGCACGGATGCACGCCAAGACCGTAGGATCCTACGCAGTGCCGTAGGGGACCGCACCGCCACTTCCCAGCAAATTAGGGACACTGTTGCTCCTGGGGTATCGGCGAGGACCATTCGCAACCGTCTCCATGAAGGTGGGCTACGGTCCCGCACACCGTTAGGCCGTCTTCCGCTCACGCCCCAACATCGTGCAGCCCGCCTCCAGTGGTGTCGCGACAGGCGTGAATGGAGGGACGAATGGAGACGTGTCGTCTTCAGCGATGAGAGTCGCTTCTGCCTTGGTGCCAATGATGGTCGTATGCGTGTTTGGCGCCGTGCAGGTGAGCGCCACAATCAGGACTGCATACGACCGAGGCACACAGGGCCAACACCCGGCATCATGGTGTGGCGAGCGATCTCCTACACTGGCCGTACACCACTGGTGATCGTCGAGGGGACACTGAATAGTGCACGGTACATCCAAACCGTCATCGAACCCATCGTTCTACCATTCCTAGACCGGCAAGGGAACTTGCTGTTCCAACAGGACAATGCACGTCCGCATGTATCCCGTGCCACCCAACGTGCTCTAGAAGGTGTAAGTCAACTACCCTGGCCAGCAAGATCTCCGGATCTGTCCCCCATTGAGCATGTTTGGGACTGGATGAAGCGTCGTCTCACGCGGTCTGCACGTCCAGCACGAACGCTGGTCCAACTGAGGCGCCAGGTGGAAATGGCATGGCAAGCCGTTCCACAGGACTACATCCAGCATCTCTACGATCGTCTCCATGGGAGAATAGCAGCCTGCATTGCTGCGAAAGGTGGATATACACTGTACTAGTGCCGACATTGTGCATGCTCTGTTGCCTGTGTCTATGTGCCTGTGGTTCTGTCAGTGTGATCATGTGATGTATCTGACCCCAGGAATGTGTCAATAAAGTTTCCCCTTCCTGGGACAATGAATTCACGGTGTTCTTATTTCAATTTCCAGGAGTGTATATTGCGCAAACATGGCGTAAGTACAAACTGACAAAGAAAATCAAAGAGTGTCTCAAATGGTCATTCTGAAAAACAGGACGCGCTTCCTCCAAAAAGTTGTAAGCTGATGTGTGTTTGTATCCTTGTTCGGCTGACCTGTTACTATGCTAGTACTATCCCTATCAAGGCGACGCTAGCATATCTGACATAAACAAAAGAAACTCCCACTTGCTCACTATCGGTGTATGCACCGTTCGTTAACGAGTGTGTGGCGCACTTGAACCGCACAGCTTTCGCTTTTGGCTGGCCGCTCCCACCGCATTCGCCGAGCGCCACCGGCCCCTGACCTGCCGGCTATCGCGGTATCGGGACGCGGCTGCTGGCGCTGCCCCCGCAGCTAATGCCCTAATTGGTCACGCAGCGACGATCACACGTTAACGCGACGGGCTGCTACCCTCTCTTATCCGATGGAGGCTGTGATTGAGAACAGATTGTCCCCCAGATTAGTGGGACCTTCACCCTGGTGAATCGCTAAACGACTCCCTCCGCTCGCTTTTTTTGGTTTGTCGGTCGTGTTCCTCACCCTGTGGTCTCCAGGAACATGTACAGGTTGCGGAGTGGAGGTGTCTGGAAGCGCACCTGTATTTACACAACAGGTTATCAACATCTGAAACCCCCGTTGGCGTGAGCACTTATTCCTCTGGAAGCAATTGAAGGATTGGTCTGAAACTTATGTAATCTCTAGGTTCATCTTCTTTTTAATATCCTTGAAGACGAATCGTTAACTGCAATTGGTAATTCGATCTTATTACTTTTTCATTTGTACTTACGTCGGGTTGTGAAAGATTTCTTTCCTTAAAAGAAAAAAAAGAAACAAAAAGAAGAAGTTTCTTTCTGGAAATAACTCATGTAACGTAACACTACCTTTTTGCTTTTTTTTCCCTTGCGTTAAGGCATTCTGGGCGCGACGTTGAAATTTTAATTCTTAATCCTTTGTTGTTCTTCCCTTTTATTCCAGCATTCTTTCATTGTTTCACCTTTTCTTTTTCCTTTCATCAGACCGCCTTGTGCTCGTTACTTTTCCCTCCGGGTTTAAAATTTTTTCCATAAAAATCTGTCTTTCCAGTACTTCTTCTCTTACGTTTCTTCTTTCCAAGTTTTTCCTAACGGCCTCAATCCAGGTAGTTATTAATTTATTCTCGCTAAGATATTTGAAGAGCTACTTGTCATCCACTCTGTAAATATGTCCAAAAAATTGTAACCTCATCTTCCTCATTGGTTTTGCTATATTTTCAATGTACTCAGAATTTCGTCGCTATTTCATGATTTTCAAAATCCTGTGTTTTTCTGAGGACATAATAGTTTCCATATAAGTCTTCTTTTTATTATTTATAATTCATTAAGCTTATAATCCTGATTTCACTACTCCACTGTAATGCTTTAAGTTTGTTAGATAAGCAGTTGTGATAGGTATTTTTATTTATTTGTTTTGTTTTTGAGCTTAACTGAATATTACATCTTATCTAGATGCAAACACACTCATGTTCAGAAAAAATAGACCACCCTGAACGTTTAGAGATAGGAGATTCATATTCACAGGACATGTAAATCAGTATGTTCTGTGGAAATTATTAGCATTTGAACCATGTCGGCCCGCGGGTTCAAGGTCAAGATAGATATCGTGGCGCAACACCACCGACAGGTAAAATGTGCCTGCGGCTGTCGTTATCTTTATAAACCGAAGGTAATGGATGAGTGTGACATTAGCAGACGTGCAGGATGCCTCACTGACGTATGCGTGAACGATGCCGTCAAGTCAGTGAGTTTGAAAGGCGGCGTATTTTTGGAACGAGAGAATGTGATGCATCCGTACAGGAAAGTACTGCTCGTGTGGGACGAAGTGTTTCCGTAGTGCAACGGGTGTGTACAGAATGGTTCACGGAAGGCTGTAGAACGCGACGAGTTGGGCCAGGTCGCACCACCCAGACCAACCCCCCGGGAAGATTGACTCTTCATCCGAACTGCATTGCAGGACAGATCTGCGTCCTCCTCGGCTGTGGCGCAACAGTATAAGAGTTTAATACGTCGTACACCATCAGGGGTGACAGTCTGTCGCCGTTTATTACGGCATGTGTTACGTGCGCGTCGTCCACTTCTCCCCCAGCCTTTGACAAACGTGCAAGAATATACTACATGCCAATGGTCTATGGAACGACGTCATGGGGACAGGAATGGCATCAGATAGTGTTTTCGGACAGATACAGGTTCTGTTTGTTTGAAAATGGTGGCTGCATTCGCACAAGACATACAGCACCAACTCAAGGCTTTATGGTGTGGGGTGCTATTGGGTACAAACACAAAAGACAGCTGATGCTTGTCCAGGGCACTGTGACCAGTGTGACGTATGTGAATGACATCCTGTGACCCATAGCCATACCCTTTCCTCACAGAACCCCAGACGCCATTTTTAAGCAAGACAATGCACGACCACATGTTGCTGAACGAACACGAGCCTTCTTGGCATCACAAGATGCCAGCATTTGCCCTGGTCTGCCAGATCAGCAGTCCTGTCGCCAGTCGAATATGTGTGGGGTATGGTGAAATGGTGGGTGCAGCTCTACGTCCCAATGCCAGCCACCACAGGTGAACCTGGAACCAGGTGAATGCAGCACGGATGGGAATACCACCAGACGCCATTCGCGCTTTACATGCGTCGATGCCGTCACGCATGGAACAAGTTACCAGGGTCCATGGTGGACCCTGTGGCTAGTAGGCAACAGGGCACATACTGAACCGAGAAGACCGAAATGAGAATCATTTCTGCAGAACATGCTAATGTACATGCCCTGTGAATATGAACGTCCTATCTCCAGTCATTCAAGCTGTTCTGTCTTTTTCTGAACGTGAGTGTTGTTAAAGAGCTTCCAGAATCGAACTCATGATGCAGGGGAGTGTACGGCGCAACGGAAGGTTTGACAGGTTCGTATATTGCCCACTTGTTCTATACTGGAACCAGACTTCAAGATGCGATCTTTCAAGAAGCAAGGAGGTGGATCAGTGATTACACTGGTACTCTTCTTGAAAGAGATTTAAATCTTCTTGAGTACATCCTGACTTAAAAATTTTCCTTTGTTCCGCTAATCTTCCAACCCAATGCTGCGAGCGTTCATTACACGGAACTCGGCCGCTGCTTCCCTGTTACTTCTTAAAGTAAGCTGGACTTCAGTCTCAGCTGACCTTGATACGGAGGAGACTTTACTTTCCAATTCCTCTGCAACAGAGCTTTAAATTACGAAGAAGTTCAGAGTGTATCGTAACGCAATGTGTTCAAGTTATTTCTTAGAGAGACAGCCGAGCTAAATCCGGATCAGGTTCGTACATGTAAAAAAGAGATTGGTTTTAAAAGAGTATGCATTCTCCTTAACTAGAATACTCCAAGACCTACAGTTCTGTCCATTACATGGTCTTTATTCCAGGTCGATCGTTTTTAAATGATACTTAAAACACATTGTTTACTTTATTCACGATGGGTATATTTCAGCTATATTGATGTTATACATCTGACAAGGGGACCCTGAATAATGCAAATCACGGATTTTGATGCTCTTGAAATATGTTGTAGAGGCACTTACCCTCAGTACCTGGCTATCCGATTTCTTTTAGCGACGGGCCTTGGTTTTTGAGAAAATCGATTTTGAAGTTCATTACGCGCTTTGTATACCCGTAACATTACATATATTCCGGGCAAGCCGGTGTAGCGCAGCGGTAAAGTTTCACGGCTACCGCGCTGGAGGTACCGTGTTTGAATCCTGCTCGTGTACTTTTTTTTCCAAAATCGACCGAATTTTTCAATTTTATTTCAAAGAATATCAACGAACAGTGTAAGGTGTGCGAAATTGTGAAGATATATTCAATTGTTAATTTTTTCAAATATTCGTTCTGTTTGTGGTTCGCAGTTGGAGTGCCAAATGTTCGTACAACGGTCGCTTCTTGTATTACCTGAAATCGATCTCCGCTCATTATCGTCCCCTCTCCGGTGAATACCGTTAGCCGTAACAGGAACCCCAGCTCCTAGGCCAATCAGGATGCGAGTTGCATTCCTTTACGTTCGCATCTAACTACAGCGTCAGTTTCTCGCAAAGCTTCTCTAGTGCCGTGTGTTAGAAAAAATCTTTGAAATGGAAGAACCAAGTGTTTCTGCAGTAGTGCAGCCAGAAGAAGATCCAGAAGTAGAGGAATTGAACGAAGAATCAAAAGGCGAAATCACAAATGCCTTTAAATACACCGAAAATCTACTCCACGATTTGAATCTCGTAACGATTACACCGCCTCGCGTGATCTCTGCCAATTCCGTTGCAATTGGCGATGAGATATGTATCGCAATACAGGATCTCTTGGCCGAAAGACAGAGATGAATTGGGAGAATATGATGCGAATCATAAACGGAATGAAAATTTGAAAAAATTAATTACTGAAATATCTTTATAATACTGCACACCTTACACTGTTTGTTGATATTCTTTGAAATAAAATTGAAAAATTCGATCGATTTTATAAAAAAAAAAGTACATGAGTAGGATTCAAACACAGTACCTCCAGCGCAGTAGCCGTGAACCTTTACCGCTACGCTACGCTGACTTGCTCGGAATATATGTAATGTAACACATATACAAATCGCGCAATGAACTTCAAAATCAATTTTCTCAAAAACCAAGGCCCGTCACTAAAAAACCGGATAGCCAGGTACCCAGGGTAAGCGCCACTACAACATATTTGAAGCGCATCAAAATCCGTGATTTGCAGTATGGAGGGTCCCTTTGTGAGACTGTTGATAATACCTGCAACAATGATTTGACAAAACTTTGTATTGCCCTAGCTAATTACAGTCTGGAGATTGTCATTACGTGGTTACATTACTTTGGTTACGTGGCTCTTCCCTGTCATTTTGAGTATTGACGACAACTCTGACGAACCGAATGCGGAACATAATCACATGCGGAATAAGCATAGAAATCACTCTCCTGTGCCACTTGTTTCCAAGCTGTGTGCTCTGTGTCGTTACTATAGTGGTTTGTAGGTAGGAAGGCGGGCGCCCGATGCCTTCTGCGTGGAAGAAGACGGAGGATTCCTTGCAGGGTCGCCAGTCCGCTTTCTGTGTCTCTGTCCCACACCACACGCTCGACACATCTCCAAGCCTCGCACTGGCAATGATGGTGTAAGCGCCACACTGGACAGTTGTTTATGCTTCTGGTTCTCCCTAGAACGATGCATATGCTCGGCAAATTATAATATCGTTATGGTTGCGACATTGCCACCTTTGTGTACATACTTCCGTTTGTTGAAATTTCTGGGTGTGTGAGCTGTACTTTATGTGTATAAATATACTTAAAAAAAAGTGCATCATACAATCTTCGCTGCTGCATTATCACAGGCCCTCAGCACTGGAATGGAATGACGCGGTTTATTCAACGACACCACCACCATCACAAGGAAATTTCATGTTTGGGAAAAAGCAAATGTAAAATGTATCGTAACGTGAACTAGCTGTCTGAAGATGGACCTTTCAGTTCGAAACTGGTAACGGTGCTATTTAAATAAATAAATGGCATTGTAGAAAGTGGCTGGTTGCTATTTTCTTCTCTGTGACAGTCAAACTGTATAACAAAAACCTATTCCACATGATAGTTTAAAACTTGTTGACGAAACAATTGTAGATTCCCACGTAGCAGACCCAACAAGTAAGTCAAAACGAAAAGTTTGAGGGAACATACTAGAATATACGGGGTTATTCATGAATAAACCGAGGATGGAACAGGCAGCCAACTTTCGACTAAGAACATTACATATACTAACTGCCTAGCCCGATCTCTAAACAGGATAGGACTCCTTCCCAGAAATGAATGTCCTGTCTGTAAAACCGCTGTTATGCGTTCAGACCATCTACTGATATACTCAGATTTGAATGCAGAAGCATGTCAGAAAGTCAGTTTCTGTAAATTATACAGCGATATAATCAGGAAAATTATAACAAATCGCCAGAAAGTGTGTGTTATTGCTTTTCTGTTACTTACGTTTTATTATTATTATTATTATTATTATTATTATCGTCCGCCCCCGGTAGCTGACTGCTCAGCGCGACAGAATGTGAATGCTAAGGGCTCGGGTTCGATTCACGGCTAGATCGGAGATGTTGTTGTCCTAATCATCATCATTTCATCCCCATCGACGTGCAAGTCGCCGAAGTGGCGTCAAATCGAAAGACGTGCAGCCGGCGAACGGTATACCCGACGGGAGACCCTAGTCACACGACACTTACATTTTTATTATTATTTTCAAAATGTTTATGTGTGGAGGTATTAATACTTTCGCGTTGATATCCAGTGAGATGTGAAAATATGTATTGCGGGATGATTTTCTAATGTAGCCATATGTAACAACAACACTTTTTGCCTTAATTGACGGCGTCGTTTGTGACGGTGTTGCAGGTAAATCCTGAGGAGCCGCCCATCCCTCCGGACCCTGAACTCTGGCAGCGGAGGGACGAGTTTTTCGGCTGTGAGGACCAAGCTGCCGCAGCACCTCCGACGGTGCCGACACAGCCCCAGGTGCAGAGCAGGCAGAAACAGGACCAGCAACAGAGCAAGAAGCAGGAGAAGCAAAAGCGCAAGCAAGAGCAGCAGCAGCAGCAGAAAGCTAAGGAAGAACAGCAGCAGCAGCAGGAAGAGCAGCCGGTGGTGGAGAGACGCAAGTCCGGCGGGCGAGCCAAGCGGGTGCGCAGCTACCTGAAGAAGTGCCGGCGGGCCGCCTCCGGAGGCTCGTCGTCTTCGCAGGGCGCGGAGGAGCCGGCCAGGACCTCCTCCTGGTACGTGGAGCACTACCACGTGGCGGAGCAGAGCCAGGAGCACGTGTGCGAGGAACACGTCTGCGAACTGCCACTCGACAGGGTCGAAGTGCTGCGGGCACGCGACCTCTACGATGACTCCGCCGACGCGTCCGACGGCGCCGCGTCCGCCGAAGACGGGGAGCTGGCGGCGCCCGACGCCGCCCGGGAGGTGGCGCCGCGGGACGACGCGGAGGTGGTGCGCGGCGAGCGGCGGGCGTCGTCCGGCGGCGGCGGGAGACGGCCGGCCGAGGAGGGCCGCCCGCCCGACAGCGTCGAGCTGAGGCCGGGCCGGGGCGGGCCCGGAGACGTGCTGGACTCCAGGAACGAGGGCGGCACGGAACGCGGCGCGGCCGCCGCCGAGGAAATTCCCGAGGATCGGACGAGTGCAGGAGGCAGGTGCACTGCGGACAAGTCGGTGAGCGCGAATCTGGACGCAGAAAGTGCCGGAACGGAGGACCGCGACAGGTGCGAGCAGAGCGCGGCCGCGTGCGACGGCGACGCCGCGCTGCCGGCGTCGGACGGCGAGGCCGTCGAGTGGCATGACGCCCGGTCCGAGACGCCGGAGCCCGCCGCTGCCCCCGGCGCCGCCGCCATTGAGACTCCCATCGCGCTGCCCGAGGTACGCCGCGCGTCTTACTGCCGTATCTCGCCACACTGCGCTTTCTACCTGCCAACAGCTCCTGTTGAAACCTTCCCGTCTCCTCTATACAGGTTGTTACAAAAAGGTACGGCCAAACTTTCAGGAAACACTCCTCACACGCAAATAAAGAAAAGATGTTATGTGGACATGTGTCCGGAAACACTTAATTTCCATGTTAGAGCTCATTTTAGTTTCGTCACTATGTACTGTACTTCCTCGATTCACCGCCAGTTGGCCCAATTGAAGGAAGGTAATGTTGACTTCGGTGCTTGTGTTGACATGCGACTCATTGCTCTACAGTACTAGTAGCATCAAGCACATCAGTACGTAGCATCAACAGGTTAGTGTTCATCACGAACGTGGTTTTGCAGTCAGTGCAATGTTTACAAATGCGGAGATGGCAGATGCCCATTTGATGTATGGATTAGCACGGGGCAATAGCCGCGGCGCCGTACGTTTGTATCGAGGCAGATTTCCAGAACGAAGGTGTCCCGACAGGAAGACGTTCGAAGCAATTGATCGGCGTCTTTGGGGGCACGGAACATTCCAGCCTACGACTCGCGACTGGGGAAGACCCAGAACGACGAGGACACCTGCAATGGACGAGGCAATTCTTCGTCCAGTTGACGATAACCCTAATGTCAGCGTCAGAGAAGTTGCTGCTGTACAAGGTAGCGTTGACAACGTCACTGTATGGAGAGTGCTACGGGAGAACCAGTTGTTTCCGTACCATGTACAGCGTGTGCAGGCACTATCAGCAGCTGATTGGCCTCCACGGTTACACTTCTGCGAATGGTTCATCCAACAATCTGTCAATCCTCATTTCAGTGCAGATGTTCTCTTTACGGATGAGGCTTCATTCCAGCGTGATCAAATTGTAAATTTCCACAATCAACATATGTGGGCTGACGAGAATCCGCACGCAATTGTGCAATCACGTCATCAACACAGATTTTCTGTGAACGTTTGGGCAGGCATTGTTGGTGATGTCTTGATTGGGCCCCATGTTCTTCCACCTACGCTCAATGGAGCACGTCATCATGATTTCATACGGGATACTCTACCTGTGCTGCTAGAACATGTACCTTTACAAATACGACACAACATGTGGTTCATGCACGATGGAGCTCTTGCACATTTCAGTCGAAGTGTTCGTACGCTTCTCAACAACAGACTCGGTGACCGATGGATTGGTAGAGGCGGACCAATCCCATGGCTTCCACGCTCTTCTGACCTCAACCCTCTTGACTTTCATTTATGGGGGCATTTGAAAGCTCTTGTCTACGCAGCCCCGGTACCAAATGTAGAGACTCTTCGTGCTCATATTGTGGACGGCTGTCATGCAATACGCCATTCTCCAGGGCTGCATCAGCGATTCCATGCGACGGAGGGTGGATGCATGTATCCTCGGTAACGGAGGACATTTTGAACATTTCCTGTAACAAAGTGTTTGAAGTCACGCTGGTACGTTCTCTTGCTGTGTGTTTCCATTCCATGATTAATGTGATTTGAAGAGAAGTAACAAAATGAGCTCTAACATGGAAAGTAAGCGTTTCTGGACACATGCCCACATAACATATTTTCTTTCTTTGTGTGTGAAGAATGTTTCCTGAAAGTTTGGCCGTACCTTTTTGTAACACCCTGTATATCTCATTTGTTTTTTACGAAACCTTCCCTTCTACAATATCCTATGAAACCTTCCCTTCGGATTTCTATCTCTTGCTTAATAATAACAAACGAAATCTTCCCTTTGAAATTTATTCTCTTTCTCATTCTTCGCACACAAATTTAATTGCTGCTTATTAGAAGTGATTTTCTTATTATTTCGACGAAACATAGAATGTGCCGTCGTCGTGGCCCTCAGTCGTTACCTGCAATAACCCAAAACTGTTCCTTACCTTTTTTAGTGTTGCTGGATCGCCATCTGACTGCTACATCGAACTGCGACATGAATATACTTACTCTATTTTACTATACTCTATTAGCTGCTGGTGGGCTGTCATAATAAGTGGCTGTATTTATTACCAAAGCTGACGTTATTCTTTAATAGCAAAGCTGACGTTATTCTTTCATTAATTTGACTGGCGTTACGTAATTCATAGTTAAACTTTTTCTTGACAACAATAAAATTTGGCAAAGTTTTACGTTGATGGTTTTTGAGATGGATTGTAACCAGTAATGCAATATTGCTGGCAAAAATTAATTATATTCTCAATGAAATGATTTTACAAACGTTCAAATGGGACTTACTTTTTACAATAATCTTCTAACAAGCAATGCGCAAACATATCTTCAGTAGTCTTGAGTTTCTCAAAAAATTAATTCAATAATATTAGTTCCTTTTATGATAATAGTTAGCTGATGTCTCTGTACATCCGTTTATAATCTCTTGTAAATCATAGCTATTGGCTGTCAGGCACATCCCCTCCTCTCAACCTCTCGCTTCAGACCTGCTACCGACTCGCTTCACATCTCGCGCGCTACTGACTTCCTACGAACGCTGAAGTGCGATCTCTCCCGCCAACAATGCTTTCTGGGGCAGACAATCCCTGCTACCATTACAAAATGTATCAATGCGCGGTCTTTCCCGCTCTTTTCTTGAAATGTATCCGTACGCGGTCTCTCCCGCCCTTTTTAAAATTATATCAATGTGTGCGGCCTCTCCTGACGACAATACTTTGGTGCAGACATTCCCTGCTACCACAATTATTTCCAACATGACAAATATTAATTATTCCTACTTAATCCTATTAATAAAATATAAACATCTTTCATAAACTATGGTTTGACAATAGAAATATACACGTCTTACACGGTAATCACCGTGTTTCCAATATACACGGTGTCTACACCGAAATTCCCTATTTTAAATGTGTTCCATATACAAAACTAAATGAAGCAACTTTATTTTTTTCAAAAACGTTCAAATGTGTATGAATTCCTAAGGGACCAAACTGCTGAGGTCATCGGTCCTTTCACTTACGTACTACTTAATCTAACTTATGATAAGAACAACGCACACACACACACACACACAGACACACACACACACACACCAATGCCCGAGGGAGGACTCGAATCTCCGGCGGGAGGGGCCGCGCAGTCCGTGACATGACGCCTCAAACCGCGCGGCCAATCCGCGCGGCTTTTTTCTCAAAAATAAGTTGTATGTGAAGATACGTTTTGAAAAAAAAAAAAAATACTTGCACTTCCACATGAGCCCCCGCGGTGACACGAAGAATGTCGAATATGTTTTCAATTTCCATCCATGTCGGAAGGAATGGTGTCAATGACTTCCTCATCTGAGTACGAAGGTCTTTAGTGTCCCGCACGGCATTGGTGAACACTCTGTCCTTCACGTAGCCCCGTAGAAAAAATCCAACTGTGTGATGTCAGGAGGACGTGGAGTCCAATTCATGGATGCTCTTCGCCTAGTCCAGCGTCCAGGAAATGTTGCATTCAGAGCTGTCCGAACATCCAGCGACCAGTGAGGTGGAGCACCATCTTGCTGAAACCAAAGGCTTGGTTGCAAGTCTCCAGTCTGGGAAGAGACAAAGATCTTCAGCACGTCTAGGTACGCCGTTCCTGTGACAGTTGTTTTGGCAAAGAAGAACGGTGCAATTACCTTGTCACACATGAGGCCATACCGAAGGTTCACATTTCGGGCTATCTCGTACCTTTACCCTTACACTGTGTGGATTCTGCGACCTCCAAATTCGAACGTCATGCTCGTTCACAGTTCCAGAGACAAGAATGTCGCCTCGTCAGAAAAAATTACGCTTCACAGGAATGCAGGATTCCGGTCAATTCGTTTGAGCATTTCACATGCAAATTCGTATCGTCGCTGCTTATCATCACGCTTTATAGCCTGCAGTATCTGCACCTTCTATGAATACAGACGCAACAGCTTTCTGAGGACTTTACGAACAGTTGCACGAGGCAACTCAAGTTCTCATGGAGCTTGACTAACTGATTTTCATTGACTTCATTGGAATGTTTGGCGGATATTCTCAACTTGTTCTTCAGAGCTGACCCCCTCCATGCCTCTTTGCAGTGCTATCAGTTTCCAGAAACCGACTGTGCCATGCTTTTATAGTCTTGGCGTCTGATGCTGCTTGCCTGTAAACACCACGAAACTGCCTTTGCACCGCAATGTTTGATTTTAACTCTCCGTACCAAAGCACTGTTTGTGCCTCCTCCTGAACTGACGCTATTTAGCCGGCCGGTGTGGCCGTGCGGTTCTACGCGCTTCAGTCTGGAACCGCGTGACCGCTACGGTCGCAGGTTCGAATCCTGCCTCGGGCATGGATGTGTGTGATGTCTTTAGGTTAGTTAGGTTTAAGTAGTTCTCAGTTCTAGGGGACTGATGACCATAGATGTTAAGTCCCATAGTGCTCAGAGCCATTTTTTGACGCTATTTCCGCTTCTGCCAACAACAATTCAACAACGAAAGTGCACCAGATGTTGCAAAATTCCTTCTGCACCCAACGGAAAAGTCAGACCTGAAACGAAGAAAGGTTTACCGGTTTTTTAAATTGCCTTACACAATACGAAATTTCGGTGTAGACACCCTGTATTTTCATCGCGTCTTGTAACGTCAAAAGCCTCCCGTAGATTGATCAATACTAAATACTAGAATTGGTAAATACTATAATCTCAAAAGGAAGTACTTTTCCGTGCGCTAGTGAAGAGCACCACAGGATTCGATACTCCCTTACAGTGACGAAACTGTTGCAGCAAGTTGCAGCAAATACTCCAGGAATGCGTGTCGTAGGGGTAGACCGGCTACAACATCAGGTACTTGAAGTGTACCTGAAATCGGTCGACGCTGTCCAACTTTGGACTAAGAGAATGACACTCCAACTAGATACATAAAATCTCTACCAAAACAGGTCCACATATATGACGTGCGAAAACACGAAAAGAAATAACAACGCCAGACAGGCCATACATCTGCATCTACATGGATACTCTGCAAATCACACTTAAGTGCGTGGCAGAGGGTTCATCGAGCCACCTTCACAATAATTCCCTATTATTCCACTCTCGAACGGAGTGCGGAAAAAACTAACACCTATATTTTTCGGTGGCAGCTCTGATTTCCCTTATTTTATTATGTAGGTAGGCGTTAACAAAATATTTTTTCATCCGGAGGGGAAAGTTGGTGATTGAAATTTCGAGAGAAGATTCCGCCGCAACGAAAAACGCCCTTGTGTTAATCAAGTCCGCTCAAAATCCTTTACCATGCTCGTGAAACTCTCTCCCCTATTTCGCGATAGTACAAAACGTGCTGCTGTTCTTTGAACTTTCTCGATGTACTCCGTTAATCGTATCGGATAAGGATCCCACTCCGCACAGCAGTAGTCCAAAAGAGGGCGGACAAGCGTAGTGTAGGCAACCTCTGTAAGACATCTGTTGCAGCTTCTAAATGATATCCCAATAAAACACTGTCGTTGGTTTGCCTTCCACACAACATTTTCTATGAGTTGTTTCCGATTTAAGTTGTTCATAATTGTAATTCCTAGGTTGGTTGGTTGGTTGTTTTGGGGAAGGAGACTAGACAGCGTGGTCATCGGTCTCATCGGATTAGGTAAGGACGGGGAAGGAAGTCGGCCGTGCCCTTTCAGAGGAACCATCCCGGCATTTGCCTGGAGTGATTTAGGGAAATCACGGAAAACCTAAATCAGGATGGCCGGACGCGGGATTGAACCGTCGTCCTCCCGAATGCGAGTCCAGTGTCTAACCACTGCGCCACCTCGCTCGGTAATTCCTAGGTATTTAGTAGAATTTACGACCTTTAGATTTGGCTGATTTATCGTGTAAGCAAAGTTTAACGGATTCCTTTTAGAAGTCGTGTGGATGACTTCACACTTTTCATTATTTAGGGTCAATCGCCAGTTTTCCCACAATACAGATTTCTAAATAGTTTTGTAATTTCTTTTGATCTTGTGATGAGTTTTCTAGTCAATATACGACAGAATCACCTGCAAACAAACTAAGAAAGCTGCTCAGATTGTCTCCTAAATCGTTTATATAGATAAGGGACAGCAAGGGCAATGTAACACTACCTTGGGGAACGCCAGAAATCACATACTTCTGTTTTACTCGATGACTTTTCGTCAGTTCAAAAAATGGTTCAAATGGCTCTGAGCACTATGGGACTCAACTGCTGAGGTCATTAGTCCCCTAGAACTTAGAACTAGTTAAACCTAACTAACCTAAGGACATGACAAACATCCATGCCCGAGGCAGGATTCGAACCTGCGACCGTAGCGGTCTTGCGGTTCCAGACTGCAGCGCCTTTAACCGCACGGCCACTTCGGCCGGCTTTTCGTCAGTTACCACGAAATGTGATCTCTCGGACAGGAAATCACGGATCCAGTCACATAACTGAGACGATATTTCATAATCACCCAATTTGGCTACAAGCCGCTTGTGTGGTACAGTGTCAAAATCGTTCTGGAAATCTAGAAATACGGAACCAATTTCAAATTGCTTGTCAGTAGCACTCAGCACTTCGCGTGAGGAAAGAGCTATTTACGTTTCACAAGAACGATCTTTCTGAATACGTGTTGACTATGTGTCAATGCACCGTCCTCTTCGACGCAATTGATAATGCTCGAGCACAATATATGTTCCAAAATCATGCTGGATATCGACGTTAATCATATGGGCCTATAATTTAGTGGATTACTGCTACTACCTCTTTGAATATTGTGTTACCTGTGCAACTTTCGGCTGGCCGCTGTGGCCGAGCGGTTCTAGGCGCTTCAGTCCGGCACCGCGCTGCTGCTATGGTCGCAGGTTCGAATCCTGCCTCGGCATGGATGTGTGATGTCCTTAGGTTAGTTAGGTTTAAGTAGTTCTAAGTCTACTGGAGTGATGACCTCAGATGTTAAGTCCCATAGTGCTTAGAGCTATTTGAACCATTTTTTTGTGCAACTTCCCAGTCTTTGGGCACGAAGAATTCAATTGGGTACGAATTATGCTCTAATGTCTACACAGTAACGACAGATTCAGACCCTCACCGCTGCCAGAGATGAGACTCGATACTACGACCTCCACTTCACGAGGTCGCGACGATAACCCGAGAGTTGGGACAGAAGCTACTCCTTCCACTCTAATAGCTTGTTATTGAATTCCATAGCTGTCTGTTACTTGTAGCTCCGTGCTCTTGAAGATAAGTGCTAAGTACTCCTGTTTATCGCTTCACAGACACTAATTAACGTAGAGCCACTGCACCGTCATTGTGAACGATCTCTGTGTATCCGTGCAGCGTTGTTATTGAACACCGAAACGATTTTAGGAAATAACCGCTCTGAGTACCCCCACTATCTCTCCGATTAACGTCGCCTGACATGTCCGACAAATCGCCCGCGTCGGCCGTGGCGTGCTGTGGAAGTGGTGGTGGTCGTGCCGGCCGGGACAGGAGCCAGTAGCGGTGATGGAGCGCCCGTGAGGCGGTGCGGTTCGCCTGTCGCACGGATGGATGGGCCCGGCGCAGATAGCAGCCGTATGTGGCGCCGGCGCGGCCAGGGGCGCTCGTATTCGGAGGCTCTCTCTCTGTGCGCCGGTCACGACCCACGGCGCCAGTCGCTTCCCTGATCGCCTTGTAACTTAATCAGTTGAGCGCCGTTAACCTGCGCGTTTTAGCAGTATCCGCAAAGGAAATCCAGCGCTTTATTGCCTGTTTCCACGTGCAGGGTACACCATAACTAATACGCGTCGAAAACATATCGGTGAAAGGACACGGTCCAGTCACATTATAACGAGGGTCACTCCAAAAGAAATGCACACTATATATTTTTTTAAATCCATCTTTTATTCTACATGTTTGAAAGTTGTACAGTGTGTAGATACATCCTTTAGGAACAATATTTTCATTTCTCCACATAATTTCCACTCCTCGCTACTGCCTTACGCCATCTTGGAACCAGCGCCTGTATACCCGCACGCTAAAATTCTGGACCAACCTGTTGGAGCCACTGTTTTGCAGCGTGCACAAGGAAGTCATCATCTTCAAATCTTGTTCCACCAAGAGAGTCTTTCAGTTTCCCAAAGAGATGATAGTCACATGGAGCCAGGTCAGGACTGTAAGGCGGGTGTTTCAGTGTTGTCCATCCAAGTTTTCTGATCGCTTCCATGGTTCTTTGACTGACATGTGGCCGTGCATTGTCGCGCAACAGCAAAACATCCTGTTTTTGCCGATGTGGTCGAACACGACTCAGTCGAGCTTGAAGTTTCTTCAGTGTCGTCGCATGTGCATCAGAATTTATGGTGGTTCCACTTGGCATGATGTCCACATGCAAGAGTCCTTCGGAATCGAAAAACACCGTAGCCATAACTTTTCCAGCAGAAGGTGTGGTTTTGACTTTTTTTTCCTTGGGTGAATTTGCATGATGCCACTCCATTGATTGCCTCTTCGTCTCTGGTGAAAAATGACGGAGCCATGTTTTATCACCTGTCACAATTTTACCAAGAAATTCATCTCCACCATTCTCGTACTGTTCCCAAAGTACGCTGTGTTGTGACTTGGCAAGACAGCCAAGCCACTAGGAGGTGAAGCCGAAAGGCACGCTTTTAAGCTCACGCTGGCTGGCGTGAGGTCTGGAACAGTTAAAAGATTTGAGTCTAGTAAATGAAGTACGTAGCTGTTGGAATACTTAACTTTAATCCATAATTGGTGAACATCGGTCTGACGGTACATGCATCACAAGATAAATAGCAGTTGATAATGGCGCCTTGCTAGGTCGTAGCAAATGACGTAGCTGAAGGCTATGCTAACTATCGTCTCGGCAAATGACAGCGTAATTTGTCAGTGAACCATCGCTAGCAAAGTCGGCTGTACAACTGGGGCGAGTGCTAGGAAGTCTCTCTAGACCTGCCGTGTGGGGGCGCTCGGTCTGCAATCACTGACAGTGGCGACACGCGGGTCCGACGTATACTAACGGACCGCGGCCGATTTAAAGGCTACCACCTAGCAAGTGTGGTGTCTGGCGGTGACACCACACGCTGCATACCGTTTTTCTTGTTTCTTTGTGAGCCACTGTCAACGTCCTGGGAACCCACCTGGCACAAACCTTTTTTAACGCCAACACTTTCAGTATTCTGCAGGCACTCCCTTCCCCTATCCCAACGTAGCGTGACAATTCGTTCACTGTGATGCCTCTGTGAGTAGTCACCTCTTTGCACATTGTCTGGAGTGTGTGCAGTACGAGGCCTGCCGCTGCGAGGACAATCCTCAATATTGCCGTGCCCGCTTTCATCACGTAACCTGCTTGCCCACCGACTGACTGTACTGCGATCGACAGCAGCACCTCCATACACCTTTTTCAACCTCTTGTGGATGTTTCCCACTGTCTCGTTTTCACAGCACAGGAATTTTTAATGACAGCACGTTACTTCTGACGAACGTCAAGTGTAGCAGCCATCTTGAAGCCACTCACGGGAACAGGTTGAAAACAAGGGGGAAGGATGTATCTACACACTGTAAAACTTTCACACATGCAGAATGAAAACTGTATTTTTACAAAAATAGTGTGCATTTGTTTTGGAGTGACCCTCGTATAACAACCGCATCTTTTTTTTAAAATTCTTTATTCAATTATTGTATTTATACATGTTAACCCATTACCTAAATACATTAGTGGGTCCTAATTTCATATTTACATTTCTGCAGCTAATGTCTCTACACTACAGCCAAATACTTATAATTTCTCTACCCCTACAGGGATCTCTCGTCTTCTGTTGTTCAATTTCTACCTATGCCTTAGTTATTTTATATCTTTCTCTGAAATCTGTTACTAAGGTACATCTAATTTCTCCTACTAGCCTATACTGCCTGCAGCGTTACAGGTGTGCCAGTAATCTATAAACCTAGTTGATGTTGGCCTGGCCCACCGAGTTAACCCTAGTGGGCGTGCCCCTGACTCTGGGCTGGCCGATGACTTCGTTTCGCTGCAGTGCTCTGCTGAGAAGTTTTATCCTATCTTTCTTCGAGCTAACCTAATTCTTATATCTAACGTCTCAATTGGTGCGTGTCTTGATCGGTCGGTGATGCACGCCCTCCCCCCTAATCCAAGGCAAGGTGGATCCCAGCCGTGAAGCGGCTGGCCAAGTCCTGGCCCCGGTGGTACAGGGAGGGTTCACGGAGTCTAAGTCGCTGTGATTGTTATTGGTTGGTCCTCAGAAATTCCTTAAGGACCTTTTTTGAGATTTCATCTGAAAGCTTGTTTAAGACATTGAATGTGTCCTCTTGCCTTAGCAGGTGGTGCGTGTCGTTGTTTGGAAGTTGTTGTCGTGGTTGATTTGCAACGTCATCGAAGAGGGGGCACTCATACAGCACATGTTCTGGAGTGCCCTGCGCGGAGCCACAGTCTCACGTTGGTGTAACCCGCTTCCCAAACCGACACGGGTATGTCGGGTAGGGCCCATGTCCAGTAAGAAAGTGCAGCAGTCCTCTCGTAGGTTTGAGGTACGTGGGCTTTAAGCAACAGCTCATAGGTTCTGCGCCCCGTTTCCTCATTATCCCACTGATCCTGCCGTAGTTCTAACCCTCTCCTTTTTATTGCAAGCTTGTCCCCAACATAAACTCCCATTCTTTCCCTTATTTTTTTCCCTCCTCTCCTTCTTCATCTAGTACCAGGCAGCCTGCTCTCTTATTTTGAAATCTGGTGGAAGATCCCCATTAGCACTAGAAGCGTCCCCCCCCCCCCCCAGAGTTGTTCCATGTGCTCCTACTGAACGCAGGAGCAATTACGCTGCACCCTTCTTAAGGCCATGGCAGGCATGACCCTCGTGAGCCTGTGTGCCCAGACCCTTGATCCGTATCTTACTATCGATGTTAGGATGCTGTTGTGGTGAAGTTTTATTAGGTTAGGTGGAAGATGGAAACGTTTGTGACCTATTGCGATAAGGCTGTTTTGCAACACCAGAGATCTTTGAGATACGGTGTCAATCTGTGGTGTAAAGTTCCACCTCTCATCGATGACTGCACCTAGATATCGGGCCTCACGGCGCCGAAGAACTGGTGAGCCGTTAATTCTTACTGTTGGGTTTCTGACAAGTTGACCTTTAAGTAGCAAATATGTTGACTTACTAGGTGCGATTGTTATTTTTGCCTTGCGGCACCATGCTGTCAGAATAGTTTTGGCTCTCTGTACTTAGGGCTCTAAATCCTCGCGGCTCCGGCCGCCAACCAGCAGGAGGAGATCGTCAGCGTCGTCAGCGTAGGCTATGACCTCTAGCACATCGTCACTGCTCTTTAGGTCTTCCACAAGTCATATTTATGTCCCAAAAGAGACGTCCGAGGACGGAGCCCTGAGGACATACTTTGGTTACTTTCTTAGTGACTTTGCCGCTAGGGGCCGATAGTCAGACCTCCCTGACTGCACAGTAACTCCTCAAACAACCACCGCATTTGATCGACTTCAAAGGGCAATAACCACTCACCGGTGGTAGGTGGTAGCACTAGCAGCGAAAGGTATATGAAGGATGATGAGGGGGGGGGGGGGGACGCGGAAAACAGTGCAGTCGTTGTCGTGATGCGGAAATGACGTGATGTATCTGACGTCCAAAGGGGTGTGATCATTGGCTGTCACGTCAAGGGTGGAAGGGTTCCCGAAACGGCTAAGTTTGTAAACTGTCGGAGTGCCGCCGTGCTTAAAGTATACCGTGCATGAGAAAATGGCGCGATCCAAAACCAGCGGGGAGGCAACTGTGGTGCAGCAAGGACCATGGGTGACGGAGGTGAGCGACGGCTGCGGAGGTGGGTACGGGCGAGTAGTCGTGCAACGCTTGAGCAACTGACCTCCAGGATGAACCAAGGGTCTACCAGCAGTGTCTCCTCAACGACCGTTCAGCGAACGTTGCTGCCTATGGGCCGCTGCAGCGGGCGACTGGTTCATGCACACATGCGGCGACGAAGGCTCGATTTTGCACGCCGGTAGCGCAGCTGGACGTCCACTGGGTGACCACAGGTGGCCTTTTTAAGACGAATCACGTTTTATGCTTCATTGGACAGGACCATTGGCGTGTACAGCACTGCAACAATCGTCGGAAGGTTGAGGCTTGAGTAGGAAGCGTTATAGTCTCCGAATGTTTTTGTGTCATTCCATTGGTGATTTCATCATTCTGGAACCCACAGTGGATCAACCAAAGTATGCATCTATCCTTGCACACCGTGACCACCACTATATGCAGTTTGTTGTTGCTCCGCCGATGCTATCTACCAACAGGACAATGCAATGTGCCATAGAGCTCTCTGTGCCCATGCGTGGTTCGAAGATCTCGAGCATGAGTTTATCGTACTCCCCTGTCACCAATCTTCCGGGATTTAAACCTCGGCCGGCCGAAGTGGTTCAAATGACTCTGAGCACTATGCGACTTAACTTCAGAGGTCATCAGTCGCCTAGAACTTAGAACTAATTAAACCTAACTAACCTAAGGACGGGAAGCAGTGGTTGGGAAGGGAGTCAGACAGGGTTGTAGCCTCTCCCCGATGTTATTCAATCTGTATATTGAGCAAGCAGTGAAGGAAACAAAAGAAAAATTCGGAGTAGGTATTAAAATCCATGGAGAAGAAATAAAAACTTTGAGGTTCGACGATGACATTGTAATTCTGTCAGAGACAGCAAAGGACTTGGAAGAGCAGTTGAACGGAATGGACAGCGTCTTGAAAGGAGGATATAAGATGAACATTAACAAAAGCAAAACGAGGATAATGGAATGTAGTCGAATTAAGTCGGGTGATGCTGAGGGAATTAGATTAGGAAATGAGACACTTAAAGTAGTAAAGGAGTTTTGCTATTTGGGGAGCAAAATAACTGATGATGGTCGAAGTAGAGAGGATATAAAATGTAGACTGGCAATGGCAAGGAAAGCGTTTCTGAAGAAGAGAAATTTGTTAACATCGAGCATAGATTTAAGTGTCAGGAAGTCGTTTCTGAAAGTATTTGTATGGAGTGTAGCCATGTATGGAAGTGAAACATGGACGATAAATAGTTTGGACAAGAAGAGAATAGAATCTTTCGAAACGTGGTGCTACAGAAGAATGTTGAAGATTAGGTGGGTATATCACGTAACTAATGAGGAGGTATTGAATAGGATTGGGGACAAGACAAGTGGCACAACTTGACTAGAAGAAGGGATCGGTTGGTAGGACATGTCCTGGAGCATCAGGGGATCACAAATTCAGCATTGGAGGGCAGCGTGGAGAGTAAAAATCGTAGAGGGAGACGAAGAGATGAATACACTAAGAAGATTCAGAATTATGTAGGTTGCAGTAGGTACTGGGAGATGAAGGAGCTTGCACAGGATAGATTAGCATGGAGAGCTGCATCAAACCAGTCTCAGGACTGAAAACAACAACAACAACAACCTAAGGACATCACACACATCCATGCCCGAGACAGGATTCGAACCTGCGACCGTAGCGGCCGCTCGGCTCCAGACTGTAGCGCCTAGAACCGCACGGCCACTATGTCCTTAGGCTATGTTAGGTTTAAGTAGTTCGAAGTTCTAGGGGACTGATGACCTCAGAAGTTAAGTCCCATAGTGCTCGGAGCCATTTGAACCGATTTCCAATTTAATCAAGGCTTCGGTTCCACAACTTTGTTAAGACCTCGTCTGCCATCTTATCCACCAGAGGTGGAAAGCGGCGAGCGAATGGGCGTTTCGTAGAATAACATTGCGGGCATCGAAAAGCCAACGAGCAACAAATGAACATCAAAGGGCGTATTGTAGCGGTCGCCAAGGATCGAACTCAGCTCTAAGCGGCGGTGCGACACCAAGGTAGGGACTACTCGCGTAAACACAGCTCGCGCCACCTGAAGAAGACGACAGATTCGGTTGTCGAAAGGCCATGTAGAAAAATGGAATTATTACCTCAGCTGAACACACGATGAAACATAATCAATTGTTCTGCTTTATCGCCATGGCTTGTGAGCTCTTTGGGGGATCCTGCTAGTCAAGAAGTGAGAGTGCTCGTTACAGCAACGAGTGCTGGTAGAGGAAGCCATTACCGAGTCCCTTTATCACTGCACTTCTCTCAGTGCAACGCAACAAGAATTGGCCGCTAATCCACGGAGCACAGATGATGCCACTTTTTCAACGCTCTCGACAAGTATGTCCCCTATTGTAAATGATTGCTCACCTACTGACCCATGTCTGACTTCAAATGACATCGTTTGCTGAGCTGTGACCTTGGAGTTGAGTTGCACGGACGGAAAGGGTTTTCTTTAGGTGCACTCAGGGAACCTTCCCGTTTCCGAATGTGAGTTTTTGTTTCGTATCTGTAGCTGACTGCGACATGGTAATGTGGACTCTAGAATCATGCCTGCGTTGTTCCAGACGATGAGAGAGAAGGGTACCAGCGGAATCGCAGTTTGAGATTAACGTCCACAATAGACGGACGGATCACCTGGAGCAGTGTCACATGCCGTCACTGAGCTAGAGACTGCGGAGATATTTAGGATTAAATCCAATGCAATGACACGTAGCCTGATGGTCAGAAAGATTACACCACCAATATAATTTCATAGGCTTTCACAACAAGTGTCACTTTGAACAAAATCATTCTGGGTGTTAGACCACGTCATTATGAAAATCTAAAACTACTAAAATGATGACGTTTCCACCGACTTCGCAGCTGCCTTTTCAGGGCGAGTAAGTACAGTTGATTGCCGTGAAAACAATCTTTGCAAATTCTGTCGAAAGGTAGGCATTTTAATTTTTTTAGTGTTTCAGAATGACTCGAGCTAATACCCAATATGATTTTATTCAAATTACAAAACCAGTTGTCTTTTTCCAAGCAAGCAGTGACCACTAAATTTTCTTCCACTACCAGGATTCAAACTGTCTACCTCTGAGTCGAGCGCTACCACACTAGGGCTTTTAGCGATCTTGATCGCTGGTGTAAATGCTTGGATCAATGCAGGCAAACAGACAAGATGCTACGTACGAATATGACGCTTGTCTGAATGAATACCGCTTTGTGCAAAATTTTTTGGTGCCAACCTTCCGACTTAAGCAAAGAATTTTAGCCACCAATCTCGTTCGAGTGTCCTGGAAATTTTATTGATAATTTATAGCACTAATGGCGGTATGCAACTTTTCTGATGACTCTTAGACATAAGCATACATTACGTCAGTTTGATATCGTCACTAGTATGAAATACCTCAGAGTTAGTACGATACAATGGAAAAGAAGGTTATGTTTCTCCTTCTCTCAAAGTATATTACTGCCTTAAGTTCCGTAACTTTATTTCTGGCTGCAGCAATCAAATGAAGCGCCGCTGAGAGAGAGAGTGCGACAGCGGTAGTAACTAATCCCAACAAAAGTTTCTTTAAATTCGTTATCTGTTCGACTGGTCGTCGCGCGTTCGCAAAAAGATATTGCCCCGATAGCCCGTGAAATATAATCTCGTGAGGGAACTGCCAGACAATCAGGGCCCTAATCGCCGAGCTCTTCCAGGAAATTGTTCAGATGTCGTGACGGCGGGCAGTCACGTTTGCATAAAACTCCAATAAAGTTTATCTTTGTGAATTCACGAGTTCATGCGGAATAAGAAACAGACTGGCGGCATAAACAAACTATCACACTGATTGTTACTTCTGCTCCTGCAAACAACTGCTGCGGAGCCGGAACGGAGCAACTTTCTGTTTTGACGCAACCGCCAAGTGCGAGTAACAATTCTTTATGTTTGCCAGAGGTTCGTGTCATTGTTCGGAAAGAAAATGGACACGAGTATCAGTGGTATACCGCCACTGTGTCGTATTCGGGCATAGAGGTTGCGTGGGGCGGGGGTGGGGATAGGGAGAGGAGAAGTCTTAAATGCGCGTATAAAACACAGGGAAAGTTGATTTAAAAATGTGAACCATGTACGTAGTATCTTCCAAATTTTGACATTTCGAATGGTGTTTGCTTGTGTCTTGATATCTTGAAGATAGGAAGGGTGCTTCCATCTGCACGTGTACATTCTCAGACCTCTGTACTACTTCGTTCTTCCTAGCTTAGACCCATGGTCAATAGAGTTAGTTTTGTTTACCAGCATACGATACTTATTTCGATCCGATGCGTCTTCTGGACGTAGCTGTGCTCCTTTAGTGAGGTTATCTGTCCACAGTTTCGTTGGTCCTCCTCGTTTCTTTATTCATCAACAATGAACTGATTTGTAGACTTAAGACTACTATGCGCTGTCCTGTTCTTTGTACGTCCCAATACCATCGAAAGTGATTTTCATGTTATGCGATACGGCACGGCAGAGATGGATTTCTCAGTGGTATTTTGCAGTGTTGTACGCAGTGGTAGATTATTCCACAGTCAGTTTGGAGTGGGATGTTTCTGTCACGTAGAACTCCTGTATTTTCGCCGTTGCATCCCTGTTGCATTTACTCTGTCTCATACGTCATCATTTGTGCCAGCATCACTTTGCATAAAGGGTTCCAGGTACTGCAGAGTTCGCGTTTTATTTCTCTTTATTTCTCTCGTGCGACGGTGTGCGTGAGAAGAATAGACGGCTGAGATGACAAGGAAGATTCCTTTTTTCAGCCCGTTTCACAGAATCTAGGTCCTTATAAATACACGCCTTGTATAAATCCTGTGGCTACTTTTTTGACGCTTTTTCGCAGAGCAAATTGTTAGTTATTAAGCCCCGCTTTCAAGGAAATCTTAGATTTTCTGGGAGAGAGAACCAGTGACTATCATCTCTATAATCCCCAACCTTTGTGAGAACGCCTTGACTTATTTAGTCATGTATCTCATGCAGTCTGTTCTTATTCCAGCTCTGGTAATAGGAGTATGGGATGTGACCCATCAGAAAGTAGATCAAATCCTGATTATGTTGATGTAATTCACTTTCAGCGCCTTCTTGATATTGCGTTGACTGTTTATCAACGTTTCAGAATAGTGTGTGAAATAATTGGTAGCTTATACGAAATATCTCTGTATGCGCGGCCTTTCGGGCCTCCATAACTGCTGAACCACAGCTGAAAAGTAGCGGTTTTTCGAGTGATTTTATCTATACTGAAGAGTCAGTTGTGGATATTTCTGGAAAGTATATACGAGAGCTATTCGGAAATTAAGTTCCGATCAGTCGCGAAATGAAAACCAATGTGCAAAGCAAAAATATCTTATTTGCGATAGTAAGCTACACCTTACAGCTACTTCACTACATAGTCCGACTTAGACATTTGTCGTAGCGTTGTATCAATTTTGCAATACCTTCGTCATAGAAGGCAGCCTCCTGCGCTTTCCGCCAATTCTCTGTGCTCGTCTATAGCTCGTTGTCTGTGCTAAAATGTTGCCTTCATAGTAGTCGGTTCATGTTAGCAGAGATGAAACTCACGACGAGAGAGCTACGGGCTGTGTTGTTGGTGATCAAACACTTCCCATCGAAACCGTTGCAGGAGCATCTTCGTTGCCACTGCAGAGTACGGTCGAGGACCATCACGAAGAACGAAACGCATGAGAGTTATGTTATGCGGGTTGCACGTCATCAGGCGAAATCTCTCACCAGGCTCTTAAACTTGGCGAGTGACATTATTTTCTAGGCATCTGTATGTGCTCATTGTGCGCTCAGGATTGAAAAGAGCAACGTGCCGTGATCGACGAGCATCCTAGGGACACTACCCAGCACAACTGTGCAAAACTTCGCTGGATTTTCAGAGTGGTTTCCATTTCGCGACTGATCGGAACTTGCTTTCCAAATAGCCCTCTTAGTTAACTGCACAGATGTAGTTACTGTAAAGGAGTCATACATTTTCCAGTCATAAACATTAAGAACCATGTTTCTAAGACTAGAAATTTCTCAGCCATGCTTTGTGCGCCATTTTGAAGTTACTGCATGGAAACGGCACCCGTTGATACACGGCGACGTCCCGGGCCGCGCGTCGTGCAGAATTGACACTGGTGGTGTTCTCCAGTTTCCTTGCTTGTCTCGAGAAACGCTGGATGCAAATGAGCCCTTACTCGCTCTAGGTGGAATGTCTCCCTTCAGGGTCGTGCTGTGGCATCACGCTAAGAACCGCTGGTTTTTACGGCGGTCGGCCGCGTGATTTGCGATCTCAGAGTGCGTTCTCCGGCTCCTCGCTTCCTCATTGTGCTTCGTGCTGTTCGGTTGCGCAGAAAGGTGAACCTCTAGTTACGTAAGTGACGCCAGACAAGGCAAACATTTCTCTCTAAAGATACGAAACTGATGATGTAAATGGTTTTTGAGGTTTTTATAACGCTCTATTCTCCACATTCTCTAAAAAGAGTTGTCTTATCTAATCTCCATAGTAGGGTAGGTAATCTCTGTAAATTGCTTTAAATGCACACTATAGAAGAATCGAAATCAGAATGTTGCAACAAAGACTGAGAAACTTGCTGAAACTCAACGTGCCCCTCCTCTCTTTCCTCAAACATGTAATTTTTGTTATTAAATGACATCTTCGTTCCTTTTGCCGGTATATGTGCTAGTACGGACGAATTATGCACCATGTCAATGTCCTTCTTCTTCTTCTTCTTCATCTCGTGTCACAGTTTAATTTCAATACATTTTTCTATCTTTTCTAGGGTTAATTTTAGCGTACGGTGTCTTCTGCTTTCGTGATGTAATAACATGATTGAACTTTGTGGTTGGATGCCCCTTCCTGTTACCAAAATCGTCAGTTAATCTAACTGAGGGAAGTGTTCTGTGCCCTCTGTCGGTAAATCGTGTCATCTTTCTTCTGTATGTTAGCGTACTGTGTATCGTATTTTCCCAGGCCGAGGCTGGGGACCAGCCCAGCGTTTGCCTAAGCGAGCGTGGAAAACCGCCGTAAGACAGAATGGACGATGCACTCGGCTCTCTATTGCCCAAGTCAGCGCTCTGCGCGCTAAGCTATACCGTCAGTTCACTTAATGACCTGCACCAATTACGCAGTTTATCTTCCTGATTATCACTTTCCGATATGTGACATAATAAATTTTTTTACATTTATTTGTCTTTACTGGCACTCCAGCACTAAGCTAAATAAGTCGACATTTTTACATTATATTTAAAAGAACTTATACAAAAAAGGCGCACACGTTTTTATCGTTAATTCTTAAAGTAGCTGATTTGTACTGGTGACCTTGCCTCATAACCTGTCGGCAGACGACAGCTCCGGCAATGTGGGTTCTTCTGGACGAGTTCATTCTGTAAGCTAGGGTTAGTCAATTACTATCCGCAAATTAGTTATATTTTTGTTTATTTTGATAGTACTGTCGTTTTACGCTGATGACGCATACTTTGTGTATTTGTTGTTCTATCTTTGCAATTTTCAAGTACTATTTTAGTTTCGTTATCACTGCCGTGCTGTTAATCATGGCTGCTCCGCTGTCTATTTGCATCAAAGAAGAGCAACGCTCAGTGATCCGTTTTTTTGCGGTCGGAAGGCGTATCACGGGCCGAAATTCATCGAAGACTTTCGGTACAGTACGGGAACAGCATTTTACCGCAACGGAGTGTCTACGAATGGATTGAAAAATTCCGAAATGGTCGCACAAGTGTTACGCACGATGAGGGAGCCGGACGACCGTTTACCGCCACAAATGAAAAAACCATTGAGCGTTCACGTGAAATGATTCTCGTAGACAGACGATTAACTATTTACGAAATGGCACATCGTCTGCAAATTAGTCACGGTTCTGCCTACGAAATCATACACAACGGACTTAGGTTTTATAAAGCTGGTGTAAGATGGGTCCCAAAACAACTCACACAGTTGCATAAGCAAACGTGCTTGGACATCTGCAATAAACACGTGGATCGCTGTGGTAACGAAGGGGACAACTTCTTAGACAGGATCATTACTGGTGACGAAACATGGATCCGTCATTACGAGCCGAAGAGTAAACGGCAGAGTATTGAATGGAAGCATCCAAATTCGCCGTGCAAGAAAAAGTTCAAGACCCAGCCGTCGGCAGGAAAACTGATGCTTACGGTTTTTTGGGACGCAGAAGGGTCCAGTACCGGAAGATTATGTAGAAAGGGGCACAACAATAAACAGTGTACGTTACAGTGAGATGCTTACTGCCAGGCTAAAGCCTGCAATTCGAAGCAAACGCCGAGGATTGCTGTCAAAAGGTGTTGTGTTGTTTCACGACGATGCCCGTCCGCATACTGCTGCCCACACTGCTGAAATGCTCTAGAAACTCTTATTTGAAGTACTGAATCATCCTCCATATAGTCCCGATTTTGCCCCTTCTATCACTTGTTTGGTCCACTTAAGGGGCATTAAGGGGCCGTCGGTTTACCTTGGACGAAGCAGTGAAAGAAGCGGTACATTCCTGGCTCGCAGCTCAACCGAGAACCTTGTTTTATGAGGGCATCAGGAAGCTTGTGCAACGATGGACCAACTGCGTTGAAACGCAAGGAGACTATGTCGAAAAATGATGTTCTTGTATGTATCCTATTTGATAGCAATAAAAATTTTATGACTACTTTGCGGATAATAATTGACTTAGCTTCGTATTACTAATTTGTCCATTAAAGCTACATACTGAAACTACCCTTCCACCTAATATCACAAAAATCTAATAAGGATGACTAATAGTAATAAAAAGCCAGAGAGAGGGTTTGAAAAGAAGAATAAGAAGCAGAAAGAAACAGTGCGATTTATCATTGTTAGAAACAGATGTAAGCGACAAATAAAGTTAAGTAATCTCAGTGCCTATGCAATTCACGTCCGGTTTCCTTTTCTAACTGGCTTCAGGAGCCTCTGTGAGCGTAAAGCAAGTCGACAGTGAACTTTGGTGTTTCTCTTTCACCAGATGCATGGCATGTGCGGTACGGCAGATTCAGTCCTCCTTTCTGAATTGATTTCGGATGCGAGTGTAGCTGGACTTTGGAAACAAAGACAAGTTGACGGTTCACTGAGACCTATTTCCATTCGTTTCTGTGGTACTGTGGAGTCATTGCCCTCCTTCAAGACACGTCACATCCTTCACGTCTTTCTGTCCTGTGCTGGCCTTTAACGGTCCGCTCGTCCAGGTTTGGCTGGTTGTCAGAAGAATGGAACTGATTGATTCAAGAAGCTGAAATAAAGCTCATTACGCAGTGCCTTGTGGATACTGTTGCCCTGAAACTCTTGTGTCCCAAGCTGAAAATGTTCCCATAGCACTTTTCCGTTTGCTGGATAGTGCGCAAGAGTAGCGGTTGGTTGAGTCTGACCCATTTGGAGGCCTCTCCGTGACATTCGGGCAGAAGCAGAAGGAGGCCTTCCAGTAGCGGAACAGTCCATCCAACCTCTTCTGTCACATAATACGCTCTCTGACGGAGATGCAGTTGTCTTCACGAGACCCAACTATTTCATTTATTTTATGTGGGCTGTTTTTCTTCATCCATAATACATGATGGCCCAGGAGGAATGTTCAGTATTCAGGGATAAGACAGTAACGATCACTTACAGCAAAGAAGTCTAGTAATATGGGCCCTGAAACCCATACCTTAAGAGCTGTAGGCATTTCTTCATCTTAGATAGTGTGAAACACATCCTAATGAATAAGTGTTCATAATTCTTAAGATATACGATTTCGTGCCGATGTTTACTAGAAAATTTTCTTCTTCTTGTTTAGGTCCATAATACCTCCTCCCAAAGCACTTACATTCGAAGATATTTGTTTCATAGAACTTAAGATCAATACTTGCTCATTGCTCTTCAGCTGTGCATTTTAGAACTCAGTTTACTAGGTGTTTTTGCTTCGATTGATCCTTCCTGTCGTGTCTCTGAAAATCGACCATTCCTCCTGTGGCGTCCTACGCGACCCCTCTTTCTCTGATACACAGATCAACAGATAGGCACACAAACACTACTCGTAATGCGTCATTTGAGCTGTGCGAAATGCACCCGAACAACGCAGTAGAACTCTACACTTCACCTGCACCGCGTAATGTTGCTATGTCGCTAGCCTCAGTCCGTGTTCCCATGCGCTCGCACGATGACTCGTTGTTTCTGGACTTCCAGTTGTCGTCCGATCATGCTGGGCTTGTTACTGCCAAGGAAGGTACGCAATCCAGTTAATTTTGGCCCGCTGCATATTATTCAGTTCACTGTACGTGAAAACGGTTGTGAATGGCAAGTTACGCTTGGGGCCTGAAGATACACCATATAGTGTCGAAACTGGTAGCATATGTTAAAAAGAGTAAACGACGTTGGATTCTAATATAGCCGCTGGTTTTGTTATCGTTATTCAAGGATAACTCTCTGTGGCCGCTTGCATCGCCTCAGGATAGAGACGAAAAATTTTTAGAGGCAGACTGAATATTCGTTGTGCAATATTAATCATTTTGTACATGGTTTTCAAACATTTAGAGCATGCTACACTACTGGCCATTAAAATTGATACACCAAAAAGAAATGCAGAAGATAAACGGGTATTCATTCGACAAATATATTATAGTAGAACTGGCATGTGATTACATTTTCACGCAATTTGGGTGCATAGATCCTGAGAAATCAGTACCCAGAACAAATACCTCTGGCCGTAACCAGTGGCACCCCATACCATCACGCCGAGTGATACGCCAATATGGCGACGACGAATACACGCTTCCAATGTGCGTTCACCGCGATGACGCCAAACACGGATGCGACCATCATTATGTTGTAAACAGAACCTGGATTCTTCCGAAAAAATGTCGTTTTGCCATTCGTGCACCCAGGTTCGTCGTTGAGTACACCATCGCAGGCGCTCCTGTCTGTGATGCAGCGTCAAGGGTAACCGCAGCCTTGGTCTCCGACCTGATAGTCCATGCTGCTGCAAACGTCGTCGAACTGTTCGTGCCGATGGTTGTTGTCTTGCAAACGTCCCCATCTGTCGACTCAGGGATCGAGACGTGGCTGCACGATCCGTTACAGCCATGCGGATAAGATGCCTGTCATCTCGACTGCTAGTGATACGAGGCCGTTGGGATCCAGCACGGCGTTCCGTATTACTCTCCTGAACCCACCGATTTCATATTCTGCAAACAGTCATTGGATCTCGACCAACGCGAGCAGCAATGCCGCGATATGATAAACCGCAATCGCACTAGGCTACAATCCGACCTTTATCAAAGTCGGAAACGTGGCCGGTCAACTGCTGTTTGTGTATGAGAAATCGGTTGGTAACTTTGCTTATGTCAGCACGTTGTAGGTGCCGCCACCGGCGCCAACGTTGTGTGAATGCTCTGAAAAGCTAATGATTTACACATCACAGCATCTTCTTCCTGTCGGTTAAATTTGGCGTCTGTAGCACGTCATCTTCGTGGTGTAGCAATTTTAATGGCCAGTAGTGTACATTGTAGGTATCAAAATATGATTTTCCATCCAAGCGCACACTTACAGGTGGAACTTCTGCATATGGGCACACCATTAACTCTAATTACAATATTTTGGCTGTAGCCTCCACCTTTTATGCGTATATGGGTTGATTTCTGAGATGTGGTGCAAAGTTTATTTACCCTTTGCACCATTCCTGAACTGAACCGAACAGGGAGTGGCACAGACAGCCCTAGACGTGGCACACTTTCCACCAGCTGGAGGGACATTCCTCGCCTCGAGCACACCCGGACCCGTGTCGCGCCCGCCAGTGAGTGATGACGGTATGCAGTGGTGTTGTCCCGCACGCGACCCGCCGGCGCCTCCGTCGTGGATGCCTTACAGGCCGACGGATGCCTTACAGGTCCGTGAGACGGAAGAAAGCGGCGCCTCAGAATGCGGGGCACGCGGCGCGACGACGCCGTGGATTGAGCCGTCTCGCCTCGGTCTGGCTGTCTCCGCGGAGACGCGCCGCGCCGGCCCGCGGGGGTCCTAACCCGCGCGCCGCGAGCTTCGAATGCCGGCGCTGAGTGGCCGACTGTGTCACGGCTCTCTGGCCGTGAAAGCGCACCGCCCCGATCTGACGGGACATCTCGAGGCACCGCCTGGTCACGCCGAGAGGTGACCAGCCGAATTCCTCCAGTGCCTGTGGTGACCTGTATACCACGGCCAAAAGTAGGAGGGGGGCTATCGTCACAAAGCATTCCTCACAGAAATGCGGATATTCCGTAACCGAAGCGAAGTTCAACAAATCGCCGTGGCGCGCAAGAGTGAGTCGTCTCAGGTTTGCCACACACCTCACTCCATTGCGACAGATTCGTTGACAGAAGGCACGTATCAATTACTTTCTTATTCATGTTCGTTAGAGAACACCACAGCTGTTTTTGTAAATTACACTGTAGGAAGTACAGAAACTTGCCACAACCTTTTGTGAAATATTTTTATTGTGCCGTTAATAGTTTCGGGCCTTAGCCGATCGTCAGATGGTAGCCTTGACTTCTGCGCACGTTTTACATTTGTATTCTAAAATACAACAGTGTTTTTATCTATAAGGTTGGCGATAATTTAATATCTCGATCGGCAGGATACGTAGGTAGGTGAATACCTACACCTATACGTCCATATACAGGGTGGTCTATTGATCGTGACCGGGCCAAATATCTCACGAAATAAGCGTCAAACGAAAAAATTACAAAGAACGAAACTTCTCTAGCTTGAAGTGGGAAACCAGATGGCGCCATGGTTGGCCCGCTAGATGGCACTGCCATAGGTCAAACGGATATTGACTGCGTTTTTTTAAAAAAATAGGAACCCCCATTTTTATTACATATTCGTGTAGTACGTAAAGAAATATGAATGTTTTAGCTGGACCACTTTTTTCACTTTGTGATAGATGGCGCTGTAATAGTCACAAACATATGGCTCACAATTTTAGACGAACAGTTGGTAACAGGTAGGTTTTTTAAATTAAAACACAGAACGTAGGTACGTTTGAACATTTTATTTTCGTTGTTCCAATGTGATACACGTACCTTTGTAAACTTATCATTTCCGAGAACACATGCTGTTACAGCGTGATTACCTGTAAATACCACATTAATGCTATAAATGCTCAAAATTATGTCCGTCAACCTCAATGCATTTGGCAATACGTGTAACGACCTTCCTCTCAACAGCGAGTAGTTCGCCTTCCGTAATGTTCGCACATGCATTGACAATGCGCTGACTCATGTTGTTAGGCGTTGTTGGTGGATCACGACAGAAAATATCCTTCAACTTTCCCCACAGAAAGAAATCCGGGGACGTCAGATCCGGTGAACGTGCGGGCTATGGTAGGTGCTTCGACGACCAATCCACCTGTCATGAAATATGCTATTCAATACCGCTTCAATCGCACGCGATCTATGTGCTGGACATTCATCATGTTGGAAGTACATCGCCATCCTGTCATGCAGTGAAACATCTAGTAGTAACATCGGTAGAACATTACGTAGGAAATTAGCATACATTGCACCGTTTAGATTGCCATCGATAAAATGGGGGACAATTATCCTTTCTCCCATAATGCCGCACCATACATTAACCCGTCAAGGTCGCTGATGTTCCACTTGTCGTAGTCATCGTGGATTTTCCGTTGCCCAATAGTGCATATTATGCCGGTTTACGTTACCGCTGTTGGTGAATGATACTTCGTCGCTAAATAGAACGCGTGCAAAAAATCTGTCATCGTCCCGTAATTTCTCTTGTGCCCAGTGGCGGAACTGTACACGACGTTCAAAGTCGTCGCCGTGCAATTCCTGGTGCATAGAAATATGGTACGGGTGCAATCGATGTTGATGCAGCATTCTCGAACCGACGTTTTTGAGATTACCAATTCTCGCGCAGTTTCTCTGCTGCTGATGTGCGGATTAGCCGCGACAGCAGCTAAAACACCTGCTTGGGCATCATCATTTGTTGCAGGTCGTGGTTGACGTTTAACATGTCGCTGAACGCTTCCTGTTTCCTTAAATAACGTAACTATCCGGCGAACAGTCCGAACACTTAGATGATGTCGTCCAGGATACCGAACAGCATACACAGAACACGCCCGATGAGCATTTTTATCACAATAGCCATACATCAACACGATATCGACCTTTTCCGCAATTGGTAAAGGGTCCATTTTAACACGGGTAATGTATCGCGAAGCAAATACCGTCCGCACTGGCGGAATGTTACGTGATACCACGTACTTATACGTTTGTGACTATTACAGCTCCATCTATCACGAAGCGAAAAAAGTGGTCCAACTGAAACATTCATATTTCTTTACTTACTACACGAATATGTATAAAAATGGGGGTTCCTATTTTTTAAAAAAACGCAGTTGACATCCGTTTGACCTATAGCAGCGCCATCTAGCGGGCCAACCATAGCGCCATCTGGTTTCCCCCTTCAAGCTAGACGAGTTCCGTTCTTTGTTGTTTTTTCGTTTGGCGTTTATTTCGTGAGATATTTGGCCCAGTCACTGTCAAAAGACCACCATGTATACTCCGCAAGGCACTGTACAATGCATGGTATCATATTCTGCTCGCTGCATTCACGTATTGAGTGAGGGAAAAATGACTGTCGGTTTGCACCTGTATGCGTCCTAGTCCATGTTATCTTTTCCTAATGATCCCTGTGTGAGGTATGTAGCTCCATAAAATGAAATACGAGGGTTTTGTGTCTGGAGACCTTGCAGGACAGGCAGTGGGAACATCACGCCCAATCCATTGTCAGGAAATGTTTCATTAAGAAAATTTTTAAGACGCAATCCGCAATGCATTGGTGCACCATCTCGCTCGAAAACCAGATCAGACTACACACTGTTCTTGAATATCCAGATGGATGCTAGTTGTTACTGATTTCTCAACAAAAAAGAAAGAGGCAATGACTCCATTCTGCATAAAACAGCACCACACATTCATTTCAGCGGAATTCATAAAGTGATCTAAGGCAACGTGTGGACTTTCTGAACCCCATATACTCACACTATTGTAAGATGGAGAGAACCATGCCCCTTACATGAAGTCACTAAAGATCACCTAACTCACGTTGAGCGAACAGTAGGGCTGAACAAAAATGACTGACAAGGCACAATGCTTCTTGTAGAGGGTATAGTATGGACGTATTGGAATAATTAATGTCGGGTGATAGTTTTAAAGTAATTCACACGACATGAAAACTTTGTGGAAACGCGTCGATTTACTGGAGGCTAGTTTATCCCAGGGAAGTATTCGAGTTGACCATAGCCGGCGGGGGAGCGGCGAAGGGAAGCGACAATAGGCAGCTTAGGGCGGCTCAAGCTCTGAGAAAGCGGTAATGGGGTGCGGCCTCCAGCTGCCTTAAGATGAGTGACAGTGAGTGGGTGGTTGACCCCGACTACATGCTGGTGTACCAGGAAACAGACGGAGAACTTTACGCCTGTTGATAAATGTCCGTCGTCCCGTTTTCAGTGAAACATGCGAGAAAGCCGTGCAAAGCTACGGTGGAGCGGTCAACAGAGGTCAAAATATGCGTCTTCGTGAGTATAGCAACTTCACGCTGAATTCACGGTCCGCAGAGTCTGAAGTAAATCACGTGAAGAGCAACAGAATGAAATACGCCAGCCTCCGATGGGAACGTAGGACCAAGGAATTTGAAGTACTCCCCTGGGAGTCAGAATTCTGGAAAAATTGGTGTTTGTGCAGATGCTAACCTTGATGGGTGGCCTGGGAGGAGCTAAATAGCAGAAGTTGAGAGGAAGGGAAATTTTGTGGGAATTTGTTCACTTCCCAGAGCAGGCATTGGTCGGCGCTGGGAAGCGACGCATAATTAACGCGACTTGCGCTGCAATTGGCGTAAGTGATTTTGCTGGAGGGGAAACCGAGGCAAAGATCGGACTGTGAGAAGTCTCTGTAGTGGTCTTCTGTTCCCCGCTTGCCTAGAGCGCGGACATGGCGTTCTTTACTCAGCTTGCCTGAGAAAGAGTGAGCATCTCTGCAGTTTAGGACTTAGCAAATGGAACAATTGAGCTTGGAGATAGGAAGGTTTGGTTCAGCTATGTACGTAGCGAGATAGCTAGGAGTGAATAGATGAGAGCAGCCTTGCAGCACCACGAGGTCGGCCGACGTCCGCAGAACGACACTGCTCCACCACGCTGAATTCGGTGATATTACGCCCGCTCCAGCCATTGATAAATTTGCTGGATCACGTCGGCAAAGTTTTCTCGAGGGTTTCATGGGCCGTGTACTGTAGAATTCTTCTTGCACTTCGCATTATGCCCGGGGTAGTCGATAGGAATTACTATTGATTTATCACGCTTTACTCCACACAAACGCAATTTATTACCAATGCCTGTTAGGAGAGTCATGTAATGTGATGATTGAAGGTCGTGAGTTAAAGTAAATCTGTGCTAATCGACTGCATCTGTTTTCAATAAGTAGTTGAAATCCCAAGTCACTTTCTTAATTAATTTTATGTTCAACATTTGCATCTGGTGTTCAATAGCTGAATATAATATCAATGTGAACCCCTTTTTAATTAAATGGGATCAATTCTGAATCAATTAATGTCAACACTGCCACCGCAGTTCAATCAGGAGTCACAGGGCCTTATTACTTTCTTTGCGTTATCCGACACTGCGGCAGTTTTGCACTCTCTGTTGATCTGTTAGTCAATTACCTGGGGTGAACACACACCAAAACCAGATAAGTGACGGGTGGGGGTGTTACACTGTGCTTGTTAACCTTATCTTACATGTGCAAAGCAGCCTCATCTTGAAAACAAATTCTTTGAAGATACTCATTGCCGGTGTCGATACGTCCCAGTATCTCAGGCGCAAAGGCTGCTCGCCGACTTCCATCATCTGATTGTAAGGTGCGTCTTATCTGGGCTTTATATGCATGTATGCGCCATGTGTTGTGTGGAATTCTTTGCAATGTGGTCCTAGGAATCGTTCATTCACGAGATGTGTGTCGTGCAGATTTGGAAGGCCTTCGTAAGAACACACGTTTCCCAGCTCCGACACTTTGTTCACTGACCGAAGACAGCACTCTCGGCGGAAGATCAAACACATTACCCGTCTGTTTAAACTTTATGTACCGCGCAACAGTACTTATTCTATTAGGTGCTTCTCTTCCGTATGTCCTTCAAAATTTCGTTGTTGGACATTTTGTCTCGTGATACCACAGAACGCACTGCAGCTTCCACTCGCGTGATAGCATTTAACGAGGGTAATCCGAAAAGTAAGGTCTCCCATTTTTTTATAAGTACATAGACCTGTGTATTTCTACAATGGTTTACATCAGTTTACAGCTTGAACATTTAGCTATTTTTCGACATAATCACCGTTTCTGTCGATGCATTTTTGTAGACGCTGTGGCAATTTTTGTATGCCCATGTCATACCAGCTCGCCGCCAAGCTGTTCAGAAAGTTATAAACCTCTTCTTTCACCTCGTTGTCGCAGCTGAATCGCAGGGACCACAATTAACGATGACAGGTACTGTGAGACTCTGAAAAAACTCAAACGGGCAATACAGAACCGGAGAAGAGGAAAGTTGAGGAAGGGCGTACACATTCTCCATGACAACGCTCGCCCACACATCACCCGTGAAACCGTTGCTCTCCTGCAACAGTTTCAGTGGAACATAATCACCCACCCACCCTATAGTCCTGTCTCGGCGCCCAGTGACTATCACCTGTTTCCTAGGTTAAAAGAACATTTGGCCGGAAAGCGACTCAGCTCCGACGACGAGGAGAAAAATGGTTCAAATGGCTCTGAGCACTATGGGACTTAACATCTCAGGTCATCAGTCCCCTAGAACCTTGAACTACTTAAACCTAACTAACCTAAGGACATCACACACATCCATGCCCGAGGCAGGATTCGAACCTGCGACCGTAGTGGTCGTGCGGTTCCAGACTGAAGCTCCTAGAACTGCTCGGCCACACCGGCCGGCCACGAGGAGAAAGAAGAGGTTCATAACTCTCTGAACATCATGGCTGCGAGCTGGTATGACATGGGCATACAAAAACTGCCACAGCCTCTACAAAAATGCATCGACAGAAATGGTGATTATGTCGAAAATAGCTAAATGTTCAAGCTGTAAACTGATCTAAACCATTGTAGAAATACACAGGTCTATGTACTTGTAAAAAAATAGGAGACCTTACTTTTGGGATTACACTCGTACAACAGCGATTGTAGTGCTCTCTGAGTGATGATTTATTTTTTCATTTGTTACGAAGCACAAATTTGCAAGCTCTGTAGATTTTGTAATATAAATATTCATAATTGTACAGAGAATTTAAGCCCACATTGTATACTGTCATCCCTTCTTGATAAGTACTTCAAACACTGTCGATGTTTCCTTTACAGGCCCATGTCATAACATCTCGAATATCTTACAGAGCCTCCATAATTTAGTTATATTGATAAAGTAAGCGGCGGTTTGTTCGCTAGCCGGCGAAGACGAACTGTGTCTAAGATTTTCCAGAAGTCAAGAAAGCTGGAATAAATTTCAATCCCCGCGAAAGACGTTTGAAGAATGGTCTTCCTCCGAAGTAGTTATCATCCGAAAGAGCTCGATGAGCAGGTCAGTGCTTTATATGCAGGCAATACAGCGCTGTAGCGACAGCAACAGCAGCAGTCTGTCTTTGTAGTTGGCCGGCGCATTTCCATCTACTCTCATTTCTTTTTGGTGGCTTCAGGGAGAAATTATAAGACCTGACGAATTATAATAATCGTTGACGCATTTCCCTTGCCGTTCCACGAATACGTGTGAACACACATTTACTTAATGTGTATTCGAAACCTGATTTGTACTCACGTACCGTATTAAATTGCTTGTTTATGGCAGTCAGCGCCTTACAAGTATTCTATAGAACTCCGCTCTCCATCGCGGCGCCGTGTACGCCGGAGTAACGCAGCAATTTGTATACCCGGAATGGCTGCGGGATAGCACGCGTGCCTTCGGTGCGAGGTGTTGCATTATGTATAGTGGCACGTCTGTAATGGCCGAGCATCTGCCTGCAACGGTTAGCTCGGGTAAACAGACGGCAGCAGTGGGAATGGGGAATCACTTAGGTGAGTCGGCTATTGAGAGCGGCCGTAGCGATGTGACAGCGGGGCGTTAATCGCGCACGCCCCGGGCAGCCGAGATGCTATCGGCGGGCGTGCAGCACACTCGCCGACTCTTGCCGCGGCTGTGGCGCCACGGAGCGCTCAATGGGCCTTTTGTCTGCCGCTGCCGCTGGGGCGCAAACACGTGTCGGACAGAGGCGGCGCAGTTTTCTGCGGGCGCCACGTGTCGCTGGCAGCCCGTCAAAACAACTCACCAGCGAGGGATCTCTCTGTCTCCATTGTGCCGCGCGGTTGCAGGGTCGAAGCTCTCCCGTGGTACTGTTTACTTGCGTGAAGACGAGTTCGCAGAAATCACAAGGAACAGGATGATTTGGGTCTAAAGTTTCGTCGACGTCAGTGCACGAGCTTGGATTGGGTGAGGATGGAGAAGGCATTCAGCGGAATGTTTAGTTGTGCGGGCCTCAAAAGCTACACGAAATGTGTTCAAACTAACCTTTCGCTCGACAGCTTCGTTTATTAAAAAGATGACGATGGTACATGGTTTGTGGGTCGCTCAACTGCGCGGTTATCAGCGCCCGTACAAATTCCCAATCTTTGCCATTTTTCCCGAATCATGATGGAATGATGAGGACAACACAAACACCCAGTCCACGAGCGGGGAAAATCCCCAAATCTGCCAGGAATCGAACGTGGGGACCCCGTGTTCCAGAGGCAGCAATGCTAGCTACTAGACCACGAGCTGCGGACGGTGCATTAGAAAACCATCGCAAAGCACTATTTCCCTATATTCCTTGTCAGGTTCAAAAAATGGTTCAAATGGTTCTGAGCCCTATGGGACCTACCATCTGAGGTCATCAGTCCCCTAGACTTAGAACTACTTAAACCTAACTAACTTAAGGACATCAAACGCACCCATGCCCGAGGCAGGATTCGAACTTGCGACCGTGGCAGCAGCGCGGTTCCGGACTGAAGCGCCTAGAACCGCTCGGCCACACCGTGTACCATATTGGAAGTTATAGGTGCATCGAACTGTTTGAATACGACGAACTGGGGCCAGTAAAAGGCTAGGGGCAGTGCTACACGGTATTGGTCTGGTGCCTCCTGGGAGTTACTTTTGTTTTCTTTTGTCTGGTGTGCTTATGACGCATTGGCACTGGGAGGCTATTAGGCGCAGTCGTGAATGCTCCTTACAATGCTGCCTGATGTATTGTATGACTACACTAGTATCAAGAAGTTAAGCATAATCACAAACATTCGAAAATTAAAAGACAAAAGATGAGCAGACACATATCATCACCGTAAATTTTTACCTACGTAACCAACTTTTTCGCTCTGTTTAGGAAAGTAGAACACGTTGCCGTGAATAGCGGCGTAAGAAAGATAAATACAAACAGTGCATGAGATCACTCATGTCACAGTCTTGTTTGTCCGTTCATAGTGAGCAGAATATAGTCTCTTGGTGAATAGCGCAAAGGCGCTGTTTGGACTGTTTTGCAAGGTAGAATACTCCGCCACCTGGAAGTAGACCAGACACAGACCGAAGTCTCAGTATCTTTGAATGTGCCACAAAGTGTCATTTCGAGGCTTTGGCGACTGTTTCGAGACACAGGAGATATTCGCCATAGGCCAGCACAAATCGGCCACGAATAAGCACCCAACAGCAGGACTGATATCTGGCTGTAACTGCCCGACGAAATCGCAGAACACCTGCAAGACTGTTGGCTGCAGAGCTTGTAGCTGCCTCAGGACTTGCTGCTTTCAGCCAAACTGTATCGGAGGCTCAGAACAGCAGGGTTGTTTCCCAGTCATCCGTCCGTGTGCATCCCGCTCACTCCAGCATAGACGTGAGCCCGTGTATTGTGGAGTCGGCAACATCAAAACTGGACGATGAATGAAATGGAGAAATGTGCTCTTCACAGACGAATCCTCTGATATCGACCGAAGAACAGGGTGCCAGACCAAGGTTGGCATCTCGCAACGAAGCCGCAGAAGAGTATACTCGCCGCATGTCGCGCAGACAAAAAAGAACCGCCGGCGTAGGCGGGTCTCCTAGAGCAAGTGGCTCAAAGTTTTTGAGGAAAACGCTTACAACAACAAACAGGTCTCACAAACAGTGTAATCCAAGCCTCGAAGGAATTATTCCTCTGAAGAAGACACCAAGCAGGTTACATTCTTACCGTTTTGTGGTTGGACAACAGGAAAGATTAGTCGGCTCCTGAAGAGGCATAAAATAGACACAATCTTCAGGCCTCCGGCAAAGATCCGGCAACTAATGAAACCTGTGAAAGACGATGTAGGCTTCAGAACGCCAGGAATTTACAAGACACAGTGTGGATGTGGCAGAACGCCAGAAATTTACAAGATACCGTGTGGATGTGGGCAGTTCTATGTCGGCCAGACTGTTCGCACAATAGAACAGTGCCGCATAGAACATGAATGCTGTTACCGTCTGCGCTATCCCGAAAAGTCTGCTCTAGCCGAACATGCTCTGGAAAACTGACACCGAATTGCATTCGATGAGACGTCTATTATTAAACGGACTAATGACTTCAGGGATAGCGTGATGAACGAGGCCATAGAGATTAGAATTTCTGACAACACCTTCATTAGAGACGGTGGATTGCACCTGAGTACAGCGTGGGATCCGGTGCTGAGGGGGTTGAAGCGGGCGCGGCGGTTGCGCGGCCAAAACATTACCATATATGGTGCGGGACCGAGCACCAGTGACGACAGAGCGACGGCACGGTATATAAGCACGGCAATGACAACCATACGACGCTCATCCACTTGACAATGGCAGGGGAGATCCCGGCCGAAAGCTCGTGGGCAGTAAACCACTTGACGCGGCTTAAAACCCGAGAATGTTTTATTAACCTGTACCTTGTTCTGTGATCCTTCCAACATCGTGATAAGGCAACCTATCCCCTTTACGCGAATATGCTGAACTTTCGGACATTAGCGTATTAGGCTACCAATACAGTAGCCCGAGATGTCACTATTCTGGAACTTCGACGCCCCCACAGGGCCCGGACACGGGTTTCCTGTAGCAGCGGTACACTTAAGGGACAACGAGCATGTTGCATGTATGAAACAGAGATAAGTAAAGGCTACGACAACTAAATGAGTGAAGTTGTAAGTAAAATAGACTTACGGCGTCAAATATTCTTTTGTGTCAAAATGCTGTTGCGTAGGTTTGTATTCTGTTTAAAGTGTATGATTAGAAGGACATCGTAATAGCAGTTCAAAAGACTGGTGACCAGCTGCCTCCAATGAACACCACAACAGCCCTTTTTCTACCACGTTTTCACCTTCGCCGCAGCTGTGATTGAATATTAAGTGAGGTTTTATTTCATCACGTACTTCGTAGCCTAGTGATTTATTAGCTCCATCCTGAGGTTTAATTGTAAATATACAGCTCATCACCCAGCGGTAAAGGGAGATTGGGTATCATTAGCCCAGTTGTGCCTTCCATTTCACCGGGTTAGTGTTATGTACGGTTCGAGGGTTTTGTTGCGTGTGGAGAAAGGTGGCGTGTGTTGTGTTCGTGGCGCTGTATAAATCATATGCTAATTGGTATCGAGGAGAAGACGGGTGTTAATTACGCGTATTACAGAGAGCATTCCTCACCCGCTGAGGAGGTCGCATCCGCGCGGCGGTAGTGCCCCCACCGTCGTGTGGGTCCGGCACCGTTAGGCTTCTTAACGTTGACCAGTCGGAATGCGTCCCCCCAAAGTGGCGTATTAATATTGCACGTGTTACGTTTACGTTTACCAACAAGCGACGGTGCATCTTATTACACAAAGTCATGGCACCCTCGCAAATGGCTCTAAGCACTATGGGACTTAACGAGGCCATCAGTCCCCTAGAACTTAGAACTACTTAAACCTAACTAACCAGAGGACATCACACACATCCATGCCCGAGGCAGGATTCGAACCTGCGACCGTAGCAGCAGCGCGGTTCCGGACTGAAGCGCCTAGAACCGCTCGGCCACAACGGCCAGCTCCTCGCAAATGATAAGCTTAACTTCTACTGCTCCGACTGACGTTAAAACCGTTAAAGGAGGCTTTCGGTTGTTCAGCCCAGTTGTGGATTCCATGTTTATGCTTCTTCTTCTTCTTTCTTGGCTCTACAGCTCATGATGAGCCTTGGTCTCTTCTACAATTTCCTTCCATTTCTCTCGGTCCTTTGCCAATACTCTCCAGTTTCTATAGCCCATCTTCCTAAGATCTTCGATTACTCCATCTTCCCATCTGGATCTTGGTCGACCACGACCTCTCTGCCCTCCTGGCTTTCCTTGTAATATTGTTTTTGGTACTTCTGTATCATTCATGCGAACCACATGTCCCGCCCACCTCAATCTGGATGATTTCACTATACTTCTGATGGGTTGGTCTTCGTATATGATATACAGCTCATGGTTGTATCTCCTCCTCCATCTTCTCTTTCACAGATTGGGCCGATAATTCGTCTAAGTACATTTCTTTCAAATGCATTCATTCTTTCAGTATCTTTAGCTGTTAATGTCCAGGCTTCAGAGGCATATGTAAGCACTGGTCGTATAAGTGATTTATACATAGCTAATTTCGTGGTACGTGTCAGGAGCCTTGAGGATAGAAGTCTTGTTAAGGCAAAATAGGCTCTGTTGGCCAGTATTAATCTCTGCTTAATTTCATAGAAGGTATCATTTAGATGCGTAACTGTCGAGCCCAGGTACTTGAAATGTTCAACTCTCTCAAATGTATAGTTGCCCATTGTTATTGCATTTGGCATATTTGCTCTATGTGCTTTTCCAGCTGCCATGTATTTTGTTTTTTGGTCATTAATAATTAACCCCATGTTCCTACTGGCCTGTTCAAGAGCTGTAAATGTCTCTTCCATTGCTTTTTGGGTTCTTGCTACTATACCTTTGTCATCTGCGTAGGCCAGTATCTGCACTGATTTATAAAGATCGTTCCCCTATTCAGAAGGTTTGCGTTTCTCATCACCTTCTCCAGGGTCGCAGTAAAGAGAAGGCATGCCAATGCATCCCGTTGTCGCATTCCGTTTTTAATACTCAATGTACTGGACATCATTCCTCCTATTGTTACACTACCTTGTGTTTCGCTCATTGTCATTCTTACCAGCCTTACCAACTTTCTAGAGATTCCCAGTTCATCTAGAGCTTGATATAAGTGATCTCTGTTTTATGCTATCATAAGCTTAACTTCTACTGCTTCGACTGACGTTAAAACCGTTAAAGTATGCTTTCGGTGGTTCAGACCAGTTGCGGCTTCCATGTTTATGCATGAAAATAAAATCAGCAACTCAGATGGACATCTTAAAGCACACCATTAATCTGTCACGTCAAAAGAACGTGAAAGATCACGTTAAAAACATATTTCCCTTTTTTCTACTGGTTAGTCTGATCTTACAAACAGCGATGTTATTCTTTTTGTTCCGAACCAGAAACGTACCCGTTTCACACTGGTACGTTAATCTGAATAAATTGGGGAATATCTGTAAATGTAAGATCTTCATCAACCTGAAAGCTTTTGCAGTTACCGGTATGCTTTACTGCGGATAGACTTATCGGAGATGGAAAGCCATTGCCTTTCTTTGATTTGGGAAGTGACTCATACATTTGTAGGGAAATGTGAATCTGCGTCTGCACCTGTACTATGCGAGTCACCTTATGATGTGTGACGAAGGGTATTTTGTGTACCACTGTCACTTGCGCCCTTTTCTATTGCAGTTACGAGCGATGGGTGGTAAGAACGAATGAAGGTAACCTTCGTGTCAGGTTTCTAGTTTTACCTTCACAGTCTTTTTGCGAGAAATACATAGGACGAGGCTATGGATTCGTTGACTGAGTCGTTACTCTCTTGAAATTTTGAGCTGTAAACCATAATGTCATACACAAAGTTTATCTTGTTGTGTGTGGCACAAAAATCGCCTGAGCGTGCCCCTGATGCATTTGCGTTTTCTAAACGAACCTACGAAGAAATTCCTCCTCTTCTTTGGATCCTGCCTCAATCTTAACTGGCAAATGTCTCAGACAGCCGAGCCGTACTCGAGAAAAGGTCGAATAAGTATTTTGTAAGCTCTATCCTTCGTCATTGGACTATATTTCCTGAGGATGCTTTCACTGGATCTCAGTCTGACATCTTACTTTCCAACAACTAGCTGTATGTGGTCGTTCTAGTTCAATTCAGATCTCTTCGTAGCTTACTCCCAGATATTTAATGTATGTGACTGACTGTTTTGCAGTCGTGTGACACAATAACGGGAATTTCCACTTATTTATGCACAATATGTTATATTTTTTATGTCAAGCCTCAAATTCCAACCTCTGCACCCAGCATCGATCCTCCGCAGGCCTTCCTACATTTCTCAATAATTTTCCAGCGTTGAGACTTCTCTGTATACAACAGTGTCATTCGCCAACAACTTGTAACAATCGTCGTTATGTGCTAGGTCATTTACAGAAACAATGCTATTCATAAGTACCTGCGTGGTTCCACTGCGCAAAAACTACAAAACGTTTATAAGGGGCAGTGAAATGAAAACGAGAGAGATAGAAAAAGTAACTAAACTGTTTATTAAATTCAATATTAATCGACATGATCGATAATGCATTTGTTCCACTGTGAGATACAACGATCAATGCCTTCATGGAAAATGTTTTGCGGCTGTCTACGGAACCATGACTGTATCCAGGCTTGCACCTCTTCGTCCAAAGCGAATGTCCTCCTTCACGACTTCAAAAATACGGGAATTGCATGTGGAGAGATCGGGACTGTATGGAGGATGTGTGAGGGCTACCAAGCGAGACTTCTGCAGGGTCGTCGAAACAACCTTTGCAACAATGCCCCCGCCCTTTCCCCATCCGTAATGAAACACATTTACTAAGCACACAATAAAATCTTTGAATCATGAAACATCGCTAATTGGAATCTTCTGTGACTTATCGAAGGCATTTTATTGTATCAGTCATAACATTCTGTTGAAGAAATTAAGATTTTATGGAACACGTAGTTCAGCAATTTCCTGGTTTATTTCCTGTTTAAGAAACAGAACGCAGGAAGTTCCCTTACGCTGTTCGAGTAGTAGAAATAGAGACGCCACGCCTTCTGCATGGGGAAAAATTACAATTTTGGGGGGGGGGGGGGGTGTCCCACACGGATCATTCATTGGTCCACTACTGTTCTTGTTGTATGTTAAGGTTCTGTCATCTTATTTGAATGAGGAGGCAGAATTAGTCCTGTTTCCAGATAATGCAAACATTGCAAATATGCTTCCCGGGTTTGCCGCCGGATCGTATTGTTAACTCGCACAGTATTTCGTCGATGCAAGTGGTCCACATTATCAGGTGGTGATTGCTGCTGTTACTGCTGCAAGGCGCGACTCATGATAATCGCGCGGCGGCATCGAAATTTATCATCCCGGGAGCAGGCAAACGCGTGCGCGGGAAGACGCTCGTAGTTGGAGGAAAGCGGCGCTCCTGGTGCCCCCTGCTGGGAGCCGCAGAAAGGCCATCAGCCCGTGCGCTATGGACAATAACTGTGCTGCCGGACGCTCCTGCGGCTAAAGGCTCAACTAAATCTCAGTAGCACGTTACGTTACATGATGAATCGGAAGTTCCTATTTTCTTTTTTTTTATTTAATGGCAGTCAGTGCTGGTTTCCAAGTGGCATCCTTGTTGATGAGATTGTCCGCCGTACGGATTTGTATGGCCTTTTCAACAGCACAGTCCCAGAAAGATGACGCTGTTCTAAGGCATACGATGTCCCGTGTCCAGGCAATATTCCGCTACCGTTGACTTATCAGGTTGCCCCAGGCGTGTCTGACGATGGTGTTCGACGCAACGTTCTTGCACGGTTCGGCAAGTCTGCTCAGCTACGATTTTCCACATTGGCATGGGATTTAATACACGCCACGCTTTCTGAGGCCAAGGTCGTCTCTGACCGAGCGCAATAAAGCATTGATATGAAGCCGAGCAATATGGCAAATGATATTTTTGTTAAAGTTATTGAATGGCTTTGCACAAATGGTCTAGCCTTCAAGTTTGAAGAAACGCGCTTCACCTAGTTTTGTAATGTCGAAATGATCCAGCCTCCTATTAACCTATTATTCCGACAACACATTATAAACTGTCCTGATAGAAATAAGATGACAGGTCGTTAACATACAGCAAGACAGTAGTGGACCAATGATTGATCCGTGTGGGACCACCCATTATAATTTTTCGCCATGCAGATGACTTGGCGTCCCTATTTATATTACTCGAACAGCGTAAGGGGACTTTCTGCGGTCTGTTTCTTAAAAAAGAAATAAACCATAGTAGACCTGCTAAAACATTTGGGTTGGTCTACTTTTGCCACAACAATAATTACCAACGACAAGTTTGTTATTACTTTTCCCTGGACTTTAATACCTATTCGAAATATTTCCTTGATTTTCTTTTCTGATTTCTCCATGTAAAGATAGATTAAGATGGGGGATAGGCTGTAATCCCTTGTTAATGCTGTTGTTAATAACTGCACATCTTTCATAACCTTCGATTGCGTACATGTTGGGGTCTGTACAAGTTTCTGATAACCTTTCGCTCCCTGTTTTCATCGCTGGTAACTTCGGAGTTTCAAGTTTCAGTTAGTGTAGCCGAGAGGTCTAGGGCGCCTTGCTCCGGTTCGCCCGGATTCCCCCCCCCCCCTCCCCTCCCCCACGTCGGAGGTTCGACTCTTCCCTCGGGCATGGGTGTGTGTGTTGTTCTTAGCGTTAGTTACTTTCAGTTTGGTCCCATAGGAATTTACACAAATTTTCAAAATTTTCAGTTAGTGTATTCTAGTCAAAAGGAAGTATTCACCATCATGGGTAAAATCACGACACACTGCAGATGTTTCCATAATTTAGAGAATAATAACGTTTGCAACTCAGTGACGTTATAATTCGCTCCTATCTGTCGCATATACGACTAGCATACCATGTTATGTTTGAATATACGACGGCAGGTGGTGTATAGTAGTAGGAGAAAACAGCTGCAATTGCGAAAGGGGTCTAAGAGCGCCGAGGCGTGATGTAGCGAACAAATTGTGATGAGAGGACATGTTAAAGTCAGGCAGCGGCCGTCGTTCTCTTGTTCTGAACATGTTGTACATCTACAATTGAAAGCCTGCGAAGATAGTATGTAAGGCATTTGTAGAGTGCTTTCTAAGAGAAGCGTGGAAAAACTGAAACTGCAGGATAATATTTGTTGTAGGGAACGTGAAAACAGTCCAATGATAAGCTGAACAGTCCGGGATTAGTGGCGGGCAATGAACATCCTTAAATGAATTGTAAACTGTACTAATTTATTTCAGAGCTATGATGAATATAATAGATCAGGCACGTGGTTGGAACATGGATCAAGCAGGGTCTAAGATTGTGCGTTTTGTATTAAACTGAGGACCTAGAAACGATGGAGAGTCTTCGTCCCGCCGTAGCCCTCAGTGGTTCACAACCCTACAACAGGCCACAGCAGTCCACTCACCCCACCGCCGCCCTACATCGAACCCAGGGTTACTGTACGGTTCGGCTCCCAGTGGATCCCCCCTCTGGGAACGTCTCATACCAGACGAGTGTAACCCCAGATGTTTGCGTGGTAGAATAATTATGGTGTACGCGTACATGGAGAGTGTTTGCGCAGCAATCGCCGACGTAGTGCAACTGAGGCGGAATAACGGAACCAGCCCGCATTCGCCGAGGCAGATGGAAAACCGCCTTAAAGACCATCCACAGGTTGGCCGGCACACCGGACCTCGGCACTAATCCACCGGGCGGATTCGTGCCGGGGACTGGCACGCCTTCCCGCTCGGGGAGCAGCGCGTTAGACCGAGCGGCTAGCCAGTCGACGGGTCTAGGATACATAATCAGCAGCGAGAGCAATCAGACTATTTAAAAAAGAGTAGAAGCTTCAGGAGACCTACTGAAAATTATGGAACTAGCAGCTATATTCTACAACAATTGAATGATGCACAACATCTACCACTGACCACTTTGTTCATTAGCACCATTTAACAATAAGTATGCAGGCGATAGAACTTTGCAACAAAGAAACATGAAAGCTAAATAACAGGCAATGGCACGATAAGGTTAATATACAAATTCTTTCCTAGAGAACTGCGTCGTATCATCAATCAAGTTGCATAAGAGAAACGTGATTGTGGATCTCTCACAAATTATCGAAAAATGAGACGAATATTATTTGTTTAGTACTACGACGTATTTTCTTACTCACCAAGTCTAATTACGAGCCCTGTGATAGACAATACTTTCCAGGTACTAACTAACTGCTTTCAGTTAACCCACACAAATATACAATCAGGAATCCGAATAAATATGAAAAAGGACAAGAATATTCAGAAATAGGTAAAAGAGTAGACGACATTGATACTCTGTCGGGTACTTGCCAACTCGGGACACCTCCGTTGCTCGTTACCTCCGTGTGTCACTGACTGTCGCAGCGGAAAAGTCCCAAAGATAAGTTTGCTGCAATCGACGTTGATGTTGTTTGATGCAGGTCAGAGAGAAAGAGTGAGTTGTGTGTATGCGTGCGAGAAAAAAGAGAGAGAGAGAGAGAGAGAGAGAGAGAGAGAGAGAGAGAGAGAGCGACAATAGAACAACTTTATTATCTTAATCACAGATAATGAAAAGAATGAAACAGACTTTGTTCAGTCGATTATTGAATAATTCTTGTCAGTCTGAAAACCTTAACACATATACACTACTGGCCATTAAAATTGTTACACCACGAAGATGACGTGCTACAGACGCGAAATTTAACCGATAAGAAGAAGATGCTGTGATATGCAAGTGATTATCTTTTCAGAGCATTCACACACGGTTGGAGCCGGTGGCGACACCTACAACGTGCTGATATGAGGAAAGTTTCCAGCCGATTTCTCATACACTAACAGCAGTTGACCGGCGTTGCCTGGTGAAACGTTGTTTTGATGCCTCGTGTAAGGAGGAGAAATGCGTACCATCACGTTTCCGACTTAGATAAAGGTCGGATTGTAGCCTATCGCGATTGCAGTTTATCGTATCGAGATCCAATGACTGTTAGCAGAATATGGAATCTGTGGGTTCGGTAGGGTAAACGGAACGCCGTGCTGGATCACAACGGTCTCGTATCACTAGCAGTCGAGATGACAGGCATCTTATCCGCACGGCTGTAACGGATCGTGCAGCCACGTTTCGCTCCCTGAGTCAACAGATGGGGACGTTTCCAAGACAACAACCATCTGCACGAACACTTCGAGGATGTTTGCAGCAGCATGGACTATCAGCTCGGAGACCAAGTCTGCGGGTACCTTTGACTCTGCATCACAGACAGGAGCGCCTGCGATGGTGTACTCAACGACGAACGTGGGTGCACGAATGGCAAAACGTCATTTTATTCGGATGAATCCAGGTTTTGTTTACAGAATCATGATGGTCGCATCCGTGTTTGCCGACATCGCGGTGAACGCACATTGGAAGCGTGTATTCGTCATTGCCATACTGGCGTATCACCCGGCGTGATGCCATGGGGTGCCATTGGTTACACGTCTCGGTCACCTCTTGTTCGCACTGTCGGCACTTTGAACAGTGGACGTTACATTTCAGATGTGTTACGACCCGTGGCTCTACCCTTCATTCGATCCCTGCGAAACCCTACATTTCAGCGGGATAATGCCCGACCGCATGTTTCAGGTCCTATACGGGCCTTTCTGGGTACAGAAAATGTTCGACAGCTGCCCTGGCCGGCACATTCTCCAGATATCTCACCAATTGAAAACGTCTGGTCAATGGTGGCCGAGCAACTGGCTCGTCACAATACGCCAGTCACTACTCTTGATGAACTGTGGTATCGTGTCGAAGCTGCATGGGCAGCTGTACCTGTACACGCCATCCAAGCTCTGTTTGACTCATTGCCCAGACGTATCAAGGCCGTTATTGCGGCCAGAGGTCGTTGTTCTGGGTACTGATTTCTCAGGATCTATGCACCCAAATTGCGTGAAAATGTAATCACATGTCAGTTCTAGTATAATATATTTGTCCAATGACTACCCGTTTATCACCTACATTTCTTCTTGGTGTAGCAATTTTAATGGCCAGTAGTGTAGTTTACGGGACAGATTTGGTAAAGCCAGTAAAGGGTGTGACAATAGGCTTATGTATGGCGTGAGAGGAAACCAGTAGTCTCCCTAAACTTGATACACTCGGTAATTATTCTAAACAAGTTATTGACATCGACCGCCTGCTAGGCCGTTGGTCACGAGATCACGAGTGAACTTGCGTCTTGCTGATTGTTGAGATTGTAACCAGTTTATGGATGGCCGAGACAGTCGTTTCCAGGGTGTGTCCAGCCGGTGGGAGACGCTCGCAGCGATTGTCGGCAGACGGCGCGGCGGGTGGACGCGGGCCCGGCGCTGACCTTTGACACGGCTGACGCCCCGGAGAAAGTCCGTGGCGCCTGGGAACCGGGCCGGCGTGGCGAGGCGACACTGCACCGCCGCGGCAGGTCACTGGGCCGGTGCAAAGCGCGACACTGGGGTTGGGGGAGGGGGGGAGGGACCGTTCCAAACAGCCGCACCCGCTGCTCAGTGCGAGCCTCTCTGCATCGTCCAGCTGGCGACTGCACTGCTCCACAACCGGCCACTGTTAGAGTCATTATTAACGAGAGGAGTGCGACACCGAAAGATCGTCATACACTATCTCGTCAGTGGTATCCAGACACCTGTTAAGAGTGATTAATGTAGGGTGTATCCACCCTTCGTCTTTATGACTGCTGCAACTCTGCCGGCGGCGCTTTTGGTGAGGGGCTGAATGTCTCTGAAGTAATGGCAGCCCATATTTCCTCAGCAGCAGAAATCAGAGAATGTAGTGTTGTGAGACGTGGCAGAATGGAGCAAATCTGACGTTCTTAGTCATCCCAGAGGCGTTCCATTGGGTTCAGGTCGGGACTCTGGCCAGGCACATGCTGCCTCGCATATGTTGCTTTATCAAAGCGTGCATTGTCATGCTGAAACAAACAGTAATATTTTCCCTACCATTCTTCTACTGCACACGGTACACAGTGCTGTGAAATGTGTTCGTATCTGTCCGCATGTTGGCAGCTCGTGGTCTCGCGGTAGCGTTCTCGCTTCCCGAGCACGGGATCCCGGGTTCGATTCCCGGCGGGATCAAGGATTTTCACCTGCCTCGAGATGACTGGGTGTTGTTGTGTCATCTTCATCATCATCAAATGTAATGTATTGCGAATACATAGAAAGAATGATCCTTTACTGTATGATTATATGTTAGCGGAACAAACACTGGTAGCAGTTACTTCTGTAAAATATCTGGGAGTATGAGTGCGGAACGATTTGAAGTGGGATGATCATATAAAATTAATTGTTGGTAAGGCGGGTGCCAGTTTGAGATTCATTGGGAGAGTCCTTAGAAAATGTAGTCCATAAACAAAGGAGGTGGCTTACAGAACACTCGTTCGACCTATACTTGAGTATTGCTCATCAGTGTGGGATCCGTACCAGGTCGGATTGACGAAGGAGATAGAGAAGATCCAAAGAAGAGCGGCGCGTTTCGTCACAGGGTTATTTGGCAACCGTGATAGCGTTACGGAGATGTTTAGCAAACTCAAGTGGCAGACTCTGCAAGAGCGGCGATCTGCATCGCGGTGTAGCTTGCTCGCCAGGTTTCGAGAGGGTGCGTTTCTGGATGAGGTATCGAATATATTGCTTCCCCCTACGTATACCTCCCGAGGAGATGACGAATGTAAAATTAGAGAGATTCGAGAGCGCACGGAGGCTTTCCGGCAGTCGTTTTTCCCGCGAACCATACGCGACTGGAACAGAAAAGGGAGGTAATGGCAGTGGCACGTAAAGTGCCCTCTGCCAAACACCGTTGGGTGGATTGCGGAGTATAAATGTAGATGTAGATGTAGATCATCATTCATCCCCATTACGGTCGGAGGAAGGCAATGGCAAACCACCTCCACTAGTACCTTGCCTAGTACGGCGGTGCGGGTCTCCCGCATCGTCCCCTACCCTCTGTTATGGAGTATAGGACTTCATCATCATCATCATCATCATCATCATCATCATCATGTTTCCGCATATAGCGTTTTCTTAAGCGCAATAAGGGACCACACGCTAACTACGGAAAACACTCCTATACCCTAACACAGCCTCCTCCGTACTTCGCTGCTGGCACCACACGTGATGGCAGGTAGCGTTCTGCAGGCTTTCGCCAAACCCAAAACCTTACATCGGATTTCCACAGGGTATAGCATGATTCTTCACTCCATAGCACTCGTTTCTAATCTTTCACCGTCCACTGGCGGCGCTGTTCATACCACCTCAAGCGTCGATTAGTGGTGATTATAGAAATGTGTGGCTTACGACGAGCTGCTCAAGCTTTGCAACATATTCTTTTTAATGCCCTTGGGACTGTCATTGTGATAGCTGGACTGTGTAGTAGCACTGTGCAACTCCCGAGCAATTCCTTGCGCTGATTTGGTGCGATTTTTCAGAACAACTTATAACACTAACGTGCCGTGAAGCATGCTAATGTCACTCTCTGAGGGGATTTCGAAGTTCGACCCCGCGTGTGTCTAATAGACAATGGTATCTGACTATAACTTTCAATTTGGTGAAATAACAGAAAACCAAACGGGCTTTAATCTTGGGAGTTAACGAAAGTGGTAAAATCATAAATGAATTTAAAAAAAATGAACGGTCGCCAGCCCAATTAGGCATATTAACTTGGAAATATATATTTGAGGAAACTGAACATTGGTTTTTGAGGTTACTGTTGTTGGGATTTTCCTTTGAATAGCAAACTGACACAGTGCACTCAATCAAATACTGAAATGTCAGTGCATTAAGCGCAGAACTAAATTTGGACCTGAGGGGCTTCCGTCTTCACTGACATGAAAAATACAAATAAAGATGAATAACACCATAAATACACTGTTTAACCTCCCCTACATATAAGAGTAATAGTTTAATTTTTTCTTAATAGGTGGAGAATATGGTGGGGACCCATAAACTAGTATAGTTTCACTAGTCAAAGCTCTTTGATTATTACAATATTACAGACTAACTCTAAAAGCTAATCATTCACTGAAATTACTTTGCAAGACAGTAAAATACAACACTGGGCTTAATTAACTTAAAAAAGGAGCCTTTCATGATGAGTACAAAAAATAAAACTTCTTTAAAAATGTGCGTAATTTTTCTTCTAACAATACTACTGTAAATCTGTTCATGAAAGATTTATATGTACTTGAACCTAATTACCTGTGAAGCAGGTATTCTTTGCAACAATATTTATACAATCTTGCACTGTACTCATACAAAGCTAAATTTTATAATAAACTAAGAGTAGTTTTGCAAAAGCCTATCCAACCTCACTTTTCTGTTAATTGATCTTTGAATGTTTGCACTTAAACTTCCTACCTTAACAATTTCACTTGGAGTGGTTCATTAACAAAGCATCCAAATGTTACTCTAGCTTCTACTATTCCTTTTACTTTAGAAAAAAAAATCACTTTTAAACACATGAATGCAAGGATTGTTCATTTAAATCATGATACTCAGTTTTAATAGCACTTAGGTGAGGACCCTGTGTAGGTTCGCGATGGAGAGGAAACTCTGAAAGTCGTGGCAGGAGCTACGCTTCACAGGCGAATATTATTAGCAGGAGCAGGAAACTGCGATGCAAGTGCCTAATACATGTCGCTGACGCTGACTACGTAAAAGACATATGCGGTAGATTGGTTGGTTAGTTGATTCGTGAGGGGGGGGGGGGGGGGGGGGGAAGATACGACGAAACAGTGAGGTCATTGGTCCCATCGGATTAAGGGAGGATTCGACAAGAAATCGACCAGGCCCTGTTAAAGCAACCATTCTGGCATTTGCCTGAAGCGATTTAGGGAAATCACAGAGACACTAAATCAGGATGGCCGGACGCGGCTTTGAACCGTCGTCCTCTCGAATGCGATTCCATTGTGCTAACCACTGCGCCACCTCACTCGGTGAAAGACGTATACGCTGTTTTTATTACACATCTATTTATTACACACACACACACACACACACACACACACACACACACACACATATATATATATATATATATATATATATATATAAGCATCATTCTTCTGACTGATATGTTGCGACCCACCACGAATTCCTCTCGTGTGCCACCCTCTTTATCTTAGCGTAGCACTTTGACCCAACGTCCTGTATTATTTGTTGGATATTTGCAGTTTCTTTATTCGTCTACAGCTTTTACCTCCTGCTGCTCCGTCTAATAGCGTAGAAATTATTTCCTAATGTCTTAACAGGTGTCCTATCATCCTGCCTTTTCTTCTTGTCAGTGCTTTCCATACGCTGCATTGTTCGTCACTTGTGCCGGCAACCTCATCATCTACTACCTTATCAGTCCACCCAATTTTCCATCATCCTTCTACTCCGATTTTCCTGAAGTCCATGACTCACTGCCAAGTAACAGCTTATGAAACGGAAAAAATATTCAGAAGGGATAATATTTTAATTTGTGGGAGTCATGTAATCAAAAAATAATTTTTATGAATATATATATATTAAGAAGAATTGGTAATCGTGATCTGTTAGTGAGAAGGTGATACAACATCTTTCAGCTTGAAGTCGGAGTTTGTGGTCAGTGTCTACTTGGTTACGTCAAAAGACGATTTATTTTGTTGCTGCGGGGCTCTGCAGGAACCGCTTCTCGTTGAGAGCCCCGTGTAATGTACGTGCGGAGTTGAACACCTGTGACGAGGCAATTAGGAGAAAGCAAGAGGTCCTAAGTGGTTGTGTGGTGAGCGTGCGGACTCAGCCGGGAGGTGTGGGAGGGCCGGTATGTGGGCGCAGCTGGAGCCCACGTACGCTATTGACCGGTAGTTTAACCGGCCGCGTGAAGCCAGGAAACGGCAACTTCATGTCTGGCGACTAGGAGAACGAACAGTACGCGAATACGGAAAATGAGTTACATTATCTGCTTCTTTTACGTCGAATTACGGAAACATGGTTCTTTTCCGAAGTAAGCTTCTAATGTTCCAATAGCTTTGTATCAATAATTATGAGCAAGCGAAACAGACGAGGAGCGGAAAGCAATCTGTGCCGACTGGAATACCTGTTAGTCCTTCTGAAATTATGCGAAAGACCTTGTTTCTCTCCTAGCAGTCGCTTACGATACGTCACTGAGCAACGAAGGGTACATAATGAATGGAGAAAAAAGCGCAGATCGTTGTCATTTTCAAAAAGCGTTGCCGCACAGTAGTGCATAATTATTGGCAGACATCGCTGATACCGATCTCTTGTAGAGTTACGAGAACTGCCTTATGTCGACGTATTTTGACGTTTCTGGATAACGAAAGTCTCTTCTGTAAAACTCAGTTTGCTTTATTCGTCCATGAGATCCAACGTACCTTAGACAGAGGCCTCCAGTCTGATGTCATTGGTTTCCGGAATGCATTCGAAACAGTTCCGCTCTGTCTTTTACTGAACAAAATACAAGATTACCCAGTATCGGAATAGGTTTGTGAATGGATTGGGGGCTTCGCTGTAGGAAGATCTAAACACGTTGTCAACGGAAGGGAGAGTAAAGTTTAACGTTCCACCGACAGCGAGATTATGAGAGACTGACCATTAGTTCGGATTACGAAAGGATGGGCAAGGGTATCTCAGCGCCCTCTTTGAAGGAACCAACCCGGAATTTGGTTTGAGCGATTGAGAGAAATCACGGAAAACCTAAATCTAGATGGCCTGGTGGGGATTTGAACCGTCGTCCTGCCGAAAGCGAGTCCATTGTGCTAACCACCTGCGCCACGTCGCTCGCTTGTTTTTAAACGGGAGAAGTGACAAACGTAAAGGTAATTTCAAGAATGCCCCAAGTACGACAGAGCCGTTACTGATAGCACTCTTTTTGGGTCTGCAGCCAGATCATGAAGTCACCCTATCACAATATTTCCGCGGCCCAACCTGGCTGCCTGTTTCACGTGAACAAACTGTTGAACGAACTCTCCGGAACTGAATTCAGACTGCCGGCGCCGTCTCCGCGCAAGGCCACAGCACGTGCGCAACGAATCGTCGTAACTGCTTTCCAGTACAAGTGAAAATACGTGGGGTAGGAAAAATTCGCGGGCTCCAACTTCGCAGCGCGATTCCTCACATACTTCAGTACAAAAATATATCTCACAAAATTTCGTCCTGCACATATTTTGGGCAGTAAATGCACACTAAAGATTGGCAATCTGGCAACACTGTAATCGCATCTACAGCAACTACATCCGTAAGTAGATACAGCACTCCTGTGCAGTTGGTGCAGTGGATACCGTTCTGGGTTAGCATGCAGGAGATTGAGAGTTCAATTCTAAGTCGAGGTTATTTGTTTATATTTATTAAAAGTAGTCTGGGTAGTACATTATCTGGCATCTTAAACGTCGTACAGCGATTACGGTGTATCTTCTACAAAACATTTGCAGTTACGTACCACGAACACAGAAGTGGAAATGTGATCGTTTCATTCCTCAGCTTTTAAAGAAACCTTTTTGCACATTGTGGACGCGAATGGCTTTGCACCACTGCATATGCTAATGTACTAGATTCCTTTTTTTGCGTATATCCTCCTCCAATGGTCCCGTAGATTAATACCCACTATCATTCTTGCCATGATCGGGTCCATTACATTTCGGTAAGGTCTTACATCAGCGTTAGGGCTAGCAATGTACTTTGCAAGTAATTGGGATGGGACAATTGGGGCAGGGTACATACAAAACAGGTTTGGAATCTAATAGATGCAGTGGCTCGAAACAATTCGCGTCTACAACGTGCAAAAGGCCTCTTTAAAAGTTGACCAATGTAAACGATTCTACTTCCATTTCTGTATTCGTAGTTTGTAACTGCAAATGCTTTGCAAAAGACCCACTGTAATTGCTGTATGACGATTTCAAGATGCCAGATACCGTACCATGCAGACTACTTTTAGCAAATTAAATTAAATAGCGACCCAGTGGTGGAAGCTGGCGATATCGATGCATCACTGTCAAAAACTATTTTGATGGCTTTGGTTTTGCGAGTATCAAAATACGTGACATAAATAACCGTATCTTATGATTCTGTCAATTTAAAAATTTAACTTGTTAACGCTATCAAGGAATCATAGAACATAGTGTGTGACATATATTTCAACTTGATAGTCTAACCATTCGCGAGTAAAAATACTTCTAACCATTTCTTAGAAAGAGGTTTCTAACAGTCCAACAGATAGACGGGCAGGCAGACGTACAACAAAATGATCCTCGTATGAGGGGTTCGTTTCTACCAACTGAGGTATGGAGCACTAAAAATTGGTACAGAGTAAGAGGCGATTGATTATAGATAAGATGGGTTGACGTGAATTTCAGGTTTGCTTCGTGTTGCTAATCTTCTGGTCCACCGTTCAGCGTTCGATGCTCGGTTGGTTATAAAATATTTTATGGCTATTAATGCGGCTTATGCCTGTGGCAAAATGTCGCGTATGTGAAAAAAAAAACTAGTTTTACTGTGATACAGATTCCAAACTGAACTGCGCGTTCGCCTACAACTGGCTGGGTAAACCGGTTCTGAGGTCGGAGGAAGGCACGGACATACCATCATTAAGTAATAAGATCGTGCCTAATAAAGCACCTTGTTACTCAAACCAGACATAGCGTTTAAATTAGCTTTGCTTGCAGTTGGATCATTTTCCGATGGAGTTTTTCTTCAAAAACCTCAATGCAACATTAGCATTTAGTGACTTCAGACAGTTTGATGAAGTAATTTTATGCTAAATGATAGTCTAGTACTTTAGTGGTTATAGTACAGCGATTCACATAGCTATTGAAATGAGTACTTATAACAAATAATACTTTCATGTTTCCCCTCAATTTTTAGTGATTTAAGAAACCACAACACAAAATTTAAAGCGAGTGGAAGTAGTCCTTAGATTCTTCCAAAGTTGTGAAGCATATAATAAACTATTTCGGATACTACAAATGTGTATCGGTCTGGACTTTCACCTGTGACTAGCAACAGTCTCACAGTGTTAACCATCCCAGGCCATGTGACACATAATTTCAAACTACCAGTACGTCTACCCTGCTCTTCGAACCTACTCTACTGTCATGCAGGTGTAACCTGCCGCGGTGTTTCCCTGGAAATATATTGTAATTGTAGCATATACATAGATCTTACTGTGGTGTTACCGCCAGACACCACACTTGCTAGGTGGTAGCTTTAAATCGGCCGCGGTCTATTAGTACATGTTGGACCCCCGTGTCGCCACTGTGTGATCGCAGACCGAGCGCCACCACAAGGCAGGTCTCGAGATACGGACTAGACTCGCCCCAGTTGTACGGACGACTTTGCTAGCGACTACACGGACGAAACATTGCTCATTAGCCGAGCCAATAGTTAGAATAGCCTTCAGCTAAGTCAATGGCTACGACCTAGCAACGCACCATTAGTAACATTGCATGTATCTAATGAGTCTCACTTGTATCGCCACAATCTCCAGATGTACCAAAAGGATGGATTAAAGTTAAGTATTCCAGAAGCTACGTACTTTTCTTTATAGCGTTCATAGCGTGTCCTGTTTCAGACCTCACGCACCCTGCTTTGGCTTAGCGCGTGCCTTTCGGCTTCCTCTCGTTGTGTCTGGGCTGTCTTGTCTAGACACAACACTTACATCGTTTTCATTGCAGCTATTACTTCGCTGAGTAAATCTCTGACATGTTTACTTAAACTTTTGTAAATATGATACACAAATTGCGAATTTAAGTTTGCGCTGTCTCTGTTTTTACTATTCGATTTTTAGACATACGAGACAGCCTAGTTCTTCAGGTATGACAAGTAATCGTATTTATGGGTCAGTGATGTTAGCAGCGTGATCAAAATTTGTGGAATACATTTTTTTAATTGTTTCGGCTGTACAGGTAGCGAGTGAGGCAGGACTTGAATTCGACGTTTAACTTCGTTAGTTCTGAATGTCACAATGCTGTTATATTTTGCAATAGTCTTTCACTTGAAAGCCATTGTAAACGTACATCTCCAATTTCAAAAAGAACTCGAGATGGTTTTCATTTGAGCCAGCTCTGAGAGAGACACCATTTGGAGCGAAAACGAAAGGAACGAACTTCTTGTCGGTACCATCAGAACGACACAAGGCACAGCACTCTCGCCCAACTAACGAAATTGCATTTTGGCCTGATTTATGGCGGTACCAACCCGCTCGTAAGAAAGGTATATCTCGGTGGGTGTACTATCACTGACGTGGCCTACATAGTTTTGAACAAAGAGAGAAAGATGCCTATTCTGTTTCGGCCGACATGAGGATCGTATGTCTTACTGTTTTAATAAATCATATTGGGTGTTAGTGTGAAGTTTACTAAAGGACGAATATGTGTTACTAATATGATTCAAAACTGAAGTACAGGAACGGAATGAGAGTACTGATAAAGTGTCACTTAACTTTCACGTGAGGGGGACGGACCGATTAATCCTGAAATGAACCATCCTGGAATTTACTTCAGGCGATTTAGGAAAACTACGGAAAGCGTACATCTGGATGGCAGGACGGGGGTTTGAACCGTCGTCCTCCCGAATGCGAGTCCTGTGTGTTGACCACTGTCTTAGCCATCTCGCTCGGCCCTGTTATCCGGCGACCCGGATTTCAATCGTCCTGGGGTTCTCTAAATGATTTCAGACGAAAGCTAGTATGACTCTTCCCATAAGGTGGCAACTCGTTACTTCTAGTAGTTGGTTTGTGGTCATTTTCTCTTAGGTGTTCTTCAAATATGGAGTGGTTTGTGCCATATTTCCAGGCTCTCATGTGTTCTTTGTATCTGACATCAAAAGTTGTGTTTATATGTCAGTAATAAAGTGGTAGTGCGACCTTCTGACCAGAAGAGAGGAAACGCAGATCAGCAGATCGCATGTAATTACTTTTTTACATAAGAAATTGCGATGCGAACTGTTCAATAATCTAAAACTAACAAAACTGTATCGTTATAGATCCCACTGATAATGTATTAGCAGAAGAAAAAGGCGAAGCGCGTCTGGGATAAATAAATTAAGTAGCAGCAGCAAAAGGCGGTTTTATTTACAAAACAAGTATGTGTATATATATGTTCCTGCATGTGAATTGTACATGCGTCAAAAGTGATTGCTGAAGTTACATGAAAGCGCGTAAGTTACACGATCAACTAATTTTTATTACTTATAAAAAGCTATCTATGTTCTGGAAGGATATAAAATACACAGTGAATTAACACTGAATAATATGCAGTTCTAATTATGTGCAAAGCAGACAACCAAGGAAATAGGAGTCGTCAGCTCTCATTTTCTCTCTTACACATTCAGTTATGTTTCTTTCCCTACCAATTACCAATACCTACCATTTACTAAGTCATTTATGTAGTATATAAAATCTGCCGAACCGCAGTTTTGGTAGAGCGAATCTGTAGTTACTGCTCAATAAGGAACCCCTCATCTGACATGTCAATCCTGAGTGCACCCCGTTAGAATCCTCCCACCAAGGAAAAATCGCTGGCAGTGCAGGGAATCGAATCCGTGTCCTGCGAATACGAAGCAGGCGCGCTGACCGCTGACAAACTACGAAGGCGAATTCCCCACACTTTCACTCCTGAAGAAAAACAAAGACACTTGGACACCTACCGCGACCTGATTGAAGTTCAAAGCGGAGACAATTCTTTTCTGGAAAAAAATGTTCACAGGTGATAAGACTTGGTATTATCAATACGGGCCTACCACTAAACGAGAGAGTGCAGAATTTCTGTTGACGGTCAAGACTTTGAAGACATGACCGATACTCAAGGCAATATGACGGGCGAACAACGTCCCAAAGAAGAATTTTGTGACAGGTGTATGAACGTCCTGCCAGCTGTACTCAAGTGGTGAGAGACTACGTGTAGCATTAAAACCACTATTTTAACTTGTGTCTTTTCTATTAATCCGGTTGAAACGTCCCCTTAGAAAAATTAATGAATGATTGTGCTGATAAACATCTTACGTTATTTGATTTTCAAACAGCTGAGCAAAACTGAACATACTCAGAAATTTCTCTCTTTACTTATTCTGATCATCACTAAACTGACACACAACACTTTTTTTAGCGCAACGCAATCTGACTTTCAATAATCCCTATAAAAGAATGGCCCTGACTGACATTAACCTAACCTCACAAAAATCTTCGTTACTCGAACTACTGCAATACAGCGAGCGCCACTACTGCCAGCTAAATAAAAGATTCAAACTATGGAAGGCACTAACTACTGATAGGCATACTTAGCAAATGAAATATTTTGATAGAGAACAAACAATGTATTTACCTTAATAGTGTTCAATTATATATATATATATATATATATATATATATATATATATATATATGTGTGTGTGTGTGTGTTCATGACATCCTGTCTTACAAATTTACTGCCTCTGATGGTCACACGTCCAGATCATCCGCTCTCAAAACTCCGCCATCTCACTCCCCACATCCACCACTGCTGGCGGTTCACCTCCAACTGCGCAACGCTACGCGCTGTTCACAGCCAAGTGCCCAACACTACAATAGCAAAATCCAACAATGCAAACCAGCCACAGACTGCACACAGCACAGCCAGTGATTTTCATACAGAGTGCTACATGGCGTTACCAATATAAAAACCTAAACAGCCTACTTACGCGGTCTCGCAACATTTTGGACTTTGAGGGTATATTGAAAATATTAGAGGCTCTATTACGGTTCCTTGCGAACATCCGATGTCTGACTCATCTATTTGAGACAACGAGTACAAAGTATGGTAGCGTAAAGTAGAACACACTGCAATCCAGTTTTCCGACTTACGGTGGTTTCTCTCCTTGTACTCAATACATGAGCAGTTCACTTACCTATTGCCCGAAAAAAAAAAGAAAAACATATCGTGGTAATTGCTCTGCATAGTGTAAGTAAACATCAATGTAGGAGTCCGAGTTCTAGCCAATGTTCCGTCCACTGCAGTCATTATATCACACACATAGGAGTGCCTTTCTGACGCTATAGATCCCAGGCTGATCTAGACAATATGTGCACAGTTCCCTCCGCGGGGTGAGAAGAGCCATCATCGGCTTGTATCTTGGGCGGCTGTTGGAGAGTGGACAGTATTTTCATAGGAGATGAAGAAGAGAGCGGCGACACGGCGAGACCGACCCCGCGGCAGCTCCCCCGCTGGGAAGCCAGGCGGGACTTTACGGCGGCGTCGCCGGCTGCGGCACGATATCGGGCGGCCGCATCTCCCGGCGCGGCGTCTCTGCCGACGCTGCGGAGGCCGCGCGAGCCGCGACGCCGCGTCACGACCTGCGAGCCGTGAGGGGGTGGGGGGCGGGGGGCGGCGGTAAACGGCGCTAATCCGACGCCATCTGTCGGCCGCCCTCACGCGTCGCCGCGCCGCCCGTTCCTGTCCTGCCAAGGCCGGTGGACGTTACGCTCACTTGGCTGATCTACGTAGCTTCCCTATGACTTTCCCGTTCCCAGTTTCGACCGTTTAGGATGTTTATCTATTCCGGTGGTCGGATCGAGCTCAGAGAAATGGGAGACGCCATATTGGATTTCGTCAGTTTAGTTTAAGCTCTGATTCGATAGCTTGTTACAATGTACGTCCTGTGAATGTACGCTGGTTCAAAGATCGAGTAACTCTCGAAAACGCGTCATTATTGGTGTGATCTGTTGTAATTAAATGTAAGATAAAGACATCGGCGGTTAAAGCCTTCTGGAGGCCTGCTTTAAAACTGTGGTATCGATAATTTCGATGTCACACTGTAGGTGCTCGCTCCCAGGTTGGCACTACGAGAGCGGACGAACTACGCCGACCACAGCGCCCTCTAGCCGACGCTGTGGAGCTCAACGAGTGCAGTTCTGCTTTTTGCCCAGTTGATCAAGAGCAGACGGCCGACAACCGTAGCTTCTACTTCGTAGGGGGCTAGCCATTACAGACTTTGCCTTTGTTACTTCAATGATAGTTTAACTAATAGTAACTGTTAGCTTTGATACATGAACAGCTTCACACCTACGTGCTCATCAAGCCTAAGTTCAGTAGATGTCATTTACTAATATTCTCTATTAAATGTGCTTTAACTTTACATGCAGTACCGAAGTGCTTTACCTCTCCCAGTCACCAATTGCAAGTATTGTCGGTGGCATAATGGACTGGGAGGTCAGTTTACAGACAAGAAGGTAGTTCATGTCTTGTTACTTATAACTTTTTTTTTCTTTTGCCCTTCACTTCTCTATAATTAAATAAAAGTATTTTCTGCCATATTGAGCACTGCCAGTGAGCGGGGTGCAGTCAGCCCTTGTGAGGCCAATGATTGAGTACTAGGTCCTCTGCTCACAAAAACTGACAACTGGGAGAGCGGTGTGCTGACCAAATGCCCCCCTCCCCTTCATGTCTGCCTCCAGTGTTGCCAATTGGGTGAAGATGACTCTGCGCTATCACGTATCGGTACCAACTCACAGGTTTGCGTCAAACGCCAATAGTGGTCATGTCGGATCGCATGGACCCAATGGAGAATGCCCGCTGAGCCACACCTCCGGCAGTTCTGCTCTGTACCAAGAGCGCCCTCTGACGCCGCAGTATAGGATGGACGGCTGGCAGCAGCTGCTCAACCGACTTGCGTTCGCAACCATTTTGCCATGTGACGCTATGCAGACACTGGCTATTCGCGGCTCCAACTTCATCGTCCGTGCCTTACTACAGGGAGCCTCTTCTTTGTCGACATTCTGATAGCTGGGCTCTGTTTCTTGCTGCTTATTTGTAATGAGTCTTCGTATGCTTGGAGAAATGTTGTTGTTGTTGTGGTCTTCAGTCCTGAGACTGGTTTGATGCAGCTCTCCATGCTACTCTATCCTGTGCAAGCTTCTTCATCTCCCAGTACCTACTGCAACCTACATCCTTCTGAATCTGCTTAGTGTATTGATCTCTTGGTCTCCCTCTACGATTTTTACCGTCCACGCTGCCCTCCAATGCTAAATTTGTGATCCCTTGATGCCTCAAAACATGTCCTACCAACCGATCCCTTCTTCTAGTCAAGTTGTGCCACAAACTTCTCTTCTCCCCAATCCTATTCAATACCTCCTCATTAGTTACGTGATCTACCCACCTTATCTTCAGCATTCTTCTGTAGCACCACATTTCGAAAGCTTCTATTCTCTTCTTGTCCAAACTGGTTATCGTCCATGTTTCACTTCCATACATGGCTACACTCCATACAAATACTTTCAGAAACGACTTCCTGACACTTAAATCTGTACTCGATGTTAACAAATTTCTCTTCTTCAGAAACGATTTCCTTGCCATTGCCAGTCTACATTTTATATCATCTCTACTTCGACCATCATCAGTTAGTTTACTCCCTAAATAGCAAAACTCCTTTACTACTTTATGTGTCTCATTTCCTTATCTAATCCCCTCAGCATCACCCGATTTAATTTGACTACATTCCATTATCCTCGTTTTGCTTTTGTTGATGTTCATCTTGTATCCTCCTTTCAAGACACTGTCCATTCCGTTCAACTGCTCTTCCAAGTCCTTTGCTGTCTCTGACAGAATTACAATGTCATCGGCGAACCTCAAAGTTTTTACTTCTTCTCCATGAATTGCTTGGAGAAATACCAGTAAGTAAATTTCCTACGACGACAGTTGCCGCAGCGTTCTGTAGCCCCTCCCCCCGCCCCTCCTCTCCTTACCATTGTGTATAAAGTCGTACACAACAGACACGGCGGTAGGTCGTTACTATTAGGCCTTCCGAGGCTGGTTCGGACGGAATTATATACTCCGTTATATTCAATGTTATGTTCATATTAGTGCGCTGTCTTCCAGGAATGGCCGGCCAGTGTAGTCGTGCGGTTCTAGGCGCTTCAGTGTGGAACCGCGTGACCGCTACGGTCGCAGGTTCGAATCCTGCTCGGGCATGGATGTGTGTGATGTCCTTAGGTTAGTTAGGTTTAAGTAGATCTAAATTCTAGGGGACTGATGACCGCAGATGTTAAGCCCCATAGTGCTCAGAGCCATTTTCTTCCAGGAATGAGTTGTCATTGTCAACAATTTACAGATTAAGCACGAAACACGGAAACGACAGCAAATGTTCAAAACACGATGATTATCTGGTAAAGGAAACTAGGTACCACTCGGAATAAAAAGCATAGAAAAGACTGAGGTGAAGGGTAACGTAGTCTCAGCCGTTTATTAAGTATAAAAGAAAATTTATAGCTAGGTATTTTTCGAGACTTAACTTCCAGACAAGAATATCTTTAAAGTACATATGCAGACAGGGATTTTCCTGCTGCAGTTTTTTCTTATTGTTTCACTTACTTCGAAGTGCAAAGAACAAATTTATTTTTCTCTCGGTTAACTTTCCACAAAATTTAGAACATGTTCCATACAACCACCACACTTTTACCATCTGTAGAGGTTATTCCTTAGTATTGTAGATAACACATACGCAAATAACGAGCATGAAGTTGCCAGGTTCTCACTTTCAAAGGAAGAAAGGCGACCATAATTCTATAGGACTCACGAAGTGAAGATAACGAGTTACTCCTTCAATTCGTGTGCAAGAATGCCTACCACAGTCACAACGATACTCCATACTTACAATCATTTTACAGTTTCAGAGAGTATTATCGTAATATTACATTTATTATTGTAGTGTGCAAAGCATGTATTATGTTGTGTAGGTAACTAGGCGACATTACAAAAAATACAGTGTCCTCAACTGAACGATCAGATCGATTAAAACGAAGTCATATCGAAAAAGATTAGGCAAGTTGTGTGTTATCCACTGGTGCACAATCTATAAATAGGTTTCCATTTATTAAAACTAGTGGGGCACCGGGTTAGCCACACTTTACTTTCATGCTTGGAAGTAGTTAGGAATTGCAAACAGGAACCACTGACATTAATTCTAATAACATTAAGTTACGACAGCAAGTATAGCAGTGTGAGATTCGTGCCATGGGAGGTTCACCACTCTCAGAATATGACCTCGAAATTCGACAGACTCCCGCACGGTGGAAAGTGGGCACGCATACGTCATAGTGACATCACGGAAAGGTATCGCCTAACGTCTCCCGTCGAGGACGACTTGTGGGAGCCAACGGTGCAGTATCTTTTCTTTCGTGCACATCGCATTGTCCTTTAAATTGTGAGTTCATTGTCTGTTCCACACTCGACGGTGGCACAGAAAAATCTGCGCGATACAGGATGCGCGAGTTAAAACTGGCCAGGAAAATAGTGCATGTGCCTTAAGATGACGTAAGTTGGGCTGCGTGTCTCAAGGTACATGAAATACGCTGCCTCTCGAAAGAACTGTAACACCTACAAGGGGAGGATGAGACGAAATAAAGATTCACCGATTGAGAGGGTGTGTGATGTTACCTCAGTGACTACAACATCGATTTACAAAGTACTTGACCGTATGAACCCACTTACAAGTTTGGCTTTGCACCCCTCTGGTCTGTATGCATGCACTAACTGGGTTCAGAAGCCTTTCATTAAGCTGTTGTATCTTCTCATGAGGCAAGCTGTTGTAGCTAGGCCTTCATATCCTTTATACTGCCACTGGGAAGCAGTTGACGTCCGAGCTGGTCACTGGTCTCCAGTGTCGGGAGAGATACGGCGATTGCCCGCAGCTCGTGGTCGTGCGGTAGCGTTCTCGCTTCCCGCGCCCGGGTTCCCGGGTTCGATTCCCGGCGGGGTCAGGGATTTTCTCTGCCTCGTGATGACTGGGTGTTGTGTGATGTCCTTAGGTTAGTTAGGTTTAAGTAGTTCTAAGTTCTAGGGGACTGATGAACATAGATGTTAAGTCCCATAGTGCTCAGAGCCATTTGAACCATTTAGATACGGCGATCTTACCGGCCACAGGAGTACCTCAACATCACGCGGGGACTTGACAGATACACGCACCATGCCTGGACGAGCATTGTCCTGTTGAAAAGTGGCACCACGATACTGCCGCATGAGAAGTAGCACACATGGCCGCAGCAAGTTCATGACGTAGTGTTGTGGTGGCACAGTTCCATCAACCACTACCAGCCTCGACCTGAAGTCATTCCCGAACGCTCCCCACACCATGACCGCAGGAGTAACACCGCTGGGCACCTCCAAAATATTCGAAGAAATGGGTCGTCTCCTCAGGTAGCCGCTACAGTCGCCGACTCTGATCGTCCAGGGTACTGCATGACCGTGATTCATCGGTAAACACAACACGACGCTGTTGATCAGCACTTTACGCTTTTCAGCCACGGCACCTCTCGAAATGCAGCCGTTCTTGTTGTGATGTTAATTTCAGCCTACGTAAGAGACGGTAGTTCCCTGCTCTGGCTACTGCTAATTCGTGATCAATGGTGCGGGATGATGCTGAGTGCTGCACGGAGTCCACTACTTGCTCTCGGATGGCAGACCCACACGTAAATGGGTTATGATGTTATGATGTACCCACTTGATGCCCAGTACAGCGATCCTCCCTTGAAGTGATCAGACGTGGTCACCTGGAACCTTGATAACGAGATGCGTGCCCTCACGTTCACAATCAATTCAACATCGGGTCGCTGCCACAGCCGAATGCCCTAAAAATTTGGATGTTCGACGGGCTGGCCGAGTGGCGACCCACAACGAGCCCGTTTTGTGTACACTCAAGTGTTGATAGCTAATGGCCTTGCCGCAGTGGTAGCATCGGCTCCCGTCAGATCACAGAAGTTAAGCGCGGTCGGGCTTTGCTAACACTTGGATGGGTGACCGTCCATTTGCCGAGTAGCGGATCCGGTCACGAACACTGACAAAGGCCGAGAGAGCAGTGCGCTGATCACACGCCTCTCCACCTCCGCATCTAGTAACGCCTATAGTTTCAAATGGCTCTGAGCACTATGGGACTTAACATCTGAGGTCATCAGTCCCCTAGACTCAGAACTACTGAAACCTAAGGACATCACACACATCCATGCCCGAGGCAGGATTCGAACCTGCGACCGTAGCAGCCTCGTGGTTCCGGACTGAAGAGCCTAGAACCGCTCTGCCACAGCAGTGACGCCTATAGGCTGAGGATGACACGGCGGTCGGTCAGGACCATTGGATTTTCCGGGAGCTTTTCGGACGGAGTTTCGTTTTTTAGTTCATGTGCTGACAACGCTGTCACACGTGAATATGGAGCGTCTCCGCGTCCTACAGTACACGCCCTTTATATGCCCTACCACGCCTGGTAGCAACACCAAACACGAAAAACACTAGTGAACTGTGGTGGTCGCTCTATCTCACCAATTGTGTAAAATTCTAATTGGATACGCACTATACACATTGGCCAGTCGCCAGTGCAGCTATGCTGGTATATAGAACGAGAATGAACAAGCCTTTACAAAACAACATATAAAAACGTCTACCTAGTTCTCTACTGCGCTGGGAATTAAGTATTCATACACCAACAGAAAATGACACTTCTAACGAAGCCAGAATACGTTTAATACTTTGTATGCGTACCCTTCCGATGTATTACCTCTCGCAACCTCCATGGCATGGAATGGACCAATTTTCTTGTAGTTTCCGACGTGATACCTTCCCATTCTCTAAGGAGAGTCTCTTTCAAAGAGGACTTACTATGGATGTCGTGTTTTGTCACTCGTGTTTCCAGCTCGCTCGACAAGTGTTCGATGGGATTCAGGTACGGACTCTGAGCTGGTGTTTTAGGAGTGTGTGGATTGTTGTAGAGCAACCACAGCCGGAAAATTTGCGCCGTATGTTTGGGATCATTGTCCTGTTGGAAGTAATAATTTCTAGGAAGACCCAAGGCGTCAACACTCTGTTGTAAGTTCTGTTTGAGAATGTCCATGGTACCTTCCACAAACACTAATTTTCCGACACCAGAGGCTGACATACAACCCCATACCATCATTCCACCACCTCCGTGCTTCACCGTGGGTTGAATGTTGTTTCGGTCGAGGTCTGTATTCGGTCTTCTCCAGACCAAGATCCTACAATCATTGTGCACGATATTAAACTTGCTTTCATCACTGAACAATACAGTATCCCTGAAGTCTGCTGTCTTGGATAGATGCTGTTTCGCGAATTCCATCCGCCACTTCCTGTTCTTTTTGCTGATGTAGGGCTTTCGTCTCGGGACCCTGGGTCTGTAGCCCGAACGACTGGGAATGGTACGAACTGCCAACGGAGTGATGTCCTTTCGGAAGTGGTCATGTGCGGATAGTGCCGACGCTGTCGTTTTCGCGTTTTTCTTGATGATTCTTAGTAGCATTCTGGTCTCTCTTGTTGTAAGCTTCTGTGGACGACCGTGTCGTTCACTGTTTACTACTACATGTCTGTCCTTATATCGCTTAATGATAGATTGTACAGTCGCTCGGCTTCGTCCTATGATGTTCGCAATTTCGGCATACGACTTGTGTTGAAGATACTGGGCGACAAGGATGTTTTCGTTCCTCAATGGTCGTTTCCTTCCCCTTGCGGCCCATTCTACTGTTCCACGGTACGCAAGTCCGACGTGCTGTTGCTTCACGGCCGCCACACGACTACACAAGTGTGGCGTGCACTCCGGGGCTGCGTCAGCCGTTTGTTTGGTTGAAAGTAGTCCGCTGTGTGGATACATTTTGCCCTGTCGTAGACCGTGCGGTATGTAACATATTTTATTTTCCCAGAATAGATTTATGGCACATGGGAAGCTTCCGTACCAAGAACATGGTTATCTGGCGCTACATCATCGTACTTATTTGTATCGGCGCTGTGGGTGATTTACTATCCCAACACACCATCGTAGTTTGTCACCACCTACTGTATGTTAGAAGTGTGGATATGCACAGAAAGAGGCTTCGCAGCGGATGTGGGGAATGCAGTGTGCAGCGTCGATGCGGAAGGTTCGCGTACCAGCTAGTGAAGTGCACGGCGCGGAGAATGGGAAGGTGGCAGTGGGGCAATTATAAACAATTACACGGCAGCGGGGCACGGGGGTGGGAGGGGATCGTGGGCGCTCGTGTGCGACCGTAGCCGCGCGGCGCGGCGCGTCGTTTGCAAATGAAGTGCCTGCCGGCTGCGGCAGTCCACTCCGCTCCCCGCCGCGGAGCTCTGAGTTCAGCCGCGCCGCTCCGTTCCGGCTTTCTCTGCACACGCCTCACCACGGCCACGGCGCGCCGCCGTGCTCGTGTTTTGCGCGAATGACGCGATAGCATCGGCTGTGGCGCGCTAGCCGCTGCGTTCTTCTACAGACCATCCCTTCAGCCTCCACACACACACACACACACACACACACACACACCAGAGGGAGAGACAAAGGGAAAGAGAGGGAGGAAGGCGCTGGAGCAGAAGGGGAGAGTGAATGGTGCAGGAAGAGGGAAATGGAGAGGAGGAGAACGAAACGGAGAGGAAATGGTGAGGGAAGGTGGAAAAGGAGAGCATAGGGGAGAAACCGGAACGTCCTGTCAGTTGACTGCAATGGTAGCCGAACAAGTGTACTCTTATCTGAAGATATCAGGGTACCCGAAGATATCAGTTATATCTATTTACTATACGAAGCTGGATGTACCTTGTCGCCTTCTCATCACTTAATGTCCTTCAGTCACTTTCCGCAGATGCTCACAACAGTAGCACGCGAGAGCCGTGCAGCTTCGACATTTCCGAGGTGCTCGGCCCATAACAATCTGCCCTTCGTGAAAGTGGCTTATGCCAGTGGATTTCCCCATCTGCGGTCCGTTGTTGTCGCTGTAATGATTCGTTATTGGTCTCCGAGCCGCTTATGTAGTTTCCTTTGTGCGTCACGAGCTTGCAACGCCACCAGGTGTCTTCCAGTTTCGTGGTGGGCAATGATCACAATATTTTTTCTCATCATTTTATGTTTTGTCTAATGAAAAACAAGGTTCCATGTTCTTTTGTAGCCTCCGCTTACATTGTGACAAAAAACCATCAGTTATGGCAGCCGAAAACTTTTGGTGTATGACGTCTCCCTCATTCTGCCAACTGTTTCGTCAAAGTGGTCAGACTAGCTGAGACAAATTGAGGTTATCATCTTGCCCTTCGGGTCGCAAACTGCCCCTTAACGTGGTAGAATCCGTAATGATCAACGGCATGAGAATGCAGAATGCAATGGAAACCACTGCATTAAAGACACGTAATGTGAATTCACAAGACACTTATGCGATCGGTGTTCATGTATTGGGCTGAAACATGTACACTGAGTATGAATATGGAGAGAAATTTATGACCTTCGAAAACAAGGTATTAAGAAAAATCTTTGGACCTGCATCAGAAAGTGCCATTTTTAGAACAAGAAAAGCACACCCTGTTTAATGAACCACATGTGACAGCTACAACAGAGAGCAGTAGAAATGAATGGACGGTGCTTGTACTGAGAAGAGAATAGAGGATGGTAAAGACAGTGCTAGAAAGGAAGGCGTGAGGAACGAGACACCTTCGTAGACCAACACTGAAGTGGATGGATGGAGCGAAGAATGACCTGGAGATCCTGGGAGACCACGAGCTAATGGCGAACGACAAAGACCAATGGAAGAGGCTGAAGAGAAAGTCAGTAAGCAGACATCGGTTCGTGTGGTGAACTTAGTAACTCAATATGTATGTAACATGTATTCGCAGCAAACAGGAAGAAGGAAGGCCGCACCAAATGAATCCGAGGATATTGATTGAAAGCTCTGGATCTCGGGGAAAAATACCGGTTTCACGTGGTACAAATGTATGTCTCAGGACTACAGTATTAGGAAAGAATTAGCACGGAAGCAAGAGAGACTAATTTGTAGGGTTGTAGGCGAAGACGTGATTCCATTTAAACATGACTGTGGTAGTCTGGAACAGTACCAGCCAAATTTGGTACGTACACTGATAAGTAAACACATAACCCGCCAGGTTAGTCGAGAGCGCTAACGCGCTGCCTCACGGACTCGAGTAGCCGCGCCGGACACGGATCGAATCCGCCCAGCGGATTAATGTCGAGGGCCGGTGTGCCGGCCAGCAGGGATGTGGTTTTTAGGCGGTTTTCCACACCTCACTAGGTGAATACCGGGCTGGTCCCCACGTTCCGTCTCAGTTACACGGCTCGCAGAGATCTGAACACTTTCGCACTATTCCATGGATTACACTAGTCGCAGACAGTTGGGGTACACTAATTCCTTCCCGGCGGGTACGGGGTGGCGGCAGGAAGGGCACCCGGCCACCCCTACCATTGCCACATCCGATTAACCATGCCGACCCTGCGTCTCCGCGGGAAAACAGGCACAAGCACAAGCATTGATAAGCAAACACATTATGTCTACTGGCCACCGCGAGGTCGCATGCCGCTTGCTAACTTTTTGGGCACGTGACCCACTATGAAAAGTATGTCAGCGTAGCAGAGACGGGCGGGGGATGGCTATAGCGAAGATACGGGCTGCAAATGAGGAAAATCCACTGAGGCTTTGTCAAAGGACAGATTATTATTAAGCAAAGCATGTGAACGAGTATCTCGAAAGGGGCGAAGCTGGTCGAATGTTTACGTGCTGCTGCTGTGAGCATCTACGGAAAGAGGTAGACGGACAGTGAATTTACCACAAGCCGCTGAATGCTTGGAGGTCCACGATTCTTCAATGAACGTGGGGTTCCGAGGCTTGTCTGTTCTGTAAAGTAGGATAGACGGTGATCTGTGGCATCTCTGCCGAAAGAGCACAACACTGATGCACGCACAAGTGTTTCGGAGCACACCGTTCATTGTACGCTGTAGTACACAGAGCTCCACAGCAGACTAACCCTACGCAGTCACATGTTGACCCAACGACATCGTCAGTTACGATTACAGTGGGCGCGGGACCATCGGGATTCGACTGTCGATCAATGGAAACATATGGGCTCGGCGGGTGATCACATTTTTCCTACAGTACGTCGATGGTCGTCTCCACGAACATCGTCATCGACGTTAACGACGGCTCGAAACGTGCAGCGCGCCACGGACGCGGGCTGTTGGGACCAGTATTATGCAAAGGGAGGTGTCTTCCTGTGCTTGCATGGGACCTGTGGTAGTAATCGAAGATAAGCTGACCTGAATCCCTTCATGCTTGATGTCTCCCACGACGGCGATGTCATCTTTCAGCAGTGTAATTCTCCATGTCTCAGAGCCAGGAGCGTACTACAGTGCTTTGAGGAGCATTACAGAGAACTCACGTTGGTGTCTCGGCAACCAAATTCGCCTGATGTAAATCCTACGGAACCCGCCTGTGTCGCTATTGGGCTCCATTACAGCGTACGCAGATCAGCGGCCCGTTGTTTGCACGAATTACATGGCCTGAGCGTAGTGATCTAATGCTGCATACCTCCACAAACCTACCAACAAACTGTCCGATCCGTGGTACACAGGACCAGTGATGTATTTCGTTTCAAAGACGCACAAACAAGCTATCAAGCAATTGGTTCAAATGGCTCTGAGCACACTGGGACTTAACTTCTGAGGTCATCAGTCCGCTAGAACTTAGAACTAATTAAACCTAACCAACCTAAGGACATCACACACATCCATGCCCGAGGCAGGATTCGAACCTGCGACCGTAGCGGTAGCGCGGTTCCGGACTGAAGCTCCTAGAACCGCTCGGCCGCGCCGGCCGGCCTAAGCAATTGGTCATAATGTTCTGGCTCATCAGTGTGTTTGAGTCACTAATCAGAAAAAAAATACTGTTGGGTACAATACCCACAGCGCTCTTAATCATGGGATAATGCTATCACGAGTGTAACATGCAGAAGTAATATAAAACATGGGGTATTAGTTTTGTGCCGGCCGCGGTGGCCGTGCGGTTCTAGGCACTTCAGTCCGGAACCGCGTGACTGCTACGGTCGCAGGTTCGAATCCTGCCTCGGGCATGGATGTGTGTGATGTCCTTAGGTTAGTTAGGTTTAAGTAGTTCTAAGTTCTAGGGGACTGATGACTTCAGATGTTGAGTCCCATAGTGCTCAGAGCCATTTGAACCATTAGTTTTGTAATAAACACCAGCGTGTTTGTTCCTACATTCTCGGTTTCCACAGATGTTGCCTTCTAGATCCTCATGATGAGTATGTTGTGGGCACTGCCGTTTTCCAGGATAACAGGCATGTTCGCAGGACTGCACTCATACGCTGCTCGTTGGGAGAACACTAAGGAATCCTGTATCAATTCGCCTGGTCTTCTACATCACCTGATCTTAATTCCATAGACGGTTTGTGGCACGATTTGGAACAACCAACAAGCCTATTACCTCCGCAGTTTGCTAGAGTTACATGATCCAGTCAGCAATGGGTGGTTACACCTCGATGTGGCACACATAAAGAAGCTTGTAGATTTAGCGCGATGTCTCTATGGGGACACTAGTTTTCTGGCCATTGTGCTTATGTTTTCATTCAAAGAAATGAGTTTCCATTGTCGTTGCTTGTGTGTATTTTCTACGTAAATAATATCCCTCTTCGGCGCCGGTAAGTGCTGCAGTTTGAATGCGCTCGCCGCGGCCCCCACCGCGCACGTGAATGATTTAGAGCGCAATCAGCGATATTGCCGTATAAATTGCGCAGTGTCCCGCCACGGGGTTAGGGGGAGGGGGGGGGGGGGAGGCGGGGGAGAGGTCCTCCGTGATGCGAGGAGCGCGACCGCCGAACAAAACGCGTGGTCGTCCTGGCCCAGCACAGCAGGGCGAGTCAACGCAGTGAGTCCAAAAATTATTCGTGTAGCTTTTTTAAAGAAGTAAGTCGGTGGCACGTGAAAAGAAAAGAATGCAAAACCTGAAGAGTCAGTCCTGTGAGAAGTGCCTTACGAAGTCCTTTTTATTGAAAAAAACGAGGAACTAAAATACAGGGTATATCAAAAAGAATCATCCGATGTAAGAAATCATAACTAGTATGTTACTTGAGACATGTGCGTGAGCAACGTGATGTTGGAATGAGCAAACTCTCGAGGTTTACATGGTTCCCGTTAGGTGGCAGCAGAGGGCGCCCCCTTCAGTTCTACGAAAAATGGTGTCGGGACAACGGGAAGGGTTTTTGTGTTCTACGTTTTGCGCAGTGCGGGTCAGTAATAACTGTTCAGCGTGACTTTCGTACTAAGTATGGTGTGGATCCTCCTACAGCACAGAGCATCAGGCGATGGCATGGACAATTCCGAGAATCAGGTTGTTTGTGTAAACACAAAACGCCTGCCCGTCCCCGAGTGTCTGACACAGACATCGAACGCACCCGCCGTAGTTTCACAAGGAGTCCGCAGAAATCCGTTCGCTCTGCAACTCGACAGCTCAACGTGCCCCCGATATCCGTCTTCTTCTTCTTCTTCTTCTTCTTCTTCTTCCGTGTCCGGATGCACCAATTATATCTTCCCTTCCCAGTAATTAGCAACATAGATTGCTTTGTCATTGACTTTCAAAATATCATCTTTAGTGCATGTTATAGACATATCTGGGCAGATCAGTAGGTGGTCCAAGTCCTGCATTGCTCCGCATTCACACCTGTCGCCATCACTGTAACCCCATTTAAATAGGTTTGATTTGCACCCAGTTACTCCAGTGCGCAGCCGGTTTAATGACCTCCAAGTTGTAAAAGGTAGTTGAAATCCTGCAGATCCCTCCTCAAGTACGAGGGCGGTTCAGAAAGTAACCTCCGATTGGTCACAGTGCGGGTTGTGGGGGGAGTAGCGACGCCATCTGTGCGTTCACGCACTCAACAGGTCAGTCGGCATCAAGCCGTGGTCGAGTGAACGTCGTACTTGCGCTAGTTTAGTTTTTGTGGCAGTTTGAAATGTGTGCTGCAATAGAAAACCCCGCCAAATGTGAAGTGCGTGCTGTCATAAGGTTTTTTACAGCCAAAGGATATTCTGCAGCAGCTATTCATCGTGAGCTTTGTGCCGTGTACGGGCCAAGAGTTACGAGTGAAGGAGTTGTCCGTGAATGGGTACGTTTATTTAAAAGTGGACGAGAAAACGTTCATGATGAAGAGAGGAGTGGTAGACCATCATTGGTGACTGACGAACTCGTTCAGACAGTTGATGCAAAAGTTCGTGAAAATCGACGTTTCTCAATGTCGGAGTTGTCTACTGGTTTTCCACAGATTTATAAGACTCTCTTGTACGAGATAGTGACAGCAAGATTGGGTTACCGTAAGTTCTGTGCACGGTGGGTGCCCAAAATTCTTACCGACCACCACAAAACTCAAAGAATGGCCTCTGCATTAGACTTTCTGTCATGTTATGAGGACGAAGGAGAACCATTGTTAAACAGAATCGTGACCGGTGACGAAACCTGGATTAAGTACGTGAACCCTGAGACAAAAGAACAATCAAATATGTGGGCACATTCAAATTCGCCTACCAAACCAAGAAAAGCCTCGCAAGATTTTTCTGCCAGAAAACTGATGGCAACGGTGTTTTGGGATGCCAAAGGGGTGTTGTTGGTTGAATTCATGGAACGTGGTACGAGCATTAATCAAGACGTGTACTGTGAAACAATAAAAAAGTTACGACGGGCTATACAGAACAAACGCCGTGGTATGCTGACTTCCGGTATCGTTTTTTTTGCACGATAACGCCCGTCCTCACTCTGCTCGCAGAACAACGGCCCTTCTTGAGTCCTTCAAGTGGGACGTTATCAACCATCCACCTTACAGCCCAGACCTGGCGCCAAGTGATTATCACCTCTTCATGCATTTGAAGAAATGGCTCGTGTCACAGCGGTTTGATGACGACGAAGAGCTCAAAGATGCGGTCACAGGCTGGCTCCAGGCACAAGCGGGTGATTTTTATGCAGAAGGAATTTCAAAGCTTGTGAAGAGATACGATAAGTGCCTCAATCGCTATGGAGGCTATGTAGAAAAATAGTGCAAAGATGTAGTTGTAAGATGTATATATTAAAATATTTTTATTTAACTTGGTGTATTTTTTTAAATCAACCGGAGGTTACTTTCTGAACGGCCCTCGTAGTTCCATTGTGGAGTGTGGCACCATTTCTTCACAGAGAGATAGCCGCCTTGCGACGGGCTTGGTGGCGAGCTCTTCAGTAGTTTCCATGAAACTCCTGCGGGATTTCAGCCGGACACGTTGTTTTCGGTGCATATACATCGGGTGTCGAGGATCATTCTTTTGTTTTGATCTTTCGATCTCGGCGGCTACTTGTCTGCGGATAGTGGGACCTTACATCCCGCAAGGTTTACCAGAAGATATGTCATCCGGTCGTGAAAGCCTTCATACTAAAAAAAGTATTGCATAATTATCTGTAACAGTGACTTTTTATTTCCTCCAACGGCGTGTTTCGAAGCCTTACATCCTGATCTTCAGGTGCGTCATGGGATCACGTTACATATCCGTTTGCTACATGTAGCCATTTGTTTGTTTTGAGTTTCATTTCGAATGTATTCCAGCAGAAAGAACCGAATGTTTGTCATAAACATACATTTTCATCTTTAGATGTCACACAAAAATGAAACAACAACAAACAGACTGCTTATGTTATTGTTTCGTGTTTTTGAGACGTCTGAAGATGAAAATTTACATTTCCGACGAACCTCAGTGTTCCTTCTGCAGTAATAATTTTAAGGTGACCGTGTAGCTGGGAGTCGAAGTTGGGACCAATTTTGTAACTTCTTACTCCTCGAAATGCAGTATTGCTCTCTAATTGTTATACATTATTAAAGCTTACAACGAAATGAATAGTAGGCACCAAATGACAATATAACAGACATAATCCAAAACACATTCATAATCACTAAGTAACTGTACCACAATTAAGTCTTAAAAGTTACAGGACAGGACGCAACACTCGCTTAGGTAATTACACACAATTTTTAACACTCAGTTTTCACGCCGTCATGCTTTTTGTGATCAATGAATTTGATTCAGCAGATGTTTGATTTCCTTTAAGTTTAAGAAGTCGTAGAATTCCAAATGACTGTGTTTCGAATTCACTTTCATCATCAGTACTGCTTCCAAAGTCTCCGCTTTCATTCGAGTGTTCTCACTGCTCATGTCTTATTCATCAAAGACATGATCGACTGCTAGAAATAGAAAGGGTTATATGTTGAAACCTGACATGATCGAAAACTTGATTTGATTTCTGAAAACCAGAACATTTAGCCATCCCGGCGAAACCTAATGGGGAAAAGGGGACTAGACTCCAAAAATCGGAACTGTCTCGGCCATATAGGGAGCCTGGTCACTTTATTACATACGAAATGAAACTGAAAACAGACAACTGGCTACATACAGCAAACAAACATGTAATCAACCCATTGATCTACCTGAAGATGAAGGTGTAAGCCCACGAAACGCATAATCGGTGAAAATAAAAAGTGACTGACGCAGACAATTCATTTAATTTATCCTTAATTGTCAAAGTGTCGCAGTTCCCTACCCACAATGCAACATCGACTACCTAAGATGTTGGACGTTGTTATCTAGAAAACTTCGTGATTCATGAGATCGTAATTTCATAAATGACATACAGACGGGTCGCACCAGCTCGGACTACGACGAGCGCAAAAAGCATTCATCTAGTTGCATACTTCTGTTAAAAAACTAAGTCTGTGGGGTGTAAAAAGAAATGAATACTAAATGTGAACGGCCAGTCCTGTGGAAAATATCTCTGTAAATCACTTTTATATAAAAACTAGAACAAAATACACTCACGGCGATAACAAGGTTAAGAAAATAGAAAATGTCACAGAAAAGCTACGTCAAAAAATATTCGTCCATTCACGTTTTTTGACATTTAGAGCCCGAGGACATGGTTTAATTACAAATACCGATACTTAGCGAGATTTTTCTTCTCAGTTATTACTGCTTGTAGTCATTTGGACACAGAGTTGACTAAGTTTGCTGTCACAGAGGATGGAAAATTGTCGCATTCGTCTTGAAGAGTTTGTTTTCCACCATCAGGAAACACCCACCGTGTCTCACCGAGGTCACAACGTTCCGTGGCAGCATCTCCGTGTTTTTCTCACGCCTCACCATTCGCCTGCCATCGGACCCAAATATGTTAGGTTTACTTTAATCAGAAAGTAGAACTCTATTCCAGACGTCTTCCTTCTTGAATCTATGTTTCTATGGAAAAAAAAGGACGTTTCTTCCGAGTCTCTTCAATAACCCACAATTTCTTGCGAACTACCTGGCCTTTATATCCGTACTTCTTGCAGATATTTGTGATTGGCTGGGAAATACCTTCTTGCCGCTCCCCCCCCCCCCCCCCCCCCCCCGACTCTAAATCCTCCAACCAACTTAGCAGTTGCTCGCACAAAATCGATCTGTTCTCGGTGAACGGTCGACACCGGTCGACCGACTACTGTAGCATTTTCGTAAGAGGATTTGCACTGTTCATGCAAGCGTAGAATACGTTTTCTTTCAGTTATGGTTGTCTCACTACCCTTACGGCTCATGTTACAGACTGCACTGTCCCGGTGTAGCTCAAAACAACAGCAGGTGGCAGATTGCCTGCTGGCGGTTGACGCTAGTGTGTGCCGTAGCCCGGCATTAAAGTTTCAGCCCGGGCGTGAATTCCAGTCGTATTGAGACGGTGGACGAATACATTATGAAGTAGCTTTTGTACGAAATTTTGCGTTTTGTCAAACTTGTTATCGCTATGAATGTACAGGGTGTATCAAAAAGAATCATCCGATTTGGCACGTCTATATTTCTGAAACTAATAAACATACACAAATAATTTTGGTTTTTGATGAACGGGAAACTCAATAAGTTTTTTTCCATACTTTCCATAGGTCTTCAATATGACAACCCCCCTCCCCCCTTGAGATGCACGGCAAATCTCAATGCGATATTCAAATTGTTCTCACACTGCAGCGAGCATGTCTTGAGTTACAGCTTCCACAGCTCCTCTTACGTGATGTCTCACTTCATTTATTGTTGTTGGTAACGGAGGCACATAAACACAGTCTTTTATAAACCCCCACAAGAAATAATCACATACAGGCCAGCAAAGTAAGGCTGAATCATTTGGTCCAGTGCGACCTTCGATTTAAAAATTCCCGCACTTCCAGATGCGGTTTCCCATCGTGTTGGTAAATGAATTCGTTCGAATCGGTCTCCAACTGTGAGAAAAGAAAGCTCTCAAGCATATCGAGATATGTGCTTCCTGTGACAGTGTTCTCGGCAAAGAAAAATGGAGCATACACCTTTTCCTGTGAAACTGCACAAAACACATTAAATTTTGGAGAGTCCCTCTCATATTGTACAACTTAATGCGTTTGTTCCGCACCCCAAATTCTCACATTATGACGGTTCACCTTTCTATTTAAATGGAATGTTGCGTCGTCACTAAACACGTGGAAAAATACTGTCATCCTCCGTCTTGCCAAGAACGGAAATAGGGAACTCCACACGTTGTTGTTCGTCACCTTCACGAAGAGCTTGCAGTAGCTGGATTTTGTATGGTTTCATGTGTAAGCGTCGACGCAACACACCCCGTTACGTCGCCGTAAACGAAACTGTACGTATTGCCACAGGATGCCTCAAACCAACTCCCACAGACATCATTTACCCACAGACAGATAAATCGGCTGTAGCAGAACACGCTTTTCAGCCAGGAAATCATCAAGTGAAGTTTTCCGAAACAAAAATTTTATCTACGACGACGAACTATTACCCACGGCTTTGTAGAGAAGCAATAGAAATATATAAACATAGGGATAATTTTAATCGGAGAGAAGAGACCATGAAACTTAGTGAGATTTGGACAGTAGCACTACAGAATTGCTAGACATTTTTTATCCGTGACAAGATTACGATCGATAGTTAAGTTTTATCTCTGACAAAGGATATATCTGCATATCACGTGTAACTCTGGTCACGCCCACTTTCTACGATACATAAGTCGCTCTCAGACGTCCGACCCGTCAGTCGGCAAGACTCACCGGAGGAGAAACACCCCTCTGAAGATGTCCAGCGAAGCACTGGACGAAACGTTAGGAGCTGAAGAGTTTCATGGATCACGACCTTACATCCCGCAAGGTTTACCAGAAGATAATACTTTTTTTTATGTGTGTATTTGGTTGTTTGTTTTGCTCATAAATTAGAGCCGCACATCATTTTGTGTTGGTTCATTGTGTATTTTATATCACTGCAAAATATAAATTGCATTTTATAAGTAATGAAATTAGACGATCGCGTAATTTATACGCTTTTATGTAACCAAAGCAGTTATTTTTGATGAAAATACGGTTCACATTCAGAAATATAATTATTGTTGTTATTCTGTACTCAGTAACACGTTCTTCATCATGATCAAAGGCAAGAGGTTGATGTTATCATCGGTAAATGCGAAAGTTGTTTATGAATAGTAGAAACATTTTTCACGTAAGTTCAACAAAGTATTGAAGTGATGTTTCATTCACTTTTGTTTTGTGTGTGTGTGTTTTTTAAATTTTACCCTTTTGTTGAGAAAACTGCGTTTTCTAGCACTGTACTGTTTTCTTTATTTTTACTACAACACCTCTCTGTTTATTGTTACAAATCAACACATTTGGACCGAAACCTGAATTAAACATTGACAGTTTGAATTTTGCTGTAAACACTGTTTACCTTTAAGTAAGAGAAAGGAGGATAGCTACGTAGAACAAAACTGTTTGATAGATTACCCTACCCTTTATACATCGTCTCACAGTTTTTAGATGGTTCGCCCTTCCCGTTTTTAGGGGAATCTAATAAGACACTGATCGTATATGCGAAGTAAGCGATCGTTATGAGGCAACGCCCAGTAGCTATGCAACACTCTTAACATACAGCTAATGTGGGTACGACCTTAACTGACCAAAGCTACAAGGAAAACCAATGTAGTATCCACTTACTTATCATAGTCCACGAAAAACTACGGTAGTTTTACAACTGAAGTATGGAGTATCGCCTCAGTTCTTCGACTAGTTTCGTGAAGTCCTGTCATACAGTTGATAGTAAATGACGGGAAGTCATCTAGTGAAACTGAAGATCGGTTCCCTAAGGAAATGTTATAGGCCCTCCGCTACTCTTATTTTATATAACCGATTTAGGAGCTAGTCAGAGTAGCACTGTTAGGTTGTGTGCAGATGATGCTGTCGTTTATCGTCTAGTAAAGTCATAAGAGGATCGAAACTAATAACAGAATAATGTGCGAAAAGTGCCAATTGACTATAAGGAATTAAAAGTGTGAAGCCTTCCGGATGAGTACTAATAGGAATCCGCTAAATTTCGGTTAGACGGTAAATCACACGACTTTAAAGGTTGTAGGCTCACCTAATACGGAGAGATTATAGTTGCACACAGGTGAAATTGGAGTCATCGCATAGAAAATATTGCAGTTAGGGTGCACCAAAGATTGTGTTTTAGTGGCAGAGCACTTAGAAGATGCAACAGATCTATTAGAGAGACCGTCAGTCGTTTCGAGAGAATGCAGAATGGTTGATGGAGAACATCGAAAAGCTTCAAAGAAGGGCAGATCGTTTTGTATTACCGCGAAATAAGGGACAGAGTGACTCGGCTATTACAGGCGAGTTGCGATGGCGCTCTTTAAAATAAAGGCGTTTATCGCTGCGGCGAGATATTTTCAGGATATTTCGGTCAGGAACTTTCATTCCGTATGCGAAAATATTTTGTTCACGCCCACCTACATAGGGGGAAATGAGTGTAGTAATAAAATAAAAGAAAGCAGAGGTCCCCCGGGATACACTAGGTGTTCTTTGTTCCGACTTACTGTTCGAGAGTACATCGGTAGAGAAATAATCTGAAACCAGTTATACGAACCAATGAGATGTAGAGATTAAAACATAGGAATGGAGTAAGAAATAGAGCAGGACGGCATCAGTACAGCCACTGGTTGATGAATGCTTAAAGAAGAGACCTTTCCCGTTCCTGCAGCTGGTGTCGCCGTGACGTCAGTGGGTGCGTTATTCCGGCGGGTCCAGCGGCGCGCGTGCGTCGAGAAAGCAGGCGGCGCCGCTCCGGCCAAGTCAGAGGGGCCGCCTGTGCTCGCCAGGACACCGTGAAATTGAGTCGGCCTGTGCCGGCGACTACGAATGCCTACCAAAGGGCCGGCGTCTACACGCTCGCCACGCTCCAGTAAGCTCGAGGAATTCCCCCACTGGTCGTCGCAGCTGTCGCTAGTTGTTACCCTAGAGTCTCTTTATTCCGAAATTTTACACAGGTACTGGCGCTTTTCACAACGATGACATACACTGAATCATAGAGGCGGTATTACAACTATCTGAGAAAATTAACACGAGTGAGTGTGTATGATATTAGGGTCACCGCACAAGAAATGAGTCACCCCTGAAGAAATCGTTACAAGCATCATTTAACACGGTGTGATTCCGCCCCTGGACTTGCTAACCGCCTGGATTCGGTTGCGAGTCTACAGGGCTCCGCGGGTACACCGGATCCAGGTAGGCCGGCCACTGAGGATTTATCCGCGCAGTGCTACCAACTTGTGCGCTACTCCAAACACGTCCCACAGTTTTTCTAAGGGGTTCTAGTCAGGTGATTTTGCAGGTTAAGCGAAATGTAGTAGACCGGGAAACTGAGCAGAAAGCAGTCACATATTCTTCCAGCCCGGTGAAAATCGCTGCTCTCATCTTGATAAAGAGGTGTATCAAGAGCATGTCCATCATGCAGATGTTAACTGAAAGGCAACGCCATACTGGTGCATGTTAGTGGTCACATCAGAGAGCGGGTCTGATTCGTGATAATGACAACAGCCCCGAAACATTACAGACCCACCTCGGGCTTGCACCTGACCTTCGACACATTAGAGATGAAATGCTTCATATGGCCTTTGGTGCACTCGACGACGTGTGTCATTTGAAAATAGGCAAGAACGTGAGTCGTCAGAGTACATTACTTCCCACCAGCTAGTGTGAGCAATGTCCGCCCCCAGTAGCTGAGTGGTAGCCGGCACGGTAGCTCAGCGTGTTCGGTCAGAGGGTTACCTGCCCTCTGTAATAAAAAGAACTGAGTCAACGGCTCAACACCGAACTTGAACGGGTGTCATGGGACATCCGCACCGAACAAATGCAACGAACAAAATCGAACAAAAAAATGAGAAAAAAGTGATCAGCGCGACAGAATGTCAATCCTAAGGGCCCGGGTTCGATTCCCGGCTGGGCCGGAGATTTTCTACGCTCAGGGACTGGTTGTTGTGTTCATCATCATCATCATCATCATCATCATCATTTCATCCCCATCGACGCGCAAGTCACCACAGTGGCTTCAAATCGAAAGACTTGCACCCGGCGAACGGTCTACCCAACGGGAGGCCCTAGGCACACGACATTCATTCATTTAGTGTAAGTAGTGGCTTCTTGCAAACTGACCGACTCCAAATTTTCATTTTATGCTGTTCCCGACGCAATGTGCCGTCGCTGAGAGCTTCGGATAGGCCTTCATTCACTGCCTGCAGCAGTTCCTGTCTGGTTTGGAAGCGATTTCGATTCATAAGCCTTGAAACGCGTCTTCAGTCCCACTCAGTCAGTATCTTTTTCCGACCACAATTCTAACGCCTTGTTCCGTGACCACGAATCTTACAGCAATACTTGTAGATACGTTGAACCGTTCGCCACGAAACACCAATAAATCGAGAAACTCAGAACACCTTACGGCCATGTGCGTGACCAAACACAATTGCCCATTTGTGCCACGTCCTTACATTTACCCATGTTTGCGTACAATGTCCGCTTGAAACATGAATGTCTCAATGATTGCTACTTCCTCATGCTCAGTTAGAGGCATTGTGTGCGCAGTTGACCATATGAGCCGATCGCTGCACCATCTGTAAAGGCTTAACGATTCATTTCTACGTGCTCACTGAAGTGACTGATATTTTGTCCAGTTAGCTTAGAGGAAGAAACATTCCAGTAAACAAGAAAAAAATGTTCAAATGTGTGTGAATTCCTAAGGGACCAGACTGCTGAGGTCATCGCTGCCTAAACTTACGCACTACTTAAACTAACTTATGCTAACAACAACACACACACCCGTGCCCGAGGGAGGACTCGAACCTCTGGTGGGAGGGGCCGCGCAGTCCGTGACATGGCGCCTGAAACCGAGCGGCCACTTTGCGCGCCTAGTAAACAAAAGTCCACGAATCAGTCACTCACTAAATAACTGTTAATGTGTGGCTGTGTGCCACCACTTACTTCAGTAACAAATATTGTCCTAGTATCAACATATGTATCTGAAGTGTAAAGATTAATTCCCCAGGTAAACGGGCTCAAATTCACTCATGGGCTACCTCACTGAGAAATGCAATGCTACTTCAGCACGTTATTTGCTACAATTTACTGTACTTGTAAAAGCAGGAGTCCCAAGTGTCATGGTTGTATTTGGACGCAGTACTGCACTCGTCTCCACAGTGGGTTGCGAATTCTCTGACGCACCCACGGATCATCTCCTAAAACTTGACAAGACTGTTGAGCTGGCTGCTCTAGCTCTTAACCGTATCAACGATAATGCTGTACACTTTACTTTCGAGATGGCCACACACAGAAGAGTCCAGAGGATTGAGATCAGGTGATGTGTATTTGAAAGTCCCTGCTCCACCTATCTACCTTGGGTCACATTGGCGCGTTAGACGTCGTCTCAAGTCACCAACAAAAGGTGACGGTGCCCCATCAGGCATGTACCACATTCCAACATTGCGTGAGGGGTACAACCTCAAAACATATTGGAAGATCCTGCCACAGAAATTGAATATAGCCACATCCATCAAATTTTATTGGAAGAATGTGTGGGAAAATGAGACCATCACTTAGTACTCCTAACCACACATCCAATGAGAAATGTTGCTCATGTGGTGACACATGAACAGCATCTGGCTTTACGTCAAATTTGGGTTAATTAGATGGAGACTAAATCGAAAAGCTTACACCTGAAATACATCGATACATATTGCTAAATTAAAGTCCGCCGCTGCGTTGGACCACTACAAGTCATTCCTTTTCCTGTTCCAATTGCAAATAGAGCGAGGGAAAAACGACTCTCTATAGGCATCCGCAGTGACCCTGATTTCTCTTACCTTACCTTATCTTCGTGGTTGTTTCGCCAATTGCACGTTGGTGGCAGTAGAATCTCTCTGCAACCACCTCGAAGTACCAGTTCTATAAATTTTCTCGATAATATTTCGTGAAAAGAACGTCGTCTTCCTTCTGGGCATTCGCATCTGAGTTCACGAAGCATCTTCGTGATTCTCGCGTGTCAGTCGAACCGACCGGTAATAAATTTGGCAGCACTCTTTCTGAACTATTTTGATGCCTTCCTCCGATCCGACCGAGTAGGGATCCCAAACACTCGAATTGTAGTCAAGAATCTGTCTCACTATTCGAGGTCTCCTTTTTATATGACCTATACTTTCCTAAAATCCTTTCAAAAAACTGAAGGCGATCATTCATTTCGCACGCCTGGATGTTTAATCGATGTAGCTATGTCAAGGAGCACACCACTTATACTGTATTCGAACAAACCTGCATTAACCTACGTTTTTCTGCATTTAGAGCAAGCAGCCATTCGTTACACGAACTAGAAATTTTGTCTTATGTCATCTTGTAGCCTCCTACAGTCACTCAACCACAAAACCTTCCCGTATACCATAGCGTCATCAGCAATCAGCTGCAGTTTGCTGCTCGCCCTGTTCGTCAGGGTCACCGTATTTAAAAAAAAATAGGTAAAAGAAGTCGATGAAATAATAGGACGAGGAAACCAGACCGGTTGCGCATTCCATTTGTTACTCGAAGTAGGTAGGTATCACTGTCATAATGTTCCTTGTTCTTTTCAGACGGACGCAGGGTTAGACGTTTGAGAGGGTAGCCGGCAGGGAATTCCAGTTTCTGGTGCGTGCTTAAGAGGTTGTTTAGATTCGATAGATTTGCAGTTTTGTAATCCGATGTCACAGAGGTCCGGCGCGAATTTCGGGACGCCGTATACAGATTGAGTCTCGGACATACCAGGTGTACCGGTATGAAATGAGCGTGAGGATACAAATGTGTCGATAGGGAACATTTGTTGTGAACGAGCCTTAATTTTTTTGTGTTTGGTTGGTATGACATCTGTCAAAGATATTTAGTATACATCAAGTCATGGAATAAACAACATCATATGTTTTCATCGTGTTAACAATGTCGAATTTTGTACCAGAAAGTGATGATTAGCGGGAAGCATAAGTTTTTGGTTTTCATTTGAAAAAAGGTGCTGCGGAGTCGCATCGAATGCTTGTCAAGGCATATGGTGATCATGCTCTATCAGAAGCAACATGCAAAAGATGGTTTCAACGGTTCAGAAATAATGATTTTGATACAAGAAATAAAGAAGGTGGAAGACCAACGAAAAAGTTCGAAGACGTCGAATTGCAAGCAATATTGGATGAAGATGATACTCTGAGTCAGAAGAAAATGGCAGCAATGCTAAATGTTGCACAACAAACAATTTCTGACCGTTTGAAAGCTATGGGAAAGATCCAAAAGTGTGGAAAATGGGTGCCACATGAATTGAATGAAAGACAGATGGAAAACCGAAAAACCATTTGCAAATTTTGCTTCAAAGACATGAAAGAAAATCAATTTTGCATCGAATTGTTACTGGCGATGAAAAATTGATTTATCTTAAGAACCCTAAACGGGAAAAATTATGGGTTAATCCGGGACAACCATCAACATCGACTGCAAAACCAGATCGATTCGGCAAGAAGACAATGCTCTGTGTTTGGTGGGATCAGAAAGGTGTGGTGTATCATGAGCTTCTAAAACCCGCTGAAACTGTGAATACTAATCGCTACAGACAACAAATGATCAATTTGAACTATGCGTTGATCGAAGAAAGACCAGAATGGAACAGAAGACACGGCAAAGTAATCTTTTTACACGACAATGCACCTGCACACAAAGCAAAACTGGTTCAGGATACAATCAAAACACTTGGCTGCGAGCTGCTACCCCACCGCCGTATTCACCAGACTTCGCCCCTTCCGACTACCATTTGTTTTCATCAATGGAACACGCATTGGCTGAGGAACACTTCGATTCCTACGAAGAAGTCTAAAATTGGGTGTCTGATTGGTTTGCTTCAAAAGACGAACATTTCTATTGGCGTGGTGTCCACAAATTGCCAGAAAGGTGGTTAAAATGTATAGAAAACAATGGTCAGTACTTTGAATAAAATGTTTTTACTTTTCAATTCAAAATTAGTGTTTCATTTTCACAAAAAAACTCTTATTTCATACCGGTACACCTGGTACTTTGTCCTCACGAGCAGATTCCAAACAAGGACGTTTCTCACAGCCTTCTCCCCGATCGTTTAAACGTCAAGCTTCAACGCTTTGTAACCAGGAGTACCACACCGGCTGCTCGAACGCCGGAATTGAAAGTACTGTGGCCGCGTAACTCACAGTAAATTGCTGTTATTGCCGTCTCACATGAGGCGCCCTATGATTTACCGTGGCGCCGAGGGCGATCTTCGTTGGCGGCATCAGCCGTAGGCCTTCCCCCACCCAGCTACGTGCCACACAAGGGCAGACCACCGTGGAGAACATCTCGGGAATGAGTTCTGTGCGGCCGTGCCGAATCGCTATTGCTGTTGCGGCCAAGGAACGCGGCAGGGAACAATTACACAAGGCTGCGTTTAATGCCTCGCCTGTCTGCCAACGAAGGAACATGTTAATTTCGGTACGTTGTCCGTTTCCCCTCACCTGCGTCTCTGCTTGTCTCACGCCCTTCGCCCCGTTGCGGCCGTACGCTAATGCCGCAGGCATTATTCTTACCGCAGCGAGAGACGTGGGCGTTAAACAATACGTGCGGCTAGGATTTTACGTGTGCGGGACTCACCTACAGCTTGGAACACTCAGTTTTAGTTGCCATATCGTTCGTCGAGAAACTAAGAGGACTTCCATTTTTTCGTTTCTTCTATCTCTGTGATGGGAATGCCTGCAGCTGTGATCACAGGAATATTTTTACATTCATCACTCGATGTTTCCTCTGGCGCTCCTTAGTCAGGAAACTGATTAAAGTATCTTTTTAATATAAGGTCCGTCTCTCAGACCAAATAGTCAGTTGCAGAGAGGATCCAAATTAATTTTAGACAGTTTTCCGTAACTTGTTTTCTAACACCGCTGCTCTTGAGATGGTCCCAGAAATTAATCACTATGGATAACTTATTGCTCATCCATTGTATTTTGGTAGCGGTATAGTTATTCTCGATCTCAGCTGCAGTAAATTGTGGAAGTAATCGTTGACCATTAATTGCCTACTTGATTTGCTCATTACGTAAGTCTATCACTCCAAGTTGCATCTTCTCCAGTTCTCTCGGTTTCCCGATATCCTTTTAGGGGCTGCGTATGATGCATTTCTCTTGACTTCTTCAATTATCTGATATCTTCTTCTTCTTCTGGTGTCCGCAGCTCGTGGTCGTGCGGTAGCGTTCTCTCTTCCCGTGCCCGGGTTCACGGGTTCGATTCCCGGCGGGGTCAGGGATTTTCTCTCCCTCGTGATGACTGCGTGTTGTGTGCTGTCCTTAGGTTAGTTAGGTTTAAGTAGTTCTAAGTTCTAGGGGACTGATGACCATAGATGTTAAGTCCTATAGTGCTCAGAGCCATTTGAACCATTTTCTTCCTCTGGTCCTCGTCCCTGCCGGCCGCTGTGGCCGAGCGGCTCTAGACGCTTCAGTCCCGAACCCCGCTGTTGCTACGGTCGCAGGTGCCTCGGGCATGGATGTGTGTGATGTCCTTAGGTTAGTTAGGTTTAAGTAGTTCTAAGTCTACGGGACTGATGACCTCAGATGTTAAGTCCCATAGTGCTCAGAGCCATTTGAACGATTTCAACCAATCCTCTTCCCTGTCACCATTTCTTCTAGTGCAGCTTTTACTATGCAGTCTCTTCTCATCCAGACTCCTGAACAATTTCTTTTCCTCCGCTTTTTATCAGTATTCATGTTTTCTCATTCGTCCTGTGTAATCTCCCCTATTTGTTTGTCCATTTCAGCTCTGCCGTTTTTCTCCAGGTGTAGATTTCAAAATCTCCTAAACTTTCTCCTCTCTGCACTGCAGCGCCAACGTTTCGGCTTGAAACGTGGTAACCTTCCATACAAAACACTTCACTAATCTAGAATGCAATTTTCACTTTGCAGCGGAATGTGCGCTGATATCAAACTTCCTGGCATTATAAAACTGTGTGCCGGAGCGACACTCGAACTCGGGACCTTTGAAAGAGCACTTGCCCGCCAAATGAAAAGGTCCCGAGTTCGAGTCTCGGACCGTCACACAGTTTTAATCTGCCAGGAAGTTTCACTTCACTAATCTTTTTCTTAATCGTTAATAGTCTGTTTAATGGACTACAGAAAATACTTAACCTTCTGCAAAACATTTCTTTCACAGTTGCTGTCCTTGGTAATGGATCTTGGTCACGTTTCATATTACTGGTCATTTTGCACCCTAATCTGACTATAATGCTGCATTGTTGTATTGCAGGTCCTTGCATTCGTTGTTAAGTAATGAGATTTACACAACTTGCGTGAAAAACACGTCATCCCACGCAAAGACCATTCTGCAACAAGAAAGGCACTTTGCGGTGTTCTGGGTTTCCTGCAGGCATAGTTCTGGCTGCAGTACGGATAACAGGAGCATCAAAGAATGAGGTGAAATGGAGCGGCAACTGGGAACGTACTCCATTCTTGAAGCAAACGGGACAGTGCGATTCTTGCGGGCAAACCATAGAGAACAAGAGACGTTAAGCATCGGTATTGTTCTTCTGCACGACAAAGTAATGCCCCACACGGCACACCCAACGCAAGCTTAGCTTCAACGTTTTCCTCCAGAGGTTTTGAAGCGCCCGCCATACAGTACAGATCTTCCACCGTGTGATTTCGATCTTTTTGGCAAGCTGAAAGAACATATGGATGGAAAGGTTTCTCAACCACGACGACGTTCAAACGGCGGTTCTCGAATGGCTCCGTGACCGACGAACGAATTTCTGTCGTCGAGGAACTGAACGACTGCTACAACGTTCTGATCGTTGTTTAGAGACTATGTTAAAAAATACTGTCACTTACCTGTATCACTCTGAAGTGTGGTGCAGCAAGCAATAAAATTTACTTGGCCGGCCACACTAATGTGTAACTCACTTTCTGAAGCCTCTCGTAACTTTTAAAGCAAAAGATAGTGTCGGAAATGTCATATAGTTGACGACAGGCAAAGTGGGCCACTCCACAGCCCCTGGACAGAGCTTTGTGGGAACTCAGTCTGTCCTTGCATACTAGCCGAAGGTTACTTGTGGCCTCCCTAATCGTTCTACATTCGCTGTGTTCCCACAGGCCTGGCTCATCTTGCAGCGGAATATGGTAAGACACCGTGGGCGACGTGTCATTTTTCACTTTCTGCTGTTAATAATGTGATGTCAAAATACGGGATGTATCAAGTAGAATCATCCAATTTGGCACGTCTAGAAACCAAAAAACATATACAATGAATTTAGTTTTTTTTCATAGGTGATCAATATGCCCCCTTTGAGATGCACGGCGTATGTCAGTGCGTTATTCAAATTGTTCCCACACTGAAGCGAGCGTGTTTTGAGTTACAGCTGCTGTTATGTGATGTTTCAGCTCATTCATTTGTTGCTGGTAACGGTCGCACATAAAGAGAGGCTTTTACAAACCCCCACAAGAAGTAATCACATACAGTCAGGTCGGGTGACGTTGGGGGCTAGTAATGTACGGCTGAATCATTTGGTCCAGTGCGACCGATACATCGTTCAGTAACTGAAATGGGCGCACACTGCTGCTACGTAGTGGGAACCTTGTAAAACTCGAGAGTTTGCTCTTTCCAACAGTACGTTGTTCACGCACATATTTCTAACAAGATAATACAGGGTGTTTCAAAAATGACCGGTATATTTGAAACGGCAATAAAAACTAAACGAGCAGCGATAGAAATACACCGTTTGTTGCAATATGCTTGGGACAACAGTACATTTTCAGGCAGACAAACTTTCGAAATTACAGTAGTTACAATTTTCAACAACAGATGGCGCTGCGGTCTGGGAAACTCTATAGTACGATATTTTCCACATATCCACCATGCGTAGCAATAATATGGCGTCGTCTCTGAATGAAATTACCCGAAACCTTTGACAACGTGTCTGGCGGAATGGCTTCACATGCAGATGAGATGTACTGCTTCAGCTGTTCAATTGTTTCTGGATTCTGGCGGTACACCTGGTCTTTCAAGTGTCCCCACAGAAAGAAGTCACAGGGGTTCATGTCTGGCGAATAGGGAGGCCAATCCACGCCGCCTCCTGTATGTTTCGGATAGCCCAAAGCAATCACACGATCATCGAAATATTCATTCAGGAAATTAAAGACGTCGGCCGTGCGATGTGGCCGGGCACCATCTTGCATAAACCACGAGGTGTTCGCAGTGTCGTCTAAGGCAGTTTGTACCGCCACAAATTCACGAAGAATGTCCAGATAGCGTGATGCAGTAATCGTTTCGGATCTGAAAAATGGACCAATGATTCCTTTGGAAGAAATGGCGGCCCAGACCAGTACTTTTTGAGGATGCAGGGACGATGGGACTGCAACATGGGGCTTTTCGGTTCCCCATATGCGCCAGTTCTGTTTATTGACGAAGCCGTCCAGGTAAAAATAAGCTTCGTCAGTAAACCAAATGCTGCCCACATGCATATCGCCGTCATCAATCCTGTGCACTATATCGTTAGCGAATGTCTCTCGTGCAGCAATGGTAGCGGCGCTGAGGGGTTGCCGCGTTTGAATTTTGTATGGATAGAGCTGTAAACTCTGGCGCATGAGACGATACATGGACGTTGGCGTCATTTGGACCGCAGCTGCAACACGGCGAACGGAAACCCGAGGCCGCTCTTGGATCACCTGCTGCACTAGCTGCGCGTTGCCCTCTGTGGTTGCCGTACGCGGTCGCCCTACCTTTCCAGCACGTTCATCCGTCACGTTCCCAGTCCGTTGAAATTTTTCAAACAGGTCCTTTATTGTATCGCTTTTCGGTCCTTTGGTTACATTAAACCTCCGTTGAAAACTTCGTCTTGTTGCAACAACACTGTGTTCTAGGCGGTGGAATTCCAACACCAGAAAAAAATCCTCTGTTCTAAGGAATAAACCATGTTGTCTACAGCACACTTGCACGTTGTGAACAGCACACGCTTACAGCAGAAAGACGACGTACAGAATGGCGCACCCACTGACTGCGTTGTCTTCTATATCTTTCACATCAATTGCAGCGCGCCCGCATCTCGTGGTCGTGCGGTAGCGTTCTCGCTTCCCACGCCCGGGTTCCCGGGTTCGATTCCCGGCGGGGTCAGGGATTTTCTCTGCCTCGTGATGGCTGGGTGTTGCGTGCTGTCCTTAGGTTAGTTAGGTGTAAGTAGTTCTAAGTTCTAGGGGACTTATGACCACAGCAGTTGAGTCCCATAGTGCTCAGAGCCATTTGAACTTGCAGTGCCATCTGTTGTTGAAAATTGTAACTACTGTAATTTCGAAAGTTTGTCCGCCTGAAAATGTACTTTTGTCCCAAGCATATTGCAACAAACGGTGTATTTCTATCGCTGCTCGTTTAGTTTTTATTGCCGTTTCAAATATACCGGTCATTTTTGAAACACCCTGTAGTTACGATTGCTTAAAATTGGATGATTCTTTTTGATACACCCTGTATTTGTTTGATGAGATTGTTCACCGACCGCACTACCTGGCACTGCAACTAAGGTAGGCAGTTTTATTTCTTGAAAATTTCACGTAGTAGTTCTGTAGACGTTATTTACAATATGAAAGTGAAGCAGCAACTTCTTTTAGCCGGGGTAGGATATCACTTTTGAATACTTGAACAATTTGTGACTATTGTTTCAGAACGCAGTTTCGATCAGTCATTTACTCGGAAGAGTAATACCGATATTCTCTCAGATCGGAAATTTCAGTCGGACTAGGAGTCGGGTGACTCGCTTGTTGTTGTTGTTGTTGTTGGCCGCGTGGGATTAGCCGAGCGGTCTAGGCACTGCACTCATGGACTGTGCGGCTGGTCCCGGCGGAGGTTCGAGTCCTCCCTCGGGAATGGGTGTGTGTGTTTGTCCTTAGGATAGTTTAGGTTAAGTAGTGTGTAAGCTTAAGGATTGATGACCTTAGCAGTTAAGTCCCGTAGGATTTCGCACACATTTTTTGTTGTTGTTGTTGTCGTCTTCAGTCCAGAGACTGGTTTGATGCAGCTCTCCATGCTCCTGTGCAAGCTTCTTCGTCTCCCAGTACCTACTGCAACCTACATCCTTCTGAATCTGCTTAGTGTATTCATCTCTTGGTCTCCCTCTACGATTTTTACTCTCCACGCTGCCCTCCGATACTAAATTGGTGATCTCTTGATGCCTCACAACATGTCCTACCAACCGATCCCTTCTTCTAGTCAAGTTGTGCCACAAACTCCTCTTCTCCCCAATTCTATTCAATACCTCCTCATTAGTTTTTTTTCATAGGTGATCAATATGCCCCCTTTGAGATGCACGGCGTATGTCAGTGCGTTATTCAAATTGTTCCCACACTGAAGCGAGCGTGTTTTGAGTTACAGCTGCTGTTATGTGATGTTTCAGCTCATTCATTTGTTGCTGGTAACGGTCGCACATAAAGAGAGGCTTTTACAAACCCCCACAAGAAGTAATCACATACAGTCAGGTCGGGTGACGTTGGGGGCCAGTAATGTACGGCTGAATCATTTGGTCCAGTGCGACCGATACACCGATGCGGGCGCGCTGCAAGTGATGTGAAAGATATAGAAGACAACGCAGTCAGTGGGTGCGCCATTCTGTACGTCGTCTTTCTGCTGTAAGCGTGTGCTGTTCACAACGTGCAAGTGTGCTGTAGACAACATGGTTTATTCCTTAGAACAGAGGATTTTTTTCTGGTGTTGGAATTCCACCGCCTAGAACACAGTGTTGTTGCAACAAGACGAAGTTTTCAACGGAGGTTTAATGTAACCAAAGGACCGAAAAGCGATACAATAAAGGACCTGTCTGAAAAATTTCAACGGACTGGGAACGTGACGGATGAACGTGCTGGAAAGGTAGGGCGACCGCGTACAGCAACCACAGAGGGCAACGCGCAGCTAGTGCAGCAGGTGATCTGCCCATCTAATCTTCAGCATTCTTTTGTAGTACCACATTTCGAAAGCTTCTATTCTCTTCTTGTCCAAACTATTTATCGTCCATGTTTCACTACCATACATGGCCACACTCCATACAAATACTTTCAGAAACGACTTCCTGACACTTAAATCTATACTCGATGTTAACAAATTTCTCTCCTTCAGAAACACTTTCCTTGCCATTGTCAGTCTACATTTTATAGGTTCTCTACTTTCAAAATCATCAGTTATTTTGGTCCCCAAATATCGAAACTCATTGCCACTTTCAGTGTCTCATTTCGTAATCTAATTCCCTCAGCATCACCCGACTTAACTCGACTACATTCCATTATCCTCGTTTTGCTTTTGTTGATGTTCATCTTATATCCTCCTTTCAAGACACTGTCCATTCCGTTCAACTGCTCTTCCAAGTGCTTTGCTGCCTCTGACAGAATTACAATGTCATCGGCGAACCTTAAAGTTTCTATTTCTTCTCCATCTATTTTAATACCTACTCCGAATTTTTCTTTTGTTTCCTTTACTGCTTGCTCAATATACAGATTGAATAACATCGGGGATACGCTACAACCCTGCCCCACTCCCTTCCCAACTAGTGCTTCCCTTTCATGCCACTCGACTCCTATAACTGCCATCTGGTTTCTGTACAAATTGTAAATAGATTTTTGCGTAGCTGAAGTATTTACCGTGGAAAGAAAAAGGAATATTAGGATTTTAAGTCTCGTATGCGGCGAGACACACGGGTTTAATCTATTAGGAAGGTTCATTACAACGTATACTTGCCGTGAAGTGAAAGACAGTTGTAGGCATCAGTTAGGTTAATGGAGTTGTGTTCTGTCGCATGCGACTACTGCCGTTTACAACGCGTTTCGCTCATGAAGCAACCGTCAGTGAAACGTCTGGCGTGATTTCTCTCAAATTTTCCACCAGTGCGGTGTTAATGTACAATTATTTGCTGGAGAAGTGTGTTCTATCGAATGAGGCTTGTTGCTGATTGTTATCAGTCCGCTTGCTTTGAGCGACCTAGCATTTAACGTTTCAGCGGAACATCCAGCAACAACGTTCTGCGGTTGGCTGTCCAGCCGATAGGTGCACAGTTGGCGATGTATCACTCGCACGTGCTGGTGAAAGGGGCGTGGCGAGTCTAGATGAGAGCGGTCCGTTCCGGTGATCGGCTACGGCCAGCGAGCGCGCCTGTGTATGTGTGTGTGTGTGTGTGTGTGTGTGTGTGCAATCGGCGGGCCGGTGCGCCACACGCGATGCTATCCGCGGCGCGGACGTGCGTGAGGGCTGAGCTAATATTTGGCCATTTCACGCCGGCGCCGATTACTCGTACTGGTCGCGCCGGAGCCTGGGGGCACGGCGTCGATTCTCCTCACGGGTCACACTTTCCCGAGCGGAGAGAGTCGCGGCTCTGGTGTTCTCGCAGCACTTCTCGCCTCGTTCCTTATCTCCCTGCTTACTTATTAAGATTTGTCTGCGCTCGCACTCACCGCTAAACGTGAAGGAAAATAAAGTAAGAGATCATTCGGAGAGCTTAAACCACACATTACCTGAAAAAAAAAAAGGAATGAATGCTGCGCATTCCAAGCCAGTAGTAGTGAATAATTCCTAGCATGTTGTGACGGAAGTGTCAAATGTGTCGATCTGATGGTAAGGTGGGCATGTGGTCTCATGATAGTAGAAAGTTACTCTAAAAACATTTTGATGAATAATGTATGGCTCTGTGGAACAATTCGTTCAGTAACAGCGTAGTTGCCCAAAGTCTGAGAGGTTCCATGCCCTCTTTTGCATGTCTCCTTTCATTTTCATCCATTTTATTAATGTTCTATGTTCTGGTAAACCTTCCGGGATGTAAGGTCGTGGTTCATGAAACTCTTCAGCTCCTAGCGTTTCGTCCAGAGCTGCGCTGGACATCTTCAGAGGGGTGTTTCTCCTCCGTTGAGTCTTGCCGACTGACGGGTCGGACGTCTGAGAGCGACTTATGTATCGTAGAAAGTGGGCGTGACCAGAGTTACACGTGATATGCAGAGATAACCTTTGTCAGAGATAAAACTTAACTATCGATCGTAATCTCGTCACGGATAAAACTGTCTAGCAATTCTGTAGTGCTACTGTCCAAATATCACTAAGTTTCATGGTCTCTTCTTTCCGATTAAAATTATCCCTATGTTTATATATTTCAATTGCTTCTCTACAAAGCCGTGGGTAATAGTTCGTCGTCGTAGATAAAATTTTTGTTTCGGAAAACTTCACTTGATGATTTCCTGGCTGAAAAGCGTGTTCTGCTACAGCCGATTTATCTGTTTTTCCTAATCGGCAAAGATTTCTGTGTTCTTTTAAGCGTGTATTTAGGCTTCTTTTTGTTGTTCCAACATAAACTTTACCACATGTACACGGAATTTTATATACGCCACTGGCTGATAGAGGAGCGCGTTTATTTTTTACAGACCGAAGAACATGACAAATTTTCTTCGTTGGTCTAAAAACAGGTCTAATATCATGTTTACTTAAAATCTTTCCAATCTGATCCGTTACTTTCTTTATAAAAGGGAGAGAGACTGTATTCTTCCATCGTTTTTCGGACTTGTCCTTAAGCTTTTTGTTGTTTGGGTGCAGAATTCTGCTTACTTCTTTCTTTGAGTAGCCATTTTTCTCAAAAGCGTGCTTCAGATGTTTTAATTCGTCGTCTAGATACTCCGGCGTGCAAATCCGTCTGGCTCTGTCAACGAGACTTGTAATCACACCTCTTTCTTGTTTTGGATGGTGGTTAGAGTTTTTATGCAAGTATCTGTCTGTGTGCGTTATTTTTCTAAAAATCTGTTGTTTCAATCTTCCATCCGTCTGTCTCATAACTAAAACATCCAAAAACGGTATTTTGTTATCATTTTCTCTCTCCATGGTAAACTGGATTCTTGGATTTATATTATTAAGGTAATTAAAAAATTCGCCTAAGGCTTCTCTACCATGTGGCCAGACCACAAATGTATCGTCTACATACCGATACCAGCGAGATGGTTTCTTATCTGCTTTTTCCAAGGCTGACTGTTCAAATTTCTCCATGTAGAAATTAGCTACTGCAGGACCCAATGGGTTACCCATTGCTACGCCATTAAGTTGTTCATAAATCTCATTATTCCACTGGAAATGACTGGAAGTAAGACAGTGTCTGAAAAGAGCAGTCAGATCTTCTGGAAAAATATCCGTTATAAAATCCATAACTTCATTAACTGGAATCATAGTAAATAAAGATAGTACATCGAAACTTCCCTGGGTGGCCTGTGCGAGACAAGCATCTTAGGACGCGGCACACGGCACTTCCGTCTGGGGGCTGCACTTCCCTGAACTCTGAGGGGTTCGTCCAGTAGGCTTAAGCGCCTGGCGGAACGACTGACGTCGGTCGAGTTTCGCCTATTGTATCCAGGGCGAAACTACCTGCGAGACGTCTGTGTCGCCGCAGTTTATGTGTTTACTATTCCGGCGCGTCGTGAACGAAGATTCCTGGCACCGACTGACTGCATTGTCCTCTTAATTCTGAGAACACTTGTGGACTGTGCCCCGCTGGGTGCGACCTTCTGGCGCCGGATGGCCGGTGGTCTAGGCAGGTTGTTTTTGTAGTCGATGAAATGGCAAGTTCAGTGCCCTCAGCTGAATAGTAGAGGCATGATTGGTCATCTTAAACTGAGGCTAGTTGACGTCATAAAAACCTGTTCGAAATTGGAGGAAACGGTCGCTATTGGCGCGAATGATGTTCCGAGACAGTGTGGGGGAATTTTGGAATCAGCACTGAATACTGATTCGCGGTTTCCGAGGAGATTAGGG